>NC_081310.1:32060000-32660000 GCF_026419965.1 Kogia breviceps | reverse complement strand
AATTCAGCCTGAGATGCTGCTGACATCGAGAAACTGTCATCTTTTGTGGCACTGATGGAGGTATAGCATTTCCATGCCAGGATGGCAGAGTCCTATCTTATGCTCTGCAATACAGACCATGTCTGTTTCTGAGCTCAGCACATATAATCTATCAGTTGTCAGCATTACCTTCTCCCTATCCATGTTACAAACACTTCAGGGCAGAGGCCATGTTCTAAACACCTTTGTAGACTTAATTCACAGTCCCTGTCCACAGTGCTGGACATAGGGTGGGCATTCTATAAAAGCCTAGTATCGTCTGGACAGGGATTGCCACGTGAGGATGGCTCCCAAGACTCTAACAACAGCTGTGAAAAGTCCCCCTGGGCAGGGCGCCACTGACATTCACCTAACAAAACCCTTGGCATGTTGCTCTTGCCCCCTTACGTGGGACAGCCATTTCAAAATCACACAGACACATTCTGCAGGTGCCAGGCCTGAAACATGGCCCCAGAGGAACAAGACTAACATTTTCTGAGCATCTTCTGTCGATCAAGCATGAAAAAAACAGAGAGTTCAGTGCACTTCTGCCCACTGAGCCCCTGGGGGATGCCCAGAGACCCATGGGGAGATGTACAGAAGAGCCTGTTCCAGGCAAGAGTCAAAGCCCCCTGGTGAGAGACGCTTTACTGCAATGCCCTCTCTCCTGCTTGTAGACAAACATTTGTCTTTGTCAGATTGCAGCTGCCAGCTCCTCCCCAGGAGGCTTAAATGACTCCTCAGGAAGGTGCAGGCTGTGCTTCAGGACCTGTCAGGATGAAGGATGCCAGAGGGGCTCTCTCTCACCATTTGCATGCTGATTTGGTTGCTTGTAATTCATTTTTATGTTCTTTGCCTTTTCCCTATGTGTCCCTCCCTCTCTACTTTACATTTTCCTGGTGTAGTAAGGCAATGTATTTTGTCACTCTTGCTTTCCAAAAATAACTCCAGGCTAGAGCTTTTTTATTTGCAATTGCAGAGCTGCCTGGGAACATAATCCTCTGTTTGCTGGGGAAGATATGGTTGGAAATGAGCTCTCTGGGTAGGGTACCCTGAAGGGTTAATATCCTGGGGAGAGATGCCTAGGGCAGACCTGAGAGCACCAGAATAAACATTTGCTGAATGTTTCTAAGAAAAATTGGAAATAGATGATTGCAGAGAAGGTGTGATTGAGTTTACATCGTGCCAGGCAGTATTATAGGCATTAGGGATATATAATGGTAAATTTTAAATATATATAGATATCTAGAGATATATAGATATATGATGGTATATGAGTGGTATCAATAAGACATAGATGCTATATATAAGACAATAAAATAAAGATGGTGACAAAGTATGCCCAGATCAAGCAAAACAAGATGAGGTGTCCCTACTGGTTTGCCACCACTTGGATAACTTTCCAATGCTGTGATCTAGGGCAGTGAACATTTCTCTTTCAGAAGCTTTGCTTTTAGAATCAGAGCCTGCTCCCCAACTACCGACTCAACCCACCACAAATAAACCTCCTACTGAGTGAGAGACTCTTGGGACAGGATGTACATGCAGATTAAGCAAAAGGCACATAATTGCACATTTCTCAGCGCCCTTTTGGTACTGGTTCACACATCGATGAGGTTTCTGAAACTCGTTCCATTTCCCTAGTTTAAATCAGAGCTCTCTTGTTTAACATTTCTGAGCATTTTAAAAATCAGAAATAAATAAAACATTGCACTTGTTTTCCAGGGCTCAGGCTCACAGACAGTCCTCAGATGAAACCTCCCTCGCTGCAACCAGCTAATCAGTCTGGGTCTTTCTTGTTCCTTTGGCATCTTTTCTCCAGGCCTTTCAGTCCCCAAATCCAATCCTGAGATGCCTCTTGCTCACAGACTGTTCTTTTAATGATTATAGCTTCTAAAAAAAATAATAATCTTACATGGCCCAGCTCTCACTCCAGTGCCTCTTTCTAGATCTTCCCATTTCCATCCCAAGTCCTGACCTTCCTTCCCATTTGATTGTCAAACCTGGTCTCCTTCCAGGATCACCATTAGCGGTCTTTTCCAACAACGATTCCAGAATTATACACTTTCTCCAACAATATTATAGGATCTAAGTACAGCTTCAGTGACATCAGATTTATTGGTTGCTTTCCGTCTATGGCATGAGTCCTTCTAGTCTGATAACCTTCTGGAACCCAAATCACTGATGCAGCTGGAATCAAGGTGTCTGAAAAGAGGCAGCTGTCACTTCACATCCTGCAAAACGTTTCCACAAAAACTGCCCCCAAATGCTAAAATCTTTCACTAGGGAGAGCTGATTCATGGAATTTAAAATAGGATTTCCATATGGCTGAATAGTTCTGTTGAGGAAAATAGAAAAGAAAAAAAGAACAAGTATTGCCTTCTTCAAGTCTTTCCTTTTAAGGCCAAGTCAGGGCAAAGAGCATTGTGGACACTGGAAGACCGGTTTGGATGATGGGAATGTCGTAGATGAATTTTCTCACATAGAAACTCATAGTTCCTGAAAGAGTCTGCAGAAATGCACAGCTCTTGCACATTCACTGAAACATCTCCTCCCAGGCAAGAAATGTCAAGCTGGAAGCTAAAACCAAAGCATACTGGCCCTGTGAAACCCCTGATAATATCTGTTTCCTGCCATAAATTCAGCAAGATATTTGGTGACAATGTCACCATAATCTCTTTGAGACACAAGACTCTGGATCCCATCCCTTCCTGCCCTCCTAGGCTTTTTTCATTATTGAAACTTCTCTCTCGTATACATTCAACCTCCTTCAAACAACTAGTTTCTTCCAGTTGACTTTTAACATCTAAACTTTTCACATGAGAAAAATGAACTTTGCTCAACCTTCTGTTTGCTGGCTCCTCCTCCTCTTCCTGCCCTTTAAATGTTAGGATTTCCTGTAAAATGGTGCAGCCACTGTGAAAAACAGTACGGAGGTTTCTCAAAAAACTAAAAATGGAACTACTGTATGACCCAGCAACTCCACTCCTGGGTATGGATCCAAAAAAAAACAAAAACACTAATTCGAAAAGATACATGCGCCCCAATGTTCATAGCAGCATTATTACATTGCCGAGATATGGAAGCAACCTAAATGTCCATCAAGAGATGAATGGATAAAAAAGATGTGGTATATATATATACAATGAAATACTACTCAGCCATAAAAAAGAATGAAATTTTGCCATTTGCAGCAACATGGATGTACTTGAAGGGTATTATGCTAAGTGAAATAAGTCAGAGAAAGACATATACTGTATGATATCACTTATATGTGGTACCACTTTACAGAACAAACTAGTGAATGTAACAAAAAAAAAGCAGACTCACAGATATAGAGAACAAAGTAGTGGTTATCAGTGGGGAGAGGGACGGGGGAAGGGCAACACAGGGGTAGGAGAGTAAGAGGTACAAACCATTAGGTATTAAATAAGCTATAAGGATATATTGTACAACACAGGTAATATAGCCAATATTTTATAATAACTATAAATGGAGTATAACCTTTAAAAATTGTGAGTCACTACATTGTACACTTGTAACATATAATATTGTACATCAACTATACTTCAATTAAAAACTAAGCAATAATTTTTTTTAATGTTATTGCTCAGTCCTAAGACTTCCATGATTCTCTCTCTACTCTGTCTCTGGAAAATCTTACCCTTACCCACTGCTTCTATTACCACTGATTCTCACATGACTCACAGTTTCCTACAGTGAGTCCAGATCCCTCCTCAGCCACATACCCACCAGCCCCTGTTAGATATCTCAAGGCACTTCTAATTAACCAGGATCATAACCCACTCATTGTCTTTCCCATGTCCCAATCTCCCAGACAAAGACAGAAACAAAAAAGACAACACTCTATTTCCAGTGTTTCCTGACTTCCTGAATGATACCATTCTTCAACCATCAATCTAGAAATCATCCTTGACATCTTCCCCCTGCTATTTCTCATGGCCACCCTATCACCAAACCTTATCAATTCACCTGCTAAATATCTCTCATACCCCTCAACTCTCCAATCTGCTTCAGGACTTTCATGTGCTATTCCACTGTCTAGAAAAATCTTCCTCCTTCTCCTGGTTACCTGGATCTTGGGTCAACGATCACTTCCTCAGGGAAGCTGTGCTGACATCTCTGTTGAGGTCAAATTCCCTTATTACTACTGGACTTCCAGAGACTTTGTCACTGTTGCAATTTTACATGTGTTGATGTGGTGATTTGATGAATAAATGCCTCTACTAATATTGTAAGCTCCTGGAAAGTAGTGTGCCTTTGTGCACTACTGTCTGATTAGCAACTACATAGCTCCTGTCACACAACCACTTGTCCTACAAATATTTGTTTAAAGAATGAATAAACAAAAGAAGTTTTCAAAGTTAATATGAGTATGCTTGCAGTGATTCTCCAGCACAATGTCACCCTCAGACCATCTTGATCACCTGGAGAAGGTTTTATCAAAATCATTCCATAATTAAGTAGCTAAAGCAAACAGAGTGAAGAATAAGAAAAAATACGTATATATGTGTATGTATATATCCGAAAGCTTCTTGTGAAATGCCAAACAAGCTATGAGGTGACCACAGAGGGTTTACTAGCAAAGACCATGGCCCCACAGCCAAGAAATGACTGAGGAGATTTACAGTCCTGAAACCAAGCTGAAAAGACCTTGTTTGCTTTAGGGAAGTGTCTCCTAGCTCCTGGTCAACTTGTTAAAAACCAATTCCCAGAGAGCCAATGCCATGGACCAACATTTGGGCAAATGGGTTTGCTTCCATATTTCTCCAAGTATGATGCCTTTGTCTCCTGCATTTTCACCACCTGGAATGCTCATTCAAAGCACAGGCTATCCCAGACCTATTAATGATGGGGTCCAGGAATCCAGGTTTTAAATACTCCAGCTGATCCTCATGCAAGCTAAAATCGGAGAACAGGACTGTGGTCCTAGAGAGTAGACAGCCATGATTTGCAAAGACATTGGACTAGCTTTCACTTGTCTCTTGACAACACCCAAGCCATGACAAGAACCTGCCAAATACGGTAGTGAAACCCTCTCTCCTGGGAAAACAAAGATGTCTTGCTTTCAAAATTCTTTAAGAACAGTTTGCTTTAGATAAAGATAATTTGGTCACCAAGGAGGTTAGGGGAAGTCGTTCTCACTTGGGAGCTGAGAGTGGAGAGTGCTCTTCCTTGTAAAAACCTCTGGTCAGTGGGCTAGATGCAGAACAGACCTTGGAAAGCAGGGCCTGCAGGAAACAAAGCCTTGCAAGCTTTTGGCAACCAGGAGTTAGGAAGAGCCTTCAGTCGTGGATGACATCATGACCTGGGTAGCAGAAGATGTCTATATAAACCAAGAGGGTTAGGAGATGGATAGATATCAGGGGAGAATGGCTTTGCTTGAAACAGTACAGAAAACCCAATTCCTGTCACCTACATTTCTTTCACTTTAGGTAATAACATTTCTAAGCATAATTGTCTCTGGGATGCACTCGTCAATAGAGGTGGGAGCACTGTCCACCACAGGAAGTATATGTAGTACTGTAATAATAATAGATACTCTTCATGGTATGGTTATTATATGTAACTCTGCCTTCACAGACTATAATCCAGGTCCATGAAGAAAACAGATGGAATTATTAGCACCATACAGAAAAGAAAAGAGGTCTGAAAGGTTTGGTAATCTGCCCAAGGTCATGCAGCTAGAGGAGTGGGTATGAGTCTGAACCCAGATCTGTGCCTTTTCACTGAGTCATGACGTTAGGTGGTAAATTAATTTATGCAAGTTAATTACTAATTCCATTCTATCCTCATCCAAAGTCTCTTCCAATGGGCTCCTTAATTCTAGCTTACCATCCTACTCCCACTTTAGATCTCTCTTACCTTCATGTTCTGCCCAAATCAAACCAGAATTCTATTTCTTTTCTTCTTCCCAACCTTATTGAGATATAAATGATGTATAACACTATGTAAGTTTAAGGTGTACAATGTGGTGATTTGATACACATATACATTGTTGAAATGATTGCCACAATAGGGTTAGTTTAAAACTCTATCCCCTCATATAATACTTTTTGTGTGTGTGGTGAGAACATTTAAGATCTATTCTCTTAGCAACTTTCAAGTTGCTATTGTTAATAATAGTCATCCTGCTGTACATTGAATCCCCAGAACTTATTCATCTAATAACTGGAAGTTTGTACCCTTTGGCCAAAATTTCCCCATTTCCCCCACACCCCCAGCCTCTGGCAACCACCATTCTACTCTCTAGATAATGAGGATTCATAGGCCTTTCAATATTTCTCTAAGTCCCTATTTCTAATCTTCCCTTCATGTATCTAGCTTTTCTATTTTATCCTTGCATGTATCTGAACCTTTTCATACTCCATATAGTTTTCTCTCAGACCATACCACAAAAGGAACATTAGACTTTGTAAATGAGATTTACATCTATAAGCAAGTACTTTTTAAAGAAGCACTGGATGTATCTTAAATAAAAGTAAACATTTTCTGTATTAGGCACTTACAATGTGCAAAGCACTAGGCAAAGATGTTAAAGACATGGGCTCTGCCCTCAAATAGTATACAATCCAGTGAGGATATCAGTAAGACATAGACATAAATAGCACAAGTCAAATGGGAAGTAAAAAGAATTATGAAGAGTAAAATTAATATTTCCATTAGTTTCCCTATAACAAGTCTACTCCCAAATATACTTCATCCTGAATCAACCCAGTAACATCTTAGCTGATAGCTCATCTTAGTCCCCAGTGCAAATCTGCTTCTATCCAAGCCCATTTTGCTAGTCTTTGCAAAATTCATCTTTTCTCAAATGCTTCCTCACCATCACTTCAGCCCTCTGCTCAAGGACTTCTGATAGATCACTACTGTTTTTAAGGGACACTCCAGGCCATCCCTAACTGACTTGCTTCACTTTTGGTCTAGGAGCAAGACCTCTTGACCCAGCCCCATGAAAAACAGAAAACAGGAGACTGTCCTGCATGGCTGCTGTGGTATTATGGCTCAGTGCAGTATGCTTGCTTACCCTGGCTTATGCAATAGATGTTCTTCGGGCTGTTGTGAATATTGTTGGAATGACTGCATATCCTGAAGAGGTTGTGTACAAATTTCACTCTGTGCATTGAATCCAGTTTTCTCATTGGTTTACATTGCGTTTCCCAGAGCTATTTTTTCTCTTCTGTACATTTCATTTGGCAGGTCTTCTGATGCTCTAGTTTGCATCTTCTTTGCATTACCTAAGACCCATTATCACTAGTCATCATACCATCTGTGAATGCAGCAAGAGGAAGACTACAACTGAACAGTCTTCAGAGGATCCCAGAAAAAAAGTGAGTCATTAACTGTTGTGAATAATTTATCTGTTTAAGTTCGCATATTGAGTTAGCTTAAAATACGTTCCTATCCTGACGTACTGAAAGAATTTCAAACCTGCTGACTGGCAAACAGCAGAACCAGGCCAGCCCCTAAAGTAAGCAACAATGAAAAAATAGGGTTCTCTAATGAGAAGCTTCTATTTGGATCTTGTTTGAATAAACCAGCTGTGAAATACATTTAGAAACCACTGGGAAATAAGAATACAGATTAATTATTTACTGATATTGGGAAATAGTTATTAATTTTGTTAGATTAAAATAGCACTGTAGTTACAGGAGAACATGTTCTTTAATATACATACTAAGTATTTAGGGATGAAATAAAATTGTGTTTGTAATTTACTTCGAATTCTTCAGCCAAAGAAAAAACCTGAAAAGAGATTAAGTAAATATGACTAAATGTTAACAGTTGTTAAATAGCTATACAGACGTTTATTTTACTCTTCTGTTTCTATTTTTCTGTAGATTCAAAATTATTTTTATAATAAAGGTTTTTTTGTGGTGCCAAGACAAGGAAAGGTTATATAATATTTTTTTTCTTTATTGGAGTATAATTGCCTTACAACGGTGTGTTAGTTTCTGCTGTATAATAAAGTGAATCAGCTATACGTATACGTATATCCCCATATCCCCTCCCTCTTACATCTCCCTCCCACCCTCCCTATCGCATCCTCTAGGCTCTTTATTGACCCTTTCTCTTACATTATCTTGTGAAATGTGACAGTAACAAGTGAAACTCCATTTTACAGATGAATATTATGAAGCTTAAAGGGATTCATTTAGTCATTCTTCCAACCATTAAACATCTATGATATGCTAGACACAATTTCTGCTCTCAAAAGACTTATTTATCACTTAGCAGGGGCAAACAGCTAAATAAGTCATAAAAAACAACAACTACCGCTACCATTTATTGAGCACCCAGTGTGACAAACACGGTGACAAGCACTTCATATGTCTTAGCTCACTTCATATTCACGACCATCTGACGTTGGTAGTGTTAGCATTCCCATTTTATAGATGAGAAGACTGAGGTCCGGAGAGGTTATATACATCACCCAAGGTCAGACAAAGGGTACAATAAAGTGTCCAGGGTGCTAGGGCAGACATATATGCAGGACATAATAGGGTACAAAGGAAGAAGTGATCATTCTTTTGAAAAAGGAAGCCATCAGGAAACGCAACACATAGAGGCTAAATAACCGTCAATCCCACCTACTAAACGACAGAAGTGGAGCCTGAGCCATCGTACACCGAACTCAAGGTTTCTCAACCTCAGCACTACTGGCATTTGGGGCTGGATATTGTGAGAGGCTGACCTGTGCATTGTAGGACATTTAGCAGCATCACTATCTACTAGATGCCAGGAACAACCTCCTGCTGTGACATGCAGAAAGGCTTCAGACATTTTGCCAAATGTCCCTGGGGGACAAAATAGCCTCTCAATGAGAAACACTGATCTACTTTAAACTGGGAACTCCCAGTAGTTGGTCCATAAACTACACTTTTTCAATCTTTAGCTAAATATAATGGGACCCCCAGAGAATGTCTTATCAGAAGGTGACAGACACCTTCTCTAGCCCATTTAAAGAATATTGACCTGTTTCTTGTTTAAAATAGAAGATGGATGTTTAGGCTTTAATTAGATTAATCTCAACCTTTGGCTATTAAAGTCATCTCGAGAGCTAGAGGATAAAATTATTTCTACACAAAACCTGCCTTTTGCCTGACTGTACTTTCTGGAGCTAAATTTAGTTTTAGTCATATGAGAAGGTTCCAAAGGTATTTTGTCCATTTCTCCCCTGAATTGCTATGCTTCTGACTGTTCCTCGAATATGATAGGAAGATCCTGGTTGTTTTCTCACTACAATGTTGAAGAAGCCTTTTGTATATAATTAAGAAGCCCTGACAAATCCTTTAACGTGGATTTTGAAGGACCTTCCCATTGAGTCAAACATCTTTTCAGCAACTAGAAAGGGAAGAGGCACAAAGAAATCCAGTCACTACTCCAGACATTGAAACCATGAGGACCGAATATATCCTTTGCTATCATCACTTGTATTAACTCACAGTGTGTGTTGCTCTACACACAAATGAATGACCTGGTGAGCATCTTTCACATTGGAATTTGCAAACTATGACTGATAACAGTTCTGTGGGCAGGAAACCAACATGAAACCCAGCTGCCCAGCCTCACCTCACTCACCAGCCAACTCAAACATTGCTCAGTCCCAATAGTATTAATACTCATGAGATGTTAGTCAGTTCTTCTGAAAATATGGCAGGCAGATAAAAATCTAGGAAAACTGAAAATAGGAGCCAGCCCATGTTGACTCACATCAAGGATTATATCACCATTTTTAGCAACACAGGTAGGTCGACATAGGGCTAGAGAATATTTTTTGCAAGATATCTGTCTCTGGAAGTAGACTTTATGTTTTAATTAAGCATATCTTTCATCTAGAGCTCTTATCAGGACTGACATTATGAAAGGGTGAGTTAGCAGTTGTCTGAGTAGGGTGATATCCACAGTGCTGATAAAGGACTTTGGAAAATACTTTTTGCATCCTCTAACGGATCCCTAAAATTCTCTTAAAGTATGAGTCTTTTGGCTTAAAACTTTAGTCTCTGGCAAAATAAAACATAAAGCAGAGAAAAACTTTTGTAGTGGCTACTAGATATTTACAGTATGTTGTGAATAATTTTCAGGTATTGAGAACAGGTTTTTATAGAAGGAGATACTGCAATAAGATACTCATATTTCATATATATATATAATTTCCCATAATATTTTAGGGAGAAATATCTGTAAATCTGGATTAGAACATTTTACCATCCCTTTCTTTCCATCTCAGAAAGAGTAACAATTATGTAACAAAATTAAAAGTATATAGGGCTTCCCTGGTGGCGCAGTGGTTGAGAATCCGCCTGCCGATGCAGGAGACACGGGTTCGTGCCCTGGTCCGGGAAGATCCCACATGCCGCGGAGCAACTCAGCCCGTGAGCCATGGCCGCTAGGCCTGCGTGTCCGGAGCCTGTGCTCCGCAACGGGAGAGGCCACAACAGTGAGAGGCCCGCATACCGCAAAAAAAAAAAAAAAAATGTATATAATAAAAAAAACTATGTATAAAATGGACAACTGATGGGAACATGCTCTATAGCACAGGGAACTCACCTAGTGCACTGCGGTAATCTAAATGGGAGGGAAGTCCATAAGGAAGGGGATATCTGTATTGTATGGCTGATACATTTTGTTATGCAGTAGAGGCTAACGCAACATTGTAAAGCAACCATACTCCAATAAAAATTAATTTTAAAAAGGTCATTTAATAAAGAAGAAAAGATGCTGATACTTTACTGATGCATGACTATCATGGATGGAAAGGTAGAGGGAAAGCAGGAAGGATAACTCAGAATGCATCTACTTAACAAGATCCTACTCCAGGTCTCATGGTACCATTCAAGGACATCTTGCACCAAGAATAAACACCTTGCCAAGCTTAATAAGACAAGGATCTTAGGCTCATGCTTTCACCCAAAGACACACAACAGTAATTATGCACATTTTAAAAATCTTTTTCCCCCCTAGCCCAGACTCCTTTGGTGTAGTAAGTATAATTTTATGATATTGAAATTTGTTGTGGGCTGAATTGTGTCCACCTCAAAATTCATATGTTGAAGCCCTAAGCCCCAGTAACTCAGAATGTTACTCTATTTGGAGATAAGATCTTTGAAAAAGTAATTAAGGTTAAATGAGATCATTTTGGTGGGTTCTAATGGCTTGTGCACATATTAAAAGAGAAGATAAGGGCACAGGTACACACAGAGGGAATACTGTGTGAAGCTTCAAAGAGGAAAAAAAAAGAAAAAAAAAGGAAAGAAAAAAAATAAGATGCAAGGAGAAGACAGGCATCTACAAAGCAAGGAGACAGGCCTCAGAAAGAAACCAACCCTGCTGATCCCTTGGTCTCAGACTTATACCCACCAGAACTGTGAGAAAATAAATTTCTGTTGGTTAAGCCACCCAGTCTGTGGTACATTTTTATGGCAACCCTAGCAAACTAACATAAACTTCAAAATGCTTGTACCTTGAATTAATTTTATTTAATGGTCTAAGTTTATTTATACAGGGCACATTGTGCTGTGGTCCAAGAAGCTTTTCTGAGTGATCATTCATCAGAATTTCTCAAAAGTTAATCAAATGGAATTTATGGAACCAAACAGGCTAAAGCCATCAAGAGAATTTATTGCAGCCAGTTGCCAATGGAATTCTGCCAGTATGAACTGTTTCTCAGAAAACAAACTCAGATGTCACTCCAGAGTTCCCAAGCAAACTCTCTGGGCACCCAAGTTTCTTCTGATGCTGTTTTACTTCTGGAAATATCCAAGCCGCTCTTTCTCACCCACACTTTGCATTCTGTGTTCTTTATACTTTCAGAGGTCAGCAAGAATTTCTATTAATGATGCTTTCTAATACATTGCTGGTAGGAATGTAAAATGGTATAGCTGCTTTGGAAAGCAGTCTGGCAGTTCCTCATAAAGTTACCATTTGACTTAGCAATTCCACTCCTAAGTGTTTACCCAAGAGAAATGAAAACATATGTCCACAGAAACCTGTACACAAAGTCCATAGCAGTGTTTTTATAATATCCAAAAGGGTAAACAATCCAAATATCCATCAACTGAATGAATAAACAAAATGTGGTACAGCCATACAATAGAATATTATTCTGCAATAAAAAGGAATGAAATACTAATACATACTACAACATAGATAAATCTTGAAAACATTATGCTACATAAAAGAAGACAGACATAATAGGTCATATCTTGTATGATTTCATTCATATGAAATAGCCAGAATGGGCAGATCCACAGAGACAGAAAGTAAATTAGTGATTGCCAGGAGGTGGGGGCAGAGAGGAATGAAAAATGATGGCTAATGAGTCCAGGTTTTCTTTATGGGGTGACGAAATACTCTAAAATCAATAGTGGTGATGGATGCACAACTCTGTGAATATACTAAAAACTATTGAATTGTACTCTTTAAATGGGTGAAGTATATATTACATGAATCATATCTCCAAAAAGTTATTCTAAATAAACAATGTTTTCTCATTCCTTCTGTCTGTGCTTCTCTTCCAAAAACATACACCACAGGCTTCCCCTTTGACAGTGGTAACAAAAAGGGGATTCAAAGTTAGGAATCTAGAGTAGACAGTCACTAAGGCCCTTTTCAAACCTCAAGAATTTAAAATATCTATTGATCATTTACTGTATTAGTTTCCTGTTGCTGCTATAACAAATTATCACAGACTTGGTGGCTTAAAACAAGATAAATTTATTATCTTACAGTTATGAATATCAGAAGTCAGAAATGAATTTCCCTGGAATAAAATCAAGGTATCGTCAGGGTTGTGTTCCTTCTAGACGCTCTAGGGCAGAATGTGTACCCTATATTTTCCAGTTTCTTGATGCTGCCTGCATCGTTGACCCATGATTCCTTCCTCTGTCTTCCTTCCTCTATCTTCTTCTTCCTCTATCTTCCTTCTATCTGCCATCAGCAGAGTATCTTCATATCTTTCTCTGACTCTATTAAAGACCAATGTAATTCCATTGTGCCCACCTCAATAATTCAATATAATCTCCCCATCTCAACTTTTAACATAATCATATGTGTAAAGTCCTTTTATCCTGTAAAGTAACATAAACAAAAGTTCCAGGGACAGAACATGCACATTTTAGGGGGCCATTATTCCCCCTATCACATTTACCATGTCAGTGAGTGACTACAGCATTTAAAGGGGCAGTGGACCTTGGGTAGGGACCATGGAAGAGAGAGAAAGCTGGATAACTAGGTCTTCCACAGAGCAAAAGCCTACAAAGACCACATATCCAGTTCAAGTCCACCCCAGGCACATGGCCTGGCCCTTTCACTTGTCTCCTTATGGATATCAGCAAACAATCAATACACATAGTTTTAATTTTTCAAAAAGACAGAAAGAAAAGTCCACAGGTTTGGAATGGCCCTTGAAGAAGCCTTAAGAGCTGTCGGAAAAGGCAGCCGTGATCCCCAAGAACCAGCATCGGTTCACAAAGATCAGGACCTGACAATTTCACATCTTTTTTTTTTTCTTTGAGGGGACACTCTTGATCAGGAAAATGTGGAGATGCAGCACGTCTGATCTATGCTAAACTATCAATTTTCATAATATCCAGGAAGCAGAATGGAATAATATGGGCTACAATGTAAGGCAATTTCCCACACAAACAGCTGGCAAAATAATCTTTGCTTAAAGGATATCGATGAATGGATTGGTATCATCTCTTGAGTAAGTCTCTAGCGTTGGGCCACAGGGCTGAGGTTTAACATTCTCATCAGTGGCTTAGATGAATGATTATCATGCTTGTCAAGGATGGAAAGCCAGGAGGGAAATCATGAACAGAATGGCTTTGTTTACAATACAATTAGATTAGATCATGGGCACATGTGGAGAGCAAATGAGGCTGGGACCTGATCATCAGGGGAAATGACATGCTCAGAGCTTTGCTTTGGATTTTCTGTGATATATAAAAGGAAAGAGACTGAAAGGGAGAAAATCCCAAAATACGGAAATACCAAAGTTTAGAGAGGACACTAGACATTGTCCATTAGAGACAAGAGTAAAGATGTGCCTGCATACCTGCAGATGTGTGAAGGCACAGGGAAAGGAGCCAATGGACATAGAAGCAGTAATCATGGGAGAGAGGAGGCATGAGTAAGGGGTAAAAGTTCAGGTAAGCTAAGAAAGGATAGGTCAGGAGTACAGGTGACAAGCTTAAATGCCAGACAATAGGCGAATGACCATATATTATAGCACAACCACATAATAAAATATAATGCAGTCATTTAAATGAGGTTCTCAAAAATACTGAATGGCATGGAAAATGTTCAATATAATAACTTTTTTAGGTAGTATTCAAACTAATGTACAGTAGAATCTCAACTTTGTTATTTTTTGAAAGTATGTCTAAATGAAAAATTATAAAGAATGTTAATAGCAGCTGTCTATTGTGAGTTATTTTATTTTCTTCTTTCACCTCTCCACATTTTCCAAATTTTCCACAAAGGATATGTCTCACTTTTAAAATCAGAAAAATAATTTCAGAGTATAGGTAGAAGTATTGGTACTCAGGAGGAAGGTTGTCTTCTCGTGAAATGAAAGAAGGAAGGGAAGGGAAGGGAAGGGAGGAGGGAGGAAGAAAGGAAGGAAGGAAGGAAGAAAGGGAAGTAGTGTCATTGAGGGAAGTCATGCTAGACAAATTTCTCAGTCAAATCAATAAGTCAATATTCCTTAGAAAGCATTTTTGTAAAGAGGTAATTTCCCCCTTGAGTGAAGCAGACATTTTAATTTTTTTTCATTTTAGAGTTTTAAAACCTTTTCAATGAGAAATGTCAGGGGAAAAAACATGCTAAAATTAACCTGCAGTCCACCTTTGACATCAACTCAACAAAAATCATTAGGATCCAGACACGAGCCTCTGCAGGAACCAACTACCTACGTTATTAAAGCAAAGGAGGGCAGCCCTCCCCATTTTGCTGGTGACTATTCCCAGGTACCATATCATCAGCTGTCACTCATGGCAGTGTATCTGCCCAGCAAATGAAGCAACCAGCAGTCAGTAATAGTCCATGGCCAGCTAATGGTCAAATCTGCCTCTGCTCTGTCATCTGAAAAATGAAGATACAATTTCAACATCTGAGAGGAAGGCAACAATATTCAGATGATATAAACACAGAAATGACTGCAGTGCTTCACAGCTATGCCCAATTCATCCAACAGTCTGTCACTGGCACCGGTAGTTTATTTCTTGCTAGAGCTTGATGGTTTTCTCCATTCTAAACGTTCTAGTTTTCTGTCAGAATGGCCTCTCAGGAGATCTGTGGGTCCAATGCCATCCTTTTACAAGCAAGGAAACTTGAGAGATTAATTGACTTCCCCAAAGCCTCACTGCTGGCTCATGGTAGAGTCAAGGAGAGAAACCAGGCCCACAGACAACAGGCTGCCTCTGCTCTCTCCCTTACCCACTGCATCCACACTTGGGAGAAAGGGGTAGCAGGATGGCAGAATGAACAGCACCACACATCGTCTGGTGGAATTAAGGATATCTACTGGGACTGAAGAAAAAGTACCCAGGAGACGCAGGACCTAGGGATAAAAGAAGAGGTGCCATCCACGCGAACCTTAGTCCCGATGTTCATAGTAAAACTTCATAGATAAATTTATCTAAACACTATCTTTAAAAAAATTTATAGCTTGATCCTGTATCACCTCCATAATTATAAAGCCACATGTATTTACCACCAGTTTACAAACAGAGGACCACAGCTCCTTTCTGAGAGCCAGTGTCCTGACATTCTCATCAACCTAGAGTACAAGCCAAAAAAAAAACCTCCCTGAACACCCAATACTGATGAACTGTAGCCCATACATCAAAACTCACACACTGAGCTCATCACCCGGATTGTATTTGATACAACCATGAGAGAAGAGAATGAAAAGCCTAAAAATATAGACACAAGCGTTCAGAAAGCAGTTGTCAGTGTAAGGTAAGCAGAGTATTAAAGGAAAGATACTATAGTGAAATTGAAGGCATGTTATTTCCTTGTTGAGCCTCAGTTTCCTCAGCAGTAAAATTCGGTTAAGTAATTCTTTCCCTACAGGATTGTTTTAAAAATAAAAAGAGATTATATATGTTAAGCACTTGGCATGGTATTAACATATAGTAAGTATTCAGTAAAGGGTAATACTATTATACTATTATAATTATTGAGGGTAATACTTAATCATGGCATTGAGAAAACAAAACTGGTAACAAGTTTTATTTTATTTCTATATTACAATTTTATGCCTTCCTGAGGAAACTTTTAGTTACAAAAAAAACAAATTCATCCAGAGTGACATTACTGAAGATTAGAGAGAGATTTTTTTTGTTGACCCATTTAAACCCCAACATCAGATGGTATGTTCATGGACTTTCTCAAATCAGAAAGTCCTAGGGTAGTAAATCTGAATGTATTTTCCTTCAGAGGGGCCTGCTTCTTGTTTTTCTTCTCCCGCAGACAGAAGCAAGCTGCTGACAGTGACAGTTACCTGTAGACAGTCCACACCCTGTCCCAGGCCATCTAGACCAGCTAGACCACAGAGAGAAGCAGGTTCCACTACTCCACTGACTTGGTGCTTTTCTAAAAGGTACTCAAGAGGCCCAAGGAGGAAAAGGTGCTTTACCTCCTCTTCAGGATTTTATTGACAGAATCAGGTTCAAAGTAAAAAAAAGACAATGACATCCCTGATGCCCTTTCTCTGCCAAGTGTATTAAGATGCTAAACAGCAACCTCATAAAGCCAGCTCCAAGGTGTCTGGGAGTCTTCCTCAGCAAGCCTGCAGAAACACTGCAGCAAAACTCTGCATTGCACCTTTCCACACAGACAATGAAAGCTCTTCAGAAAGTTGCCTATTTGTCACAGCAGGATATAGATGACACTACTGCCACTTAGAAGACTATTTAGATTTGAGGTCAGTGGTAAAATGGAGTTAAATTAAGATATTTTCTACAAAATGCAGACCAAGGTATCCTGAGATATTGTGTTGTGAATCAAGAATCAAATTGCTACAATCCCCAGCCTTTACTTCTTCTAAGCTGTAGCATGGTGGCCACAGGGCACAGCCTTGAAAGGAGCACCCACCATGTGCCAGATGTTCTGAGAGGAACACAACACAAATTAACTCACTCAGTTTTCACAATAGCCTTGCCAGGTAGGAATTTCTATATCCATTCTAACATTAGAAAATGGAGGCTCAAGGAGTAAAGTAAGTTATCTGAGGTCTCATAACCAGCAAGTGGCACAAGTAGGATTCAAACCCAGGCATGTCTAGCCCATGCTTTCTCCACACCGTCACATTGCCTCCCCACTCCCAACCATATCTAGCCACTAAGTCCCTGTTTCTTTACCAATTCAACCAACATTCACAGCATGCTAGTTGTGTTGGGCATTGTGTAAGGTGTTGAGAGGGGGGGACACAGATGAGAGAGAGATGAACCCTGACCTCCAGAAATTCAGTCAAGTGCTGGAGGCTGACATGTAAATAAATAATTACAATTCAAGACTTTAAAAATGCAATTGGAAGTAGAAAAAAAAGAGAAAGAGACTTTTAGCAAAACTTGAGGATATTTGATTTCCAGCCCATTGCTTCTCCCGTACTTACCTGCCATTAAAATACAGAACATTATAGAATGTCAACCTTTTGAAGAAAATTGGAGATTATGTTGCCTAGTCTCTCATTCTGCAACTGAGGAAATTAAGCGCAGAGAAGTTGCTGCCTATCTCAGCAACTGAGGGGCAAAGCAATGACCAGGACTCAGGTTTCTCAACTCAGAGTCCAGTGGTCTCTTCAGTCCACCAAACACCATCCCAGGTCATCACTGACTCAGAGATCCAGAAAAATATTGCGGGTAGCAGCCCATATATTTGGTTTGCTCTTTTTTCCATCCCACCCCTCTCCCCAAGGGAAAATAAATAAGCTAAACTTTGGGGGCAGTGTAAAGAATTATAACCTATGAATGAAGATAAAATATTTGGAATTGCAGCAGTATCTTGGGGGGGGTGGGTAAATGAAGGATGGAGAGTACAGTACATAACTGTGCTAAGGGTACTGTTCACAGTCAAAATAAAAGTTTCAACTACCTTGCTTGGAACCCCTTTATTCTTCAACTACTTTTGTCTCTGTCCTTTGAGGTCAGATCTGCACAGTGTGAATTTTTTTTCCCACATGAATTTAACTTGTTTTTGTTAAACGCACAGTTAGCACCCACTGGGGTAAAATTCACACCTCTCTGGAGATTAGGACACAGATATGCATAGAGGGACAATCATGTGAGGACACAGGGAGAAGGTGGCCATCTGCAAGCCAAGGAGAGAGACCTCAGAAGAAAACAACTCACTGACACCTTGATATCAGACTTTTAGCTTCCAGAACTGTGAGAAATATATTTCTGTTGTAAGTCACCCAAGCTGTGGTACTTTGTTATGGAAGCCCTAGAAAACTGATACAGCCCTCTTGTATTTCATGGCCTGAGTTAGGAGGCGGCTTCCATTTTCTTTGAGACAGCTTTACTGTTTCTCCAGGCCAGTCCTGTATGGTGGTTCCTCACTTACCTAAAAGGGAGCTACTTCGATCTCTTACACATAGAAGACACAGACAATACACCCAGCATTCTGATAACAGGATTTCCTATCAAAGGGCCCCTAATGATCTGTCATATATTATGGATAAGAAAATGAGAAACACTTCATCCACTGCTTCTGTCATTGAGGAGTCTACAGGAAAGTTAAGAATGAAATTCAATACCATTCTGGCAGAAAGCTTTACAACAGAAAAATATACCAGGGCCATAGGAAGCTGGGTAAAAACTGGCAATGGAGGATCAAGAGTTAAAGTAATACTACTTCCTTTGAAGAGCCATAGGAAACTCATCTACTTGATTTCAAAAGACTCCAGGATTTCTGGAGAAAGCAGCAAAGCACAGCTCTGAAGAGAAGGAAGTTCTCATCCGCCCAAGGCTCCTATCACGGGACTTCATCACTTTCCAAAATGATTCTGAATTCTATAACCTACCCATACCTGCAAAGGAAAACATAAATTTGTATGAAATTTTGGTTAGTCTTTTGGAATAAGCTTCTGCTGAAGAGTTCTAATTTTGCTAAGGGTTCTCTCAGAGTGGTTGGATAAAAATTTATTTCTTATTGGTAAAGATTTCTTTGGTACATTTTTCCCTTTTATTCTACTGTTTATGTCCTCCTATCAAGCTTCTCAATGGCTATCAAACAGGGTATGGAGGATGAAAACCAGGTTCATTCATGGTGCTTTTATCCCAGTCCTTCCTGCTTTGAGAACCCCAATTTCTGACTATACTGCTCTGAATCTCTACTTCCCCTCATACCCTCATGAGCTACCAACCACCTTATGCAGGAGAATGCCCTCCAGAATCACTCATCACAGTTCTGTGGAAATCATCACCTTGTTGCCTTCAGGTTCTGTCTCAGAGGGATTTAGGGAGATGTTGCCTTCATAGCTGGGCTCAATAAAGGCTTTTATGAATTGAAAAAAAAAGAGGTGTGCATATAGATAAAGACTGGAAAGAAAAAAAATTAATAAAAATAATTCTGTGATGAGATTAAAGATGTGTGTGTGGTTTTGAAATTTTCTCTAATTTATAAATTACTATAAAATCAAAAATGGATAAATAAGTGTAAAATAAAAATTCACCATTACTGACTTGATTCTTCCACCGAGCCAAGACTGAGTCTAGAATTTTACTAAGACAAAGTCCAAAATCTTATTTCTGCCTCTGGGTTTCTTTTTCAAGGTCTGTTCCCTCCACTTTGCCACTCCCACTCCCTCTTAATTCTTTTCACTCTTTGTATTTAAGAATTGAAGAGAGCTGAGATACGGTATTAGGAATATCCTTTCTATTCACGCTCCCTGGAATGCCCTTTCCCACCACCGTTGCTCAGTAAGGTCTTCCCTTGCCACCCCATTAAAAACTGCAAACCATTTCCAACCTCAGCACTCCATAACCACGTTTTTGCTTTATTTTTCTTAACTCTAAATTTATTGAGAACCAAGATTTTTCTATTTTTTCTACTGTAACACCTAGAACAGTTTCTGGAACATTCTTAGAGACACAGTAATTATTTGTTGAATGAATGAATAAATTAAGAAATAACTTCCTGGTGCGGGAATTCTGTTTGAGGCTAATTGTCCCTTTTTAACACCTTAGACATCATTACACATGGACCACTGTATAGCCACTTGCTGCTGGAATCCCATCACTCAGCAAGGGACTCCCTTGGGTGAAATGCTGGCAATATATCTCAAAACCAGCCACCTTTCATGATAGCCATTGGATCTATAAGAAATGTAGGCATCAGTGGCAAAGATGCATTTTCTTTCTTAATAATAGTTTTATTTGAGAAAGTGACCAACAGAGAGGAAGATTATACTTACTAACCTCCCCTGCAGCTAACGAAGGCTATATCAGTAAGTTCCAGCCAATGGGATGTAAGCAGAAGTCTCATATAAAAATTTCAGGAAATGTGCTTAAATTAGAGGAAAACACTATTCTTTATTTCTTTCTCCTTTTTTATGGCCAGAATGTGAATGTAGTGGCAAGAGGTTGAAGAGATATGCTAGACCATGAGGTAGAAACCTCATGCCAAATATTTAAATCAGTATGGTAGAAGGAGCCCAAATCCTTGATTATTCTGGGCCACCTGTACTGACTACCTATATCTATATATTTTTTCTAGAAATTTATCTATTTCATCTAAATTTTAAAATTCATTTGCAGTTATTCATAATATTCTCTTATTGTCTTTAAAATATCTGTAGGATCTGTAGTGATGTTTTCTTTTTTATTCTTGTTGCTGATTATTTGTGTGTTCTTTATTTTCTTCATCAGTCTTGCCAAAGTTATATCAATTTTATTAGTCTTCAAAGAATCAAATTTTAGCTTTGTTGCTGATTCCTATTGATATATTTTCTATTACCATTATAATTTATTTTCTTCTATAGGGTGAGGGAAGTTACTTAGCTATTTTTTCTACATTCTTGAATGTAGGAATATAAATCTTTCTCTATATACTACTTTAGCTACATCTCACAAATAATCATATGTCATGTTTTTCTTATCATTCAATCTATTTTCTAAACTCCAATTCACAGTTGTCTTGTGGGTTATTTAGAAGTGTATTTTTTAGTTTCCAAATATATAGGGAAATTTTTTCTTGTTTTTATTTGTAGCAAAATTGTATCATGGAAGATTTTGTATAAATACAATTCCTTGACAGTGTTGGCTTTCCTCTTCCATCCATTAGAGGGTGAATTTTTGTAAATATTCT
The DNA here is from genome assembly GCF_026419965.1 of Kogia breviceps. NCBI lineage: Eukaryota > Metazoa > Chordata > Mammalia > Artiodactyla > Physeteridae > Kogia > Kogia breviceps. The sequence continues at coordinate 32,638,643 of NC_081310.1, read as the reverse complement.
GTATGTGCTTAAAAATAACTCTATTCTGACTTTCTAAAAAATTGTTCTATAAGTGACCTCTGACTAAGGTTTGTTCAATGTGTTATTCAACTCTTTTAAATTCTTATTGATTGTTGTCTGATTGCTCTATCAATGTATTCATAGATGTGTAGTAAAATTATCCACTATGGTTGTGAATTTGCCTACTTATCCCAGAAGTTTTGATAATTTTTACCTTATATATAGTAAGATTATGTTACTTGGAGTAAATAAATTTAGAAATGTTCTATATACCTGAGGAATTTTCCTTTTGTCATTATCTAGAGATATGTTTATTTCTAATAACGCTTTTCTTTCTTTTTCAGTCCATTTTATCTGATATTAATATAGCTAGTTCAATGTTTGGTTTTGGTTTTAGCTTGTAGGGTTTATCTTTTTCTATGATTTTAGTCTTTCTGAACCTTTATATTTTACTTGTTTCTCTTGTACAGAGCATACAGTTTCTTTTTAATACAGTTTGCTAACTTTAATTAGCATATTTATTTATACTCAACATAATTACTGACATATTAGTATTTATTATATGCTATTTGTCCCGCCTGCTCTACATTCTTTTTTCTTGCCACATTTGAATCAATTACATTCATTCACGTTTTTCCCCTCCACTAGTTTGTAAGCTATACACTGTTTTTTGATTCTTTCAATAATTACCCTTGAAATTATAGTATGTATTTATGGCTAACCAAAGTTTGGTGTTAACTAATACCCTGACCTTCATCCTAGACAATGCAAAGACCTTGAAACATTTTAATTCTGTTCTCTATCCCTTATCTTACACCTACTTGTATACTTCTGCTGCCTTGTGTTTAATCTTGTTGATATTTTTAAATTCCGAAAGATATAATGATGATGATATGGCGAGCTGCGTCTGACCAGCAGAATAACAGTCGCCACACGCTAGATTCTTCTCGTATCACACTTTATTGGAGTACAGCTTGGTTAAGGAAAGATGGAAGGAAGACCCCGCAGCCGTAACGGCAGCTGCCTATATAAGATTCGGGATACTGTGCAAGTCTCTGATTGGTTCATATCGAAGGCATAATTACACGTCGCCTTCGGACTGGTTACTGCTCTAAAACCTTGTTAGCATATCTCAACGCATGCGCACTGGCTACAGGATGGATGACTCAGCTTTTTCTACCCTGCTTTGCGGCAACGCTTTGCCGCGCCCCACATCTCCCCCTTATTTATTTACTATAGCACAGTGAAGTTTTGCCGGTACACATGCTCACACCATGGTGTGCTCACGGTTCAACGGCAGTTTTCCACTGGCACATCCATGACACCCTCCTGCGTGCAATGCCATCATAGGGCGGCAGGGTGCAAGGGCTGTCGATGGCACATCTACGACACCCTCCTGCATGCAATGCCATCATAGGGCGGCAGGGTGCAAGGGCTGTCGAGACCTAAAACAGAGCTCCCTATGGAGGTGCAATGGCAGCAAGGCCTCTCCGTGCAAGGGCAGTCATCTGGGATTATTCAGGGCAGAGAGCCAGGCAGCAGGGGAATCACCTTCACCGATAGCCAAAAGCGCCTGAGTGAGCAGAACCTTATCTCGACGCGCTCGGACACGAATTCGACAGACCAACCAGAGACATAGCACAATCCCAAACAGGCAGCAGGCTGCAAACGTAGCTACTCCCACCCACTCTTTGAAAAAGGAGAAAGCAGAGGAGAGCCAAGAGGTAAAGTCCCCGAAAGTAACTGGCTCCAGTTTGGTAGCATTAAGCCGCAATATTTGAATCTTCCGTTTCAGTATCATCCGTTCCGCCTCTCGGGACCAATTTCCCGCTAGGAATCTTCCGATCACTCTGCTTTTATTGAGTGCATGATCATCCATTGTTGCATCATCCGTGCGACATTCGGCATCCCTTTCGAGTTTCTCTTCCACGCTCCGTGTCAATCTTGACGGCACCCAAATCGGGTCCTGATCCTGACTGGACTACTCACCGACGGTTCACTCCGACGGTTCACTCCGTGTGTCGAGTTCTGAATCGGTCCTCCATGCGAGGTGCAACGATTCCCGGGTTTCGGCACCACTTATGGCGAGCTGCGTCTGACCAGCAGAATAACAGTCGCCACACGCTAGATTCTTCTCGTATCACACTTTATTGGAGTACAGCTTGGTTAAGGAAAGATGGAAGGAAGACCCCGCAGCCGTAACGGCAGCTGCCTATATAAGATTCGGGATACTGTGCAAGTCTCTGATTGGTTCATATCGAAGGCATAATTACACGTCGCCTTCGGACTGGTTACTGCTCTAAAACCTTGTTAGCATATCTCAACGCATGCGCACTGGCTACAGGATGGATGACTCAGCTTTTTCTACCCTGCTTTGCGGCAACGCTTTGCCGCGCCCCACATGATGATTGCCTTATATATCAATATTCAGTACCATATACCCACATATTAACATTTTTGTTCATCTTAAATTCTTCCTTCATTTCCAACCTTTCATCTGCCATCATATTCCTTCTGCCTGAGGTTTACTCCTTTGTATTTCTTTTACTGCTAATCTGCTGATGACAAATTCTGTTTTATGTTGTCTGAAAATGTCTTCCTTCTCCCTGGGTATGTTGGTAGTTTTCATCTTTCTGCTTTTTGGAGATATTGCTCTGTATTGGGGCTCCCACTGTTACAGTTGGGAAGTTAGCTGTTGGCCTAACTTGCTTGTTTCAAGGTAATCCAAGGTATAACCTTGGTCTTTCTTACTATGATATGTCTGCATATGGATTTCTTTTTACATATTCTGTTTGGGATGTATTGGGCTTCTTTAAAGGGTGGTTTGATGCCTTCCATCAGTTTTGAAAAATTCTCAGCCATTATGTCTTCAAATGTCACCTCAGTTCCATCAGAAAAATATGATAAATGCAATATTTCCCTGCCCTCTTTCCAAGACTCAATATGATTGTCTGACCTTCTCACTGTACTCTCTATGTCTCTTACCCTCTCTTCAATGTTTTCAACTTTTCATCTCTCCATATTTCATTCTGAAAGATTCCTCTAATAATCTTCAATTTACTAAATCTCTTTTCAACTCATCTAATTGTCTGTTAATTTCATCTGAGTTCTTTATTTTGCTTAGCGTATTTTTTTAGTTCTAGGATTTTTACTTGGTACTCTTTTCAACTCTATTATGTCCCTTTTTAGAATTTCCAGGGTTCTTGCTAAATTTTCTGCATTATGACTTCCTTGGAATAACTTCCTTATGTTTCCAGAGTAAATAGTTGTTTTACACTCTATGTCTGGTAATTTCAATATCTATATCACTTATGTGTCCATCTAGGTGTCTTTTATTTTTGTTGATTCTTGTTCATGGTTTCTTACTTTTCTCCTATGCTACATTATCTTTGCTTGTGTGCTAGAAATTTTATTTGAAAAAAAATTATTTGCCAAAATTTTTGAGAACAGCATGTCATCTTCTTAGAGCATTTTTGTTTGCCTCTGCCTATCACCAGAGATATTAGAAGACTGCTCTAATCTAGGTTGAAGGCTTTTGAAATTCTGAGACATTGTACAACCCAAAACACTGCATTAATTTTTGTGCAAGGAAATAAGTTTCTGGCTTATCTCTATCCCTAGGGTTTAGCCTTTGGGGCCCAAGCATAAACCAGCAGTGATCCACCAGTGTACATAGATCACCTCTTTTTCTCTCACTTTTAGAAGCCACCGAAAGTACAACTCAGTCCCTCTACTCTCCTTTGAGCTGAAAAGTAACCTCAGGGTAAAAGTGATCTGGTATTCCTCATTCACCTCTCTGGGTCATAGCCGAGTTCATTCACTATCTTGTTAGCTCTTAGATGATTTTAAGGAGAGTTTTTTTCCCACCTTATTTAGTTACCTTTAGTAGTGGTGGCTGGTCCATATTGCCTAGTCTATGATTACAAGAACTAGAAGTCCTTTAAGTTGTCCAGATTTATAAACTTTATTTATATGAGAGAAAGACAAGCATCTAAATTTTTACTCTATAACTTTAAGTTTTCTGTCACTTGCAACGAAATCTTAATTCCAAAAACAGTATTCTTATCACACCACTGTTCTAGCACACTATTCCTATTCTAAAGCATATTCTAGTTCACTGATTATATTCTCTCTCACTCTCTCTCCAGTATTTCTTCCTGACACTTTCTGTCTACTCCAACAGTCACCAGAAATCAGATAGCCCAATGGCTTTGATACTTACATTAAAAGGGACCTGTCTTGGCCTTTCTCAATATTATAGGTAGTTCCCTTGGGACATCCTCCCACGATTTGGGGAAGATAGAAAACATCTTCCCACGGGAGAGAAGGAGAAGAAGAGGAAAGGGACTTGTTTCTTATCATAAACACTGCACTCCTCTAAAAAGAGGCCTCATCCCCTCTCCTCAGTCCTCTTCTCTGTGTACATGAAGTGAAATTGTTACTCTGAAGACATGACTGGCCTCAGTAATTCACCATGATCTTCTGAACTTAAAATATATGGCCCTTGAACTTAGAATATATGGGCTTAATGCCTTTTGTGCTCAGGTTTGAACTTTAATCACAATTCTAAAAGGAAAAATCATACTCTATGGCCCACACCATCCTGCTACACTCTAAGAAATGAGTGACATATTCTCAATGAACTTGAAAAAGTCCACAAAAATATAATGGTTATGTGGGTACTCACACATACTGTTTTTAGTGTTTTCTTATTATAAAGATTGCCATTATTAGAATTAGCTATTTTCATTTTTTTAATCTGCAGTTTTTCACTTTAATGTTTTTCTCCCAGACCAAAACAAGGTAATTGCTTTAGATGCTTTGAAATTACTGTACTTTTCAAATATTTATTCTTTTCATACAATTAACTTCTCTCTCTAATGCTAGCAAAGCTTATAATGGTCTTAGCTGGATGTCTCAGATTCCCTGAAGCCTTGCCATGCTCATAACCTCATTCTCCCTTCTGAGGGTCTTAATCTCTTAGCAGAAGGGCAACTCAAAGGAAACCTTAGCATGCCTAGTTTAGAGAGAAGGAAAAGGGGAATTAAAGGGGAAGGCTGCAATTTGCTACAGAGAATTGATGGAAATGGGTTTTTCATTTTTTTGTTTTTAATGTTCTATTTAAATAACAAATGGCATGTCTCTAAGGAGTGATCCACTGATTTGTTAACCCACTGGGGTGGGTCACTTTCTCAAATTCTGGACAGTAATTTTTTTCCGGGGGGTGGAGACAAGTCAGGGAAGGGGTGGGCAAGGAGAAATGGAGGAAGTCAACCAAGAAGAAAGCCAGTATATCCTGGGCACCTGTGGATGGGAGGGGTCAGAGGGAAAAAAGACCAGAGGAAGAATGTTACATAAAATTGAGGCTGGAGATGACACAACAAAATGCTATTGCTCCCTCAATTTGTTCCAGACTGTCTGTCTCCCAGCTCTTCAGCAGCACCACCTTAACCATCCCTTACAGCCCCCTGCCCAACCAATACCCTATCTACTCTCAAGAGGACCTTGTCTCTTTTGCGACAACAAAAATAGATGCCATCGATGGAAACCCCCTCAACTCCTTGGATCCAGCCTACAAATGTATCTGCTCTAGGCCCACCCTGGCTGCCCTTCTTTATGCCACAGGGGAAGAGGTACTCCTGCCCCCTCTGGGGTGAACCCTATAGCTATGCTCTAAATCCATCCACTCCCTCCTCTTCATACCCTTTGTTACTTTGTCAGTCTCAGGATTGAATGTTTAGATGTGCTCAAGTCTTTGCCATCTTCAATTAGAAGAAACCGTCTTGCTATAAATCCCCTTTATCTACCACCACATCTCTGTTCTTTCTTTCGTTGCCTGAATTCCTCAAGGCCCACTTCTCTTTTCCCTCTCTGCTCCCTTCCTGGGCTATCTGCTTCCACTGCACCAATGCTCACTTATACACACACGAATGACTCTCCCCTGAACTCCAGATTCAAATATCCACTTACTGGTCACTTATATTTGCATTTCTCAAAGACATTTTAAACTCCAAATGCCCTACTGGATTTATTACTATCTTCCCAACTCTCCAAATCTGGGTCTCCTACTATTTATTCCCCTTTTCAGTAAATGATCCCAAAAATCTCTCCAGTCACCTAAAGCAGAAATTGAGGCTCTTTACTCATGCCTACCTTTCCTCAACCCCACATCTAATTAATTTTCATTTCCTATCTCCCCTAAACATCTCTCAAGTCTGCCTCTAGTTATCTTCTTTTGCTACCAGCCAATAACCACTGGCTGATCTGCCTGCATGTAACTTACCCACCCAATCCATACTCTACAGCAGCCACCAGGATCTTTACAAAAATGCAAATCTGGGGCTTCCCTGGTGGTGCAATGGTTGAGAGTCCACCTGCCAATGCAGGGGATGCGGGTTCGTGCCCCGGTCAAGGAAGATCCCACATGTCACGAAATGGCTAGGCCCATGAGCCATGGCTGCTGAGCCTGCGCGTCCGGAGCCTGTGCTCCACAACGGGAGAGGCCACAACAATGAGAGGCCCGCGTACAGCTAAAAAAAAAAAAAAAAAAAAAAATGCAAATCTGAACCTACCACTTCCTTGCTAAAAATGGTTCAGCGATTTCTTAATGATCTTAGGAAAAAGAATCCAAAATCCTTAAAATAGTGTAGTAACAGAAATCCTATTTTGAAACACACACACACACCTACACACTTTTATCTTTTGTCTTCCCCAAAAAAATCAACTTCTCCTTAGATGGCCAGAACATCTATCTGCTAGGGAAAGATTAGGACTATAAAGGAAGAATGCCAAGGGGGAGAAAGGGGTTAGTAACCAGATTTTGACTTTCAAAATGAGGTTTTGCTGCAAGCCAATAGCCATGCAAGGGAAGATTTTCTTAATTCCTTTATCCTCTCTTTTGGCTTAATCCAGAATCAAGACTGGCTTCCCAGACCACAGGGTTCTCCACAGTACAGAGAAGGCTCCCCTTGCAAAGACCATTTGGAGGACAAAACAGAAATACAACAAGAGTTGGGGTGAGGCTGAGTTATCCGGGAGACAATTGCTGGGCTCTGACCACTTTGAGGAGGGAGGGAGGGAGAAAGAGACAGAGAGAGAGAAAGAGAGAATCAGGGAATGGCCCAGCTACAAGGTGAACAGGCAGCAGACTGCAGCTACAAAGATCAGCAGAGCAAACAGTGGCCAGGAAGACAAGGGACACTGCTGCAGAGACCAAAAGAGTCAGAAGATGTTCCAGGTCACGACAGGGTTCCAAGGTCCCTTTTGTAACACTAATACGAGTACCAAGTAAAGCCAAAACCCACCTCCATACTCTTAGCAGCCATCTTGAAGAGTTGCAGGTAAGGGCACCTGAGTCTAAGTATGTTTACTCAAAAAGGACAATTTATATTTCTATGTCACACTAAGCTTTGGAACTGAAATCTTTGCTTCTCAGCAGATGGAGTTTCTGAGAAAGACAAAATTAGATAATGATCCCCCCACAAAGAAAAAGAAGGAGGAGGAGGAGGGGGTGGAGAAGGGAGAGGGTAAAAAGAAAGAGAAGATGACAGGTGATGTAAGGAGGAGAAGAGGTAGAGGAAGGGGAAAAGGAAGAAGAAAACAAGAACCATCATTGCCTCCCACCTGGGATGCACTGCAAGTCAACTTGCACCTCCACTACAACGTCCTGGAAGCCACCATGCTACATCTGCTGTCAGCCCTGCCAGCCACTTCTCCTTCACTGAATTCTCAAAACACACTGGACTCTTTTCCTTTTCTCAAACCTGCCCTGGTCCCTCTCACCTCAGAGTGCTTCCTTATGCAGTCTATTCTCTCTGTCTCAAATGCTCTTCCGTCTCCCGACCACCACCCTATAGCCAGCTAACTTGACTCTGGCCCTTCCATCATTTTCCCAAGGAAACCATACCTGTACTTCCCTGGCCCTGCCTGCCACCCCTGCTGGCCCAGAGTCCTTTATGCTATGGTCTCACAGCTCTCTTCCCTGATGGTAATCATAGTGCTGTTTGATTGTACCACTGATTCTGCCTCCCCAATAGACTATAAACCCCATGCCGGCAGGACTATCTGTTTTGCTCACCGTTGCATCTCCAGTGTCTAACATACCATAGGCAGTCAATTAATCTGTGTTGAATAAAGTAACTGCTCAGTAAATGAATAAATAAATGAATAGCACCATCTGTCCAAATATGAGATGGGCTGCCTTGTGAGGAAAGCACCTCCCATCCTTGTGCATTCAAGCCCAGTGGGATGACTGCCATCAGAGATGCTTTAGAAGTGATGCCTGCACTAGATAGATGGTTGGAGTCTGTACCTTCTCATCCATCTCAGAAAGCTCATGTTTCTCTGTATTTAAGTGTCCTGAGAGCTGGGAGGACATGCTATGCAGCTTCCTCTCAGACCATGAGAGTGCCCAAGACACACGGGCCCAGTGTGTGCCTGAGACCAGAGGAGAGCTTTCTCCAAAACAAGATGGAGGGAATGAGCATCTGTCTGTGCCCCTGGTGGCTTTTCACTCTAGTCACCTGCAAGGTGGGGTGACAGTGTGATGGGATGGAGGGAATACCGGTGAGAAAGATCTCATAGACCTGAGTCAATTGAATTAATTTAAAAGGCACAGACACACTACTATATATTAAATAGATAACTAATAAGACCCACTGTATATAGCACAGGGAACTCTTTACTCTGTACTGGCCTATATGGGAAAATAATCTATTGATAAAAAAGAGTGGATATATGTATACGTATAACAGATTCACTTTGCTGTACACCTGAAACTAACACAACACTGTAAATCAACTATACCTCAATAAAAAATTTTTTAAATAAAAATAAAAGTAAATAAAAGGCACAGAGCAGTAAAGTGACTCAGAGGGTAAACTCCACACATTTGTCTCCTTGACTTTATTCCCTGCTGACTATAAGCTATTTTGCAAGAATATGGACGCCCGCAATTGCACTGCCCACTACCATGTTTTGCGTGGTAGATGCTTAACATACATCCAATACATAAAAGTGAGTAGATCAACCTTCATCACTGAGGGTTTGTTGTTGTTTCCTCATCAGCTGTTGCCGTCGCTCAAGGTGGTGTGTGTGTTTTGTGCGCACGTGTGTAAATGGAGTGCATATGTATGGATGGGGATGGGAATACAGAATTGAGGCACCAACTTGTTTGCAGCATAGCAAATGTTTTAAGTCAGAATCAGCAGCAACATAGGTGTTACACATATGATGTGCAGAGAAAGACCCTCTTACAGGCATAGCCCACTACCCAAGCCCTAGTGCCTATATCTGTATCTGAAAGGCTAACAGGTTTTCTTCCTCTGGGTCTTGAAATATTTTGATTCTGAAAACCTTTATTAAAAGAAAAATGCTTTTGGACAGGGAATGATTTCCGCTTCTATCATTTGGCATTTTAGAAGGACCTGAAACATCAGACATGAGATGATGAGTGGAAAAAGGAAGGATAAGAGGACAGGAAAATCATCAGAGAGAGAAGCTGCCAAAGGTGAGCCTGGTCACCTTTAAACATCATTTTCACAATTTTGCTCGGGAGGTCCAAGGTATAGCTGCCCCTCCTCAAAAGAACACACTGCAGATCTCTGAGATAAATGGATGAGCTCAGGTTAGCTTAGATTAGAAGAAAAAGTGCTGGACTCCCTTGAGGTTTTTCTGATCAAGGACAGCAAGCCACATCTTGGGGGTTCTGTGGCATCAGACTGTTGCAGCCTGGGCACCTCCTGGATGCAGTGGCAGATTAGGCCACCTATGTATTACTGGAGGGATGGGGTCTGCATAACTGCTCCAGAGAGCTCAGGACCCAGGCAGACCCCACAGAGAGCCTGCAGAGTGTAGTGTCCAGTTTTGGGAGGACCCAGGGAAGTGGGTATAGAGACGGAAATGAAGGATGGAGAGTGGGAAACAAAGAAAGAGAGAGACAGAGAGAGAGAGAGAAAGAGGAGGGCAGATTAAGCGTCTGGAAAATTTCCGCAGTCTCACGGCTTTTGCTGCTTCAGTGCCTGGATGAGTCATCAGCTGGTTGCCTAGGCGACAGCTATTTTCCTTCTGCTGCTGATCAATTTCACCTGTACAAAAGTCCCATGAAACTGTGAGCTGTGAAGATAATATACCCGAGTCACAGAAAGTCCTGTCAAACAAGGTCTGCATTTCAAGTATTCTGAGCCAGACCTTATGTGTCCTTAATCATCGACCTCTGTACCCCACCCCAGGCCCCAACCCCATCCCCCCCCACTCTCTCTCTCTCTCTCTCTCTCTCTCTCTCTCTCTCTCTCTCTCTCTCTCTCTCTCTCTCTCTCTCTCTCTCTCTCTCTCTCTCTCTCTCTCCCTCTCTCTCTCTCTCTCTCTCTCTCACACACACACACACACACACAAATGCTCACACAGACACACGCACAGGGTGATGGGCCAGGACAGGGCCAAAGGCAGGAGGAGACTGTCAACTGCCTTATCCTAGTCAGCCTGGAGATCATAACCGCGACCTCACTGTCTTCCCTTAGAGACACAGTGGGTATGTGGTCATTCTCATTTCATTTCTCCAAAAACTTCCCTGGACAATGAAATAAAGCCACAGAGGGCAGTCAGGGGCAACATCCTCTGAGCTATGCCCTGCTGTCTGCACCCCTGGTTTCAGAGCAAGGGAGAGTGGCTACCGTCTCCACGCTAAGTCCTCCCAAAGACATCACTCTCTCCTTTCCCTACTTTATTTTTCCTGTTAGCATTTGTCACTACATACTACATACTAAATATGTAATTGTTTTGCCTTCCCCACCAGAGTGTATGCTGCTTTAGGGCAGGAATTTTATTTTTCCTACTCACCACTGCATTTTTATCTCCTAGCCTAGCTCATCATCCTGCACATAGTAATTGCTCAGTAAAAGTTTGCTGAATGAATGAATGAATAGAAATGTTCATTAGACCACCTCACAGATAAGGCCACCCTAAAAAAAATTCAATCAATATGACCAAACCCCCTTCTGAAAGGACTAAAACCCTTGAGACTTCTGCATTACAGGCAAGATAACACCCACATTATGACAGATTATGAAATTGTCACAGTTTCTGTTTTTTCCATTCTACCTCCACCATTTAGGGCATAAAGAACATGAGGAAGATCTTATAGAAAAAAGGATCCAAGTCTCACATACAATGTAGTCATCTCATAGCATGAAGCTGATAGAGCTGCCAGGACTATTTACATATTACTAATAATCACTAAGGGCTTACAAGGTGGCAGGCACATTACATGCACTTTTTGTTTCATTCTCACAACAACCCACATGGGAAATATTTTATAATTCCCATTTTACAAGTGATGAAACAGACTAAGAGAGGTTAAATAACATGCCCAAGTTACACATGCAATATATGATCACGATTCAAGCCCAGATCTGCGTTCTCAGCCGGAATCCAGTATTGCCTCTCTGCTTACCACAACTCTCCACTTGTCACTCTTGCCCTTTTGGTGACATTTTCAGCCCTATTTTTCTCCTTCAAGCAGACCAGGATGTCAATTTTAGCCTGAAGTGTTTTGCACTTATACTGTGCTTCCTCATTTCCCAAGTATCTTCATATAAGTTATATCATTCAAGCCTCAAAACAATCCTATAGAGCAGATAGCATCATTCCCACATTTCAGATGTAGAAAATGAGAAAAGAAAAAAAAAAGGTTAAGTGACTTGCCTGAAGTCGTTTTACTAATCAGACACGGGACTTGCACATTGGCACTCAGATGGTATTCCCACTCCAGCCCAGATGTGCTCTGGAAAAGAGCATCTAAGGGCCCTCCCACTGTGATTGGCCCTGGGCCCTGACCACACCCTAATTTGGCTCTAAGCCCCCACCAAACCTCAGAGCTGTCCCAGAAAAGCCTCAAGCTGGCAAACATTGATCCACCTTGTCAGCTAATCTAGACAGAGCCTGCTGGGGAACCTCGGGGACCTCGCCCCAGAAAAGCAATCTAAGATTTCAGAGGAAATCTGAATATCTAAGAAAGAGTCCAAATGTCATAGCTTAATTTAGAAAGTAATGCCAGATACTTGTAACTAATTTTATCCTCACTCTTTCCTTGTCCTGATCCCCTTGCTTCAGCCCATTCCCTACCCACCCCCCTTCCCCTTCAAAAAGAAATAACCTTGCCTCACCCACCATAAAATAAAAATGCTTTAAATTGTAGCTTTCTTGACATGATTCTGAAAAATAAGTTCACAAAAGATCCTTACCAGTTCTTCCTGAAAATAGTGCCAGGTTAGGAGGGAATGAGTAATTGGAAGAAACAGAATTAGAAATTTTAATCCAAACTCTTCTAAGATGTGTCAAGGCTAGCCAGCAACCAACAAGCCCATAAAATGAAACATGTTAATGATCTGCAAAAATGGTGAGTCTTGCCTTAAGTGGTTTCTGTGAAAAAGTCTACATGCCTGCCTTAGCCATTCTTCTTTTTCAGTATGGCTTCATTTCTCTAGGACTTGTTGGACAATTTTACTGTCTAAATGAAAGCCATGTTTTTTCTTCCATGTCTGAGCCCACGTGTTTTATACATGTGTCTGCATGTTTGCATCAGTGGGAGCTGGACTGAGTGAGGACCTACCACGTGCCAGGCACTTTCCATATGTAAACTCATTTATACCGCCAGTGGGTCTGTGATTGTAGTATGATTGCCAGGATTGTTTTCCTTTTACAGATGAAGAAACTAAAGCTCAAAAGAAGTTAAGGAATTTGACTAAGAACATACAACAACAACTAATAAAAGTAATCACAGCAATTGACCTAGTATAGTAACTGGATATCAGCATTAAAAACAACAACAAAAATAAAACAAAAACACATCCACACATTTGCTCGTTACTTTTACTTCAGCACAAGACTACTTTATTCAATAATTCTAACTGAACATCAACACTAAGTGACCAGGGAGATAAAACTATGTTGAATCCTTAATGACCTTTTTCCCCACTGATGAGATCAATAATGACAATGAAGTATTCATCCTAATTTTGTTTTGGCCAAAATTGATTCTCACTGTTTAACCTTCAAAAGCACTGTTATATGTCAAAATCATTTACAAATCAAGTCAGAAAACTTTTAGATTTTTATACCCACCCATCCCCTCAACCATGAGGGAAGGGTGATAACTATTTGTTATGTTTCCAGAAATAAGTCATTACATTAATTCTAATGATGATATGAAGCCATATTAGAGTATTTGAACAATCTACTTGAAAAGTAGATTGCATGTCCACTGCAGTGTTATTTACAACCACCAAGATATGGAAGCAATCCAAGTGCCCATCAATAGATAAATGAGATGAATGGATTAATGAATGATGAATGAATGTGTGTGAGTATATATATACACCCATACATATACATGATGGAATATTGCTCAGCCATAAAAAATGAAATCTTTCCATTTGCCACAACATGGACAGACTTAGAGGGTATTATGCTAAGTGAAATCAGTCAAACAGAGAAAGACAAATACCATATGATTTCACTTATATGTGGAATTTAAAAAACAAAAGAAATGAATAAACATACCAAAACAGGAAAAGAGTCGTAGATACAGAGAACAAACAGGTGGCTGCCAGAGGGGAGGGGAGTAGAAGGAGAGAAAAAAAGGTAAGGGAGATAAGAGGTACAAACTTCCAATTGCAAAATAAATGGATATGAAACATACAGTGTGGGGAGTATCATTAATAACTATGTAATACCTTTGTCTGGTGACATATCATAACTAGACTTATCATGGTGATCATTTTGAAATATATAGAAATATCAAATCACCATATTGTATAATAGGAATTAACATAGTGTTACAGGTCAATTATACTTCAAAAACAAACAAACAAACTCATAGAAAAAGAGATCAGATTTGTGGTTACCAGAGGTTGGGAGAGGAGGAATTAGATGAAAGCAGTCAAAAGGTACAAATTTCCAGGTATAAGATAAATATATTTTCCCATTTTTTGTGTGTATGTTCTCATTCATTTTGTGATTAATTTATATGGACATTTCCCTGCAGAAAATGCAAGTTTTATTAAATGTAAATGGCATATGTTTGCTTCCCTTAAAATATTAGGATTTTAAATATGGTGACCTCAAGCAGATCTGGGAAAGCTCAAAGACAGGACAAAAAAAAAGTGAAAAAAATCACTGGAAGCTGTGGTCTTGGCTAGGTAGTATTGTGAGAGCAAAGGATGTATGTGGCCAAGTGAAGAGAAGTGAGACTACAGAGGTAAGCAAAAGCGAAACCTTGAATGGCTTTGCTAAAGAGCACATCCAGAAAAATCCACTAGAGGGTTTTCATCCAGAAAATTACATGATCAATTTGGAAACTGAAGTTAAAAACATGACTCAATCAGCAGTATGATGCTGTACTGGAGAACAGAAAACACTGATGGCAGGAAGAATGTTTATAGTGACCCAAGTAAGAAGCAATGAAAAACTAATCTAAGGCCACATCAGTGAGGATGGAGATGTGGTAATGGATACAGGAGAGGTTAGAGAGAAAGACTATAGAAGGAAGTACAAGTAAGTAAAAAGAGCCATCCTTGAAGATGACAACAAAGGGGAGGCCTAAGACGCCACTTAAGGGGAGAAGAAACGTAGGAGAAAGTGCATGTTTGGCCAGGGATTTAATATATTGAATGTCTGATTCCTCTGTACGTTCTAGTAGAGCTATCCAGTAGAACTCAGTGGTATTAGAACGTCAGAGGAAAGTCTGGCTGGAGATAACTCATATGCATCAGTGGAAGTTGAAGTTGGCTCTAAATGAGGTCACACACCGTCAGGGTATGGAGTAAGAAGAGAAACATTGGGCTTCCCTGGTGGCGCAGCGGTTGAGAGTCCGCCTGCTGATGCAGGAGACACGGGTTCGTGCCCTGGTCCGGGAAGATCCCACATACCGCGGAGCAACTAAGCCCGTGAGCCATGGCCACTGGGCCTGCGCGTTCGGAGCCTGTGCTCCGCGATGGGAGAGGCCACAGCAGTGAGAGGCCCGCATACCGCAAAAAAAAAAAAAGTTTTAAAAAAAAAAAAAAAAAAAAAAAAGAAGAGAAACATTGACATTTAGGTGGGCAAGTGTAGAGGCTTCAATGAAGGAGATAAGCTTAGGAAGGACCCAGGAAAGAGAGACACCTTGGAAGTCAAAGGGAAAGAGAATTTCAGAAAGGAAATTGTCCACACGGTTAAAGATTGCAGAGGCTAAAAAGTGCCCTTTGTTCTGCAGAGCACTGGTGACTCAGTTTCAGTGCAGTGGGGAGAACAGAAGCCAGAATGGAGCAGGTTCACGAGCTGAGGCAAAGACTGCAAATACAATCACTGGTATTTGAGTGCTCATTGTCCAGCAAGCAGGTCTCAATTTTTTAAATTATAAAACAATATCCCATATGATATAACGTTCGGAAAATAAAGAAAATTGAAAACTCACCCATGATTTATAGATCTTGACAAAACCACTGTACATGGTCAATTTTTTCCCAGTCTCTAACAATGTGAATACGCCTCACTTTCAAGTACCATCTCTTAAGAAACCTGAAGGTAAAAACCTTCAAAAAGCCCTACATGTCCACAAAATGTATTTATAGCTTCCCTCAAATATTTCTCTTAATTCGAAGCATCTTTGCAAGAACATGGCACTAAGTAACAGTCCTCAAACTTAAAACTGGGGCCATGTGTTGTTCATAATATTTCCAAACTTAAACTTGTTTTCAGACCCTTTAGAAACTTAATTCCAGAAGAGTCCACAATCTGACTCTTCAAGAGTATCTTTACTGGGAGCTCAGCCAAGCTCAGAGGTCCCAGGGCTCCTCCCAAGTTGTTGTGGATTCAGGTCACTGGAAAGTGGAATAGATGCAGGCAATCATCCCACATCAGATAATTTACTGATTAGAAGCAACTTCTTTCTACCCAATGCCTCAGACCAAACATTCTCCAGTTTCTCAAGTCCTCAAAGCATCCCTAACTAGGTAGCCTTGCTGGAGAGTGAGAACTCTTCATACCTTTTCAATGCAGCTAAGGAACCACTCATCTAACCCAGCATCCCAATTTACAGATGAGCAAATCAAGGCCCAGAGAAGGAATATGATGTCCAAGGTCATACAGTTAATGGCAAAACCAAGACCTCCTAACTTCCAGGGCTTTCTCCTCTCCCATTTTGGAGCTGCCTGTCTTACCTTATGTTTCGCACTGACTGCTCACTGGATGATACACTCCTAGGAGACCATCAAACCATTCTAACCCTGTATCACCATGACCCTGAAAATCAGGCCATATTGTTTTTTCATCTATATCCTCTCTGTCCACTTCCTGATTAGAAACTTAGAATTTAGGATTAAAATTTTAAATGGTCCAGAGGAGCTGGGTAAACAATCATTAACAAACAATGAAGCTTAATTGCATTTGATCCTCAGCTGGTCCCTCCTGAATTCATAAGCAGAGGCTTATAATTCCTTTATCACTAGAAACAGGGAGAGAAGCTAGAGGGATCTGCAGTGCTCTGAGGAGAGCAAGCTCGAGTTCCAGCGGGGACTCTTTAGGCAACATGCTTTCAGTGAGCATCTACTGAGTGCCTACTGTGTAGCATACTTGGAGCCTTGCATGGGGAATGCAAAGGCTGTTCGTCCCCAGTCTTGGTCATAAAGGGGTCTATTTTGCCCACTCTGACCATGGCTGAATAAACTTGGATAAAGCTGAACCTCTTAAGCAGTCCTATCTGGAGTCCTTAACTCTAACCCAACCTGTCTTAGGAGTCCCGTGACCATCTCTGAGCCTCCAAATGAAGATAAGAGCTGAGAGAACCAGGGACAAAAGGCAGAGGCATAAATTCAATGATTGAGCGGTAAACAGTGCCCATCCTGGCCAAAATTTAGCTTCTTCTCTACCCTTTCGTTCCTCCTCTTCTCTCCCCTCCAAAGACACCTACCAAATCCCATACCCAACAACCACCTCCCCTCACTCTCGCCCTTGTTCTCTCTCTCTCTGTCATAGTGATTTCAAAGATGTATGCTGTGTGTTTTTAATCAGGTTTCTTAACTTCTCTGAGCTTCCATGTACTCATATGTAATAACACTCCATTAATAGGACTATCAGAACAATTAAATAAGGCAATGAGTAAAAGGTACCTATCACAGTGCCTGGCACTAAACAGTTCTCTGTAAATATTGGTCGTTACCATTACTATTGTTGTTTTCTGGTATGACTATTATCCCTTCCCTTAATGGTACTACTTTTCCTTGGAATATTTGTGTTCAGTTAGAGATAAAGAGCCTTTAAAACCAAGCAATGGAGTTCCTAATGGTGGGGCTTCAGACCAAGAGAAGAATAGTGAGCAGGGGTCCTTCACAGGACCCTCAATCTCTCCCTGTAAGTAGCACCCACTTGGGGCTCCCCAAAGCTACTCTCCATAGCTGGGCCTCCTCCCTGATGCTGACTGCATCCGCTTCTCTACACTGAGGGCTCCCAGGCTCTGCTGTTCAGGAACACGAAGCTGAACATCACGCACTACAGGGCAGAGACAGGACGTGCCTGTGTTCCCGCAGGGATCAGAGCAATAAAGCAGATAATCAAGAGCATCTGCCTTCAAGCAGAGAAGGGCTTCTCTTGCTGGCAACTAACTCTTAGTTTTGCTGGCTCTGCCTGACAGTCCAGAATAGCCTCGGTGAAACGCTCCAGGGCCTCATCTGTGATTTTATAATGAGGCCAGAAGATCAGACTGCTGCCACAAGAGTCAGGGCAAAAGCCAACAGGACTCAGAATTCCAGCCTACCTCCTAAATGTCTCTCATTTTCATCCTACGCCTCTCCATCCCTACAGCTGCTGCCTTAGCCAGGGCTCTTGTCATCTCTCCCCAGGTAAATAATAAACAACTCATATCGACTAAGTGCTTACTATGTGCCAGGCAATATATACTGCAGAGTTTGCATGCAATTTCTCATTGAAACGTCAAAATAACCCCATGAAACAGAAATTATTGCTCCTATTTTGCAGATAAAAGAAAATGAAGCTGTCCAGAGAAATGAACTTGACCAGCACTTTTGCCTTCGTATCCCCAGCCTGCGGCCTCCTTCCCTGCTGCCCTCTCCGCATGCCCATTGCCACCCACTTCTGACCAACATCTCTGCCATGAGTCCCTCCCTCCTCCACCTGTCTGCCGTCCACTTCTAAGAATTCCTTCCTAAATCATAAATCTGACCATGTCACTCATACACTGAAAGTCCTTCAAAGCCTCCCTGTTAGGCCCAAATAGAGTCAAGACTCCCTAAACTGGCATTCTAGACTCTTCCCAACCTTATTCCAATACACCCTTCCAGTCCCATCTCCATCTCCCTTCCACAGGCACCGGCCACAGGAAGCCACAGGCCATTCATCAAAGGCTCTCTGCTTTCACCCCTCCATCCTCCACGCACACCACCCTCCTCTGCAGAATGTGGCTTTCCCCATCTTCTGCCTGGAAAATGTCTATTCATATTTGAAGACCCAGCTCAAATGTCACATCCCCTGGGTAATCCTGCCAAACTCCCTCAGATCCTTTATTCTGTCCCTGGGATAGAGTCTCCCATCCCTTCCCAGTCTTTTCACTAATCTTTTACTGCATCAAATTGTGTGTAATTGCTTGTTGGGGGAAAGCCACCCTGAGGAGGCTGGGTGCCTTCCCAGGGTAAGGACTGTGGCTGATTTCCCAGTACCTGCCACAGGGCCTACTGCAGGGTAGTTTACTGAACATCTATTACACAGATGGATGGAGGAATCATTTATTTATTCATTTGGTTACCTAGGTAGTTAGTTTCTCATTGACAATGCACCAGGCACTACGCTAGGGCACTGGGGAGGCAAAGATGAATAAAAGCAAGAACTCCCAGGGGAGCCCCAGCTTTGGTCCAGTGCTTATATAACCAAGAGGTTTTATTGTTTTTTTCTTGACTCCCTTCCCAGAAAACAAATTAAATTGCAGAGGCTGCAGAATACCACCTAATTCCATCCTATTTAATCTAGACACCGCTGCCATACATTAACTGCCACACTGCTTGCAAAAAACTCAGCTGTCAGGTCTGAATCACAGTTTGTGCAAATAACCAAGTCAGATAGCTTGCAACTCTACTGGGATCCTAAATCCATCATGATATTAGTTCGTTAAGTTCTATGAATTCAATTAACCTTTCTGATTAATCATGGATCAATTCACCAAACTATGGTGACAAGAAAGTACTGAGGCTTAAGGTAGTTATTTCTCTAGAGACAAGAGCTCATAACATTGGGCCATGTCATTTCATTTGATCCAAATTGCAATCTTTGCTCTTTGTCTCTCTGAATTGTCTTGTTTGTTAATACGATAATACGATACTCAGTTCTCTAATTTTTTTTCTATATAAGTAGACCTCATTTAACCAGTATGATGATGACACTGGAAACACCTTCTGGGCAAAGATTCCACCTCTTTGACCCCTACAAAACCAACCAGCACGGTGCTTCTCCCACACACAGAGGTGACTCCAGAATTAGAAACAGCAAGAGGTGGTAAAGAATCTAGAGATCATCTTATCTGAAACCCACATTATACAGAGGAAGGAAAAGAGAGCCAGAGAAGGGCAATGACATGCCCAAGGACATGAGACTGAGCTGAGACCAGCACCCAAGTTTTCTAAACTCAGTTCATGATAACAGCAACATAGTAGCTACCATTTGTTTATTGCCATATATATCTGCTGATCTGTAAGCATCACGGGGCCAAATGCTACGAAGCTGACCTGTATTACAAGGCTAGGGAGACATAAATTCAAGTTCAGTGCTACCAAAGCAGCCCAAGTCTAGGGGAGCAGATCCTTAAGAGAAAAGAAGTGCAGAGAAGTGATTCTGAATTCTGGACCTCTTGCTCTCCAGGGAGCTGCTGATTTGTAAGCAATACACAGAAACCATTGTGCAAGGGGCTGATATACAAGGTAAAGATTTTAGCAGCCTCACAGTGCTATGAAGTCAAAACGTGGAGTTCAGGACCCACCAAACAGGTGCTCTGGGAAACACTCAAGATATTAGCTGGGACCCTTTGTATTAGTTTCCTACTGCAACAAATTACCACAAATATAATGGCTTAAAACAACAAATTTATTATCTGATAGTTCTGAGGGCTAGAAGTCTGATATGGGTCTTACTAGGCTCAAATCAAGGTGTTAGCAGGGCTGCATTCCTTCTGGAGACTCTAGGAGAGAATCTGTACCCTTCCTTTTTCCAGCTTCTAGAAGCTGCTCTTATTCCTTGGCTTGTGGCCCTTTCCTCCATCTTCAATGCCAGCAATAGCAGGTCAAGTACTTCTCATCAAACGTCACTTTGACCTCCTCTTCTGCCTCCCCCTTCCACTTTGAAGGACCCTTGTGATTACTTTGGGACCACCCAGAAAATTGAGGACAGTCATCCTATATGAAGGTCAACTGATTAGCAATTTTAATTCCACCTGCAACTTTCATTACCCTCTGTCATGTAATCTCATATATTCACCGGTTCCAGGCACTAGGAAGTGGACATCTTCTGTGGGGAGGGGCATTATTTTGCCAACCCACCCTCGAAGGGCTATCTCCAAGAAGTAAATGTAAATACAAAATAAACAGTCCTCACAAAACTGAAACACAGCTCTGAATCATCTCAATCCCAAACATGATTAAGGTGATGTGCCCCCAGTGTAACAGCCTGCCAGAGTCAAAACAGATTCTCTCTAGAGAAAGTTAACATCATCCAGAGCTTTTATAACTTCTCATATAAGATGTCCAGCATTCAAGATTACAAAACAGATCAATATACAAGACCATAAGCACTTGGTTTCTTTCTGCTTCCCCCACCAGAATGCAAACAACTTGAAAACAGGGACTACGTCCTATATGTGGTAGCCCTGACCTCATCCCAGGCTGTTGTGTATGATAGGTGCTCTGCAAACACATAGTGAGTGACTGACTCTAATGCCCATCACGGTTGCATGTCAGTGGAGAACATAGCTTAAAAGAAAACAGCTGGCACTGAGCAGGGGGCTTCAAAGCCAACATGAAATGCTCCTAAATCCTGTAGCACCCACAAGAAGGTCACAGCTCCTCCAGGACCAGCTTACAACAAACCATCTGTTAAAATAATAATAAAAATAATAACAAGGAGGAAAAAAGAAAACCAAGCAACTCATAACAGACAGAAGGGTCATTGTGAGTGGGCAGAGAGCTCACTCCTGGTGAGAGCAGAGATCAGATCAGTATCACACCTGATTTCCTGTGGTTGTATTAGTCAGAACTTCAATCCCCTCTAGCTCTTATTTATTTTGAATTTTTTTTAACGTTTCTACGAGACCTGACCCTTCCAAAATCCCTTCCAGGAAACTTGCTAAGACAGGGAAGAAGGGGGGAGAGGGTGGGTGGGTGGGAGCCAGGGCTGCTGGATGCAGATATGAAGGTTACATCCTTTGGCCGAAACATCAACCTCTGAGCCTGCACAGGGCTGCCACAGGCCGGAAAAGGAAGCACCTTGTTTCAACCTGTCAGCCATCAGAGGCACTTTTAAAAATTTTGTACAAAGACTTAATACGTGCTATTGTCAGCTCTGGACTGGTAACGTTTTAAGAAATATTCTAAATAGGAGAAATACCCATCGTTTATATGAGTACCTATTATGTGCCAGAGACTGTGCTAGGCACTTTACATGTGTTATGTTATTTATCCCTTGAAATGCCATTGTTATCATTTTACAGACAAAGATACTGAAGCTCAGTGACGTCAACTAATTGGGTCCGGATCACACAGTGAGGAAGTGGCAGAGCCACTGAGTCAGTGTGATGCAAATGCCCCTGTTTGGCCACCTCGAAATTCTGCCTCACCTTCATTCACGACTTCTTGTGACTGGCATATTTAAACTTCTCAGCCACTCAGAAAATGGAAAGAAAAAGAATATATTTGTGGAAGGTGGGTAGCTGAGAACTTTTAGGCTTTGAGTGGGCATTTTCCCCTTCTCTACCACACTGGCACATAATGTTGTCCACCTCTGCAATATTTCCAGAACCCTCCAGTCCTACAGTGGGACCCCTGGCTAATGGACCACATGATTCAATGAGACTTTTCATGTGAAGCAGGTGGAGGTGAAGAGGAGTGTTAGAGGGCGGATCAACAGTTTCCTTTTTTCTGAAACATAAAGGTTTTGTATGAAAAGAAAGAGTTTTTGGTCCCCCAGGTATCCTTCATATTATTCCAACATTATCCGCTCCCTTGAGCTGTTTTCACCCACGATTTGCATGAGCACTGGATTTTGAGGAATAGTGAGATTCATTTTTAACTCCTCGTCATCAAGAAGAGAGCCCTGAAATCAGCATTTGTGCCCAATGCTTCTCCGGTGAATTTGCCAAGGCAACGGCAGCCGCTTGTGACATCACCGAGGGAAGACACCTCCGCAGGAAAGCAGCCCTCGCCTTCTGGATCAGCGCTGTGCTGGGCTTTGTCAGATTTTATTCATTCCCCAAGCTTCTCTAGAGCTATAAGAGCTATTCTCCCACCCCTCCCCACCTCAGCAAACACAAAAAGAGAAGAAACTGCCTTTATTAAAAGTTCTTTGTCTCCCTAGTCACCCTCTGGCCAAAAGCATCTGAAAAACAAAACAAAACAAAAAACAGCAGAGGGAATCATGGAGGGGGCTCCTCAATAGTTCCCTGGCAAATCTATCTGTGACTTTGCTTTCAAATTGGAGAAGGAGGAAATGCATAGCAGAGAGAGGCTAGGGAACTTAGCAGAGCTGGAACAGAGGGTAAATCTAATCAAAGAAAGGTTAAGTATTTTTCTCCCCACCTGTGCTCACCTGGAGCCTCCATTAACATTAACGTCACCTCTGAGTAGAACCCCCCTCCCCTGTTGCTCAGTAAAGTACAAGGACTTCTCCCCACAGAGTAAAAGGGTAACCACTGGGCAGGGGAGAGGATGCCATTCTCAGCTCTGACCCTGGGCACACGTGGCTTACTGCCCACCAAAGTGCAGCGCTCCTCTTCCATGGGGAAAAGCTGTCTGGAGGAATGGCTACCCAGCCAAGGATATATTTCCCAGGGAAGCCTGCATCTAAGCCTCACGTGACCAGTTCCTACCAATAGAAGGGGAGCAAAAGTGACCCGGGTCATTCACAGGTCACCTGAGACCATCTCCACTCTCTCTTGCCCCTTCTCCTGGCTCAAGGTTAAAATGGCAGAACAGGAGAGTAGAAGGAGAGCGGGTCCCTAACTCACCCATTGAACATAGTCATTGGACTGCTTTGTGAGTCAGAAATAAAAATCTCTTGGGTTAGGGGGCTGGGCTTTCTGAGTTTCTCTGTTAGAGCAGCTAGAATTAACACCTTAACATAACAGCGTTATCACCAATAAGGTCAAGTCAATGAGACGATGCCTTGAGCCAGGGCTCTTGGTTCTGAGGGGCCAGCACAGCTGTGTCCAGAATGCAAAGCCACCAACCAAAGCAAAACACGAAAGTTTCCCTAACTGAAGTAAGACATGCTACAGCAAAATCCCTCCGTAGGGCTGTTTTTGTCCAGGACACAGGAGAGATCATGGGGCAACAAGCAAGCATAGGGAGGAGGCAGAGGCAGGGAAGTGGGAAGGAAGAGGAGTCTGTGGGAGCCAAGGCCTCAGCTCAGCCTGGAGCCATGTCTGTGTCTCTCTGAGCCACACCGCATACCGCTGACACAGATACGCTAGAGCAGCAGCTAGGCGTGGAAACCACCATCAGGACAGCTGTGGGCAGGTGATGCACAAAGGCACACGGCCAAGGCTGTGAGTGGGGACTGAAATGCAACCAGCCCTTTTCTGACTACATCAGGCATTGTGGCTCAGAGCTGAGTTCACCTGGAGGAAAGGCACCTGGCACCTTTTTTTTTTTTTTTTTTTTTTTTTTTGCGGTACGTGGGCCTCTCACTGTTGTGGCCTCTCCCGTTGCAGAGCACAGGCTCCGGACGCGCAGGCTCAGCGTCCATGGCTCACGGGCCCACCTGCTCCGCGGCATGTGGGATCCTCCCAGACCGGGGCACGATCCCGTGTCCCCTGCATCGGCAGGTGGACCCCCAACCACTGCACCACCAGGGAAGCCCATGGCACCTCTTTTTAAACGTGTGCAAAGGTGCCATCCTTGACTAACCTTGCACCTGTGGTGGCACCGCGTGTGCCTGGCATAAAGGCAGTGGGCTAGTGGTGGCTCTGACCCCTGAGATCTTTTTCACACCAGGCCTCAAAGTTCTTACCGTCAAACCATTCTCAGCAGGAAGTCACATTCAAAGAAACAAGAATCTGATAACAAAATAAAACTGGAA
Source organism: Kogia breviceps (assembly GCF_026419965.1). NCBI lineage: Eukaryota > Metazoa > Chordata > Mammalia > Artiodactyla > Physeteridae > Kogia > Kogia breviceps. The sequence goes on along the minus strand of NC_081310.1, from coordinate 32,614,322 downwards.
GGCTTGCTTCCATCACTAAAAGAAAAATTTGCTGTCTCACTCCTCCCTTCCTAGCCATCTTCTCCTCCCCAACTCAGAATCTGGTCCATGTTTAGTCAGATCCATGCCCCTGCTTGCAAGGGAAAAGACCCGAATGCACTTTGTTGCAGGGGGTTGGAGCAAAAGCCATTTTAGATTTCAGCCCCAAGGATCCTGATGTGTTTGCTAAAAAAACAGAAGGAGGACAAAGCAGGTGGCAGCAGAGGAGACCTAGGCCCAGAGCAACCAATGAGAGAGAGGCTTTGGGGACTGGCTACTGGGAGGACAAGGACAAGTGGAATTCTAAAAACAACGCTTTGGAGAGGCAACTGTGGGTGAAGTCGTTCTTACAGTGGGGTCCTCCCAGGGGAGACAACAAGTAAAGCTCCAACAGAAAGAAACAAGAACTTACACAGAGGTCTATGTAAGGGAATCGCAATATTTCTTGCAAAATTCATCACTAAACAGGTATCATCTTTCATAAATGACAGGAATTTTCCTGATGTAGGAAATGGACACAACCTTTTCTGGAAGGCAATTGGGTCTCTCTATTAAATATCTGAATAGTCAAGTACTTTGATCTCACAAGTCCACTTGTAGGAACTTACTCAACAGAAATACTCCCACTCTCAGAAACTTATCGAGAAATCTGTACAAAGATATTCACTGTTGATAAGACGTGCATTTTTAGTTGCTTTTCTTATGGAAATTTGTCACTCATGTCCTAATGAGAAACACTATGCACCTGTGAGGTGGCTTGTCAGGCTTTAAGATGTCATCTGACATTGTAAAGGAGCTAACACCTGATATATTATCATTTGTTTCGAAGCCAGTCTCCACCACTACATTTGAGTCCCTTGAGGGCAAGGACCACGTCTTAGCCACTGTCACTTTCAGATCTGTCACAAAGCCCAGTGTATAGTGTGTGCGCAAGTGCTATTTGTTAAATGAATACTTGATTTAACTGGGCCTGGGTCAAATTTAGGCTCATGCCCTCGTTAGCACACTGTTCTAGGAGCAGAGTCAAGGGAAACCAGCCTCACTCTGGGATGATATGCTCCTCTCAGCTGTGTCCTTATTCCCCAGTCCATGCGGTTGCTGGTTTAGGAGAGAAATGAAGGGATTCTGGAGAAGGAAGAAGGAGAGTGTGGCTGGCAGTTTAAGTTCTTAAGATGAAATATGTCAGGGTTTTTAGCTTGTTGTCCATACCTGGAAACTCCTGAAATTACATGCAGCCCTTTTCTGGGGAAAGTGTGTGGCTTTCATGAGCTCCTCAAAGAATTCAGATCTAGGACGTGCTAAAAAAAAAAAAAAAAAAAAAATGATTAAGATTCACTGAGGCAAGGTATTTTGAATTGGAAAAGGCTATGTTCAGACAACCTATGCCAAAGACTAATATACCAAAGGTGGTTGAAAAACCAGGGGAAGAAGGCCAATGTCATACATAGACCTACAAATGACTCTACAAAATAAACTGTTGCACTGATGTTCCAGTTTTCCTCTTGCAACCTCTTAATACAATATTTCAAAACATTATAAAATTTTAAAAGGTGATTATTATCATACTCGTACAGCTCATAAGCTTACCTTAACGTTACATGTCCGAATTAAGTGTGAAAAGGTATTTTATGACTTTTAAAAAACTAAGATGGAAAGAAAAGTCTCAGAAAAGAACAAAATGAGTATTTACAACATCACCTATAAGACAAAATATAACATGGGATGTTTCACGACACCATTCACCTTATTGTAAAATTATTAATCAAACACTTTCAGGCAGATAGTCAAAAGCAATTAACTTGATGTGACAGCATTTAGTAAACTTAGCTCAGAATCATTCTGGAAAAAAGCTAGGAATGCCATTAATCCATTTCCTAAATCCTCAGAACACTGGCTTCTCTTCATCTAACACAAATGCCATTTCTTACCAAAACAGCCATAAATTTCACCTAAAGTTATTTGCTTTTAAAAAGCTCTGCTGCTTGCCAACTTGATTACCTTTCAAGGTGTCTTTGGTGTTCTTGATATGTCGTAATGCACCAAAGTTAGATTTGACAGAAAGAAATTTTCAGAAATTTGCCACAATGTGTATTTGAATACAGCAGGAAATTCACTACTGTGTTCCCAATCATTTTCTACCATACTCCTTTATGTAATATGTCTTGTCCTAAGGCAAAACTTCCTACCTCCCTCCACCCCTTATCCTACCACCATCCAATTAGTTCACTACCATTGACCTACAGGTTAACAAATAGCTGTAGTTGAGGTCACTTAACCCTATGCACAGGGAAATGATGCGATCACCAACACCACTTATTAGCACTTATCAGCCTGCCTCATTATGCTAAGTGCTATAAAAAGCAAATAATAAGATGCAGAACTTGGTCTCCAGATGCCTAGCAATCAAGCAGGGAAAAACCTGTACTTATACAAAAAAAAAAAAAAAAAAAAAAAATCTGAGCATGGGAAAGCAAAAGAGAACTAACCTGGAGGGGCAGAAGATTGGTTGAGAAATTGCAATTCGGTTTTAAAAGAGTCATTAAAGAATAAATAAATAAACACACACACATATGACATTTGCACTTTATAATACATTAAGACTGCTTTTAAGATCAAGCACTCTTGCATAGGACTTGTAAAATAGAGGATGCCTAGGCTAGTAGAACAAATAATAAACTGTGCATCAAAAGATTGGGACTCAGGGACTTCCCTGGTGGCACAGTGGATACGAATCTGCCTGCCAAGGCAGGGGACATGGGTTCAAGCCCTGCTCCGGGAAGATACCACATGTCATGTAACAACTAAGCCCGTGCGGCACAACTACTGAGCCTGCGCTCTAGAGCCCACAAGGCACAGCTATTGAGCCTGCGCACCACAACTACTGAGGCCCACGTGCCTAAACCCCAGGCTCAGCAACAATAGAAGCCACCACAATGAGAACCCTGCACATCACAACAAAGAGTAGCCCCTGCTCGCCACAACTACAGAACGCCCGCACGCAGCAACAAAGACCCAACGCAGCCAAAAATTGATTAATTAATTATTTTTTTTAAAAAAAAAAGATTGGGACTCTGTCCCTAACACCATACACAAAAATAAACTCAAAATGGATTAAAGACCTAAATGTAAGACTGGAGATGCCAGAGAGAGGACTGGGTTTGGCTGTGTGAACACAGACTGAAGGGTGCTAGTGCACCACAGCTAGCCCGGAGGGAGTCCAGGAAAAAGCCTGGAAATGTCTAAAAGGCAAGAAAGCATTGTTTCGGGGTGCACAAGGAGAGGGGATTCAGAGCACCACCTAAACAAGCTCCAGAGATGGGCACAAGCCACGGCTATCAGCATGGACGCCAGAGATGGGCATGAGACACTAAGGCTACTGCTGCAGCCACCAAGAAGCCTGTGTACAAGCACAGGTCACTATCCACACCTCCCCTCCAGGGAGCCTCTGCAGCCCACCACTGCCAGGGTCCCGTGATCCAGGGACAACTTCCTCAGAACACACGGTGAGCCTCAGGCTGTTGCAACGTCACATCAGCCTCTGTGGCTGTAGGCTCACCATGCATTCTGTACCCTTCCCTCCCCCCAGACTGAGTGAGCCAGAGCCCCCTAATCAGCCGCTGCTTTAACCCCATCCTGTCTGGGTGAAGAACAGAAGCCCTCAGGTGACCGACATGCAGAGGCAGGGCTAAATCCAAAGCTGAACCCCAGGAGCTGTGCAAACAAAGAAGCAAAAGGGAAATTTCTCCCAGCACCCTCAAGAGCAGCGGATGAAATCTCCAAAATCAACTTGATGTACCCTGCATCTGTGGAATACCTGAATAGACAATGAAACATCCCAAAATTGAGGCGGTGGACTTTGGGAGCAACTGTAGACTTGGGGTTTGCTTTCTGCATCTAATTTGTTTCTGATTTTATGTATATTTTAGTTTAGTATTTAGAGCTTATTATCACTGGTGGATTTGTTTATTGCTTTCATTACTCTCTTCCTTCTTTTTACAGATACATTTTTTCTTTTTCCTCATTTTATTAGTGTGTATGTGTATGCTTCTTTGTGTGATTTTGTCTGTATAGCTTTGCTTTTACCATTTGTCTTAGGGTTCTGTCTGTCCACTTTTCTGTTGTTTTCTTTTTAAGTATAGTATTAGTGGTTGTTATCATTGGTGGATCTGTTTTTTGGTTTGGTTACTCTCTTCTTTCTTTCTTTTTTATTACCTTTCTATTTTTTATATTTTTAATAATTTTTTATTTTAATTACTTTGTTTTGTTTCCCTTTCCCCCCTCCCTCCCTCCCTCCCTCCCTCCCTTCCTTCCTTCTTTCTTTCTTTCTTTCTTTCTTTCACTCCCTTTTCTTCTGAGTCGTGTGGCTGACAGGGTCTTGGTGCTCCAGCCAAGTGTCAGGCCTGAGCCTCTGAGGTGGGAAGGCCGAGTTCAGGACATTGGCCCACCAGAGACCTCCCAGCTCCACATAATATCAAACGGCAAAAGCTCTCCCAGAGCTCTCCATCTCAACACTAAGACCCAGCTCCACTCAATGACCAGCAAGCTACAGTACTGGACACTCTATGCCAAACAACTATCAAGACAGGAACACAACCCCACCCATTAGCAGACAAGCTGCCTAAAATGATACTAAGTTCACAGACACCCAAAAACACACCACTGGACGTGGTCCTGCCCATCAGAAAGACAAGATCCAGCTTCATCCACCAGAACACAGGCACCAGTCCCCTCCACCAGGAAGCTTACACAACCTTACCCACTGGGGGAAGACACCAAAAACAATGGGAACTACGAACTTGCAGCCAGGGAAAAGGAGACCCCAAACACAGTAAGTAAAGCAAAATGAGAAGACAGAGAAATACACAGAGGGTGCAAGTGCAAGGAAAACACCCAACAGACCAAACAAATGAAGAGGAAATAGGCAGTCTACCTGAAAAAGAATTCAGAGTGATGATAGTGAAGATGACACAAAATCTTGAAAATAGAATGGAGAAAATACAAGAAACGTTTAACAAGGACCTAGAAGAATGAAAGAGCAAACAAACAATGATGAACAACACAATAAATGAAATTTAAAATTCTCTAGAAGGAATCACTAGCAGAATAATGGAGACAGAAGAACGGATAAGTGACCTGGAAGATAAAATAGTGGAAATAACAACCACAGAGCAGAATAAAGAAAGAAGAATGAAAAGAATTGAGGACAGTCTCAGAGACCTATGGGACAACATTAAATGTACCATATTTGAATTATAGGGGTCCCAGAAGAAGAAGAGAAAAAGAAAGGGACTGAGAAAATATTTGAAGAGATTATAGTTGAAAACTTTCCTAATATGGGAAAGGAAATAGTTAATCAAGTCCAGGAAGCACAGAAAGTCCCATACAGGATAAATCCAAGGAGAAACATGCCAAGACACATATTAATCAAACTATCAAAATGTTAAAACAAAGAAAAAATATTAAAAGCAGCAAAGGAGAAGCAATAAATAACATACAAGGGAATCCCCATAAGGTTAACAGCTGAACTTTCAGCAAAAACTCTGCAAGCCAGAAGGGAGTGGAAGGACATATTTAAAGTGATGAAAGGGAAATAACTACAACCAAGACTACTCTACCCAGCAAGGATATCATTCAGACTTGATAGAGAATCAAAAACCTTTAGAGACAAGCAAAAGCTAAGAGGATTCAGCACCCCCAAACCAGCTTTACAACAAAGGCTAAAGGACCTTATCTAGGCAGGAAACACAAGAGAAAGAAAAGACCCATAAAAACAAACCCAAAACAATTAAGAAAATGGTAATAGGAATATACATATCAATAACTACCTCAAATGTAAATGGATTAAATGCTCCAACCAAAAGACATAGACTGGTTGAATGGATGCAAAAATAAGACCTGTATATATGCTGTCTACAAGAGACCCACCTCAGACCTAGGGACACATACAGACTGAAAGTGAGGGGTTGGAAAAAGATATTCCACACAAATGGAAATCAAAAGAAAGCTGAGTAGCAATTTTCATATCAGACAAAATAGACTTAAAAAAAAAAAAACTATTACAAGAGACAAAGAAGGACACTACATAATGATCGAGGGATAAATCCAAGAAGAAGATATAACAATGGTAAATACTTATGCACCCATCAAGCAGCACCTCAGTACATAAGGCAAATGCTAGTAGCCATAAAAGGGGAAATTGACAGTAACAAAATCATAGTAGGGGACTTTAACACCCCACTTGCACCAAGACAGATCATCCAAAACGAAAATAAATAAGGAAACACAACCTTTAAATGATACATTAAACAAGATAGACTTAATTGATAAGTTACAGAACATTCCATCCAAAAACAACAGATTACACTTTCTTCTGAAGAGCTAATGGAACATTCTCCAGGATAGATCATATCTTAGGTCACAAATCAATTCTTGGTAAATTTAAGAAAATTGAAATCGTATCAACTACCTTTTCCAACTACAATACTATGAGACTAGATATCAATTACAAGAAAAAAATCTGTTAAAAAAATAGAAATATATGGAGGCTAAAGAATACACTGTTAAACAACCAAGAGATCACTGAAGAAATCAAAGAGGAAATTTTAAAATATCTAGAAACAAATGACAATGAAAACATGATGACTCAAAAACTATGGGATGAAGCAAAGGCAGTTCTAAGAGGGAAGTTTATAGCAATACAATCCTACCTCAAGAAACAAGGAACATCTCAAATAAACAACCTAACCTTACACCTAAAGCAATCAGAGAAAGAAGAACAAAAAAACCCAAAGTGAGCACAAGGAAAGACATCATAAAGATCATATCAGAAATAAATAAAAAAGAAATGAAGGAAACGATAGCAAAGATCAATAAAACTAAAAGCTGGTTCTTTGAGAAGATAAACAAAATTCATAAACCATCAGCCAGACTCATCAAGAAAAAAAGAAGACTCAAATCAATAGAATTAGAAATGAAAAAGGAGAAGTAACAACTGATGCTGCAGAAATACAAAGGATCATGAGAGATTACTACAAGCATCTCTATGCCAATAAAATGGACAACCTGGAAGAAATGGACAAATTCTTAGAAAAGCACAACATTCTGAGACTGAACCAGGAAGAAATAGAAAATATAAACAGACCAATCACAAGCCCTGAAATTGAGACTGTGATTAAAAATCTTCCAACAAACAAAAGCCCAGGACCAGATGGCTTCACAGGTGAATTCTAGCAAACAATTTAGACAACAGCTAACACCTATCCTTCTTAAACTCTTCTAAAATTTAGGAGAGGGAGAAACACTCGCAAATTCATTCTACGATGCCACCATCCCCCTGATACCAAAACCAGAAAAAGATGCCACAAAAAAAGAAAACTACAGGCCAATATCACTGATGAACATAGATGCAAAAATCCTCTATAAAATACTAGTAAACAGAATCCAACAGCACATTAAAAGGATCATACACCATGATCAAGGTGGGTTTATCCCAGGAATGCAAGGATTCTTCAATATACACAAATCAATCAATGTGGTAAACCATATTAACAAACTGAAGGAGAAAGTCCATATGATCATCTCAATAGATGCAGAAAAAGCTTTCAACAAAATTCAACACCCATTTATGATAAAAACCCTCCAGAATGTAGGCATAGAGGGAACTTACTTCAACATAATAAAGCCCATGTATGACAAACCCACAGCCAACATCGTTCTCAATGGTGAAAAACTGAAACCATTTCCACTAAGATCAGGAACAAGACAAGGTTGCCCACTCTCTCCGCTATTATTCAACGTAGTTTTGCAAGTTTTAGCCACAGCAATCAGAGATGAAAAAGAAATAAAAGGAATCGAAATTGGAAAAGAAGAAGTAAAACTGTCACTGTCTGCAGATGACATGATACTATACATAGAGAATCCTAAAGATGCTACCAGAAAACTACTAGAGTTAATCAATGAATTTGGTAAAGTTGTAGGATACAAAATTAATGCACAGAAATCTCTTGCATTCCTAGACACTAATGATGAAAAATCTGAAAGATAAATTAAGGAAACATTCCCATTTACCACTGCAATAAAAAGAATAAAATATCTAGGAATAAACCTACCTAAGGAGACAAAAGACCTGTATGCAGAAAACTATAAGACACTGAAGAAAGAAATTAAAGATGATACAAACAGATGGAGAGATATACCATGATCTTGGATTGGAAGAATCAACATTTTGAAAATGACTCTACTACCCAAAGCAGTGTACAGATTCCATGCAAGCCCTATCAAACTACCAATGGTATTTTTCACAGAACTACAACAAAAAATTTCACAATTTGTATGGAAACACAAAAGACCCCGAATAGCCAAAACAATCTTGAGAGAGAAAAATGGAAGTGGAAGAATCAGGCTCCTGGACTTCAGACTATACTACAAAGCTATAGTAATCAAGACAGTATGGTACTGGCATAGAAACAGAAATACAGATCAATGGAACAGGATATAAAGCCCAGAGATAAATCTACACACATATGGTCACCATATCTTTGATAAAGGAGGCATGAATATACAATGGAGACAAGACAGCCTCTTCAAAAAGTGGTGTTAGGAAAACTGGACTGCTCCATGTAAAAGAATGAAATTAGAACACTCCCTAACACCACACACAAAAATAAACTCAAAATGGACTAAAGACCTAAATGTAAGGCCAGACACTATAAAACTCTAGATGAAAACATAGGCAGAACATTCTATGACATAAATCACTGCAAGATCCTTTTGGACCCACCTCCTAGAGAAATGGAAATAAAAACAAAAATAAACACATGGGACCCAATGAAACTTAAAATCTTTTGCACAGCAAAAGAAACCATAAACTAGATGAAAAGACAACCCTCAGAATGGGAGAAAATATTTGTAAATGAAGCAACTGACAAAGCATTAATCTCCAAAATATACAAGCAGCTCATGCAGCTCAATATCAAAAAAACCCAAAACCCAATCCAAAAATGGGCAGAAGACCTAAATAGACATTTCTCCAAAGAAGCTATACAGATTGCCAACAAACACATGAAACGATGCTCAACATCACTAATCAGAGAAATGCAAATCAAAACTACAATGAGGTATCACTTCACACTGGTCAGAATGGCCATCATCAAAAAATCTACACAAAATAAATACTGGAGAGGGTGTGGAGAAAAAGGGAACCCTCTTGCACTGTTGGTGGGAATGTAAATTGTTACAGCCACTATGCAGCACAGTATGGAAGTCCCTTAAAAAACTAAAAATAGAACTACCATATGACCCAGCAGTCCCACCACTGGGTATATACCCGGAGAAAAGCATAATTCAAAAAGAGTCATGTCCCACAATGTTCGTTGCAGCTCTGTTTACAGTATCCAGGACATGGAAGCAACCTAAGTGTCCATTGACAAATAAATGGATAAAGAAGATGTGGCATATATATACAATGGAATATCACTCAGCAATAAAAAGAAACGAAACTGAGTTATCTGTAGTGAGGTGGATGGACCTAGAGACTGTCATACAGAGTGAAGTAAGTCAGAAAGAGAAAAACAAATATCGTATGCTCACACATATATATGGAATCTAAAAATAATAATAATGGTTCTGAGGAACATAGGGGCAAGACAGGAATAAAGACACAGATGTAGAGAGTGGACTTGAGGACATGGAGAGGGGGAAGGGTAAGCAGGGACAAAGTGAGAGAATGGCATGGACATATATACACTACCAAATGTAAAATAGATAGCTGGTGGGAAGCAGCTGCATAACACAGGGAGATCAGCTCAGTGCTTTGTGTCCACATAGAGGGCTGGGATAGGGAGGGTGGGAGGGAGACATAAGAGGCAGGAGAAATAGGGCTATATGTATATGTGTAGCTGATTAACTAACTTTGTTATAAAGCAGAAACTAGCACACCATTGTAAAGCAATTATGCTCCAATAAAGATGTTAAAAAATAAATAAATAAGTAAATGTAAGGCTGAATGCCTCCTGGGTTGGCGTAACCATGGCGGCTTGTGTCCTTTGCGCCTGTGTCCGCCGACTGCACGCCATCTTCACGCTGCTGCCATGGCTCCCCATGCTGGCAGTGGCCCGGTCACTCTGCACTACCCTCTTCCCCGTGGGGGCTAGGGCAAGGCCTGTGGCTCCGCATCCGGCCTCGGTGCTCACGCAGGTTCCAGGTGGAGTTATACCGCTGTGCCGCCAGTATAGTGACGCACCCCCTTTGACATTAGCGTGAATCAAGGACCGTGTTCTTTACGTCTTGAAACTCTATGACAAGATTGACCCAGAAAATCTCTCAGTAAATTCCCATTTTATGAAAGACCTGGGCTTAGATAGTTTGGATGAAGTGGAGAATATCATGGACATGGAAGACGAATTTGGGTTTGAAATTCCTGATATAGATGCGGAGAAGTTAATGTGCCCACAAGAAATTGTAGATTACATTGCAGATAAGAAGGATGTATATGAATAAAATATCAGATCCCTTTTCTTTACTGAGAGAAGACTCAGAAGATGCTGGTGAGTGTCTGGAAGTGAGAACGCATCTCTGCATCATTGCTGACTTTGACGGAGTAATTCTGTTTAGACTTGTACTTAAATTGTCTTAAGTGTTTTTGCCTGTTGAAAATAAATCTATAAAACCAAAAGAAAAAAAATGTAAGGCTGGATACTATAAAACTCTTAGAGGAAAACATAGGCAGAACACTCTGACATAAATCACAGAAAGGTCTTTTTTGATCCACCTCCTAGAGTAATGGAATAAAAACAAAAATAAACAAATTGGACCTAATTATACTTAAAAGCTTTTGCACAGCAAAGGAAATCATAAACAAAATGAAAAGACAGCCCTCCGAATGGGAGAAAATATTTGCAAATGAAACAATGGACAAGGGATTAATCTCCAGAATATACAAACAGCTCATGCAGCTCAATATAAAAAAACTAACAACCCAATCAAAAAATGGGCAGAAGATATAAATAGACATTTCTCCAAAGAAGATATTCAGATGGCTAAAAAGCACATGAAAAGATGCTATACATCACCAATTATTAGAGAAATGCAAATTAAAACTAAAATGAAGTATCACCTCACATAAGTTAGAATGAACGTCATCAAAAAATCTACAAACAATAAATGCTGGAGAGGGTAGGAGCAAAGAGAACCCTGCCACACTGTTGGTGGGAATGTAAATTGATACAGCCACTATGGAGAACAGTATGGAGGTCCCTTAAAAAACTAAAAATAGAGTTACCATATGATCCAGCAATCCAACTCCTGGGTGTATATCCAGAGAAAACAATAATTTGAAAAGATACATGCATCCAAATGTTCATTGCAGCACTACTTACAACAACCAGGACATGGAAGCAACCTAAGTGTACATCAACAGAGGAATGGATAAAGAAATTGTGGTACATATATACAATGGAATATTACTCAGTCATATAAAAGAACAAAATAATGCCAATTGCAGCAACATGGATGGACCTAGAGATTGTCATACCGAGTGAAGTAAGTCAGACAGAGAAAGACAAATAACATATATCTCTTATATGTGGAATCTAAAAAAAGGGTACAAATGATCTTATCTACAAAACAGAAATAGAGTTACAGATGTAGAACACAAACTTATTGTTACCAGGGGTGGGGGGAGGGGATAAACTGGGATATTGGGATTGACATATACACACTACTATATATAAAATAGATAACTAATAAGGACCTACTGAATAGTACAGGGAACTCTACTCAGTACTCTGTAATGGCCTATATGGGAAAAGAATCTTAAAAAGAATGGATATATGTAAATGTATAACTGATTCACTTTGCTGTACACCTGAAACAAATACAACGTTGTAAATCAACTATACTCCAATAAAAGTTAAAAAAAAAAAAAAAAGATTGTTGTTCTGTATCATTCAAGTTCTGAGTTCTTGTCTCCTTGTCTCTTCCATCTGTAAAGGTAGTGATCACTAAAGTCCTGATATCTTTTCACTATCTCAACCTCTCCTCCCTTGGTGACCTTAGACAGAGTGCGAATCTAAGGGACCTCTGTGGGTGCCCTAACAGCTGCAAAGCTGGATGCCTGGGGCACGTAACAGCAGAGTACCCAGTGCTATTGAGTCGACTGAGAAGTACCCAGTCCAGATCCAGGTGCTAAATCCAGCTGGGAAAGCTCAGACGAAGGAGTGAATGTGTGAGGCCAAAATATCAAGACCATGTGAGCTGACATAGGGTGACTAGGCTGATGCTTATTGGATGCATTGCCCAACTCCAGGGGGCACCATTCACTCATAATCATTGTAGATTTGTACAGTTATTTTGATGCTTTCTAGAAGATATCAGAAAAGTGTCTTAGGGAAGGATGCTTTTTTCTAATCCACACCAAGTTTCAACATGGACTAGCTGGCAGGTCTGAGATAGAGGGATCAGGTGAGCAAGCCAAGTTCCAAAGACCAGGGTCAAGGCTGGACCCCATGGGCTTAGATGCCCAGCCTGGGAGCAGACATTTCCGAAGTTACAACTACTGCCACTTTGAAGCTGAGCCCAAATCTCTACCCCTAAACCTGACTTCCTGCCACCTGTTCTACAAATTCACCCAGAGATTCTCTGGGACCCTTAATCCCAACCCAACAGATCTACCTTCTCACTTCCTACTTTCATTGAAAGCCTCATTATTCTCCCACTGCCTAAGTCTGAAACCCTGAAATCACTTCAGAGTCCTTCACCCCTCTCCCACTTCAGTATGCACACAGGGACCATGACTTCTACCCTAGACAGCCTCAAAGTTGTTGGTATCTATTCCTTTGTTCTCAGACCTCCTACCATGATCCAGTTCAAATGTTCATCTTCTCTCCCCTGAACCACACAATATCCTCCTAACTGGTCTTCAGACCACCAGTCTTTCTGCCTCAATATATTCTATATAATGTTGGAAAATTCTCCTAAAACACTTCTTACCCACAAACCTTCACTAACATCATCCTGCTTACAGAATCAAGACCAATCTGCCTCAAAACAGCATAAGACTCCTCCACACAGCCAACATTCACTACTATCAAAATCTTTATTGTTCACAGTTAACTAGCCAGTCTTGTAGGGGAAAACAATATCTCCAAGCCTCAGTTTCCTCACCTGTTAAATGGGGATATTAATAGTACCTACTTTATAAAACTCTTGTGATGATTAAGCAAAATAATGTATATAAAGTCCTTACCATGCTGCCTCTTAGTAAATGTTAGTGTTGTTGATGATAATGATGATGAAAATGATCTCCCCAAAACATCTCTCAAATTGCTTCATTCAAACCCCAGATCATGATTGTTCTTTCTCATATTCACTTTCAACCAAATTCACTCAGCTGTTACCTTATAAGTGTGCTTGATTTAGCCATCTGGTTTGCAGTTCCCCTTTAACGTCCCCAAATTTGCCTTCTCTAGCCCTCAAGGAATGGAATGTTCTATGACCCACTGATGGAAGTAATGAAGGGTCCAGTCCACTTATTTCAACACTCATCTGAATCTTTTTTCCTTGTAAAAATCGCCCAAAGCAAAGTTTCATTCAAGAAGCAGGGAAGACACTTCATCTCCACTCTAGAAAATGTAGATCTTACGTGCCAAAAATACCAAGCTACATATTTTTAAGGGTGTATTACGCAGATAACGTATATTTTCAAGAATGAAAGAGAGGCTTAAAATAATTGAAAAACAAGGTGTGAAGAGTATGAAATTTGAATTTAGACAGATAATAGGTAAAAGACCCGTTCTTCCACTTCCTAGCTTAAGCTCTGCTCAAGAGAATGGGACCTTGTAAATTAAACAACAGAGGTCCAAATTTGAATAATGTACTTATTAGGAAATTACTGAGTCTCGGTTTCCTCATCTGTAAAATGGAGATAATGATACCCACTCTGCAGACTGTTGTGAGAACTAAATGGCACCATCTGTCAAGGACCCAGCATAGGGCCTGGCTCGAGGCACAGAAAGGCTCCATTCTCTCCCCACTCGCTGCCCCCTGTAACTAATGCAAATTTTAAAATACCTATTACTAGTGGGTGAGCTTTACTTTCAAATATGTATATGTTTCTCACAATTCTAGATGCTGCTAATTCCAAGATCGAGGTGCTGGTAAGGTAGGTTTAATTCTGAGGCTTCTTCTCCTGACTTGTAGGTCCTTACACTCTCACTGTGTGCTCACAGGACCTCTCCTCAGTGCATGCCCATGGAGGTGGAGAAAGCACTCCAGTGTCTCTTCTTATAAGGGCACTAATTTCACTAGACCAACGCCCCAACCTCATGATCTCACCTCAACCTAATTACCTCCCAAAAGCCCCATCTCCAAATACCATCACATTGGAGGTTAGGGCTTGAACATAACAATTAGTTGGGGTGGGAGTAGGGCAGGAGGGAGGTGGTAACGCATTCAGTTTATAACAACATTATTTAACAATGCCTTTATCTATTATTATAGGATCCCAATATCTCTCCTAAGTCTCTATATCTATTTTGGGTAGTCCCCAAGAAATATCTCCATGTGCTCACAAAACTGACATCAGCCAGTTTTCTTATCTCCTACTCCAATGCTGAGATCTCTGAAACTCTCAAAAATTTCTCCAAGACATTAACTTTCCAGCGTTCCCAGAAAAAGGCCTTCCGTTATAGCCAAGGCTGTGTTGCCTCCTGTTCCTGCTTCTTCTGGGTCTGCTGTGCCAGCCCCAAGAAGCTACTCTGGTGCCAGAGCCGCAGATGTTGTCAATACCCACCACCACCTCACAGCTGGAGACGTCATTGTCCAACCCAGTGAAGCAACAAAAGACCCCCCACTTTGGGGCTGGGTGTCTCAGAGATTTCAGACAAATGGCTTTCCTCCTCCTCCTCCTCAGGATGCAGGCAAGGGCTCACTGCACAAGGAAAGGCATTTAATAGGCACTCAATAAGCATCATCTAACTCATGGTGCTTGAGCTAGAGAGAGTCCTGAAGAATGAATGTTGTACTTAAAATTGACCTGATCTCTGACTCCAAGGTGTTATTCTTCAATGACACTGTAAGCCTCAATTCTCTCTCCCCTGAGCAAGATAAGTTGGTTCCTCAAGTCAAAGCTTTCTACCAGCATGCTGCAAATGGGTCACTCCTGGGCCAGGCGATATCATTCCCTCAAAGTGTCCAGGGTTGCTGGGCTGGGACTGGAGAGAAAGAGTTGCAGAGCAGAACCCCTCAGGTGATCAGCAGCCCTGACAGTTAACTCCAGTGTGCCGTACAATTACTGTCATTCTCTCTGTGCAGTATAATTACAACCATTACTATCTAGTATAAAATGGAGACAGTTGAGAAGCACTTGCTCATGCTAAAAAAGCCCCCCAAGCAGGCCATTCCCTCATTCTGTCATGTCTGTACCCTAAGACAAGTTCCATGTAGGGAAAAGGCATAGTTGGGATCCTTGAGCAAAAGACTTGGGGACTGACCAGAAATGAGAAGTAGGGGAGGAAGACGGCTTAAAGATGGCAGAAGAGTAAGACGCGGAGATCACCTTCCTCCTCACAGAGACATCAGAAATACATCTACACGTGGAACTTCTCCTATAGAACACCCACCGAACGCTGGCAGAAGACCTCAGACCTCCCAAAAGGCAAGAAACTCCCCACGTACCTGGGTAGGGCAAAAGAAAAAAGAATAAACAGAGACAAAGAATAGGGACGGGACCTACACCAGTGGGAGGGAGCCGTGAAGGAGGAAAGACTCTCCCACACTAGCAGCCCCTTCCCGGGCAGAGACTGCGGGTGGCGGAGGGGGAAGCTCCGGAGCCGCGGAGGACAGCTCGGCCACAGGGTGCGGAGGGCAAAGCGGAGAGATTCCCGCAGAGGATCTGTACTTACCGGCACTCACCAGCCCGAGAGGCTTGTCTGCTCCCCCGCCAGGGCGGGCGGGGCCGGGAGCTGAGGCTCGGGCTTCTGTCGTTTCGCAGGGAAAGGTCTGGAGTTGGCAGAGTGAAAGCAGCCTGAAGGTGTTAGTGCGCCACGGCTCGCCGGGAGGGAGTCCGGTTGAAGTCCGGAGCTGCCGAAGAGGCAAGAGACCTTTTCTTCCCTCTTTGCTTCCTGGGCGCGAGGAGAGGGGATTAAGCGCGCCGCTTAAAGGAGCCCCAGAAACGGGCGCGGAGCTGCCGAAGAGACAGGAGACTTTTTCTTGCCTCTTTGCTTCCTCGGGCGCGAGGAGAGGGGATTAAGAGCACCGCGTAAAGGAGCTCCAGAAACGGGCGCGAACGGCGGCTGTCGGCACAGACAGTAGAGACGGGTGTGGGACGCTAAGGTTGCTGCTGCCGCCACCAAGAGGCCTGTGTGTGAGCACAGGTCACTCTCCACACCGGCCCTCCCGGGAGCCCGTGCAGCCCGCCACTGCCGGGGTCCCGGGATCCAGGGACAGCTTCCCCGAGAGAACGCAAGGCGCGCCTCGGGCCTGTGCAGCGTCACGCCGCCCTCTGCCGCCGCGGACTTGCCCCGCCCCCGTGCCACTCCCTCCCCCCAGCCTGAGTGAGCCAGAGCCCCCCAATCAGCTGCTCCTTTAACCCCGTCCTGTCTGAGCAAAGGGCAGAGGCCCTCGGACGACCTACACGCAGAGGCGGGACCAAGTCCAAAGCTGAACCCCAGGAGCTGTGCAAACAGAGAGGAGAGGGGGAGGTCTCTCCCAGCAGCCTCAGAAGCGGCGGATTAAAGCTCCACAATTAACTTGAAGTGCCCTGCATCTGTGGAAAACCTGAATAGACAACGAATCATCCCAAGTTGAGGAGGTGGACGTTGGGAGCAAGATATACTATTATTTTCCCCTTTCTTTCTCTTTGTGAGTGTGTATATGTGTGCTGCTGTGTGAGATTTTGTCTGTATAGCTTTGCTTTCACCATTTGTCCTAGGGTTAGACCAACCCGTTTTTCTGTTTGTTTTTTTTTTTAATATAAATTTTTCTTCTTAATAATTATTTTTTATTTTAATAACTATACTTTATTCTACTTTGTCTTCTCCCTTTCTTTCTTCCTTTCTTCCTTCCTTTCTTCCCTCCTTCCCTCCCTCCTTCCTTCCTTCCCCTTCTTTCCTCCCTTCCTTCCTCCCCTCCTCTCTTCCTTCCTCCCTTTCCTCCTCTCCACCTTCCTTCCTTCCTTTCTTGCTTTCTTCCTTCCTTCATTTCTTCCTTCCTTTCTTCCTTCCTTCCCTCCCTCCCTCCTTCCTTCCTTCCTTCCTTTTCTTTCCTTTCTATTTTTTCTCCCTTTTATTTTGAGCCATGTGGATTAAAGGCTCTTGGCACCCCAGCCAGGCACCAGGCCTGTGTCTCTGAGGTGGGAGAACCAACCTCAAGACACTAGTCCACAAGAGACCTCCCAGCTCCACGTAATATCGGACGGCGAAAATCTCCCAGAGATCTCCATCTCAACACCAAGACCCAGCTTCACTCAAGGACCAGCAACGAACAGTGCTGGACACCCTATTCCCAACAAAGAGCAAGACAGGTCTACAGCCCCATCCATTAGCAGAGAGGCTGCCTAGAATCACAGTAAGGCTACCGACATCCCCATACACGCCTCCAGATGTGGACCTGCCCACCAGGGAGACGGGATCCAGCCTCATCCACCAGAACAGGGGAACTGGTCCCCCCAACCAGGAAACCTGCTCAACCCACGGAACCAACCTCAGCCACTGGGGACAGCCACCAAAAATAGATAGAAATACGAACCTGCAGCCTGCAAAAGGGAGACCCCAAACACAGTAAGATAAGCAAAATGAGAAGACAGAAAAACACACAGCAGATGAAGGAACAAGATAAAAACACACCAGACCTAACAAATGAAGAGGTAATAGCCAATCTACCTGAAAGAGAATTTAGAATAATGATGGTGAAGATGATTCAAAATCTTGGAAATAGAATAGACAAATTGCAAGAAACAGTTAACAAGGACCTAGAAGAAATAAAGAGGAAGCAAGCAACGATGAGCAACACAATAAATGAAATGAAAAATACTCTAGATGGGATCAATAGCAGAATAACTGAGGCAGAAGGACGGATAAGTGACCTGGAAGATAAAATAGTGGAAATAACTAATGCAGAGCAGAAGAAAGAGAAAAGAATGAAAAGAACTGAGGACAGTCTCAGAGACCTCTGGGACAACATTAAACGCACCAACATTCGAATTATAGGGGTCCCAGAAGAAGAAGAGAAAAAGAAAGGGACTGAGAAAATATTTGAAGAGATTATAGTTGAAAACTTCCCTAATATAGGAAAGGAAATAGTCAATCAAGTCCAGGAAGCACAGAGAGTCCCATACAGGATAAACCCAAAGAGAAACATGCCAAGACACATAATAATCAAACTGTCAAAAATTAAATACAAAGAAAACATATTGAAAGCAGCAAGGGAAAAACAACAAATAACACACAAGGGAATCCCCATAAGGTTAACAGCTGATCTTTCAGCAGAAACTCTACAAGCCAGAAGGGAGTGGCAGGACATATTTAAAGTGATGAAGGAAAAAAACCTACAACCAAGATTACTCTACCCAGCAAGGATCTCATTCAGATTTGATGGAGAAATTAAAACCTTTACAGACAAGCAAAAGCTGAGAGAGTTCAGCACCACCAAACCAGCTTTACAACAAATGCTAAAGGAACTTCTCTAGGCAAGAAACACAAGAGAAGGAAAAGACCTACAAGAACAACAGGAAACAATTAAGTAAATGGTAATAGGAACATACATATCGATAATTACCTTAAATGTAAATGGATTAAATGCTCCCACCAAAAGACACAGACTGGCTGAATGGATACAAAAACAAGATCCATATATATGCTGTCTACAAGAGACCCACTTCAAACCTAGGGACACATACAGACTGAAAGTAAGGGGATGGAAAAAGATATTCCATGCAAATGGAAATCAGAAGAAAGCTGAAGTAGCAATTCTCATATCAGACAAAATAGACTTTAAAGTAAAGACTATTACAAGAGACAAAGAAGGACACTACATAATGATCAAGGGATCAATCCAAGAAGAAGATATAACAATTGTAAATATTTATGCACCCAACATAGGAGCACCTCAATACATAAGGCAAATACTAACAGCCTTAAAAGGGGAAATCGACAGTAACACAATCATAGTAGGGGACTTTAACACCCCACTTTCACCAATGGACAGATCATCCAAAATGAAAATAAATAAGGAAACACAAGCTTTAAATGATACATTACACAAGATGGACTTAATTGATATTTATAGGACATTCCATCCAAAAACAACAGAATACACATTTTTCTCAAGTGCTCATGGAATATTCTCCAGGATCGATCATATATTGGGTCACAAATCTAGCCTTGGCAAATTTAAGAAAATTGAAATCGTATCAAGTATCTTTTCCGACCACAATGCTATGAGACTAGATATCAATTACAGGAAAAGATCTGTAAAAAATACAAACACATGGAGGCTAAACAATACACTACTTAATAACGAAGTGATCACTGAAGAAATCAAAGAGGAAATCAAAAAATACTTAGAAACAAATGACAATGGAGAGACGACGACCCAAAACCTATGGGATACAGCAAAAGCAGTTCTAAGAGGGAAGTTTGTAGCAATACAATCATACCTTAAAAAACAGGAAACATCTCGAATAAACAACCTAACTTTGCACTTAAAGCAATTAGAGAAAGAAGAACAAAAAAACCCCAAATTTAGCAGAAGGAAAGAAATCATAAAGATCAGATCAGAAATAAATGAAAAAAGAAGTGAAGGAAACAATAGCAAAGATCAATAAAACTAAAAGCTGGTTCTTTGAGAAGATAAATAAAATTGATAAAACATTAGCCAGACTCATCAAGAATAAAAGGGAGAAGACTCAAATCAATAGAATTAGAAATGAAAAAGGAGAAGTAACAACTGACACTGCAGAAATACAAAAGATTATTAGAGATTACTACAAGCAACTGTATGGCAATAAAATGGATAACCTGGAAGAAATGGACAAATTCTTAGAAATGCACAACCTGCCGAGACTGAACCAGGAAGAAAGAGAAAATATGAACAGACCAATCACAAGCACTGAAATTGAAACTGTGATTAAAAATCTTCCAACAAACAAAAGCCCAGGACCAGATGGCTTCACAGGCGAATTCTATCAAACATTTAGAGAAGAGCTAACAGCTATCCTTCTCAAACTCTTCCAAAAGATAGCAGAGGGAGGAACACTCCCAAACACATTCTATGAGGCCACTATCACCCTGATACCAAAACCAGACAAAGACGTCACAAAGAAAGAAAACTACAGGCCAATATCACTGATGAACATAGATGCAAAAATCCTCAACAAAATATTAGCAAACAGAATCCAACAGCACATTAAAAGGATCATACACCATGATCAAGTGGGGTTTATTCCAGGAATGCAAGGATTCTTCAATATACGCAAATCAATCAACGTGATACACCACATCAACAAACTGAAAGAGAAAAACCATATGATCATCTCAATAGATGCAGAGAAAGCTTTTGACAAAATTCAACACTCATTTATGATAAAAACCCTGCAGAAAGTAGGCATACAGGGAACTTTCCTCAATATAATAAAGGCCATATATGACAAACCCACAGCTAGCATCGTTCTCAATGGTGAAAAACTGAAACCATTTCCACTAAGATCAGGAAAAAGACAAGGTTGCCCACTCTCACCACTCTTATTCAACATAGTTTTGGAAGATCTAGCCACAGCAATCAGAGAAGAAAAAGAAATAAAAGGAATCCAAATCGGAAAAGAAGGAGTAAAGCTGTCACTGTTTGCAGATGACATGATACTATACAAAGAGAATCCTAAGGATGCTACCAGAAAACTACTAGAGCTAATCAATGAATTTGGTAAAGTTGCAGGATACAAAATTAATGCACAGAAATCTCTGCCATTCTTATACACTAATGATGAAAAATCTGAGAGTGAAATGAAGAAAACACTCCCATTTACCATTGCAACAAAAAGAATAAAATATCTAGGAATAAACCTACCTAAGGAGACAAAATACTTGTATGCAGAAAACTATAAGACACTGATGAAAGAAATTAAAGATGATACAAATAGGTGGAGAAATATACCATGTTCTTGGATTGGAAGAATCAACATTGTGAAAATGACTCTACTACCCAAAGCAATCTACAGATTCAATGCTATCCCTATCAAATTGCCACTGGCATTTTTTACAGAACTAGAACAAAAAATTTCACAATTTGTATGGAAACACAAAAGACCCCGAATAGCCAAAGCAATCTTGAGAACGAGAAATGGAGCTGGAGGAATTAGGCTCCCTGACTTCAGACTCTACTACAAGGCTACAGTAATCAAGACAGTATGGTACTGGCACAAAAACAGAAATATAGATCAATGGAACAGGATAGAAAGCCCAGAGATAAACCCACACACATATGGTCACCTTATCTTTGATAAAGGAGGGAAGGATATACAGTGGAGAAAAGACAGCCTCTTCAATAAGTGGTGCTGGGAAAACTGGACAGCTACCTGTAAAAGTATGAAATTAGAACACTCCCTAACACCACACACAAAAATAAACTCAAAATGGGTTAACGACCTACATGTAAGGCCAGACACTATCCAACTCTTAGAGGAAAACATAGGCAGAACACTCTACGACATAAATCACTGCAAGATCCTTTATGACCCATCTCCTAGAGAAATGGAAATCAAAACAAAAATAAACAAATGGGACATAATAAAACTTAAAAGCTTTTGCACAGCAAAGGATACCATAAACAAGACCAAAAGACAACCCTCAGAATGGGAGAAAATATTTGCAAATGAAGCAACTGACAAAGGATTAATATCCAAAATCTATAAGCAACTCATGCAGCTCAATAAGAAAAAAACAAACAACCCAATCCAAAAATGGGCAGAAGAACTAAATAGACATTTCTCCAAAGAAGACATACAGATTGCCAACAAACACATGAAAGAATGCTCAACATTATTAATCATTAGAGAAATGCAAATCAAAACTACAATGAGATATCGTCTCACACCAGTCAGATTGGCCATCATCAAAAACTAGAAACAATAAATGCTGGAGAGGGTGTGGAGAAAAGGGAACCCTCTTGCACTGCTGGTGGGAATGTAAGTTGATACAGCCACTATGGAGAACAGTATGGAGGTTCCTTAAAAAACTACAAATAGAAATACCATACGACCCACCAATTCCACTACTGGGCATATACCCTGAGAAAACCATAATTCAAAAAGACTCATGTACCATAATGTTCATTGCAGCTCTATTTACAATAGCCAGGACATGGAAGCAACCTAAGTGTCCATCAACAGATGAATGGATAAAGAAGATGTGGCACATATATACAATGGAATATTAGTCAGCCATAAAAAGAAATGAAACTGAGTTATTTATAATGAGGTGGATGGACCTGGAGTCTGTCATACAGGGTGAAGTAAGTCAGAAGGAGAAAAACAAATACTGTATGCTAACACATATATATGGACTCTAAGGGGAAAAAAATGTCATGAAGAGATTAGTGGTAGGACAGGAATAAAACACAGACTTACTAGAGCATGGACTTGAGGATATGGGGAAGGGGAAGGGTGGGCTGTGATGAAGTGGGAGAGTGGCAGGGACATATATACATGGACTTGAGGATATGGGGAGGGGGAAGGGTGGGCTGTGATGAAGTGGGAGAGTGGCAGGGACATATATACACTACCAAATGTAAATTAGATAGCTAGTGGGAAGCTGCCACATAGCACAGGGAGATCACCTCTGTGCTTTGTGACCACCTAGAAGGGTGGGATAGGGAGGGTGGGAGAGAGGGTGATGCAAGAGGGAAGAGATATGGGAACATATGTATATGTATAACTGATTCACTTTGTTGTAAAGGAAAAACTAACACACTATTGTAAAACAGTTATACTCCAATAAAGATGTTTAAAAAAAAAAAGAAGAAGAAGAAGTAGGGGAGGCAATGGAGAGGGAGTAGTGAGAATGACTCTGACCATGGCCAGCTCCATCCTTGGATGGCAGAAATCCGGGTTTGGGTCTGTGTTCAGTTTTTCACTTTGGACAGGATAGGCGTTGGAATGGGGATAAATTTTCTCATCATCTGGTGTCTTATCTGTAAAGTGGAAATGGTAATACGAAAAATATTTCCTCCTTTTCTAAGTCATGTGTTAGTGAAAACCAAGGGAGACTGTATCTGCAACGGTGCTTTAGCAACTGTAAATACTGTGGAAATATTATGACTAGTGTAATTTTCTATCTCATTGAAACCTTGATTCTCTAGCCTGCCCTCAACTTTTCCATCTCAGGGATAGTTGCATATTCAGAGACAGTCTAGAAAAAAGTCAAAGGAATGAATGGTGAATGCTGAAATACCACCTTTATGCAAGAGAGCCTTCTGGCTTTTTTTTCCTTTTTTAATGAAGTATGGTTGATTTACAATATTGTGTTATTTTCTTGTGTACAGTAAAGTGATTCAGTTCTATATCTATCTATCTATTTTTCATATTCTTTTCCATTATGGCTTATTATAGGATATTGAATATATTTCCCTGTGCTATACAGTAGGACCTTGTTTATCTATTTTATACATAGTAGTTTGTATCTGCTAATTCCAAACTCCTAATTTACCCCCCTCTTCCCCTTTGGTAACCATAAGTTTGTTTTCTATGTTTGTGAGTCTGTTTCTGTTTTGTAAATAAGCTCATTTGTATCATATTTTAGGTTCCACATGTAAGTGATATCATATGATATTTGTCTTTCTCTGTCTGACTTACCTCACTTAGTATGATAATGTCTAGGTCCATCCATGTTGCTACAAATGGTATTATCTTATCCTTTTTTATGGCTGAGTAATATTTTCCATTGTATATATGTACCACATCTTCTTTATCCATTCATCTGTTGATGGACATTTAGGTTGTTTCCATGTCCTGGCTATTGTAAATAGTGCTGCTGTGAACATTGGGGTGCATGTGTCTTTTTGAATTATAGTTTTCCCTGGATATACACCCAGGAGTGGGATTGCTGGACCATATAGCAACTCTATTTTTAGTTTTTTAGAGAGCCTTCTAATCTTGAACAGGGGACCCTGAAAGCTGAGTGGAAGAGGCAGGGGGAGAGGGTGTCATAAACATAGTGGTTATAAAATGCTTCTAAATTTCTGCAACTTTTTTGAACTTCCACAGTTCTTTTCCTCCTTTTTTTAAACCTCTTTAAGTTGTAAAGTGTCACAGAGGGTCAGAATGAGAACTCTCTCTGGTGAGGCTGAGTAAAGGTGAGAGCAGGAGTCAGCCTAGGGAGTGTGGAGCAATGTGGGCCAAGCCAGGACTAGTTCTGACTAGGACTGAGGGTGATGGTTGGGAGAAGAAAGTGTGGGCTCTGTGATTTCTTTGGTTATTGTGCCTTTTCTTCCCTCTACCAGTTGGAAAGATGCCAGGAAGATAATGGGCCCTGAAGAAATAGACTTTGATAGAAATGTCTCTGACATTTAGCTGCACAGACCATTGTCCAAACGTGGTGAAGTACACTTAGTGAAAGATACCCCTTGGCTATGCCTTCATTCAAAAGAGGAGAATTGAACATTTTGGGAGGCAATATAGGCTCGTTTCTTTTTCTTTTTGGAAAATATTTTTCTTTTCTTTCTTTTTTTTTATGATGAGAGATATAGAGCAGAAAGCAATTAGTCCTGGGGGGACAGGGGGATGAATTGGGAGGTTGGGATTGACATATATACACTAATATGTATAAACTAGATAACTAATAAGAAACTGCTGTATAAAAAAAAATAAAATAAAATGTAAAAAATAAATAAATAATACTGGGAAAGAGAAATTTAATGCCATGACCTAGAAAAGCCATCTGAGGATGATGCTTTTCTTGTTGTCTTTTTAGGCCCAGTGCCTTTCATGAGGCTCACTATACAGTAGACACTCAAAAAATACATGTTCAGTAAACTACCAATCATAGATCAAATAGCTTTTAATTTTTTCTCAAAGGGTCTAGGTGCCTCACACACAGATGAATGATATATAATACAAAAGAACATTAATTTTAAACAAACAGAAGGAAATGGAATAAGCAAAGAGACGTTCAAAAAAAAAAAAAAAAAGAAAGCAATTAGTCCTGAATATGAATCAATGATCTATTCCCAGAGAGTAAAATGCCTCTTGCTTTTGCTTTTGTATAACCGTCATAAATAAATTGAAAGCATTATAATGTGGAAATATTCAATCCACTTCTACACATACAAAAAATCCCCACATTGAACCCTATGGGGAAATAGTCTTCCATTTCTTTTCTAGTGCACATAAACCTGTTTTTTCAATCTTGATCAATCCTATGTAGCAAGTGCGTGTATATAGAAGGAAGCAACACCCTTCTCTCTTGAAAGAGGGAGTGTCATCTTTCTTTTTGCAAGATGGTTGTGATAGGTAAATCTCATTCTAATTTTTCACGAATTAGTGAGAAATAAGAGTGAACTAAGGAATCACTTTGCCGCATACGAGAAACTAACACAATATTGTAAATCAACCATATACTTCATTAAAAAAAAAATCAGAAGGCTCTCTTGCATAAAGGTGGTATTTCAGCATTCACCATTCATTCCTTTGACTTTTTTCTAGACTGTCTCTGAAAATGCAACTATCCCTGAGATGGAAAAGTTGAGGGCAGGCTAGAGAATCAAGGTTTCAATGAGATAGAAAATTATACTAGTTATAATCTTTCCACAGTATTTACAGTTGCTAAAGCACCGTCACAGATACAGTCTCGCTTGGTTTTCACTAACAAACACATGACTTAGAAAAGGAGGAAATATTTTTCGTATTACCATTTCCATTTTACAGATAAGACACCCGATGATGAGAAAAGTTATCCCCATTCCAACGCCTATCCTGTCCAAAGTAAAAAGCTGAACACAGACCCAAACCCAGATTTCTGCCATCCAAGGATGGAGCTGGCCGTGGTCAGAGTCATTCTCACTCCTCCCTCTCCATTGCCTCCCCTACTTCTCATTTCTGGTCAGTCCCCAAGTCTTTTGCTCAAGGATCCCAACTATGCCTGGTCCCCAATCCCAACTTCAGAGACCCTCACTTTCCTGAAGTCAGGCAATTGCCTGATGGGCCCTGGGCCCATCCACCCTGCCCCACTCTGCCCCAGGAACTCCACTCTACACAGTTGAAAATTACAAATATTTACTGAACACCCACTATGTGCCAGGCCCTGGGCATTAGAATACAGCAATGGAGGATTAGATCCAAAAGTCCTTCTTCCAAACAGGAACTCTCTTACTTGATTATCCACCAGAATCACACAGATGTTTATTTCAGAGGTGAAAGTAATCATAATAATGGCTAAAAGTTATGGAGAATTTAGAATGTGTGAGGCACTGTTCTAGGCATTTTACTTATACTAACTCATCCAATCCTCATAACACCCCTATGAGGTATTATTTGTATTTAACAAATGAGAAAACTAAGGCCAAGAGAGATGGTCTAGCAAGGCTACCCACCTACTAAGTGTCAGGGCAGATGTACACACAGGCAGCCTGGCCCTGCAGTCCGCAGGCTGAACTATTATGCTATGCTAAGAACCAGTGGGAATAGGGGAAAGGGAAACAATGTTCAATTCAGTAGGTATTAATTTAACACTAACTATGTGCTCAGAACAAGGAGTTAGAGATGAATGTAAGCGCCTCCAAGAGGGAGTTTCCTTCTTCCACAACCCCCTTCAAAGACAAGGCCAGCCCATGCAAACACACTTCCAACAGAGATGATAGCCTAGCCGGTGAGGCCTCATGCCTCCAAATCCATTCACCCGTTCTGTCCACACTCCCTTTACCCTGCCCTTCCTCTCTGACCCTCACTGACACTGCACCTGGATGCCAATAGTCACCTAAGACCTCCTTGCTCTGATGGCCCTTTGGCTCTGTGTCTCCAGTCCAGTCTAGCACTCCCTCTGATTCTGATACTCAGCCTCCAGCCTTCACACTGCCTGACTTGAATAGTAGGTCAGTCCATTCCCAAACTAACCTCTACCTCCCCCAACCTGGAAATGGGTTAAGGTGCTAGCTTAGACTTCATGGCAATCTGCACAATATTCATGCTTGATCCACCTTTGTCTCTTTGACTCTTTATTCATTTATTCCTTCAACAAATAATGTGCATGTACTATGTGCCAGGTAATGTACAAAATGCTCTATTTATATGTATTAGTCCTTTAAATCCTCCCAAGATCCCCATTAGGTTTTTTTTTTTTAACATCTTTATTGGAGTATAATTGCTTTACAATGTTGTGTTAGTTTCTGCTGTATAACAAAGTGAATCGGCTATAAGTATACATATATCCCCATATCTCCTCCCTCTTGCGTCTCCCTCCCACCCTCCCTATCCCATCCCTCTAGGTGGTCACAAAGCACGGAGCTGATCTCCCTGTGCTATGTGGGGATGGACCTAGAGTCTGTCATACAGAGTGAAGTAAGTCAGAAAGAGAAAAACAAATACCTTAGGCTAATGCATTAGGTTTTTTTTTAACATCTTTATTGGAGTATAATTACTTTACAATGGTGTGTTAGTTTCTGCTTTATAACAAAGTGAATCAGTTATACATATACACACGTTCCCATATCTCTTCCCTCTTGCATCTCCCTCCCTCCCACCCTCCCTATCCCACCCCTCTAGGTGGTCACAAACCACCGAGCTGATCTCCCTGTGCTATGCGGCTGCTTCCCACTAGCTATCTATTCTACGTTTGCCAACAAACACATGAAAGAATGCTCAACATCATAAATCATTAGAGAAATGCAAATCAAAACTGCAATGAGATATCATCTCACACCGGTCAGAATGGCCATCATCAAAAAATCTAGAAACAGTAAATGCTGGAGAGGGTGTGGAGGAAAGGAAACACTCTTGCACTGCTGGTGGGAATGTAAATTGATACAACCACTATGGAGAACAGTATGGAGGTTCCTTAAAAAACTACAAATAAAACTACCACACGACCCAGCAATCCCACTATTGGGCATATACCCTGAGAAAACCATAATTCAAAAAGAGTCATGTACCACAATGTTCACTGCAGCTCTATTTACAATAGCCAGGAGATGGAAGCAACCTAAGTGTCCATCATCGGATGAATGGATAAAGAAGATGTGGCACATATATACAATGGAATATTACTCAGCCATAAAAAGAAATGAAATTGAGTTATTTGTAGTGAGGTGGATGGACCTAGAGTCTGTCATATAGAGTGAAGTAAGTCAGAAAGAGAAAAACAAATATCGTATGCTAACACATATATATGGAATCTAAGGGGGAAAAAAAGGTCATGAAGAACCTAGGGGTAAGACGGGAATGGAGACACAGACCTACTAAGGAATGGACTTGAGGATGTGGGGAGGGGGAAGGGTAGGCTGTGACAAAGTGAGAGAGTGGCATGGACTTATATACGCATTAGGTTTTTATTACCTCCATTTTATATATGAGGAAGTTGAGCTCTTGGCACTTTTGTCAGCTTCTCTGGGAACCATTTGCTAGTCTGTGAGCTCCTAGAAGCTGGGTCTACCTTTCACTTTTCTGCCCCAGGCGCCCAGCAGGCACGTGGCAAACGATTGTTAAATTGCACTGGATTAACAAGCCAGTTGGGCATTCCTTGCAGCCTGGCTTCTGATAATATTCAGTACAGCTCTTGCTGTTCTGAGGGCCCTCTGTCGTTCATATTCACACAACAGAAATTGACATGAACACCAGACACTACCAGAGCTTTGCAAACTAGGAATGGCTAGAAATCTCACCCTCCCCACGTCTCCCACAGAACAGAACCAAAAGCAATCATCCAGGGTTAAGGGGTGAGCACACAAGCAGTGAGGGCCCCTGCCAGCCAGGTCCCTTCCTGAGAAGGTGAGCTTTCAGCCTGGGTACCTGGAAAAATCACGCGCACAATATCTGCTCTTTCCTGTTGCCCTGGCGGGCATGATGGCTGTTAGCTCTCTTCTGACAGATCTTGATGATAATGAGCCAGTCATGCCACTTCAGGGCCTTGCTAAGTCATCAGATCCCTGGGTGATGCCATCTGCTGGAAGGAAGAACACCCAGAGATTCTGATCCCAAGGCAGCAGCCTTTCAAAGGGATTTTAGCCTTGGACTCATACCAGACACAGAGGCACTAAAAGTCAGGCCTAACCTGACACTGCAGGGTTTGGAGTTCAGAGCCAATAGACCAAGTACCCCCAAGGAGAAAAGCAAATGATTTTCTGAAGACGGTGGGACCTGTTGTTTCCTCTTAGGAACCCATTAATGAAATGATCATAAAAATAAAGTATCATTAAAGGAGCATATTTAGAACAATTGTTCCCTTCAGCTGGTTGTAATCCCTGTAACTCTCAGGGAACAGCTTTGAGCTCTGCATAGCCGCTCCCACGCAAGACTCAATCTGCCTGCCGCAGAGGGGAGTGAGTCAGACTGCAGCAGGGAGGGGGCAAGGCCAGCCCCCACCCTCCCCAGGGTAACTCAGCAGCTTGGCTGTGTTTTCATGCAAAATGAGCTTTTAACCCCAAATAACAGGTCACTCCTCTGTGTTTCAAGAGGAAGAGTATCTCAGAGGTTTCCAAATTATGAGGACAGTGGCCTGCCTCAGAAGCAACTGTCCCTCTCCTAAGCAGGAATGATGCCCACCCAACTCCTCCCCAGTCTGGGTTTCCAAAATGCAAAACTCTGTATACATCTTTGATCCTTCATGTCTGTCGGTCCCTGGTGTCTTCAATATCCCCAGCTATAAACTGGACTTCACCAGACTTCCTGATATGCATTGCAGGCATTCATCCATGCATTCATCAAGGCTTATTGAGCAGGATTACATGCTAAGTGCTGTGCCAGGTGTTAGGGAATTCGGGCTGTCAAGGTTGACACACAGCAGCCTCCTGGATCAGTCCCATTCGGCCATTTTTCTCTATCTCCCCTTCCCACAGTAGCAAAGAGGGATGCCCTGCAGGTGAATAAGCAAGCCTGGACATTGGCAGGTCAGCCAGGATTGGAGGAGTTCCTGCCTTCTCCCAGCCCACTGTCTGCCTGAGCTACTCTCCCTAGAGGCTCTGCCCCAGAAGCCCAGCGGCCAGTGAGGGTCCAGGCCAGGAGCGGTGATGCAGACGGCATTACACAGCCTTGTGTGGACAGAACACAGAGCTGAGCTGGGCAGAACAGGGCCTGTTTCCACCCATTACTCGTTCCAGCCCACTCTTACACTGGGCAGAGGGGCTGATTCCACCAAGGGCCAGCCTCCCAAGCTTCCCCCCCACTGTTGCTGCGGGATGTCCCCTCTTCTGAGTCCTGCCCATACTGGGAACTGTGCTCCAAGTCCCTCCCCCTGGGAGTCCCCTGAGGAGTCCTCTGCACATCCAGGGTTCATGGACTGTTGCCAGGGCCTTCCTCTTTCTGCCCTGCCCCCTCCTGCTTTCTGTCCACCTGACTCCTTCCCACGCTTTCTAGGGAGCCCTCAGGAGGCAGTTGGCTCAGTGATACCTAACTCTGCCATCATCCCTCCTCCATGTCCTCAGTCTTCTCTGTTGCTCTCTCCTAAACACCCACAAATCTGCATCTAATCCAACATCTAAAAAGGTAACAGTCAGGAACCTGTCATGAGATGCTCCTGTCCACACCATGTAGGAAGCAGCTGCGACCTCCAAATTCAAGGATAGCACTTCCCGGTGGCTGCAGATGACAATGATGTTCTTACACTTGGACCTTTCTCCAAGCAGCTCCCCAAGTCAATTTCCTCACTGGCAGGTCTTCCCTCACTGCAGCCAGAGTGGTCCTTCTCAAAATTCTGCCTGTCTGGCCATGTCACTTCTCTGCTTAAAACCCTTAAATGAGGCCACACAGCCCAGTGGCTAAGATCATGGACCCTGAAGCTGGACTGCCTGGTTTCAAACCCCAACTCTCCCATTACTACCTGGGTGACCCTGAGCAAGTGACTTAACTTTTCTGGGCTTTGGTTTCCTCATCTGTAAAATAGGGATAATAATAGTATCTGTCTCATTAAGAATTTCTTGAAGGCGTGATTGAAGTTAATATTGGGGGCTTCCCTGGTGGCACAGTGGTTGAGAGTCCGCTTGCCGATGCAGGGGACACGGGTTCGTGCCCCGGTCTGGGAAGATCCCACATGTTGCGGAGCGGCTGGGCCCGTGAGCCATGGCCACTGAGCCTGCGCGTCCTGAGCCTGTGCTCTGCAACGGGAGAGGCCGCAACAGTGAGAGGCCCGCGTACCACACACACACAAAAAAAGTTAATATTGGGCTTAGAGCAATATGTGGCACAGAGTAAGACTCCCATAAATTCTTTTTTTTGTAATGAAGGTTTTAGTTATTTATTTATTTGGCTGTGTTGGGTCTTCATTGCTGCATGCAGGCGTTCTCTAGTTGCGGCGAGACGGGACTACTCTTCGTTGCGGTGCGCGAGCTTCTCATTACAATGGCTTCCCTTGTTGCGGAGCACGGGTTCTAGGTGCACAGGCTTCAGTAGTTGTGGCACACGGGCTCAGTAGTTGTGGCTCACGCACTCGAGAGTGCAGGCTCAGTAGTTGTGGCACACGGGCTTAGTTGCTCCGAGGCATGTGGGATCTTCACGGACCAGGGCTCAAACCCATGTCCCCTGCATTGGCAGGAGGATTCTTAACCACTGTGCCACCAGGAAAGACCAAGCTCCCATAAATTCTTATTGAATAGAAGAATAGCTTCCCACTACCTCCCATTTAAAATCCAAGTTCCTTAAATGGTCTCAAAATGTCTTCGCTATCTGCTTCACTGACATTTTCCTTCTCACCCTCACACCCCCAAGCCAGCAGGCAGAGCTTCAGACACTGAGCCTAGTTTCAACCCTGAGTATACCTCTGCCTGCAACCCCTCCCCGTCTCTATCTCCATCTCCTTCCCCATCCCCTCCTTTATTTGGACTTCTGCCTGGAAAGCTCTTCCCCACTAGCTCTTGGCCTAACTGTCCCTCACCCTGCTCAGCCCCTGCCCACACTGAGTTTAGTGGCCTCTTCCTGTGCTCATATGGCTCTCTGGTGTTTTGGGAGTGTTATACATTTTATTATCCATTCCTCTTTTGAAGTCTCTTTCCTAAACCAAATACGTAAATGATGAATCATTTGGCCAAAGTATTTGCGAACACTGATTCCAGTTGCTCAGTCAAAATGAAAGACTAAAATGTTGAGTTTTTTGAAGAAAACGATTCCATATTCACCCCTAAGCTGTTCACTAGCTTAGAGGCTTCACACCAACTGTACTGGCAAAGAACAAAACACGCACTGGCCTGTAAAACAAAACAAGCAACCAGCTCATTATGACAATGAAGAGAATGCAAGCTGAATCGGTATCAGGTGCTGGTTCCCTGTTTTCTACCTCCTTCATGGCACTTCCTAGGCTGTATTCTAATTGCTTGTTTTCCACTAGCCTAAAAAACCCTGTGGTCTCCTCAGCCTGTCGCATGGTGCTTATTACCTAGTTGGTGCTCAATGAATATCTGATGAAAGAACAAATGTCCAAGCGGTATGATAAGTCAGCCCTCAACCATATTCCCAACCCCCAATCATTCCAGATACACTCTCTGCTTGGACAGAGCTCTTAGTGCCAAGAGGAAGATTCTTCTCTTCCCAGGATACTCAAACCCCAGATGGATGGGGAGGGTGGGAAGGTGGTGGCAGGGAAGGGACACAGGCTGAGCCTGGTTGACCAAGAGGTGACAGCAACGAGCAGACTCTAACCTCATCTTCAAAACGGCAGTGTTCCAAAGAGCACGGGACCCTGCGACATTGAGGGAACGACACCTGGACCACTGGGTAGGATCAGAGACCTGGCCATCCCACTCACTTGCTGGACAGTCTTCCTGCCTCTCTAAGCCTGAGTTTCCTCACCTATAAGATGAGGGGCTTGACGTTTATGCTCTCCAAGGGTTCTTCCACCTCTAAATATATTTGAGTCTATACAAAGATTGAGTATGACGTGATTCAAGTCATGTCATTCCTCCTTGCCAAACATCTTCAGTGGCTCCCCACTGCCTTTAGAATCAAGAATCAATACTACGCTGGCTAATATGGCTGTGTGCACCCAGTGGCCTCTTGCTGCCTAACACGCAATTTCTCATTCAGTTGAAACTCTTCCTTTTACCCATTAGCCAGGTCCATTCTCTGTTCCTACATTAGCTGGTTATTCTTTCACCCAATGTGCCTTCCCTCCTCTCTGCAAATCCGGCATCCTCCCCCTTTTCAAGAACCAAGTCAAATCTCAGCTCTTTCGTGCAATTTTCCCCAACCATCCAAACCCATGGGGGCCTTGGCCTTCCTTGTTTGCCTACATTTGTGGTCCATATACGTGGTATCATGTAACATTATTTATTGTCTTCCATCTTGCCATCATTGATTCCTACATATTGCTATTTTCTTCTCATTAGGAATGTGAGATTCTCAAGGAAGAGTCCCTATCTTCTTTCTTTTCACACTTTCCTCTCATTCTGCCTTATACCTGTTAGGCAAAGACTAGCATTTAGTGAACACTGGCTGAATAAGTAACTTGCTGACTGAATCGTACATCTTCTGAGTGTTCATGGGTGCTCAGAGAAGGACGCTAGATGCTAGTGACACTATTATCAACCACGATGGTAGTTTTCAAAAACCAGGATGCCTCAGTGTTTCCTGATAGGCTCACAAGTAACCACCCAGTGACCTCCCTTCTGAGCCTGAGGCCCTTTCCACTGAGAAAGCTACAGGTTCCTAACTCTCCTCTCTCTACTCTCTCCTACCTCACCCTCACAAAGCCTTGGCCCCATCGCTGATGTTACCAAAGAAATCAAATCTGAAAAGAAATGCAAAAGAGGAGAATCTATCAAACTGCCCCACCTCCCTTTGGGCCTTCTGCCTGATGCAAGTCCAGCTCTGACTCTGTGGACCCAGCCTACTTTTCATGACTAGATTTTACCTAAACTGGACTCTCTTGACTGTCTAGTCTGAAGTATGCAGTGTTGTTGCTCCTACCATGAGTCTTCCAGCAATAGAAGAATCGAACACTCACCTCCTTCTCCTGCACAGGCTTTCCATCATCATCATCATCATAACCACCCTGGCCACAGGTGTGTCAGTGGAGAACCAAGATTCTCAGTGGCCCTGCTCCCCCATCCCCCCAAGGTGCCATCCATTCCCAGAACACCGCCTGACTTCTATGGACAGAGTGGCTCATGGATGTGGTCAAGGAGAGTGCCCCAGACAGATGCAGAGTGGCAGGAGCCAGGAAAGGTGGCAGAAGAGGGCCGTGACAGGAGGATTGGGCAGAAAGCTAAAACCCAAAGACTAAAGCGAATTGTTGATGTAGATAACAAGACCCACTGAGAAACCTGTATCTACCTCTTTGGGTGTCATTTCCGGCTTGGGGTTTTCGTGGTGTCGGGATAAGGCCAAGTCTTAGAATAAACGTTGAGAGCAGCACTTCCTTTCCTCCCAGACACCAGATGGTACCAGATACAGATTTCTGTTAGCCACAAGTCAATCTTAGAGACTTAGAGAAGCTCTCCAACAAAGCCCCAACAGGTAGGCAGCCCCCACCTACGAACGGATGGTGCCCCATTTGTGTCAAGTCAGTTTTTGTGAACTGAAAAGGCATTTCCCCATAGGGTTATTTTCATAAAAGATGTCTAGGTTCCAAAACCACCTACAAAAACTTATTTCCACCCCCCAAGGTAGCTGAAATGGTACACATTTGCAAAAAGAAAAACCACTTGAGGGGAGGTGGTGAGTGTGATATAAGAAATGAATACCCAATAGGTAAAGAAGATGTGACACATATATACAATGGAGTATTACTCAGCCATAAAAAGAAATGAAATTGAGTTATTTGTAGTGAGGTGGATGGACCTAGAGTCTCTCATACAGAGTGAAGTAAGTCAGAAAGAGAAAGACAAATACCATATGTTAACATATATATATGGAATCTAAAAAAAAAAAAAAAAAAGGTCCCTAAGAACCTAGGGGCAGGACAGGAATAAAGACGCAGATATAGAGAATGGACTCGAGGACACGGGGAGGGGGAAGGGTAAGCTGGGACGAATTGAGAGAGCGGCATGGACATATGTACACTACCAAATGTAAAATAGATAGCTAGTGGGAAGAAGCCACATAGCACAAGAAGATCAACTCGGTGCTTTGTGACCACCTAAAGGGGTGGGATAGGGAGGGTGGGAGGGAGACTCAAGAGGGAGGGGATATGGGGATATATGTATATGTATAGCTGATTCACTTTGTTATACAGCTGAAACTAACAAACATTGTAAAGCAATTATACTCCAGTAAAGATGTTAAAAAAAAAAAGAAATGGATACCCAAAAATGATTCTAAATAATGAGTAAAATTAGACTGAGAGTTCCTTGAGGGCATGAACTTTTCTTATTTAGTTATCTTTCAGCTTTCCTGATCTTAGCTCACAGCTTACCACTGAATATTTCTGCTCACTGAATTCCTGTGCTTGAGAATAAAGCAGGTGGGTAAGGAGGAATCTGAAGACTTGGGTGGATTTTCCAAACTGACTTCCAGGACTTTACATCCTAGCTGTCCCAGTTGTCTAATGTCACTTCAGATCCAGAACTTTCCTTTCCTTTACACAGATACATTGGTGGCAATATTCGTGCATTTATTATAATAAGATTCCTCTTTTTTTGTCCACAAATCAACTAAGCAAATTAAAAGGGAAAATGGAGGAGACAAAACAAAAAGAAGTTAGTGAATGGGAGAGATTTTCCTAAGGTATCTGGGCAAAAGAGGGGAAAGAAAAAGAATATTCTTAAGCTAGAAGAAGAAAGACAACAAAAGAAAAGAAGAGAAGAAAAGGGAAGAGGAGGGGAGAAGAGGGGAAGAGAGGGGAGAGGAGAGAAAATCAAGACAAGAGAGCAGGCACCACACTGCATGCTCCTCCCAGGTTGGGGAAAGGAAAGGTGGTGGCCAGGAAGAGATATGAGCGGCGACACACCCAGCCTCCAGCATCTTCACCAGGGCGGCTTATCCATACCTGCTGGGACTTAAGTGTGCCTATGTGGCTGGGCCAGAGGCCAGGGTTACTTTGGTTTCACGGTTTAGGAGTTTCTTTACTTTACATTTTTGTTTCATGAAGTTAGAGAAGAGCAAGCTCCAGGCTAAAGGTCTTCTATTGGCATTTTGCAAAGGTAAAGGTGGAAGATCCACCCCTTCACCTTTGGTTTTCCACCTATATGATAGGAGAAGAGAATACAGACTCTGGAGTCTGATAAATGCTTACAAATCCCAGCGCCACACTTCTTCACTCGATGACCTTGGGAAAGTTACTTAACATTTACCAGCCTCAGTTTCCCCACTTATAAAATGGAGAAACAATAACTTTCTCAAGGATGTGAGGATTAAGAGAAATATGGCATGTAGCCAGGCTCAGTGCTTGCCATCTGGTGCATTCTCAGACACAGTAGCAAACATTTTTGTTAATATTATAGGAATACTATTAGTGTTACAAGACCGTTAAGGTTACAGTGAGAATCAAGTCACCTCATGCCAGCGCTCAGCTGTGGTCCATGAAGAGACACACCACACATCACGAAGCAGAATGGCTGGCAGAGGAAGAAATAGCAAAAGGAGAGGCTGCTGGCTGGGGACTGAGCACAAAGTCACATCATGACCCAGGCCTGCAGGAAGAGACTGTCCTCCCAGCACCAGAGCTCACTGGGAAGATGTACATTCAGCAGGTGGGGACAGGAGACATTTGCCACACTGCCCAGAAACGAACCCACTTTCTACTTGGGGGAACTTCCTCTTGTGTGAGTCTTCAGAGCAGAGAATCCACCCCATTCACACTACAGGATTATGACTAAAGCACCTTGTGCTGCCGCCTCATGACCCACCAGGGCCAACCTCGCCCCCGCCTGTTTGCCAAGCCTGCTTTTCCAGCGAGTGGCAAGCCCCAGACTCTGTTTCTGTTCTTTACACACAAAGGATTGCTACCTGGCACCAAAGTCAGTGATGCCCTTTACCCCTTCATCAGATCACTTCCCCACCCAGAAGCTACAGATCCACTGTGCTACCCGAAGCAGAGATGCTCTCTACCCCACCCCCAAATAAAGGACCACCAGCCCCTCCCTCAACATCTTGGGTGGCTGGATCCATTACCTCCCGGACAGTCTTTCTGACCTCGAAGAGCTTTGATTTGGGATAAGTTCCCACTTACAACAAAATACCATCTGGCTGCTTGAAACGTCCACCCATTAAACTTATTGGCTCATCACATTTTTAGAGAGCACCTACTTTGTCACAGGATTGAAACAAAACAGAGTTCCTGCTTTTATGGAGGTTTGCAATCTCATGTGGTAATAACAAAAAACAAGAACAGAAAACAGTTATTGAGTATGTAGGCAGGTATGCCTGTAAGCTCTTTGCCGGAAAACGTTCCTTTACTGCTTACAACTACCCTTCGAAGCAGGTACAATCAGTATCCCCCATTGTAGAGATGAGGAGATGGAGTTCAGAAAGATCAAGAAACATGCCTAAAGTTAGACGCTCAGAAAGAAACAGGACTGGGATCTGAACGAGGCAGGCAGACTCTACCGCCCAGCGTCATACACCAAGGCATTCTGCCTCTCAAAAACTGCCCCGGGGGCTTCCCTGGTGGCGCAGTGGTTGAGAGTCCGCCTGCCGATGCAGGGGACGCGGGTTCGTGCCCCGGTCCGGGAGGATCCCACATGCCGCAGAGCGGCTGGGCCTGTGAGCCGTGGCCGCTGAGCCTGCGCGTCCGGAGCCTGTGCTCCGCAACGGGAGAGGCCACAACAGTGAGAGGCCCGCATACCGCAAAAAAAAAAAAAAAAAAAAAAAAACTGCCCCGAAACAAGTAAATATAGGTGTTCACTCGCTAACAGGTGCTGTGAAGAAAAACGCAGTAGGGAGCAGAGTATGGAAAAAAAGATGACGGGCCGATGCTTCTGCCAGGTGCCGAGGTCAGGCTTGTTAGAATGGAGCTGCTGGGAATCGAGAGGGTGAAGAAGGGATTAGAGCAGGTTTAGAGAACTAGTTCTGGTGTGTGATGTTACCTAAAACTAGTCAATCCCACTTCTATCTAAAATCTCTTTCAATATTTAAAAGGGACTCTCATGTCCCCCTTTACACTTTTCACTCTTTCTTAAAACACTCTTATTTTTGTCGTTTTGTGCTTTGTTTCATCATGTTTTTGTGCTCTCGAGCCTCCTAACCCTCCCAGGGGCCTGCTCTGACCACACTGCTGACTCTGAGTCTCTCCTTCCGATGCCAAGTCCACAGGGGACCCCAGGCCCGGATGCGCCGGACCAGCATCCACAGGCAAATGTCTTCACTCTTATCTAGAGCCTGCTTGCCTCTGAATCCCCATTATCTCTTTAGCTGCTGCATCTCATTACTCTCAGATCTTTTCCCAGGAACAGTTCTCATTCTATATTTGAACAACTGCTTTTTTTAAATCTTTGAAGTTTTTAACTTCATCATGTTCGTTTCAGTTTCAGCCTAATTCCAGGCCACTAAAATTATTTTCAAATCTCTGTCCTGCCATCATTGTTACTAAGTTCCTCCGAGCTTTGTCACATCTGCTGGATTATAAAATGTCTCTTTCCTCAATCGAGTCATGTTCTTGAACAGAACAAAGCCAAGGTCAAGGACAGAGCCTTCTGCCTCAACCAAAGACTGTCTCACAGGCTGAAAGAGGGTACTGTTTGTTCCAGCAGGTCTGGGTACATCTGACAACAACAGCATCCAGTCAAATAGTATACACTCTTCTCCACCTAGGTAGCACAGAACACACTTTCCTAAATGCCAGCAGAAATGTCAATACACTGTATCCACAGCTTTCCCTGAGCTTGCAAATTAATTGCCCGGTTTTGAAAAGTAGAATGATGTTCATTTCTTATATTTTCTTCCTGTACGAAGTGATCACTGCCTTCATTTCAAAATGTAGACATACCTCACAGATGCTGAAGGTTTGGTTCCAGACCATTGCAATAACGCGAATATTGCAGTAAAGCTAGTCACACAATTTTTTTTGGTTTCCCAGTGCATATAAAAAATTTTATTTACACTATAATGAAGTCTATTAAGTGTGCAATAGCACTAGGTCTTAAAAAAAACAATGTACGTGCCTTATCTACTGTATAGCACAGGGAACTACACTCAATATCTTATAATAACCTATAATGGAAAAGAATCTGAAAAAGAATATACGAATCACTTTGCTGCACACTTGAAACTAACACAACATTGTAAATTCACTATACTTCAATTAAAAAGTAAAATTTTTTAAAAGAACTAGAAAAATGTACATACCTTAATTTTAAAATAGTTTGTTGCTAAAACAAATGCTAACCATCATCTGGCAATGCAAAGATGGCAACCTTCAATTTGTAAAAACTGCAATATTTGCAAAGCACAATAAAGTCAAGCATAATAAAACAAGGTATGCCTGTGTTCAGAATCTCTTCCAGAAATGGGTTTTTTAATCTGACCTTTGTCGAGAGCTTGCTTATCTGCCTGCAGCTCTCTGTGATTTCGCACTGTTATCGGCAATAGCTCTGAGGCTGTGTCTCCATATCTCTTCAGCAGAGTTCCCCACTGCCTTGCCTGGGTTGAGAGTAGCCTGACTCCTTTTTAATTTTCCATTCTCCCTCTGGAGAAAAGGCAACATGCATCAGACCCTTTCTGAAACACAATGGGGAATAAATATGCATGAATAAATGCAATAAGAGAATCACAAGAGATCTTTTAATCTTGAATCAACTGCTCTACACAGTGCGGATTTCTGGATCCAAACAAGATTTCAAAAGCCTTTTCTATTAAGCTCAGCAATGTTTAGAAGCCGGCCCTGCCTATCATGCCTTTTTCTAGGTATTGAATATAATATTCTTTCCTTTTCTGCAGCTCTTCCTGCAGGCAGCACCCTGAGTGAGAGGACCAGTGGCGGAAGCCCAAACACCACGTGCCAGACCTGGCCTCTCCCTGAGTTGGTGCTGGTCTGTTTTGAGTCACTGGGCAAGTTCATGTCACCACCCCCAAACCCACCACCCGCTCACCCCTCTGTTCATATGATCTATCTTCAAGGAACTTGTTGGAGGTGTTAAAGCAAAAGGATGATATAGATCTGAGTCAATGGCTGAACATTTCCTCTCAACTGAAGATACTGCAGTGAAAGAAATAAAAGACAGCATAGTTACCTGATTAAGACCTCACTGACATCATGTAAGCATGACCTGAAAACAGATGACTTCAGGGCAGTTAACTCTGCTTTCTCCTGACCATTTTAGAGTTTTGTGGGAAATTACTTACGCCTTTAGAAAAACAGTAAAAAATGATAATACTTACTGCTAGTGGGCATAGGGCAAAAATTAGTGTACTCATGTACTGCTTGTCACAGATATACTTGTTCAATCATTTTGGATCGTTAA
This sequence comes from Kogia breviceps, assembly GCF_026419965.1. Classification (NCBI taxonomy): domain Eukaryota; kingdom Metazoa; phylum Chordata; class Mammalia; order Artiodactyla; family Physeteridae; genus Kogia; species Kogia breviceps. The sequence goes on along the minus strand of NC_081310.1, from coordinate 32,573,786 downwards.
TGCAAAGCATTGGTCAGAAAAAATTCACAACTTTCAGCCCAGTCATCCCACTCCAAGAAAAATACCCTAAACAAAACAAAGAGAAGAAAAAAACACATAGGCACAAACCTGTTCATTACAATGTAAAAATGTTGGTCTTGCACAATCCCAGGTATCTATTATGCACTAAAAAATATTTGTTGAAAAGCTAAATACGTCCAACAGTCTGATAATGATTTAATAAATTTTGATACATAAACAAGATGGAATATTACACAGAAATTAAAATTATAATAGAAAGTTATAAAAATATGGGGAAGATTGCACAGCATAAAATTAAATTAATATATACAACATTTCAAAATAATATTCAAACTGATTGCAGTTAACCAGATATGTGTGTGCACAGGAGGATAAGAAGGAAAAGTAAAAATATTTGAGCAAAGTGAGAGGATTGAAAGCAATTTTTATAATTTTACTAAATTTTCTCTAATCCTGTTGTATTTTCTTTGCCACTTTAGAAGCACTTCTTAAAGAAACAAAACTACACCACCTGTAAAGACAAGAGATGGCAAAGATCTTCGGGGTTAAATTTCAACAACCATTTTTAGAGTCATTTTGTATGACTCTTGGAGGGTTAACCCACCTGTGCAGGTGTGGGGATGCCCTAGTGGGAGACATCATAAGCATCACTTAGAACTGCCCAAGTTAGATTCCTCCTTCTAGAAACTTACAGTTACTTGACTTAATCTCTCAATAAAGATGGAGGTTGAATAACTACTTTGCCCCTGGATTCTCGTACTGTTTCTGAAAATAAATCACCCTGGTTTTTTGTTTTGTTTTAAAGGTTTTTTTAATTTTTTTAATTTTTATTGGGAAATAATTGATTTACAATGTTGTGTTAGTTTCAGGTGTACAGCAAAGTGAATCAGTTATACATATACATGTATCCACTCTTTTTTAGATTCTTTTCCCATATAGGCCATTATAGAGTCTTGAGTAGAGTTCCCTGTGCTATACAGTAGGTCCTTCTTTTTCTAACCTTGTCACCTTACCTTCCTGCGCTAGTTTTGCAAGTGTTTAACAGGGCTCTTCCTCCCTTCCAGAAAGTCACAAAAAAGAGTGGCCCCTGTTTGACACATCACCAAAACAGAGCAATGTGCAAGGCAGGGGCCCCTGAGATCAGGTATCTCTTGGGCTCAGGGAGCTGGGAGAATCTACTGTGGCTCTCAGATGCCTTCTTCTCCCCCAAAACACACATGCAAAAGCCACATTTTTAAACAGGCAATAACCAGGCTTAGCTAAACATGGAGGATGCCATGGCCAGAGGGAAAACTAGGTACAAATCTTGGAGCCCAAGAGGAGTATGGAAGGGAGAAGGGAACTCTTCCCAGCTCAGCCTCAGCGTTGCTGGGAGGACAGGTAATGAAGTGATTGCATATATGTGAGCCTCACGTAGAGGAGGAGACAAAACTCTCCTGCCCAGGCACTCAGGAGTTCTGATTGAAGGAGAGCAGTGATTCTGCCAACGGATCTCAGGGCCAGGCAAGTGTATAATATCCTAGCGTCTGCCTCGATATTAGACAGGAGATTGGGTCCATTTGCTTCTGCTTTAGAGCCACTAACTACAAAGTGCCAGGCATTTGACAAGTATCATCTCCCTTTAATCTCCCAACAGCCCTGCAAATTAAGTATTATTATCCCCTACTCTATAAATGAGGAGGCAAAGGTTCAGCAAGCTTTAAAAGTTGTACCAAGATGCTCACCATAGCAACAGAGTTTCACACGAGGTCTGCCCTGCTCCCAATATGGTGGTGCCTTTTGCACTCCCCCCACACTGTTTTACAAGATCCAGCAAAGGAAGAACTGGGGGTAGATGAAGAGTTTAGTCCTTAGCAGCGCCCAGCAGTTTGCCCAGAGTCCCCCAAATAAAAAACATGCTGCATCGGTTTGTGCGTAATCTCCTCTTTTTCCAGTCTTCTCAGTCACTTTCACTGCCTCTTTTGAATTTGGAGAGCATTTGTATGGCTTTTCATAAATAAGATTCTCTTTTTTTTTTTTTACCATAAGCATGCTAAGTTTGACATTCAGGGAAAAAATTAATAAAACTATGTTTAAAAATCAGGAAACAGACGAGACAACGAGGAAAAACATTATGGCAAATTAACCAACAGACAGCTCAATTTTCAATTTGGATTTTACCTATCTTACCATAGCTCACAACATCTCCATCCAGCATGGTCATGAGTGGGTGTCCAGGACCTAATTATGGTAAACTTGGAACAGCTTAAGCCACCCGACCAAGACTTGGACTTCAGTGACCATGGAATTGTAATTTGGTAGGTGCCTTATCCATCCAAGAGTCCACCCCTAAGCCACGGCTTTTCCCGACACTTACCCTCTTCCGGATCCCTGGCTGCAAGCACATGCGCACTACGCGTCCCTTCGGAAGGCCTTGGGCAGCCTGGTTCTTCCAGGTCAGTGCTCTAGGCACGTGCCCCAAAACCTGCCTATCCTCCAGAGGAGAAGGAGCTCAGCACCAGCGAGTTGCTCTGAGGCGGTAGCTGCAAATTGGCGATAGTCTGATCCCATTTGTAGTTGACGCATCATGTGACCCGAGGCTACTCACCAATCAGGGCTCCCAGGAGTGTCTTATGGGAGGATACCCGGGCCGTCCCGCCAGGTCCCACCTGAGCAAGGCAGTCAAGTTTCTTTAGCTCTACCTTCAAGGGAAATATGCACCATTGGGTAGGTTACAGCTTGGTGTTAGGCAGATGTCTTTCCCCCAAGAATCCACACCTTTGATTTCACGTCTCCGAACCTCTGCCCTGTGCCAGATCCATGGTTACCCTGAACTTTGGTAAATGCGCATGTGCACTTTGCCCCCTTTCATCAAGCCTCCAGCAGCCAGGGCTCTTCAGGTCTGCCTGCGGAGCTATCGCCTGGCCCCAATTCTTCCATAGCCTCCAAGATGGAGGAAGAAAATGCCCTGCAAATCACTCTGAGGCGGGAGCTGGACATGGACAACAGGTGGTCCCCATTCAGATTTGCTTTGTGAAGGGACCCAGGTCTCTCCAACAACCCGACAGGGCTCCCAGGTTTCTATTATGGGAGGATAACCTGGCTAGCTGGCCAGGCAGCCAATTTCCCTCCAGCTCTGCCTTAACAGAGAATAGTCTCCAAAGAGTAAGTTAGGGCTTGGAATAAGGCAGAAACCTGGTTGCTCTAAGAACCGGATACCATGACCAAGACTCTCTGGAACCTTGCCCTGTTCCAGATCCCTGGCTCCCATGAACCATGCTGTATGCACATGTGCAATACAAAGTGGGCTTTGGCCTACTAAGTTCCTTAGGTGTGTAGATCTAGGGCCCAGCCCCAAGAACCTGCATAGCCTACATTGTGGAGGAAACCCAACCCCCCCAAAATCACATGGAAGCGATGGCTGAAAATGGGCAACAGTCAGTCCCCAATTGGACATGCTGCGTGCTGGGGATTAGGGCTTCCAAATGACTCTTCCTGAGGGATACTCACGCCAGCCTGCCCAGACCTGCCCTGGCAAGACAGTGAAGTTTCCTGCAGCTCTGCCTTCAGGGGGAACGTGTACACGAGAGGGTTAGGGTTTGGGATTAAGCAGAGGCCTTGTACCCCCAATAGCCCCTCCTGTAACAAGCCCTCTCCAGACCCCGGCCCTGTTCCAGATCACTGGATCCCCTGAGCCATGCTTGCTCAGGTCTGCACAGCAGCACCCCTTCATCAGGCATTGGGCAGCTGGAGCCCTCCGGGTCTTGGAGCTACAGCTGACCCCAACCTCTTGCATAGCCTCCAGGAGGAAGGGAGCCTACCCCCCACAAGTCACTCTAAGGAGGCAGCAGCAAAAGGGTGAGTGTCTCTCCTGTTAAAGAACAAAAATTCAACAGAGTAAATTTAAAGTATCTAAGTGGCTTTATTGAATCAGCATCATCCCACCCAGCACGTAGGGAGGAGCTCCAAGGAGCTGTACAAAAATGAAAGTCTATTATAAGTGGGAGGGGGAAGGGAAGAGGAGAGAGAAGATTACCTCATCCTCCTTTCAGGACGGAAAGGGCCTATGTGCCAGATTACCTCATTAATGCTGACCAGAAAAGTCCAGACTGACAGGTTAAGACTACATTACTGGGGAGAGTTGAAATTGCAATTAGGTTAGGTCTTAAACCTTGGTCTAGTGATGTGAGCTTAGCACAACTGACTCCATTTTGAGCCTGTTGTTTCTTCCGTAGCAGTCCCCATTTGGACCTGTTGCCTGATGGGTCCCAGGCTTCTCCAGCAACCAGGATTTCTAGGTGTCTCTTACAGAGGGATACCCTGGCCATTGCCCCTGGTGCCACCCTGGTAGGGGAATCCAGATTTCTCTTGCTCTGCCTTCAGTGGGCATATGTCCATTTGGGTAGGTTAGGGCTTGGACTCAGGTGGACGCCTTGTTCCCCCAAGAGCCTACCCCTATGACCTGGCCACTCCTGTGACCCAGCCACTCCCACCTGACCCTTGCTCTGTTCCAGATCTCTGGCTCCCTCGAACTGCACTGTGCACACCTGCAAAACACACATCCCTTAGGCAGGCCTCGGGCAGCTGGGGCTATTAAGGTCTGTAGAGCTAGGGCCCACCCCAAGCACTTTCATAGCATCCAGGGGAGGAGGGAGCCTGACACACATCAGTCTGAGGTGGCAGCTGCCAATGGTCGAGTGTCAGTTCCCACTAGGACTAGCTGCCAGTTGGAGCCCTGGGCTCCTGTGTCAACCAGGGGTCTCAAGTGTCTTTTACTGATGGATATCCCCTTAGCCTGCCAGTGTCTGCCCTGGCAAGGCACTGCAGTGTCCTACAGCTCTGCCTTCAGGGGGAATATGGGCACTTGAATAGGTTAGGGATGGACTAGAGTAGATGACTTCCTGTGGTCTGGCTTCGGCAGATCCTCATCCTGTTCCCTGCTCTTGGATCCCCTGAACTGCTGCACTCCAGAAGCAGTATGAACCTTAAGCAGGCCTTGGGCAAGATCGAGTTTCTTACCCTCTGTAAACTTACAGGTCTCAATTGCATTGAAATTCAGGGCAACTTAGATGATGGTGAAACAGAAAAAGATAAGGTATCTGAGAGCTATCGCCCTTGCTCTGATCCTGGCTTCCTCTCTCTGGCCTTTTGGCATCTGCATGCCATCTCTAGAGCCCCATGAATAGCTTTCAAACAAGCTGAAAACCTCATCTTCAGCAAGAGCATGGCCTCTGCAGGTGTAAAAGCGTCAGCTGAAACAGGTTGGCTTCTTAAAGGACTTTGACGGCACTCTTTTAAAAAGTCCTGTTGAAGTAGCAGCGTATGGGGGTAGGAGTGGGGAGCAGGGATGATGGGGTTAAGGACCATTGGTCTTTGGGGGACAGGACTGAGGTGTTCTGGACCCTAGCAGAGTACTCTTGTCTTCACTATCTCCTCTCTCCCCATTTGTCCTCTTCCTTCCTCTGGGATGCAGCTTGCAACAAGTTTGTGTCACGTGATGGGCTGAATCATCCACTCTCTGAAGGTTCTGCCTTAAAAGCAGACGGATTGTTCCTGCTGAGCTAATCCTTGTCGATTAGAAAGCCCCACCCTGACATCTGCCTGGGGTCCATATATTATCTACAAGACATTCACTAATACTGCAGGCATGATTCAGAAGCTGGAGATCCCTAAAGCAGGTAGAACTACCTCCTCTAGAGCCAGCAACCTTTCAGGAAACCTTCACCTTTTAACTGTCAAGCGACCCAGAAAATGGGCCTCAGAAAACCACAAGCTCTGTCTCCTTGCACACCTGCACTATCGAATTGTCAGGCCCTAAGCATCAAGAATAAAATTGCATTGTATTCTCAGAGGTGTTTCATACGTGATGACTTGGTTTAGGGGTTTTCGTTTGTTTCTTTGTACTGATTGTTTGACTATCCTATTCAGAAGGCAGCTTTCATCCTGATGACATTTCAGTTATCGCCATGGCTCCCTTTAAAACTGATAGTTTTGCTTGGGTAGCTCTTTCTCTGAAAGGAAAATCTGCTGTATCACTTCTTTTTTCAAGTTCTGCGTCAGAAGACAGGCAGGACGCGGTGAGGGGCCGTTGGAGAACCGGCGCTTTGCTGCCACCTAGTGTCGGCGTACGAGATTGACGCGGTAAAGAATCAGGGACAGTTAATGGACGTGGGTGGATCTTCAGACGTTCAGTGGTCCACAGATGGAAGATTTGCCTGCCGGCTCTGGGCCTAATGCGGCATGGCGGTGGGGGTGACGTTTGTGCAGAGTGTTGGGTCACATGGTTGTTTCTGAACCGTTCCGCTGCTAGGCCCTGATTTAAGAAGCCTGACCACACACAGCCACAGACAGAAAACGAGGCTGGCACCTGACCTCCTATCCCATCACCAGGGCAAAGCTGGTGTGACCAGCACTTTCCTCCACTAACAAAAGAACTTTTCAGTTTCCCTCTGGTGAGTTCTCCCTCCCTCTTGAATCCAGTAGCCTTCCCCACCCCCTCCCCGTTGTCCTTCCCTGGTGAATAAGTGGAAAGAAGGAAGAGAAGGAGGCAGAGAAACATAACCAGTGTGATTTTCTCTGGGTTCCTCAGTCCCCTACAGAGAGAATGCTGAGCGCTAAAACCAAGACTGTTGAGGGAGAGAAAGTGATCTTGGGTCCGTGCACTGAAATCTCCAGGAGATGCAAGCTATCACGGTGATATGAGTGGCTTCTCACCAGGAAGGGCTGGAGAGGACCCTGCGAGTCAGCTAGAAACAAACACTCAGGAAAAATAGCTTCAAGCTAATTTAATATGTCTGATGGTTGGTTGTGGTTCATCTGCAAGTTCAAAGCCCCAGCTGCAGCACCTGGTGTGTATTTATGTATGCCCCAATTTGGGAAAACTCATACAAGACTTCTTCACACCTTTCACAAAAATACTGCGAACTTCAACTAATCAGAAGGGTCAGGTACTAGAAGGTTGAATTCATTTTTCTAGTTAACTGAGAATTAATGAAGAAATGGCCTCTCTTATCCAAGAAAATGGTTGCTGGTACATAGTTGCAACTCGCACATCTGTGCTCTATTCAGTATTTCTGTTAACACAGAAAACTTTGAGACATGCTGATCAAATTTGATACAGCATAGAGTGTGGAGGATTGATGGTGCATTATATGGCAAAATTCCATCCAAAAATAATTCAACAAGCTAGAATTCAACAGACTTCTCTTATAAGAGATAAGACTAAAAGTCCTGCAAATAGGGTTTTTTTTTTTTTGCGGTACGCGGGCCTCTCACTGCTGTGGCCTCTCCCGTCACAGAGCACAAGCTCCGGACGCGCAGGCTCAGCGGCCATGGCTTACGGGCCCAGCCGCTCCGCGGCATGTGGGATCTTCCCGGACCGGGGCACGAACCCGTGTACCCTGCATTAGGCAGGCAGACTCTCAATCACTGCGCCACCAGGGAAGCGCAGGTTTGTTTTTTTTTTTAAGTTGACCTCACAGATACAGGATGTACAAATTTGACTTAATAGCAGTTGATGTGGGGAAACCCAGGTGTTTTAATTACCTGATACAGCTGCCCAAAATGGCAAAACAGCCTCAGGCAGCGCTGATAGAGGTGTCAAAGATAAACAAAACCGGACTCTGGTTAAAGGACAGATTTTAATCAGTAATATACTATTGCAATAGGGAAAAGAGTCCAGTGTGAATTTGACTCAACTTTGACTTGCACAGAGGTGACCAGGTGTTTTAAAGGGAGAATGAGGGAATGGGGAGGGAGGGGATGTGCAGGGGCTCAGTAGAGTCAGGAAAGTGAAAAAAACAGGAAGAGAGTCGATCTATGTGAAACCCATCTGGGTTTGCTAACTGGCGCTTACCGAAGTTAAACTCCAACATCCCACAGAGGCTGGGAAAACAGAGACTCTATCTTCAGGTGTTGGCTGGAACAAACAGTCGATTCTTTGGCAGCCTTGTTTTCTTTGGCAGGCACTTTAGTGGAGCTAAAGTCGTCCTAGGGATATGCCCCTGAGCTGTTAGAAATCATATTAGTGTTTCATTTAAATCTTTATAGGCCAAAGTTAAGACCTAGTTGAGAAAGGGCTCAGAGGAGTGCAGCTACAGTTTGGTCAAGGAGAGAATTTTTGTCAGAGGTAGTGTTTGGAGCAGGGAAGATAGGAGTTGTACTGATTACTGCAAGGCTAGGATCATGCCTGCAGTGTTGCATTCCACTCTGCCCACCACAACACAAAATGAAAGGGGACCAGGATGATGGAAGTTCCGGAAATCATGTCACATGGGGAAAATCTGAAGCTGCTGAGGATGTTTAGAATGGAAAACCCAGGGAGAAAACTAAAGAGTTGTGGGGAAGGGGGAACAGAATTAGAAGCTTTCTAACAGAATTGTTTAGAACAACCAAGTAAACTGAATTGGGAGAAAATGGGGGTCCCCCTGAAACCATGGGTAATCATCAGTTAAATCCATTACACCTGTAACCTGCCTTCACTGACCAAGATCGTTCTAATTGTTGCTACAAAATACTTGCATGTCCTCCAGATAACACTTAGCCTAAACAATAAGATGTTTGCCCCAGTTGTTTTCCAGAAGCTTGGAGTCACCTGTGTCTAGTTCGAGCTGAGCCAGGTAAAACTGGATAGGACCACTGACCCTAAAAGTGGACCTGCACAAGTGGCTAATGAATGACCTCAACGTCAGAGGGCTAAAAACTCTAGTGCTAAACGCCACCATTTTTTAATGTGCAGCCTATGAAGAAGCATACAACTCAGATATGCCTGCACAGAACACCACCTACCGGGCTTCCCTGGTGGCGCAGTGGTTGGGAGTCCGCCTGCCGATGCAGGGGACGCGGGTTTGTGCCCCGGTCCGGGAAGATCCCACATGCCGCGGAGCGGCTGGGCCCGCGAGCCATGGCCGCTGGGCCTGTGCGTCCAGACCCTGCGCTCCGCAATGGGAGAGGCCGCAGCAGTGAGAGGCCCGCGTACCACACACACAAAAAGAACACCACCTACCTCACCTTTTCCTACATCCAATCACCTTCCTCCATGCCTAAGACCACTCTGCTTCTTTATCCCATAAATATCCCAAGGCCCTCACCTTCGGGGAGGCAGATCTGAGACTTGTTCTCCTATCACCTCTCTTGGCTGCCTTGTAAATAAACTCTTTCTCGGCTGCAAACCTCACTGTCTCAGTATTTGGTTTGCTGTGCATTGGACAAGTGGACCTGGCTCAGCAAAACCACCATATATTGGGTTGGCCAAAAAGGTCACTCGGGTTTTTCGTAACATCTTACAGAAAAACCCGAACTAACTTTTTGGCCAACGCAGTAATTCACAGTCTAACCACTGTGAGAGATGTCATAGAAATAATTCCTGTCCTGGACAGGACTTGGTCACACACACACACACACACACACACTAAAGTCTCTTCCAGGCTCAACTACTTAACCAGCTGTGTGAACTTAAGAAAACTTCTTAACCTCTCTGAGCTTGTTTCCTTTCCTATGAGAAAATAATGGTGACCATGTCATAGAATGGTTGTAAGAACTAAAGGAGATGACAAATGTACAGCATCTAATTCTTGGTACATTAGCAAGTGTTCAACAGATGTTACCTCTTACATCAACTCTGAGAGTTAATGATCTGAATTTCCCCATTAGCTATGGAGAGGAAAATATAAAACAATGGGGCAGATCATAGACTCATGAGCCAGATTCCCTGGATATCATGCCCAATTCTACCACTTAAATAATTTAACTTCTGTTTCTCCATTTCCACATCTGTTAAATAGGTATCTTAACAGTCCTTACTTCATGGGTTTGTTGTGAGAATAAATGAGTTAATATATGTAAAGTGCAGAAGAATACCTAGTATGTGCAAGTACTCTATAAAGTGGTTTGACCCGCTGGATTAGTTAGGAATCTTTGGTGACAAGTACAGTCATTCCTCAGTATCCTGGGGCATTTGTTCCAGGACCACCCCCCTGCCCCTTGCAGACACCAAAATCCATGGATACTCAGGTCGCTTATATAAAAGGGTATCGTATTTGCATATAACCTATGCACATTCTCCCGTTTTGGTACGCGGGCCTCTCACTGCTGTGGCCCCTCCCATTGCGGGGCACAGGCTCCGGACGCGCAGGCCCAGCGGCCATGGCTCACGGGCCCAGCAGCTCCGCGGCACGTGGGATCTTCCCAGACCGGGGCTCGAACGCGTGTCCCCTGCATCGGCAGGCGGACTCCCAACCACTGCGCCACCAGGGAAGCCCCTCCCGTATACTTTTAAATCATCTCTAGATTACTTGCAACACCTAATACAATGTAAATGCTGTGTATATAGTTGCCAGAACATGGCAAATTCAAGTTTTGTTTTTTGGAAACTTCTGGAATTTTTTTTTCCCAAATATTTTCAAAACACATTTGGTTGAATCTGAGGATGCGGACCCCACAGATACAGACAGCTGACTGAAAAAGAAACCAAAGCAAGCTGTATTCAGCTAAAAGAGGATTTATGGCAAGGATTCAGGGAACTCTCCTGATGGTGGCCGATCTTCAGAAAGACTGGAAGACTGGAACAAGAACCTGAAAAGTGCATCCACCCTCATAGAACTTAAATCTAGAGGGGAGACAGATATTAATCTTATATCCACACATGTTTAATGTAAATTCTGGTAAGTGGGTGTGAGATAATATAACAGGGGACTGACCTCTTCAGGGGCACTGGGAAGGATTTCATGAGAAACTCAGTGAGGTGAAATGGTTCTCAACTGACACAACACCATGCACCCATGGCCATTGTAAAATCCCAGGGTGCTTTTGGTTGCTTCGGTGCCTGGGACCACTACCGTGCAGGGACCCTGTACGCCCTGCAAGGAGCAAACAGCCCCATGCACAGAAGCACTGCGCTACCCAAAATGCCAGTGTTGCCCCGATGAGAAACAACATGTCATATCAAACTAGAGCAGGGCTGGCTTCCTTACTTCCATCATGGGCTTTCTCCTTGAGACCCAGCAACACGTGTGTTTCTGCCTCTCTGCTTTGTTTATTCCTTCCCATCTGGTTTATTTACTGAGTGTCTACTCACACTTTATTCTTTCCCAAAATGAACTTACAAAGTGTTAGAATTTGGGGGTGCCAGTCCCTTACCACCCATATGCCTCTGGGTAACAATCCAGAGGAGTATAAATACGAAGAACAGGTAAGCAGATAAAGGTTGAAGGATTAGTAAAGTTGGGTGTAGCAGGCAGGTTTCAAACTAGAAGGAGGTACACTATGACAAAGGTAGGTAGATAAGCGTGAAAGAGAGAGAGAGATTTGTTGTAAAAATTTGACCTGATGCAATTGTGGGAGCAGGTCAAGCAGTCTCTACAAGTCTGTCATCTTCACATCTCATAGTGGAGCTCGAAGTCCTCAGGACAGGCAGTGCGGAAGGGAAGTGGAGAGCAGGGACAAGCTGGAAATCACAATTATGAGCCAGAGCCCATGAAGATGGACTGAAACCAGTGTCAGTTTCAGTTCTTATTACCTTGACATTGATGGCATGAGTGTCCTGCTGAAGCCGGGGCCCTTCATCATGGAACTAAGCCAAGCACCCGGCCCAGGAACCAGAGACGTTGAAGGAGGATCAGGGAGGATAGAGCAGAGGCGGGTCCTACCACTGCCTCACTCACCCAGGTCATCCAGTGGATAAGCAAAAACATCTGTGAGTTGCGAAGTGGCTGCTCTTTACCTCTGCCCATAAGAATCTCTCTCATGGCCTGTCCTTACTAGAAATACATAGGAAAAGAAATTCTGGGAAATATGGTACAGTCTACCTAAATTCACACATCACAAAGCCGCCACATTGGGCTGGAGAATGCGTCTTAGACCTGAAGCCAAAACAAGGCACTTGTCTCGACGCAGACCTTGCGGCAGGTCTGGGCAGCCCAGGTCTAGAGAATGACAGTGAGGGGAGTGGCCTACCTCACATCCTTGTGGATGGCAGGATGGAGATCTCTGGACGGGGGATGCAGGCTGCTTTGCCAACGTGGTGGTGGCCTGCCCTGGGGTTTATCAGGAAGCTAGTGAAGTTTAAGTTTTAGAGCCCTCACTTGCAAAAGCCCTTCCAAAGCCCTGGGGGCACTATCAATTGTGTACTCACAATTTTGTATTCCCAAAATTGTTCAGATTCGGGTACTACACAACTTGAGTCTGTCCTGCAACCTGTACTCTAGTTAACCTGGCCCAGGGGTGTCTGATTGTCACTGATCTCCCTAATAAGATGAGCTATTTCTCCCCTCGTGGGGAAAAGCAAGTGAAGAGTGGAGAGGTGGCAGAATCTTTTTCCCCCAGAGCTCTTAGGGGAAAAAAATATTGCCTGAGTTGCCTTCTTTAAGAGCGATGATGGAGCACTAAGGAAGGAGGGAAATTGTAGCATTCTGTGAAGAAACCAGCCACCCAATGAGTTTGCTCGCAAACTCATTTCCTTTTCTTCATAGTCACAGATCTAGACATTTCCCATCCTCTGCTGTGGCCTGTGACAGATTTCTAATGGAATATGAGAGGAAGTGGTATGCACTATTTCCAGCTTTCACTGATAAGAACCATCTGTATACATCTGTCCATGTTCTTTCTCCTTCTCGCTGATGGGAAAGAAAGAAGACGCCCACCCCCACTACCACCAAAGGACACTCACTTGAGAGTCTGTGTTAAAAATGGTGGAGCCACCACATGGCGTCTTCCTACCAGGAAGCCACCTTAGAATGTCACAGGAGTGAAAACCAAAGTCTTATTGAATAAAATACTAATATTCAGGGTTTTACCTGTTGCAGTATCTAAGATCCTTAACGAAGACACATACCTATATAATGTAATAAAGAAAATCAGATACAACTTAAAATTAACCAGTTTTTAAAAATCAGAAATAGAGGTCATACAAACAATGTAGTATAGGAGGCTAAAGAGAGAAAGAGCTGTTTGGTCATCAGAGAAAGCTCGATGGAGAAGATGGATTGTGCGCTGGATATTATAAAGTAGAGTTTTAAAAGGAAAAGATGAAAGGAGATAGTTCCCCATGAAAAGAACAGTAAGGTGAAACTAAGATGTAAAAAGAATAATACTGGACTGGTTGGAACATACATTTTATGTAAGAGAATAGTGGGAGATTAGACTGACATGTTGATTCAATTTTGGAATGTGTTAAATGACAAGGAATTTGACCTTTATATTTATGTTGTCAACAGTGAGTCATTGAAGGTTTTTGAGCAAAGGGGTGACATATCCAGATAGAACTTTAGGAAGATGGTGCTGACAGCAATTGCAGGATGGCCTGGAAGGCAGAGAGGAGAACCCAGCGCCACAATCCAAGGACACGGTAACCGGTGTCTGATTGAGAGCAGTGTTCAGGACAATTCACCGTGGGTCTCCCTCATCTTAGCTTTTGAGACAATGTGAAAATGTGCTGTGAACTCCCAAGCACAATACAAATACCATGTATTAGTCTTATTATCACTAACGTTATCAAATGAAAAAGACGGGATAAAATTCCAATGAGCCAGTGTTTGCTGCTTAAGAAAGCAACCCACACAGAGAGTTGGATGGGTGGAGAGAGAGAGGGCAAAAGGTTAAACTAATGACTAAAGTGAGGTTTGGGAATTAATTTTTAAAACTTTCCCATTCTCCCCATTAGCATGAAAAACTCAGTCATCCACATCAGAACCAGTGGGAAACATCTCATGAGGATTGGAAGAGCTACACAGAACGAAATATACTGGGAATTATTGAAAAGAAGACTCTACCATAAATAATGGTGAGTATATCTTTGGTGACCTTAAAATTTTACTTTAAGTACACCTTCAGTGTGTTGCCTTCTCCTCCTAACTTCATTTATCCTCCACTCTTCACTTTTTAGATCCACAAGTTGCATCATAAAATATACTGTGACCGGCAGCTTCGCTAAAATTACAACTGCTAGCACTTAGCCAGGATTGAAGGGAACAGCTCTAGACCCCTAAACCTAGCACATTACTGGAGGCCACAGGCTTTTTAAAGGACTTTCAATGTCCATACAGGATAAATTGGAGGGAGGGAGGATCAAATTTGTGTTTTCTTTTGTATTTGGATAAAAGCAAGAGGGAAGAATCACCCCAAGGGGCCATAGAACCAGGGAAATGCTTTTCTCCTCTGCTACCTTTTAAGTGCATTGCACTGAAATATTTATGCTTGCTTCATTGCAAATATACAGAATCATGTAAATGCTAAACTCATAACATTATTAACTTATCAGATATCTATGGGCCTATGTCCCCAATAATCAAAGAGAGTCTTTAAACAATAAATAACTTTTTAAAAACTACCAAGTTAAAATAATGAAGTCAGCAGGAATGAATGGATACTTAATGAAGCACAGAAACATGAGGTCAAAATAGAGGAAAGAGAGTTCAGTTCAGAAACACTCACTGGGGCTTCCCTGGTGGCGCAGTGGTTGAGAGTCCGCCTGCCGATGCAGGGGACGCGGGTTCGTGCCCCGGTCCGGGAGGATCCCACATGCCGCAGAGCGGCTGGGCCCGTGAGCCATGGCCGCTGAGCCTGCGCGTCCGGAGCCTGCGCTCCGCAATGGGAGAGGCCACAACAGTGAGAGGCCCGCGTACCACAAAAAAAAAAAAAGAAACACTCACTGAGTCTCTAGTGTATAACAGGTATTTGTGTTGGTTTCTAGAAATATAAAAATGAAGGAGGCTCAACTGCTGTTCTTGGGAAGCTTCATCCAGTGAGGTAGAAAGATGCCTAAAAAACTAAAACTGGGCCTATGATAGAAACTATGACCTTCAAAAGGCTACATTGTCAACAAGAGTGACATTGGGAATGTTCACCAACCGGCATAGGAAAAATTACATGGAAGATCATCCATCCTTAAAAAAAAAAAAAAAAAAAAGATCATCCATCCTTGTCTGGGCTCTGGGTGAGAGAAAAATTCTCCCTTGATAGTTTAAACATTTGAACTGATACACTGGATTTAGCATTGGTTCAAACATTGGAAATAAGAAAACCCCAAGTTTAAAAATTAACATTAAAATTAGGCCTGGACTGGCACGGCAGAGGGTTTTTCTCCAAGAAGGTTGCAAGAACATTTCCCAGGCCACATGTTCTTCTTCCAGTGTGACTTTGGCACACCTACTATCAAAATGTAGAGTCCACCTTCCCTCGCCCTTGAATCTGGTGGGTTGAGACTATGACAGAAGTGACATTATATGACTTCCAAGGCTACGTCATAAAAGGCAAGACAGCTTTTTTTTAATAGACTTTACTTATTAGACCAGTTTTAGGTTCACAGCATACCTGAGAGGATGGTACAGAGATTTCCCATATGCCTCCTGCTTTTACACATGCAAGCCTCCCCCCTTATCAACATCCCCCACCAGAATGGTACGTTTGTTACAACTGTTGAACCTACATACACATCGTTATCACCCAGAGTCCATAGTTTACATTAGAGCTCACACTTCATGTTGTATGTTCTACAGGTTTGAACAAACGTATGACATGGATCCTACATTACAGTATCATACAGAGTATTTTCACGGCCCTAAAAATCCTCTGTTCTCCTCCTATGCATCCCCCTCCCCACCGAGTCCCTGGCAACCACTACTCTTTTTACTGCAAGATGGCTTTTTTCTGGTTCTCTTTGGGATGTTGGCTCTTAGAACTCGGCCACCATGCCAAGAGCTCAAGCAGTCACTTGAAGGGGCCACATGTAGGCATTCCAGCCAACAGTTCTGGCTGAGGTCCCAGCCAACAGCCAGCATCAACCACCAGACATGAACTTAAGAAGCCTTCAGATGAGAAGCCTTATGAAGCCTTCAGATAAGAAGGCTTCAGCCCTTGGTTCCTCTCAGCTGAGGTTCCAGGTACCATGGAGCAGAGACCAGCCATCCCTACTCTGAACTTTTTGAATTTCTGTCTGACAGAAGCCATAAGCATTATAAATCATTGTTGTTTGTACCACTATGGAATATATGCCTGACAGGAGACAATTTCCATTTCGACTAGGTGTCAATGATCACTGAGTTCTCCACTTAGAGGTTTATACCTCTGATGACGGGATAAAATTTCCACACAGCAGCTTCCTGGTCTGTACATTTCAATCGTGTTTCTCTTCCATTACCCAAACTGCTCTAGTGCCAGGTGCCTTAGGGCACATTTGTGTCACCGGTGCAATCTCTGGCACTGCGTTTTCATGTCATGACCAGTAGGAGTCTCCCCAGATGCCATTTTTTGCAGGATTGATAGGAGGCCAACCATAGCATGGAAATGACTGAGAACCCCATATATATATTTCACTTAATCCAAACTATTAAATGTATTTCCAAATTCAATTTCCTTTTAGTCATATTCCAAAAATGCCCAACACCACCCAATACAAAGAGAAGTGTTACAGGAGATGGAAAGAAAAATTGGACTTAACCAGATGGTATAAAAATATCTTAGATTTGCAAATTTTACAAAAATATATGATCATATGAACATATTGCTATATCCCTTCCCACAGCATTCATTGGAAGAGGCTTATACAAGCAAGGGGCCCTAAAGCTAAGTTTCATTAGCCTTCACTAGATCCACCTCTGCTAACAAACAAATATCATTCAAAACCTGTACAGAGAAACAAACTACTCATAAGAATTATGGACACAAGAAATAAAGAGGCTTTTCATAGAAGAGAAGCTCAAATGGCCATAATACTATGATAAGATATTCAACCTCAGCAAAGATGGAAATTAAAACAACCAGATAAAATTTTGGACCATTCAAATCGAAAAATATTAATAGCTCATAAAACAGGGTGTTAGCAAAGTTGGAAACTTATATATTACTACTGAGATTGTAAACTGATACAACCAGTTTAGAGAACAATTTAACATCACTGTTGGGGCTTCCCTGGTGGCGCGGTGGTTGAGAGTACGCCTGCCGATGCAGGGGACGCGGGTTCGTGCCCCGGTCCGGGAGGGTCCCACATGCCGTGGAGCGGCTGGGCCCATGGGCCATGGCTGCTGAGCCTGCGCATCCGGAGCCTGTGCTCCACAAAGGGAGAGGCCACAACAGTGGGAGGCCCGCGTACCGCAAAAAAAAAAAAAAAAAAAAAAAATCACTGTTGATAACAGAAAACAAGTGAGAATTAGCTGTCCTAAGTAGGGGCATGACAAACTAAGATTTGTTCATAAAATGGAAAACTAATAAATGATGACAGAACAATTAAAATGAATTAACTGTAACTAGGTTTATAAGTGTGGATATATTTTTAAATCATTTGTTGAATTGCTTAAAAATGTGTTAGAATGACTTGTAGAGGTTGATATCATTTACCTATAATTTCAGATATATAAAATAATTATGTGTATTGGTTATGGATTCATATACGTTAGGAGATTTACAAAAGCATACATGGGAGTGATATACGTCAACTTCAAGATTGTCAAGTACTGTGAAGGATCTAAGAATTTGCCCTCCTTCTAAACTAACAAGTTAGCTTGCCAGTTTTATGGATGCTGGCAAAAGACACGAGATTCCTGGGTCAGAGACAAAGAACGTCATCACTCACAGCAGAGCAGGCAACACGCACTTGATGTTTGCATCAGTTCCCCTTCCTTGCAAGTCTCACAAGGGTGTTACTGAGTGTCCCAGGTGGAGATTGTACACACAATGGGTTTCTCTCATAGCCGAGGAACCCCCAAGCTTTTATGATGAACTGTAAGAGAACTTGAACCCTGGAGAGAGACACTCTCTTTATTGTACCAGATAGTAAACAAAGCTGCCCTCTGCTCGTAGGGAGAAAGCATCTCCATCTTCTAGGATTGTTCACTCTACAAACATGCTTCTCACAAGATGTGCAGAAACATGGGCAATGTCTCTGAAAAGTTATTTCAGGGAAAGAAAGGTGGGGAAATATATTGGAGTGTGAAGCTTTAGTATCTGTGATATTGTTTTTTAATAAAAGTGAAAAACTTTTCTAATTTAACATAAGAAAAAATTTAAAAGAATGATTTTAAGTAGATATGGCAAATGTGAACATCTATTTAATATTGTTGGTGGGGATGTATATTTATGCTATCTTATTATCTGTAATTTTCTGAATGTTTAACATATTTTTTAAATATTTTTAAACATGAAATTAATTGGAGCCAGACGCTTCCTAGCTGCTCCCATCTATATTCACACAGGCCATTTTATGGGGCTGTTCTCAGAATCTTCTCTCCTGTGGCCAAGGGAGCCTCCATTCCTGGCTTCCTGTCTTTGACACCAAAACTCAGAGAGGAGACTACAGTTGGTCTTTGGATACACAAAAGATTTACCTATATTTCAAAAGAAGTTCTGACTCAGTCTTCCTTGGAAAAGCAAACAGCTAACTGAGGTATTTTCCTCAGTGAGGGTAAGAGGGCAGAGGGTCTATGACTGTGGTTTCCATTTCTGGCTAAATGAGGGTAAATGCAGTGGGGTCGAGAAAAGGAGGTGGTACAGTTGAACCAAAAAGTATTCCTGAGGCGGCATAGACCAAGTTTATTGGCTAATCAGATGTGGCAGACGAAAGAGAGCAATTCTCTGATAACTCACAGGGCCCTAGTACCTGAGTCAATAGTGATGCCATTCATCTAAACAGGGAATATATCGAAAGAGAAGTTATTAACTTCAGGTTTACATGTGTTGACATTGAGGCACTCAGAGGACACAGAAGTGGAGATGTCCTGTAGGCCATAGTACATATAGCTCTGGAACCAAAAGAAGAAGCCTAGTCTCAAGAATTTGTGTGTGTGTGTGTGTGTGTGTGTGTGTGTGTGTGTGTGTGTGGTACGCGGGCCTCTCACCGTTGTGGCCTCTCCCGTTGCGGAACACAGGCTCCAGACACGCAGGCTCAGCGGCCATGGCCCACGGGCCCAGCCGCTGCGCGGCACGTGGGATCTTCCCAGACCAGGGCACGAACCCATGTCCCCTGCATTGGCAGGCGGACTCTCAACAACTGCGCCACCGGGGAAGCCCTAGTCTCAAGAATTTATGAGTCATTGGCACATGCATTGAAAGCTGAAGCCATGGGCTGAGCATATCACTCAACAAGCAGTAGGTCTTAACTTTGGAGAGTGATGGATCCTATTGGAAATCTAATGAAAGCTATGGATCCCTTACTTTTACACCATCCCCATCAAACTTACCCTATGAGCATATACACACATTTCTGCCTACACCAAAGCCCTTGCTTATGGAGTTGCTGGTACCCCAGGTTTCTGTATATTCATTAAATGAATTAAGGGCATTCAAGAAAGTATCCTTATCTTACCTATGGTGTAACTCTTCGGGACTCATAGGGCACTAGCCCTACACAGCAGGAGACCAGGGCATTGGAAGAAGGTTGTGCTTTCTCTACTTCCATTTCCCTCCCTACATAAACCCACTAATGGGGTTCCTGCCTCTTCAACAGCAATCTAATGATTGATCCTGGGCAGTTTCATTACCACAAGCCCAGGGCCTCTGTTGGACTGCCTGGGGTCTGAACTGGTAAATAAATCCTATGCCTGTGGTTGTGAGTGCTGTGAGCCTGAAGGACTCACCAGCTGCTTCCTGATTCGTTACGTGAAATCTCACCAGCTCTGGGCCATGCTACAAGTCTGGAGTTTTGCAACCACTTGGAGAGAAGAAAATCTAAAGATGGCACGCAGCGTTTCTAGGTCTCAGACCATATCAAGCACTTGGCAGGGAGACACTCGCTCGAGCTAGGACAGGTGAACAGAGTTATCTGTAACGAAACAAGCAGCCACTTTTACTGTCTCCAGCACTTCCGGCTGCTTTAAGCAG
Source organism: Kogia breviceps (assembly GCF_026419965.1). NCBI lineage: Eukaryota > Metazoa > Chordata > Mammalia > Artiodactyla > Physeteridae > Kogia > Kogia breviceps. The sequence goes on along the minus strand of NC_081310.1, from coordinate 32,553,980 downwards.
CAGCCTTATTTCTTTCCTTCTGTAAATAGTGTGCTAAGTAATAGACCCACCTACAGGATGCTGAGAAAAGTGCAGCAGTAGGAATTTAAGGCCACAAGGAGGGCTCATCTGTTAGCTTCTCTACTTCTCTGCTCACCTCTGCCCTGTTCCCTTGGAGAAAAATATTCACTCCTTATACGCTCAAAACGGCAGGATTCTTTACTCCCACTGACAAGCCCACAATCACATGTTCCACGTTGCAGGTTGACTAACTCATCCTGAGCAAACCCATGCTGTCTGGTTTCAAAATGAAGATCCCACATTCCATGGAGGTCCTCAGTCCCAAGCAAGCCAGGGTGGTCACCTTCCATGTTTGCCACTTCTGTTTCCCAAGGACTCACTGACTTCCCTCTGGGACAAGAAGGTATCATTGGTTCCCTGTATCTCATCCTCCCTGCTGGGAGAGAAATTTATGGCCTCATCCTGCTCGTGGCCCTCCTGGCAGCAGACTTACCAAACAGTGACATAACTTATACATATGTGCCCCCAATTTGAAGTCTAGTCATTATAAAGGATTGTAAAATCGTCTTCATCCATTTCATCACATTTGTGAATTTTAAAAATGCAAACTTAGTCCATCACTTCTGAACTACTTTTGTCAGTGCTTTGACTACAGCACAATTTTTTCGATGTCAATACATCTACTTTATAAAATCTATCCTAAAATCAACGCCCTCTTTTTAATGACAATCAATATTTTTGAGACTTCATTAGACTTTGAGGTCACATTTCCATTAATAATCCAAACTATAATCGATTCACACCTATATTCTACTTACTCCAGGAAATTCAGTCTTTTGCCAGACTCTGTCCCTGAAAGTTTTGACAATACCCTAGAGATGCTTCCCTGTCACCCAGTCCTTCCTGGAGGACAGCAGTTGGCCAGTAGCACACCTGGTCCTCACTTGCCCCTGAGGCCCTGCTCTTATCACAGTGTCCTTACCTCCTGCTTCTCTACTCCCTGAAGCCAGTCTCCCCACAAGCGTGAGCACAGACCCCTTCCTTAATTGCCACGGTAGTCCTAGAGACCTGGTATACATTTGATAAGAAACCAAGAGGAAGCACAAGCAGAGTAAATAATTGCTCCTACTAGGTCCACTCTCAGTACAGTGGGGATATCGCATTGTGGATGGGAGCATGGTAGGGAGACCTACCATCGTATGGTCTGAATTCCACCCTTTAGTAGTTGTGTGATATTGGGAAACCCATCTAAGCTCTCCAAGCCTGTTTCCTCATCTATAAAGAGGGGATAATGATAACATCTATCCAACATGAAAACTGTACACGAATGTTCATAGCATCATTATTCATAATAGCCAAAAAGTAGAAACAACCCAAACGTCCGTCAACAACTGAAAGGGTAGACAAATGGAGGTATATAGTGGAATATTACTTGGAACAAAATGGTATGAAGTACTGATTCATGCTACAACGTTGATGGACCTCAAGAACAATATGCTAAGTGAAAGAAGCCAGTCACCATGGACCATATCTTACCTGATTCCATTTAAATTAAATGTCTAGAAATCTATACAGAAAGAAAGTAGATTAGTGGTTGCCTAGGGCTAGGGATGGAAGGGAGCAGAAAGAAAATGGAAAGTGGCTACTAATGGGCACAAGTTTTCTTTTTATTTTATTGGAGTATAGTTGCTCGACAATATTGTGTTAGTTTATACTATACAGCAAAATGAATCAGCTATACGTATACACATATCCCCTCTTTTTTGGATTTCCTTCTCATTTAGGTCACTACAGAGCACTGAGTAGAGTACCCGGTGCTATACAGTAGGTTGTCATTAGTTATCTATCTTATACATAGTATCAATAGTGTATATATGACAATCCCAATCTCCCAATTCATCCCCTCCCCCCTTGGTATCCATAGTTTTTCCCTATGTCTGTGTCTCTATTTCTGCTTTGTAAATAAGGTCGTCTATATTTTTTCAGATTCCACACATACGTGTTAGCATACAATATTTGTTTTTCTCTTTCTGACTTACTTCACTCTGTATGACAGACTCTAGGTCCATCCACATCTCTACAAATGACCCAATTTTGTTCCTTTTTTATGGCTGAGTAATATTCCATTGTATATATGTATCACATCTTCTTTATCCATTCCTCTGTTGATGGGCATTTAAGTTGTTTCCATGTCCTGGTTATTGTAAACAGGGGCACAAGGTTTCTTTGTGGAATAATTAAAATATTCTAAAATTAGATTATGATGATGGTTACACAACTCTATAAATAGAAAACCAATGACTTGTATGCTTTAAACAGGTAAATTTTATGATATGTAATTGGTTCATCATAAAGCTACTTAAAAAGTAATAGAACCTACCTTGTAAGCTTATTGTAAGAGTTAAATTAGATAACGCATATAAAGTGCTTAGCACAGTGCCTGGCACATATTAAGTGCTTAGTAAATGTTAGCAGTTATGATTAGCACACAGCAATCCAACTCAAGACATTTCAGCGAGTCATTCTTAAATAGGACAGAGTGTAAACTAACATCGACAGCTGTGGGTAGGTTGTGCTGCAACAAGCCTGCCCAGTTTCTTTTTGGTTGGTTTGTTGTTTGTTTGTTTGTTTGTTTGTTTGTTTTTACCATCCACCTCTTCCCCCAGGTAAGATGAAGGTCATGGCTTTATGAGCTGCTCCCCTCATCCGTCATGGGGTGCTTTCATCAGCATCTGTAAGCAACACTTTAATAAAAGAGGGAAAGGAAAGAATGAAAGAGAGGGAGGAAGGAAGGAAGGAAAGTGAAAGAATCAAAGGAAAGAAGCAAGGTAGGAGGGAAAGAGGGGATGGACAGAGGAATCTCCAAGGAAGCATGAAGAGATATGGGAACATATGTATGTGTATAACTGATTCACTTTGTTGTAAAGCAGAAACTAACACACCATTGTAAAGCAAATATACCCCAATAAAGATGTTTAAAAAAATTAAAAAAAAAAAACTCCAGGTGAGCAGAGGTTAACAATATACAGATCAAAAACAAACCGAAAAAGTTCTGCCAAAGAGATATGATCTTACAAAGACAAAAACTTAACAAAAATATACACAAACCAAACATGTTGCTTCCCCATCTAAATTTTCCAAGCACCGCTAAGGATTATTTCTATAAATTCTGGGTTAATATCTATGGAGTGCCAACCATGTGCCAGGCACATGTGCAGGGTATTAGAGATATACCAGTGGAAAACAGTTTTTGTCCTCAAGTATAACCAAGACAATCACCCACCCTGGAACAGCAAAATAAATCATGTCTTTAATTTAAATCTCTAACTAGAGTGACTGTCAACATCTGCCAGCTCAAGTTAATAGAATTCATAGGGGTGTCCTCACTTCTCTCATGACTGTCTGCGGTATGGCCCTGGACGCTCCTTCCCCAAGTATCCCACTCAGCAGTTTCAGCCCAGGTCCCAAACGTGGAAGCTCTTGAGGATCAACTCTTTCAACTCACACACCAGCCATTTTTCTCAGTACATATGAGTGTCCAGGTGGCTGCAGGAGTCCACATGGGGTCCAGAAGCATCTTTTACCTTTCATGGCTCTTGTGTAGAAATCAATCGTCCATTCAAACCATCCCTCCCATTTGGTGAATTTTGTCTTAGAGGTCATATTATACTTTTCCTGCTGCACAACCTTGGTCTGGGCTATCCCAGGCTACCCAATATATTTCACTAAACGTGAACCACAAAGAGAGAGAGTTAAGATCTGAATCCCTTTCCTTCTAAGACATCGATACATTCCTAACTACCTTTGTCCAATCTCTGCTCAACAACCTCCAAGCTCCACGTCATCCAATGGGTATGTGGGAGGGAAACCGACCGCAGCTCCCCCTCTGGAACCAGCCGTGGTTCACTTGAAACTCCCTGCTATGCCCCTCCCCACAACCCTGCACCCCAAAAGTGCTCTTCTAGAACAGAGTGAGTCTGCGCCAAAGGTTATTAGCTTCTCCAGTAGGAACAGGAAACTCCCCGCTAAACAGATACACAGGTACATACATATGCATGTAAACACACACCCAGTTACTCCCACGAGGCACTGCAAGTCAGAGTGAAAAAGTGAATTTCAGATTTTTCCATGTTGAGGACAAGAATGTGATCAACGTCTCACTCCAGTCCCAGGCTGATTCTATCCAAGTCCTAACATGGCCTGAGAAGTTGTGCCGACCTCCAGGTCTCCCAGATTCCAGTTTCCTCTCGGTTGCCTGGGGTCTCCACCGCTGCTCTTCCTACACCCTCGTGCCTGTGAGAACAACGGAAGAGGGAGGGGCTTCTGTGCCTTCTCTTTGGGGATCACAGGCAGTTCTCTTGTTAACAATTTCTAGATTGACTCTCCGAGGACCAGAGGGCAGGCTTTTTCCACAGAGGGCTGGCATCTCTACAATATTTTGTTTGTTCCACATAAATAGTGCCCCAGAGATGTTCGCCCCGCTCTCAGAGGCTGCAGCAAGGACAAGGAAAAACAAGCTTGGGTGCTGCATTGGTTAGTTTAATGTGTAACTTGGCTAGGGGTTGAAGATATTTTGCAGATGTGACTAACATCATCTATAATCAATTGACTTTAAATAAAAGTGATTATCCTCAGTAATGTGGATGAACCTCATCCAATCAGTTGAAAGTTCCTAAGAACAAAAGTGAAGTTTCCTTGAAGAAGGAGAAATTCCACCTGTGGACCGTGGTGTCCACACCTGCTGGAGCTTGCCTACAGAGTTCAAGTTTGCCTAACTCCCCCACAAGAGCATACGCCAATTCCCTGCAGCCAATTAATCAACATGTACAGATATATGTATATGATTTACTGGCTTTGTTTCTCCAGTAGAACCCAGAGCGTTGCAGATGCCTCATACTCTTTGTAAAATCTGCTACTACAGAACATTGTTCTGTAGATGTGGAAACTGAAGTCCAGTAAGGTGTAGTAACTTGCTCAATGACAAGGTGAGGTAACTTGCTCAATGCCAGTGGCAGAACTGACATGTAAATTTCACGTTTCTTCCTCTGTGCCCATTGCTCTCAATGCTCTTTCCTCTGTAGTTTTTAGACTGTCATCCATGAGAAGTGACACTGTATTGGTCTGCAAGATCTTCACGACAGAGAATCCCTACTTTTTATAGCATTAAACGTCAAAATCTTCTGCACAGGCCCAAACAGCTACCTGTCAATGCCACAACCCCTACTGAGCTGCAGTGTCAAAGGCAGCATATCGCTCCCAATCCAATTCCAGGCATTTGGTGGGTCTTGACACAGTAATTTAGAAAGTAGGAGTTGGCTACTTGCTCACTTACCACGTCTGTCCCTGCTCCTCTCTGCCATCATCACCACTGCAGAGGAGTGAGAAGCAGTGGGTCTTTGAAAAAAAATGATTGCTATAAAATGCCTTCCATATCTGCTGATTTTCTCCCCACCCTGCCATGCCACGTATACTCTATGCTTTCTTATTGTCTCTTGGCTGACAAACATCAGCGAATTTTTATACAGTCATCAATAATCTCTTCACCTCAGTAAGTCAGAAAGAGACAGACAAATACCATACGATATCACTTATATGTAGAATCTAAAATAGGACACAAATGAACTTTTCTACGAAACAGAAACAGAGTCACAGACATAGAGAACAGACTTGTGGTTGCCAAGGGGGAGGGGAAGTCAGGGAGGAAAAGATTGAGAGTTTGGGATTAGCAGATGCAAACTATTATATATCAAATGGATAAACAACAAGGTCTGATTGTATTAGCATAGGGGACTGTATGCAATATCCCGTGATAAACCAAAATGAAAAAGAATATGAAAAAGTATGTATGTATATGCGTAACTGAATCACTTTGCTGTACAGCAGAAATTAACACAACATTGTAAATCAACTATACTTCAGTGAGAGAATTTTTTTAAAATAGTAATAATCTCTTCACCTCAATAAAACTTACCTCTGATGTCCTTCTCTCAGGAACTCAATTACTAGCTAAATAATTTGATAATTTATATTGCCTGTGGTAATGTAGGCAACAAACCAGTCAAACAGCTATTCTTCACAGATCATATTTACACAGTAAAATGATTTTTCTTGTCTCAACCCAAAAGAAACACAAACTGGAAAAATAAGTTGGGGTAGGTCAGGCACCAGGAGATAAAGTCTTAGGGGATCCTAAGTCAGTGCCTTTCAAATCCTGTCGCATACACTGTGACCTACTCCATTCATGGGTAATGTTAAACCAGTGTTTTCTCATCCCTAAACTGAATGGACAGCAATAAACACTTTCTAAAGTCCTTGTAACAAAACAGTCCTTTAACTGCTAGAAGTGTTCAGAGGCTGAATTTATTATGCTGCATTCCGGTGTAATTGTCTTGTGGAGGTGGGGAAAAGTGAGAATCTACTACAAGAAGGTAGACGCTGCCTCTGCCAGTTATCCAGAGAGAAGGTGGGAAACCTCAGAAAAGAAGCTCCTACGTTTTTCTGGGCATCAGTCCCTTGGTTTGAACATCAAAGAATAGAATTAATGTACTGAGGGTGTTTCTACTAAAAGCTGAAAAGATGATCTGAATGGCGAGCTAGATGGGAGGTAGACAGGGTGCCAGAGACAGAGTTCCTACTATTTGATTCCATTTACATGAAGGTCAAGAACAGGTTAAACTAACATGCGGTGATAGTGGTCAGAGTAGTATTTATCTTGGGGGCGAGTATTGCCTGGGAAGGGGCCACGAAGCCCTGGGGTGCTGGAAATATTCTATATTTTGATCTTATTAGGAGTTTTACAAGTATGTACATATGTAAACATTCATCAAGCTTTAAGCTTTAAACATTAAGATTTGTGGGCTTCCTATCATATATGTCCATCTCAATACAAATAAAAATGTTAAAATCGATGCTAGTAAATTGAAGATGATTAACTTGTAAGCCAAGTTATGTAGATGTATATAATATAATCCTTTCTGTTATCGAGTTTCCCTCTATAAGCCTCTAGAAAAAAGACAGTACAGCTTGGCTGGTGCATCCAAGTGGGATGCTCATGGGTCCACAGCTGAGGCAGTGATAGAGCCCATTGCAGTGGAGACTGTAGTGATTTTGAGAGATTCCCCAGGAATCTAGAAGCTGCAAAATCTAACTGCCCCTCCCACAGAATATGCTCCCTCCATTGCCAACTGAGGTGGATCTGGGTTCACTTTGGTAACAGTGGTTTTCCTTGCAGCCCCTTCTGTATTTTTGTAATCGTGATCCAAGATCCTAACCACAGCCTGAGAACCAAGATGTCAGTGGTGCCAGGCAGACGCGCTGACCTGCAGAGAGAGGTGATTAGAACACACACACTAGGACCCAGCCACATCACGGAGGTGATCTCCACTAGTCAACAAGAAAGAGCTGCATTTGCCCAAGTAGCTGTGTAACTAGTGCTTAGCACAGAATCCAGCCAGTACAGATCTGCAGAAACCATGTGTTGGATGCCCCGATGGGAGAAACTTCACTTAAAAGGAGCGTCTCAGTCCCTTCTCTAGGCGAGACTAGTCACATTGACTAACGAAGCTTGCTACTCGCCACAACTTTTAACCACTGGCCTTAACAGGTATTTCCAATTCCATTTTGTTTACGATAAATGTAAGCTCCATTTTTTCCATTTTTAAAGCTATGTTCGGCTTTAAAGCCTAACATAGCCTGGAACAGAGTGAAGCTTGGAATTAATGAGCCTGTGCATGTTTGCCCATGTTGGGTGGCTTGTTCGTCCCATAGCAGATGGGACTCTGGCAGCGAGTCCCTCCAAACCAACCAGCTCGGCAGGATGGAGTACGGGCATGGCAGCCCCCACTGCAGCTGTAGAGGGCAGGAGGAGGGGAGGTAGTTCCCCCAAGTGCGTGGGAGGGGGTGTGGGAATTTGTACCCAGAAGGTTGGGGTACGCGGCAGAAATGGTGGCTGTCTCTACAGCGACGGTAATGGGAAGGGTTTGGAATCTTCAGACGCCAGAGGCTCTTCCCTTATGCCTTTTCCAGCACTGCATACACCTTCCCTGACCTCTGCTCCCAGATGCCCATATTCTGTTTACCAACCTGGCCAGGAACCAATGAGTGGCTCAAGGAGTGGAGAAAATAAGAGGGAGGGAGTTGAAACAAGTGCCACTAGAATGTCCCAGTTACCCTTCCCCAACTTTGATTAACCTATAGTTCCATAAAACAGGACTAATAGTCTTCACAAATGTGACATGCTATTATTCACCCAAAGTTATTCCAGTGTTGGGGAAACGTGGCAAGCATCTACCAGACTTCAGATATCTTTTATTGAGTTTTTTCTTAATAACCTAGTGTTCTCACTCTCCTCATATCACACCTCCCCACCCCTTCGTCCCAGGTCTAGGAGGTGCCAAAGGGAATGAGCAATGCCTGCAAACTCCTGGCCTAAATCTGGTGAGCAGAGGAGTTTGGTGATAAGTGTGGCTCAGCAGGACAGGGGAGAGCCACAGAGATGCCGGTAGGTCCCACAAGGGGAGACACTTTCAAATGGACCAGGCCTTCAGGAGAGTTTAAATCTCTACCACCTGGCTAAAGGAATTGTATTAACTCTTTCTATCCAAGTAGGATTTAAATTCCTTTTAAATGTCATGTGATAGAAGAGGTGAAGAAGCCTAAAACTCTGAAGTGGCACCATTTTTGAGTCAGATAAAGAAGATGCATGAGCGAGGAAAGGACGTAAAAGGCTTCAAAGTTTGTCTAATATGTCAGAGACTCTGTCATTTATTAAACGGACTTAAGCAATTAATCAGAAATTAGCCCTGGACAATCTGGAGAAAATACCAGAAAGTATATGACTCTAGCTGCATGGCTAACACCAAATAGAGACCCTCCATGTGGAACCAGCTATCATGTTGTGTTTAAAAATCATTGCAGGTTCCAAGCTGAGCATCCAGTAAGACTGATAAGGAATAATCGCCCCAAACTCAACTAACACTTACATTATTGCTTCACAGAGGCCCCAATTCACCTGAGCAGTATAAATGAAGAAAGGAAGGAGGTTATTGGCTTCTTTCTGCTCTGTGCCTCTGCGTCACTTCTTCCGGTTCCTCCAGGCTGGGGGGAGGTGCAGGAAGGTGAGACTAAACACAGGTTTTCATAGACCTAATTGTACTTGCTAAGCACTTAGGTGGGTGAGCAATCACTGCAGTGACTGGTGAAGAGGCCTAAACTTCTAACTTACCAAAATACCATCTTGCAGAAATGCTAGTATATTAATATCTTAATGGCCTCTAATGATACCACAGAGGGACAAGGGAACCAAGAAGTCCTGCCTCAGGGAGCTTTTCAAAGAGCAGTCGTGTAGGTACATTGTGCCTTGGTCACTCACACACCAGTTAGGGACCCAGAGCTCTGGCCAGGCAACCCTAAGTGTGGTCAAGTGGCTTCCCAGGATACCATGTGGTGAGACTGGCATCATTTCTAGAGATCCAGGTCCAAAAATGGAATGGCACCAAAATATCAGGGTAATCACAACATGTTAAAAGTCCCTTCTAGGGCTTCCCTGGTGGCGCAGTGGTTGAGAGTCCGCCTGCCGATGCAGGGGACACGGGTTCGTGCCCCGGTCCGGGAGGATCCCACATGCCGCGGAGCGGCTGGGCCCGTGAGCCACGGCCGCTGAGCCTGTGCGTCCGGAGCCTGTGCTCCGCAACGGGAGAGGCCACAGCAGTGAGAGGCCCGCGTACCGCAAAAAAAAAAAAAAAAAAAAAAGACCCTTCTCTGCAGAAAGAGCCATGGACTCAACACAGGACGTCCAGGCTAAGCCTTGGCCTGCATGGGTTTGCATGGGCTCCACTGATGGAATAGTGATGGGAGCCGCTGAGCCACTGCCAGGCTCCCTCAAGGATGACCCACGAAGGCCACCAGTCAGTGCAGCGTGATGTTGATAATGGGAGAACCGCCTATCACCCAGGTCTGGAAACCTCACTCCTCTGGAAATCAGCACGTCCAGTGGTGGATAGAAAAGGAAAAGGAAAACCAATGAAACTGTGATTCTGCTCATTGGCTACGCCAATGGCCTAGGCTGGGGCAGAGGTTGAAACGCTTATCTGATGAGGTTCCTGGAGTATTTATCATTCTCTTTCTCTATTTCAGGCAAGTTGTTTCCAAATTTGGCTCTGAGGTCACTGTCTGGAGCACTTGTACGAAACGCAGATTCCTGGACTCCAGCCGCAAAGATTCTGATCCAAGAGGTATGGCGTATGCCCAGGAATCTGTTTCTAACAGGTGTTCCAGGTGATCCCGGCACAGGGGATCCAGGGACCAGTGTTTGGGAATAACCGCTCTAGTCCACACCGACTCCTTATATCATCAATCACTGAGAATGGGCTGCATCCCATATGTAACACCAAGCACGTCCCCGGGCTCCCACTCTGACCTGCTGCCCTGTCTCGGGACACGTGTCTCTGAGCTCTGCCCCCTAGTGAGCTCCACAACTGTCCATTTAGCAAATGCACTTCACACCCACTCAACTCAACCAGTGTTTATTGGGCACCTACTATAGGCAAGGCACAGAACCAGATGCTGTTATGGGGAACAGAGACACGAAGGCTGGGCCTCACCCTCGAGGGGCTCACAGTCTAGTGGGAGAGAGACACACGCACAGGTACTAAAAATACAAGGCTGAATGAGGTGAGCTCTAGAACAGAGGCAAAACCAGTGGGAGGTCAGGGAGCCCAGCAGATCAGATGCTTGATGCAGTGGGTGGTGCTCTGGCCAGTGCCTGGGAGATGGGCAGGATTCGTACAGGTAGGACTGAACAGAGAAGGATATTTCAGGTACAGGCGTAGGTATAGAGCTGGGAAAGTACCCTGAATGTTCAAAAGACAGGGGCAGAATATATGCCTTGACTGAAATATAGGATGCTAAAGGGAAAACAGGTAGCTAAAGCTGGAAAAGTGGTTTGAGGGCAGATGGCAGAGGAGATCGACTTCAATCTGTAGGCAATGGTGAGCCATCGAAGGTTTCTAAGCCAGGGAGTGACATGATCTCATTTCCTCAATTCTCAATGCTGTAATATGTGATTAGCTCTATTTTTAACTTCACTCCATGGACTTAACACCCTTTCTGGGTCTCAAAGCAGAAGCTCTGTGGCCACACATACTTTCAGAGCTGCACAAAGCTACAAAGCAGTGGCCTTAGGCTAAGTAAATTTTGAGCTCACTTAACAGCCTTGCACCAACTCCACAGAACAAGAAGGACAGCCGTCTAGAATCACTTGACAGTAAGGGGCAGGGCACAAGGAAAATACTCAACGAAACTTTTGTTGCCTAAGCATAGCACGGATAAGTTGCAGAGAAAATGGGAGCACAAAACGAAAAAGGTGGAGAGATGCAGGTGACAAAAGTAGCATCATCCAAACTAAACCATCTCCCTGTAGGCTTCTGGTATAACCCCGTTCACAGGGTGGGGAGACTCTGCAGTCTGACTCACTGGGATTAGTAGGTGAGACTTCTAAGAGCTCTACACCTAGCAGGTCCCCTGCTGACAAATTTCCTAGGATCCTGCTTAACTATCCAGTGAGGTGGGAGACTGGCGCCCACCCCCACCCGGGCTACCACAGCCTGAGAAGGGATGCGAGGTCACTGCCGTCCAGGTAGACACAGCAATGCTGGTCAGCGAGGGCTCCCCCAGAACCTCCACACCAGCTGAAGCAGGTGCCTGGGTGGAGAGGGGCGAAGTCACAGCTGGGTTACCCAGGAGAAACGCTCCCGGGGAGCCGGCATGCACCTCTGAGCCCGACCCGGAAGGGCCCCCACCACCGTTGCTGATGGTCCACAGGCACGGGTAGGGGCTGCAGAGAAAGAGAGAGAGAGAGAGGGAAAAAAATGCTTGTCGACACACACAGGAAGGATTGCCACCTGACAAGCACGCACGCAGTGCTGAGAGGGGCACAGGTCTAGGAAGAGGGCATCTATCTGACCATGGCATTATTTCTAGCTCTGACACACACTGGCCCAGTTTCAGCAGAGAAGCAGCAAGATGTAGTAGAATAATCATATGATTAGGTGTCCTGAGACCTGCATTTTGATGCTGGCCCTACCTCTAGCAAGTTGTTCAGTTTGGAACATGGCATTTTATTTCTCTAGGCCTCACTTGCCGCCTGTGTGAATAGACAGGGGAGTGAAAGGATGATATTTGGGCAGTATGATCTATGAGTAAGATCCCTCACTGACCAAGAGAGGTGATGTGGCCTAACCGCCAGGACACACTGTTGTCAGAAAACCTAGGTTTGAATCCTTGCACTACCACTTATTAGCTCTGTGACTTTGATCAGATTATTTAACGTATGAGCCTCAGTTTCCTCATCTTCAAGATTTGGAGTGATAATTAGACATATACCTTCCAGATGTTGTTATGAGGATTAAAGAAGAAAATGAGTATGTGATGTCTAACACATAGGACTCAGTAAATGATGGTTCTTATAATTAATTCTTCCATTCCAGGTTTCGACCTGTCAGCTCTGGTCCCTGGTAGAAAGGCTGGGGAGCTGTACCACTTTCTTGGACTTCTCTTATCCTGTGTCACTGGTTCACACACTTGACTGCACACTGGAATCACTTAGCGAATTAAAAATGTATATATATATACTGATGCCTGGGTTCTATCCCCCGAGATTCTGATCTAATTAGTCTGGCATGTGGTATCAGGAGTTTTTAAAGCTTTTCTGTTGACTGTAATGTGAGGCCTATTTTGCACCTTAACATAGAACCTAGATGAAAACGACTACAGGTGATACAGGCAGAATAACCTCCAGTGCTTTCGTCCTCACCATGTTCTGACTTTTCAGAGTCCCCATTTTGCCTGATACTGTATTGCTTGATAATAGGCTCATTACCTAATGTCAGTACTCAACACATTTGTTTTTCTCTAGCAAAACCTTTATAGCGTCAGCAATGGGTTAAACATGCCACTGATGAAGCCAGAGGTAGCAATGTCACCCTGCACTCTCTGCCGTATTTCAGATATCACAGACCTCACTGGACCATATGAAAACTGCAGAAACCCAGGATTTGGTGTTTTTTCTTTTGTTTTTAGCCAGCTCAGCTTGCTGGCATTCTGACCCCAATTCCCTAGTTTCCAGAAGAGACTCTTCTACAATATCAGTCAGAGCCCTTTTCTTTTTTTTTTTTTTTTCTTTTTTTTTTTTTGTGGTACGCGGGCCTCTCACTCTTGTGGCCTCTCCCGTTGCGGAGCACAGGCTCCGGACGCGCAGGCTCAGTGGCCATGGCTCACGGGCCCAGCCGCTCCGCGGCATGTGGGATCTTCCCGGATCGGGGCACGAACCCGCGTCCACTGCATCGGCAGCCGGACTCTCAACCACTGAGCCACCAGGGAAGCCCCAGAGCCCTTTTCTGATGCCTCCTGGGCCGGTGGGAAAACCATGGGCTCTGAGTTACATTACTTACTGTATGACCTTCAGGCAGTTTTTAATGCCTCTGAGCTTTAGTTTCTCCATCAGGAAAATAGGAATTTTAATAGCAGCCTTATGGATGTCTTTGAATCCTACAAATGACTTACATAAAGGATCTAGTACAAAACTTGGCACATGGTTGTTTAATATCTTCAAGGACACTCTTTCCCTCACTTTCTACACTGTCCCAGTCAGTGCATTTCCCTGAGGTCCTCCAGTCAAGCACTGTCCAATAGGCTAAATTTTTGAGTAGCCACGTTTTAAAAAGAAAAAGAATGAAAAGAAAACAATGAACTTACTGTTAATAATACTTTATGTAACTGAGAATATTCAAAATATTATCATTTCCACATGCGTTCGGTATTAAAAAATTGTTGAGATTTTTATTCTTTGTTTTGTACCAAGACTTCAAAATTCTGTGAGTTACAATTACAGCACATCTCAGTTCAGAACAGCTGCCATTTCAAGGGTCCAGAGCCAGAGGCGGCTGGGGGCTGCTGCATTGAACAGTACAACACTAGACCCTCGGGGGCCCTAGCAACATTAACATCAAAATCGAGATCACAGTTAACAGCAACATCAGCAACACCTGGAAGCTGGTTAAAAATGCAGAACCTCAGGCCTCAACCCAAACCTATTAATCAGACTGTACATTTGAACAACATCCCAGGTGATTCTAATGCACATTACAGTGTGAGAAGCACTGCTGTGGATCAAAGTTCTACCTTCCCCAAACTTTTTCTAGACCTGCAAGTCATAAGTCATCTACCATCGGCCCCCTCCGCCGCCAAAAAAAAGGATGGGACATCTTTTAATTTTGAATGCCTTTATGGACCTTCTCAAAATTCCGCATACTTACATTGAACATAACAGCTGACATGTATACATTGAGAGAACGTTACTGCTTACAACGCATTGTAATGCTTTTTCTAATTTTGGTGCTCACCATACTCTACAGAGCAGCTCACATGATTGCCATGTTACAGATAAGAAAGCTGAAGCTCAGTGAGGCTAAGAAAACTGCCCAAAGTCACAAAGTCAATAAGAAGTAAAACTGGGGTTCAAGTCCACATTTGTCAGACTCCAGGCCCCTTGCCTTTCCCCTCCACCACGCCGATTTCCAGTTAGAACTGAATGCAGGTCTCTGGTGTGAGAGTTATGCCATGGGTCCTACAGGCTACACTCAGCCCTCTTGCCTGGGTTGAGGCCCAGACACCCAAAATCTGTCCCCCTGTTAGAATGAACAGCTTGTAAGGATATGGACAATCAAGGGTCTTGAATTCTCAGTGTGTATTTACACTTTTCCCCTTCAGTTCCCCTATACTCAGTATCTATCTGCTACCACCACAGTTCACAGTATTTCTTCCTGGGTTCGAGATAAATGATTCCAGGCCATAATATCTTTTCCCGTCTAAAAATAAAATACGAAAGCTACAAAGAAAAGAGTACATGACTGAGCATGTGCATTGCCACCACCCTTTCTCCAGGGACGAAAGGTTGATCCTGTTGTTACTTTCACTTCCTAGTGGCTTAGAAGTCAGGACAATAGATTAGACCAAGACACTCCGGGAAAAAGAATGAACTTAAGTCCCCAGTGCGAAAGTAAACCCTCAAGACCAATGAGCAGATTGCTGGTGCTGGTCTTACCTAGGCCCTGGATTGATTGGTCCGCTGGTGTGAGGTACAGACAGGATGCTGGCGTGGGGTGTGGAGGATAAGGAAGTCCAGCTGTCAGCTCCAGAGAAAACTTGCAGATTATTGCTGGAGCTTTCTATCAAATTCACTTTGGGGAAATAACAACAGTTCAATTGATGGAGCATGGAAAACATAAAGATGGTGACCAATGACATTATCCTAGGTCAAAATATAACCATGGCCTGTGCCACATGTGCCAACAGCTGTTAGTCCTTTCTGAAGACCACAGAAAGGAGTGAGGTGCTTAGGTTAATTCAGTGTCAGCCATATGTCACGTACCGTTCATCTTTTAATCTTCACAACAATGACTTCTCATCTCCATTTTATAGATGAGGTTCAGATAGGTGGGGGGATTTGTCCTTTATGACACAGATCTAACTCATGTCACCACACTCACCTCCCCTTTAAAATGGGCCATGTCATCATCTCAAGACAAGCCTAAGGACCACCAGTGTCCCAGATGACATTGCTGAGGACCAGGACCTATTTTCTCAGCAACCTCAAGGAGAGTTCAACATCTCAAGAACAGTGCCTTCTGTCTTTGAATCGCCATTTGCATAAATAGTGCCTATACAATAGAGAGGAAGAATAAAAAGAAGGAGGGGAGGAAGGAGGGGGAAAAGGAAAGAAAGGAAGAGGATTCCATGTATATCCCTGGCCACGTCACTCCTTTTCATGATGTGGCCCGTGCAACTTCCTCAGCCTCAGCTCTTTCATCCACCACCTCGCCCCGCCTCCCTCTACACTCTTTTCCCAAACTATTCCCCAGACAACCTAGGTTCTCTCCTCCTTCTGTGTCTTTGCTCATACCACTCTCTCACCTGGAATGCCCTTCACCTCCGCCTGTGTCCCACGTCATCCCCCTTTCACCCCTGCCCACTCCCACCCCTGTCCTTTTCTATTTATTCTTCAAATCTCAACTTAAACGTTAAGCCCTCTGGCTAGATCTAGCTGCTCTTTTTCCTTCATTCCCATAGCACCTTGACTCGTGTGTTCTATAGAATGTTTCTCAAACTTTAATGTGCATGGAGATCTTGTTGAACTGAAGACTCAGGAGAACCTGAGAGCCTACATTTCTAACAAGTTCCCAGGAGATGCTGCAGGTCTGAGGACCACATTAGAGCTCTCACTACATTGTATTAGGATTGATTATTAATGTATTCGTGTAGCGCTGAGCTCCTTCAGGGAAGAAACTAGACCTTAATCACCTTCCCAGCCCCACTTCCTAGAAGAGTGCCTGGTGCATAGCATTTGCTCAGAAGATGTGTTTTGTGTGCTGACCATGGGAAAGAACCAGAAAGTAGATGAGAACCCTGCTCAGTTTCTGATACATTAAGCTACATTTTCTCCCTTCCTGGCAGCAGCTGTCAAGGCTTCTGGGAGTAGCAGGCGATGGGGCACGGGGACAGGTAGCTGGTGACCAGCAAAGTCCTCTGCAGGTACAGAGCTCAGGGTGTCCCTGAGGCTGGATCCTTAACACTCTCCTCCATCTCCCATGCCATGAACTTTACGTATTTGTTTCATTTAGTGTCAGTCTCCCCATATGAGAATAGAATCTCTATGAGAGGTAGGTATTAATCTATTTTGTTCATGGACAAAACCTGGCTCATAGTCAACCCTCAATAAATATTTGCTACGTGAACAACTGAATGAGAAATCAACCCTTGGTTTCATGAATCCCTTCCTTCATACAAATCTAATAACCAGGCAAGATCTGGGCTTACACAAGGCCAAGGCAGACAAGGCAGCAGTCAATGAGGAAGAAACTACACAAACAACAGCATCAGCTTAAAAATAATCAGACTGCAAAAATGATCAAAGTTGAGTTTGCATGTCTCCAACTGAATCAGACCAAAGCAAGGATGTTGAGTCATCCACCTTCCCAGAGACCTTCCTAATAGCTCTCCAATACTGGGCCCAGTATTCCCTGGACTGAGCCATACACTACAAATGTAGACAAGAGCCATGTGAGGGCAGTGAGCTGAGGGTCTCAGAGTCCCACGACTTAACTTGGCTTTTAGAGATGCAGCCTGAAACTGCTCAGTACACCAGCGCCCTGGGAGGAGGACTTTCACAACCATTAGAAACTGGGTGTCTCCCAGTTTTTGTAATTATTTGAAATAATTACAAAACACTAATAATGTTGTAACTATATAATCAACTGTTAGTATATAAAATTAAAAATTAAAATATTAATACACAATAATATTACATATATTAGATGAAAGGGATTCTATCTTCAGATATTTCCCCATTTCTAGCTGCTTATCCATTTCTCACCACCACCACCCACACCCACACCCCCAAGGGTTTAATTAGCAGAGTCACGCACCTGAGGGAGAATGGTTTCTGTGCATGTACGCAGAAGGGTAAGGAGCCTGCCGGTGGTGTCCTCGGAGGCCAGGATAGTGCTCACAGCCATGGTGGGTGTGGGGAGCAGACAGAGGCAAAGGAGTAGCATACTGGTAATTGGTGTTTCCTGATGTGCATACTCCATCCGGATTGGAAAAGATCCAGCCTCCCACTAGAAGAGACAAGATGAAGACCCAGAGAATGACTCTGTGAACTTCCACACCAAAATCAGGTTACCAGCCGCTTCACATAGTTCTGTTTCTGTGTGAATGACACAATGTCTGTCCATGTGGAGTT
This sequence comes from Kogia breviceps, assembly GCF_026419965.1. Taxonomy (NCBI): domain Eukaryota; kingdom Metazoa; phylum Chordata; class Mammalia; order Artiodactyla; family Physeteridae; genus Kogia; species Kogia breviceps. The sequence continues at coordinate 32,536,183 of NC_081310.1, read as the reverse complement.
ATATACCACCACCCTCACTGCCACCCCCCTTCTATGTTAGCAGCAAAGTTGGCTTCTTTGGAAGTAGATGACAGGTCCTATCAAAGTTTGCAAAACCTCTTAAGAAATACTGTGGAATCACAGCTATATAAAATATTATTTGAATGTATAAGTTAATAGAAGTGCACAAGGTAAGTTGCTTCTGACTTAATTGGATTAAATTAAAAGTCCATCTAGAAAGGAGGTGTTAGATGTATATCCTACTCACTGATCTACAGATACTGAACAGTTAATTTGGTTACCCAGAAAGAGTGAAGGCCTCTCTGTTTCTGCCCAGTGAGAAGGTATCTTTAGTTCTCACTCCAAGCATGAGGAGACATGATCCCTCCCATCACCACCCCACAAAGAGGATTCTGAAAGCAAAATGAGAGGGAGCTGGCTAGACAACTTGACAAGAATCTTGTGACACGTTTCAGAAAACTTAGAAATATTTCACAGAAATGTGTTTGTGAATGACCATCTCAATTGATGCAGAAAAAGCCTATGACAAAAGTTAACACCCTATCATAATAAAAACACTCAACAAACAAAGAATCCAAGGAAATTGCCTCAACATAATAAAGGCCATATAGGACAAGCCCACAGCTAACATCATATTCAATGGTAAAAAATGAAAGCATTTTCTCTAAGATCATGAACAGGACAAGAATATCCACTCTCACCACTTCCATTCAACATAGTACTGGAGCAAATTGGAAAAAAGGAAAAGAAAGAAAGAAAAGGCATCCAAACTGGAAAGGAAGAATAAAATTATCTCTGTTCACAGATGACACAATCTTATATGTAGGAAACCCTAAATATTTCACACAAAAAAACTTTTGGAACTAATAAACAAATTCAGCAAAGTTGCAAGTTACAAAATCAAAACACAAAAATCAGTTGCATTTCTACACACTAACCATGAACGATCTGAAAAGTAAACTAAGAAAACAATTCCATTTAGAATAGCATCGAAAAGAGGAAAGTACTTTGGAATAAACTCTACCAAGGAGGCAAAGGACTTGTACACTGAAAACTACTAAACATTGATGAAAGAAATTAAAGAAGATACAAATAAATGGAAAGACATCCTATGTTCATGTATTGGAAGACTTAATATTATTAAAATGTTCATACTACCCAAAGCAATCTCTATCAAAATCCCAATGGCATTTTTGTCAGAAATGTAAAGCAATACTAAAATTCATAAGACTCTCAAAGAACCCCAAATAGCCAAAATCCTGAGAAATACGAACAAAACTGGAGGTCTCACACGTCCTGATTTCAAAACACATTAAAAAGCTACAATACTCTAAATAGTATGGTACTGGCATAAAGACATAGAGACCAATGGAAGAATAGAGAGCCTAGAAATAAACCCCGCTTATATGGTCAAATAATTTTCAACAAGGGTGCCAAGATTACATGATGGGGAAAGGATAGTCTCTTGAGCAAATGGTATTGGGAAAACCGGATATCTACATGCAAAAGAAAGAAGTTTAACTCTTATGTTACACCATATAAAAAAATTTAACTTAACTTAAAACAAATAAATTTTAAAATGTAAGACCTATAAAACTCCTAGAAAACACAGGAGAAAACTTCATGAAATTGGATTTGGCAATGATATCTCAGGTATGACACCAAAACACAGACAACAAAAGCAAAAATAGACAAACTATATCAAACTTTAAAACTTCTACACAGCAAAAGAAGCAATCAACAGAGTGAAAAGGAAATCTACAGAATGGAAGAAAATATTGGCAACCTATATATATGATAAGGGATTAATGTCTAGAATATATAAAGAACTCCTATAACTCAACAATAAAAACAACAACAAAACCCCAATTAAAAATGAGAAAAGGACTTGAATAGACATTTCTCCAAAGATATACAAATGACCAATAAGTATATGAAAAGATGTTCAATATCACTACTCATCAGTGAAATGCAAATCAAAACTAGATATCACATCATACTATTAAGATGGCCATTATCCAAAAACCAAAAAAACAAAATAGGAAACAACAAGTGTTGGTGAGAATGTGGAGAAATTAGAACCCTTGTGAACTGCTGGTGGGAATGCAGAATGGTGCAGCTGTCATGGAAAACACTATGGAGTTTCCTTAAAAAATTAAAAACAGAAGTACTGCATGATCCACCAATCCCACTTCTGGGTATATATCCAAGAGAATTAAAGACATTAGCAAACCTATGTTCACTGCAGCATTATTCACAGTAGCCAAAAGGTAGAAGTAATCTAAATGACCAACAACAGATTATTGGATAAGCAAATTTGGTATATAAATGCAAGTAAATATTATTTCAGCCTCAAAAAAGAAGGAAATCCTGTCATATGATACAACATGGATGAACCTTGAGGGACATTAGGCTAAGCAAAAGAAGCCAGTCACAAAAAAACAAATATTGCATGATTCCTCTTATACTAGGTTTCCAAAGCATATGCAAATAGAGATAGAAAGTAGAAGAGTGGTAGCCAGGGCCTTTGTAGGGAGGGAGATGTGAAGAGATGTAGTTTGGTGAATATATGTAGTATTAGTCATGCAGGAATGGGGGCAGGGGGGCGGGCAGGTGGTTCTGGGAATCTGTTGCACTAAAATGTGCCTGTGGTTAACAATATTATACTGTACATGTGGAAATTGTTGTGAGGGTGCATTTTATGTCATGGGTTTTGGCCACAGTAAAAAAAAAAAATTAGTGAACATTCTGAATAGAAGACTCTACTTCAAGGGAATTCAAGGGAAAAGATTGAGACTTAGTAATACAGGCACTGGAACAAGAAGCACATCCTTTCACCAACTAGCTCTCAACTGAGGGGCCCACAGATAAGGATTCAGACACACCAGAGATGTTCCTTAAGAATATTGACTAGGGATTGTCACCAGGGCTTCAGTAATATGGAAATGGAACTTTTATTAAAAACCATTTGCTTAATACTTTTTAAGTATAAGTAAGCAAATTGTACAGAATTCATATTACAAAATGTATGTCAGTCATTCTCAACAAAACCTTTTGTTATCTTCATTTTCTCATTTTTGTATAGACACATGGCCCAAGGGATCCCTACCTGAATAACAGAATCAAGATTCAGGTGCCCAGTGAGCAAAGCTAGGCAAGTGGTCCCACAGAACCAGACTTTTGTCCATGTAGTTTGCCGCATATAAGGTATATACCTTAAGAAGCTTACTGAGAAGACTGCAACATATGAACTTTGAAAAGGTATGGCTCCATATGTGATCCTATCCTATACAAAAATGCTTTTTATTCCAAGACACTTAAAATGTGCTTTTTCTATGGATAAACTCCTAGAAATGTACAATCTCCCAAGACTGAATCAGGAAAAAATAGAAAATATGAACAAATTGATTACCAGTAATGAAATTGAATCAGTAATCGAAAAACTCCCAACAAACAAAAGTCCAGGACCAGACCACTTTACAGTTTAATTCTACCAAATATTTTAAAAAGTTAACAACTATCCTTCTCAACTATCCCAAAAGCTGAAGAGGAAGGAATGCTTCTGAACTCATTCTATGAGTTCAGCATCACCCTGATACCAAAACCAGACAAAAGCACCACAAACAAGAAAATTACAAAACAAAACAAAAAGGAAAAAAACAACAAAAAAGAAAATTACAGGCCAATATCTCTGATGAACATAGATGTAAAAATGCTCCAAAAAACTAGCAAACTAAATTCAACAATATATAAAAAAGATTATATACCATGATCAAGTAGGATTTATCCCAGACATGCAAGGATGGTTTGATATCTGTAAATCAATCAATGTGATACACATTAATAAACTGAAAAATAAAAATCATATGATCATCTGCATAGAGGCAAAAAAAAAAAGCTTTTGACAAAATATAACATCCATTTATGATAAAAAACTTTTAACAAAGTGGGCATAGTGGGAACATACCTCAACATATTAAGACCATATATTGACAAGGCCACAGCTAACATCATACTCAATGATGAAAAGCTGAAAGCATTTTTTCTAAGATCAGGAACAAGGCAAGTATGCCCACCCTTGCCACTTTTATTCACCATATTATTGGAAGTCCATAGCCACAGCAATCAGACCAGAAAAAGAAATAAAAGGAATCCAAATTTGAAAGGAAGAAGTAAAACTGTCACTGTTTGCAGATGATACTATATAATGAAAATTCTAAAGACATCACCAAAAAATTACTAGAACTAATAAATGAATTCAGTACAGTTGCCATATACAAAAATAATATACTGAAATCTGTTATTTCTATACACTAACAATGAACTATCAGAAAGAGAAATAAAGAAAACAATCCCATTTATAATTGTATCAAAAAGAATAAAATATCTAGGAATAAATCTAACCAAGGAGGTAAAAGACCTGTACTTGGAAAATTGTAAGGCATTGATGAAAGATAGTGAAGATAACACAAACAAATGGAAAGACACACCATGTTCATGGATTGAAGTAATTAATATTGTTAAAATGACCATGCAACCCAAGGCAATCTACAGATTCAGTGCAATCCCTGTCAAAATACCAAAGATAATTTTCACAGAACTAAAACAATTAATTCTAAAATTTGTATGGAAACAGAAAAGACCTTGAATAGCCAAAGCAATCTTGAGAAAGAAGAACAAAGCTGGAGGTATCATGCTCCCTGATTTCAAACTAAACTGCAAAACCTACAATAATAAAAACAGTATGGTACTGGCACAAAAATAGACACATACATCAATGAAACAGAATAGAGAGCCCAGAAATAAACCTACACTTACATGATCAATTAATCTATGACAAAAGAGGCAAGAATATACAATGGGAAAAAGATAGCCTTTTCAAAAAGTGGTGATGGGTGTTTCCCTAGTGGTGCAGTGGTTGAGAGTCCTCCTGCCGATGCAGGGGACACTGGTTCATGTCCCGGTCTGGGAGGATCCCACATGCCACAGAGCGGCTAGGTCCGTGAGCCATGGCCACTGAGCCTGCACGTCCAGAGCCTGTGCTCCGCAACGGGAGAGGCCACAACAATGAGAGGCCCGCATACCACAAAAAAAAAAAAAAAAAAAAAAAAAAAAGTGGTGCTGGGAAAACTAGACAGCTACATGAAAAAGAATCAAACTGTACTACTTTCTCATATCATATACAAAAATAAACTCAAAATGGATTAAAGACTTAAATGGAAGGCCTGAAAGCATAAAACTCCTAGGAAAACACATAGGCAGTACACTCTTTGACATCGGTCTTAGCAATATTTTTTTTTGGATCTGTCTTCTCAGGAAAGGGAAACAAAAGCAAAAATAAACAAATGAGACTACATCAAACTAAAAAGCTTTTGCACAGAGAAAAAAAACAAAAAGGCCATCTACTGAATGAGAGAAGATATTTGTAAATGATATATCTGGTTAATATCCAAAATATACAAAGAACTCATACAACTTATCATCAAAAAAGCAAACAACCCAACTGAAAAATGGGAAGAGGAACTGAAGAGACATTTTTCCAAAGAAGAACTACAGATGAGCAACAGACACATGAAAAGATGCTCAACATCATTAATTATCAGATTAATGCAAATCAAAACCACAATGAGATATTACCTCACACCTGTCAGAATGGCTATTATCTAAAAAATAATAAGCGTTTTTTAGGGTGTGGAGAAAATGGAACCCTTGTAAGCAGTTGGCAGGAATATAAACTGGTATAGCCACTATGGAAAACAGTATGGAGTTTCCACAAAAAATTAAAAATAGGGACTTCCCTGGTGGTCCAGTGGTTAAGAATCCACCTTCCAATGCAGGGGATGTGGGTTCAATCCCTGGTTGGGGAACTAAGATCTCACATGTCGCAGGGTAACTAAGCCCATGCACTGCAACTACTGAGCCCGTGCACCTGAGAGCCCGCACGCCACAGCTAGAGAGAAGCCTGTGTGCCACAATGAAAGATCCTGCATGCTGCAGCAAAGATCCTGCATGCCACAACTAAGACCTGACACAGCCAAATAAATAAAGTTTTTTAAAAATTAAATCAAAAAAATTAAAAATAGAACTACTGTACAATCCAGCAATTCCACTTCTCAGTATTTTTCCAAGGAAAACAAAAACACTAATTGGAAAAGATATATGCACCCTTATGTTCATTGCAGCATTATTTACAATAGCTAAGATATGGAAGCAACTTAAGTGACCATCAAGAGATGAATGGATAAAGAAGAGATACAGATATAGATATAGATATATCTAGATCTATCTATCTATAGATAGATAGATAATGGAATAGTACTCAGCCATAAAAAATAATGAAATCTTGCAACAACATGGATGGACCTAGAGGGTATTATGCTAAGTGAAATAAGTCAGATTTTAAAAAGTTAAATACCATATGATTTCACTTACACGTGGAATCTAAAAAACAAAATAAATGAGCAAACATAACAAAGCAGAACAGACTCATAGATACAGAGAACAAACAGGTGGTTACCAGAGAAGAGGGGGGGTTGGAAGGAAATAAATAGGTGAGGGAGATTAAGAGGTACAAACTTCCAGTCACATATGAGTCATGAGGATGAAATATACAGCAGAGGGAATATAGTCAATAAATTGTAATAATTTTCTATGGTGACAGATGGGAACTAGACAAAAAAAAAAAAAAAAAGACTCCTGAGAAAAGTTTTTTTTAAATGCTTTTCTGAGAGCTGCTTCTCTTTATGTGGCTATACTGCCACTTCTGCAATGAAAAATGCACTGAGGTTTAGGGGAAGGAGAGAGTAAGGAGTACCATAGCTGGAAAACTGCAGAAGGAATCCTAGCAAGCCACTATCATCTAAATTAAAGACACTGATGCCACTGACTTTGTGTTACTGTTGCAGGTTTAGAGGACCTGCTCCACCATGGGACCTTCTCTCTGATCTGAGACATGGAGAGAGTGTCACCCTGTCAGGAACATCCAATCTACCTGCAGAATCCCAGGTATATTACTCCACTAATACTGCAGCTTTTCAGTCAACAAATGCAGAAGCTTCCTCCTATGCAAAGCGATGGCCTTCCTGAGGCATTGCAACAGTGACCAACTCAAAAACTATCAAGTACTAAGAACAAGGGAAATCCAAAACAGAGAGGCAAGAGCGGAGTGTAAGGGTAGGAGGTACACCCAGAATGCATTTTTTTTTTTTTTTTTTTGTGGTACGCGGGCCTCTCACTGTTGTGGCCTCTCCCGTTGAGGAGCACGGGCTCCGGACGCGCAGGCTCAGCGGCCATGGCTCACGGGCCCAGCCGCTCCGCGGCACGTGGGATCTTCCCGGACCGGGGCACGAACCCGCGTACCCTGCATCGGCAGGCGGATTCTCAACCACTGCGCCACCAGGGAAGCCCCCCAGAATGCCTTTTTATGAGCTCTTTAGCCTCACTGACACAAAAACGAGAGTCTAAGAAATTTAGTATTTCCATTCTTCTTTCCTGCCTAGGATTTGAGTAAGCCTCCCAGGAGCACTGGTTCTCTCTGGGAATTCTTGCAAGGGAATATACTTGTCTTGAGTGGAAGAAATAACCTGTTGGGTCTTGATAGAAGATTTGGGACAAGCCTGAAGCAGTCATGACAGGTAAAAAGTCTGAGTGCGGTGGAGATGCTCCTTGTGTAGCGCCAGGCCCCTCCCACCCAGTGTTCACCCAACTCACAGTGAGAATAGGCCACATGCTGGCTCTCAGACATAGCTTCCGGAACATCTCTGAGGTGGTTCCTGAAAGAGCAATGAAAGTGCACCATGGCTGTCCAGCTTATTATACAAGTCTAGTATCAAGTACACCCAAGATTCTCTTTGGATAGCAATACGTTTCTTGGAATAAGAAAATCAAACACCTTTTTTTCCCTCAAAGCTATCATCTTTCCCACAATATCCTTCTCCTACTTTATCTACTTGTGTAATTGCTATTTGAATTGCAATTTTACAGTCACTCCAGTTTACCTTATTTACACCTATCCCTATTTAGCTTGATCTTACTGATCTGTGGTCAGTGCTCCTGCTGACAAAATTCAAGCAACAATAACAATAGCTAAGATTTGCATAGGACTTCAAGGCACAATCACATGTGTGATATACTAAATCCACCAATGATCCTGTGAGACAGTATTACTACGCCCATTTCGCAGATTTAAAAAATGGGTCCCAGAAGAGTAAATTGACTTATGCAAGCCAGGAAATGGCAAAGCCAGGACTCAAAGCTAGGATCTCTCACTCAAAGTCCTAAACTTTTTTTATTATACTACTTTTCTTATCTGAAAAAGTTATTTCTTCTACATCATCAAAATTAAATCAAGTATTGACAGGACAGACCCCTGTGACACATCACTGTAAATATCTGTCTATTTATCTAGAGCCTTTAAGATGAAAAGGAAAAATTAGACAGTTATAGGAGTTAGTGTAAAGATTTGAAATAGACAATAAAATCTGAACGCTTCAAAGGAAATCATTCACACCGCCAAAAGTCTCTGACTTGTCTTCTCTCAGACCTGAAAGACATGAGCCTCTCACCTTTATGAATAACTCATATGAATTACTCACCTTTCCTAGGTGAAATCTAGTTTTTTTAAAAAAAAACTTATTGAAATCATATTATTCAGATAATTGTAGGAAGGACAGGGTGAATTATTAAAAATTTAAATCACTTATTTATTTTTAATGGGACTGTACTACTTTTAAGAATCTGTAGTAAAACAGGGCTAATGAAACATGGCCAGTTCCAGGATCTCCTGGACCCATATTATAAGGGACAGGTAATTATGAGTTTGTTCTATTTTGCTGATTTTGTTAGACATTGAATTGAATATTAAAAACATGCTTCTATCAAAGGTAATGCAAGTGCTACTAGTTAGTTCCTTTCAAGATGATTATAAATTTCACATTTGCAGAAATCATAAGATTTCACTGAAATTTCTCTACTCACCTTTCCTTAGCATCCAAGAAGGCTTTGGCAAAAGGGTTGTACTTGATTTTGAGAGCTGTTATCTTGTGTTTACAAAAGACAAGAAGTGTTAGTGAAAGTAGAACATGCATGGGCAGACAGAACCCTTTATCTTCACCTGTGAATTTCTGTAAAATCAGAATAACTCTCCTTTCTCTTTTTTTCTCCCTCTCCATGTTTCTTTGCTTACTTCTGCACAAAATCACTATTGCACTGTCCAACAAGAAACGTTTTATCGTCACATGTGGTAAAAATGGCAAATATAGCATAAAGTGAGCAAAGAAAGGACAAAGCATTAGAAATGCACGAGCCTTATGTGCCAAACCCAGCATTCATTCCATGACTCATTCATTCTTTTCAACAACAATTGAACACCCACCATCTATCAGTTTTCCAGTCACTGAGACACAGAGGAGAGTTATACAGGTGAGAACCTGCCTCTAGAGTCTTGAGTACAGACTAGTATCAACCCCCTAACTCTTAAATAATCACTTACCCTTTGGGCCATGTTAACACAAAAAAAACTATCACTTCCAACCACTGTCACTCTTTATCCCCCCTGGCCTTAGCCTGCTTCATTTTTCTTCAGAGCCATCTGACCAAATATATATATATATATATATATATATATATATATATATATATATAGGGTTTTCATCTCTCCCCACTGGGATTTAAGTGCCTTGAGGACAGTGCAGTATTACCAGCAAGTAGTAATACTCAGCAAATATTTGCTGAATAAAGGAAGATTTTGGCTCCTTTATCCACCCCTGTGGCCACTCTCCTCTCAGGGTGCATCTACATCGAACTGGCAGGGATACATCATCAGGAGACAGAGGCTCTGAGGTTAGATTTTCCTGAACTTGATTCCCCTGAGGCATGTTCAAGACCAGAATTACAGCATCAGGCTGGTAGCTTGCTGGAGGTGTGGCCTTGGCCCTGTTTGTAGTTCAGAGGGAACTGTCCAGCCCATGTCCAGGAAAAGCTTCTGAGCACTTACCCAGAGGGCAACCAGACAACAGGTTCCACCAGCCACGCACTAAGAGAGCAGGCAGCATGTAAGTGGATAAGGGGCATTGCCTTTCCAAAATCGCAAAAGCCCACCCCCCTCTCATAGACCCAGACTCCATCCTACAGAGAGCAGCAGAGGAGGGAGGGCAATCTGATGAACTAAGTGGTTCAGCCTATAAAAACTGAGCAGTACTTGAGGGTCTCTTTAAATGATCAGATATTTAGTTAATTTCTCTTCCCACTGACCTGCTAGAGGGGCTCAGCCAAGAGGCCAGATTACCTATAGAAGAGAAATTACATTTCCCTGCACATCTGTAGTGTGAGTTAAATGTGCAACTAATTTCACCTGTAGGCACGAAGGCAGCAGTTTCCAAACCTGAATGATCATCAGAATCCTTTAAGGAGACTCTTAAAACTACAGATTCTGGGTACTGTCACTGGAGATTCTGACTCAGTTGGCTGGGTGGGATGCCAAAAATCTTTTAAAGCTTCCAAATAAAGAAATGCAAATTAAAGCAACAATAAGATACCTTTTTTTTCTGCCCTATCGAATTATCAAAGCTGAAAAAGTAGGTAATCACAAATGTTGAGAATGGTGTAGGGATTGTAAATGGATATGTCCTTTGGAGGGAGGTGATGGGGCTTTGTCTATCACAGTTCTAAACACACACTCCCCTCAACAGAACAGTTCCATTTCTGGGTGCTTAATATTCTCTGCAGTATTATTCATCATAGAAAATAAAACAACTGGAAAAACCTAAATGTCTATTGGTGGGGAACTGATTGCCTGAAATATGGTCTATCCTTTGCAGGCATTTCAGAAAAGGAGATAATCCTGAATCTAATTACATAGAAAGATATTCATAATACACTGTTAAATATGGGGAGAAAAGTAATTGCAGAGTAATATGAACATGAACCAATTTGTGTGAGGAAATCTACACACTCATATATATTTATAAATGCATAGAATATGTGTGGGGAAAAATAACCACACTCTAAGCTATTATTTGTAGTACCCTGGGGGAGTAGAACTGATAAAGCAGGAAGGAAAGAGTACATTTTTACCTTTTACTTTTTTATTTCATTGTACATACTTCTGTACTATTTGTTTATCATGTAGGGTTTTTTTTTAATAAACATGTATTGCCATTAAAAAAATTTGGGGGGGTGGGGGAGGGATGGACTGGGAGTTTGGGGTTAGATGCAAACTATCACATATAGAATGGATAAACAACAAGGTTCTACTGTATAACATAGGAAACTATGTTCAATATGCTGAGATAAACCATAATGGAAAAGAATATTAAAAAGAATGTATATGTATAACTGAATCACTTGGCTGTACAGCAGAAATTAACAACATTGTAAATCAACTATACTCCAGTAAAAAAAATTTTTAAGTTTAATCAAAAAGAATCCAACCCATCAGGTGTCCTGGTGACCAGCAGGCCTGGAAACTCCTAAAGTTATGTGGATGGACCAAAAAATCCTGCTCCCACAGAGTTCACAGAGACCAGATTCTGGCTACTCTGCTCTAACCACCAGAGTGGCTCAAGTTCAGCAGGAAAAGACCTACATGTGCCCCCAAAAAGCTAACAAGTGGGACAGATAGCATAACACAAACCCAAAGAAGGTGTGCGACTGGATCAATTCCCACAGATTTGCTTTAAAATAGGAGAGACACACAGCTCTTCATAGGCCAAGGGCCTGGAAACAGACTTCTGCGTTTCTGCTAATTGTATTACAATGCACAGCTGTGCCTTATTGGCACCAGTGGAAGCACTGGCCGGCCTTTGGCAAACAAAGAGGAGGGTGTGGAAAGCGACTACAGCACTGCTTAACTTCATCTCTGCTGAGCGTATCTGAGTCCTGGAAAATCTACCTTTCTTTTTTTTTTTAACATCTTTATTTGAATATAACTGTTTTACAATAGTGTGATAGTTTCTCCTTTACAACAAAGTGAATCAGTTATACATATACATATGTTCCCATATCTCTTCCCTCTTGCATCACCCTCCCTCCCACCCTCCCTACCCCACCCCTCTAGGTGGTCACAAAGCACAGAGGTGATCTCCAGGTGCTATGCACAGCTTCCCACTAGCTATCTAATTTACATTTGGTAGTGTGTATATGTCCCTGCCACTCTCTCACATCGTCACCGCTTACCCTTCCCCCTCCCCATATCCTCAAGTCCATGCTCTAGTAGGTCTGTGTTTTATTCCAGTCCTACCACTAATCTCTTCATGACATTTATTTTTTCTTAAATTCCATATATATGTGTTAGCATGCGGTATTTGTTTTTCTCCTTCTGACTTACTTCACTCTGTATGACAGACTTCAGGTCTATCCACCTCATTACAAATAACTCAGTTTCATTTCTTTTTATGGCTGACTAATATTCCATTGTATATATGTGCCACATCTTCTTTATCCATTGATCTGTTGATGGACATTTAGGTTGCTTCCATGTCCTGGCTATCGTAAATAGAGCTGCAATAAACATTTTGGTACATGACTCTTTTTGAATTATGGTTTTCTCAGGGTATATGCCTAGTAGTGGGATTGTGGGGTCATATGGTAGTTCTATCTGTAGTTTTTTAAGGAACCTCCATACTGTTCTCCATAGTGGCTGTATCAATTTACATTCCCAGCAGCAGTGCAAGAATGTTCCCTTTTCTCCACACCCTCTCCAGCATTTATTGTTTCTAGAGTTTTTGATGATGGCCAATCTGACTGGTGTGAGATGATATCTCATTGTAGTTTTGATTTGCATTTCTCTAATGATTAATGATGTTGAGCATTCTTTGATGTGTTTGTTGGCAATCTGTATATCTTCTTTGGAGAAATGCCTATTTAGTTCTTCTGCCCATTTTTGGATTGGGTTGTTTGTTTTTTTGTTATTGAGCTGCCTGAGTTGCTTATAAGTTTTGGATATTAATCCTTTGTCAGTTGCTTCATTTGCAAATATTTTCTCCCATTCTGAGGGTTGTCTTTTGGTCTTGTTTATGGTATCTTCTGCTGTGCAAAAGCTTTTAAGTTTCATTAGATCCCATTTGTTTCTTTTTGTTTTTATTTCCATTTCTCTAGGAGGTGGGTCAAAAAGGATCTTGCTGTGATTGATGTCATAGAGTGTTCTGCCTATGTTTTCCTCTAAGAGTTTGATAGTGTCTGGCCTTACATTTAGGTCTTTAACCCATTTTGAGTTTATTTTTGTGTGTGGTGTTAAAGAGTGTTCTAATTTCATACTTTTGCAGGTAGCTGTCCAGTTTTCCCAGCACCACTTATTGAAGAGGCTGTCTTTTCTCCACTGTATATCCTTCCCTCCTTTATCAAAGATAAGGTGACCATATGTGTGTGGGTTTATCTCTGGGCTTTCTATCCTGTTCCATTGATCTATATTTCTGTTTTTGTGCCAGTACCATACTGTCTTGATTACTGTGGCCTTGTAGTATAGTCTGAAGTCAGGGAGCCTGATTCCTCTAGCTCCATTTTTTGTTCTCAAGATTGCTTTGGCTATTCTGGGTTGGAAAATCTACCTTTCATCCAAGCTTGGTCATGGCAATAAAAGCACCACCACCCAGTCCTACCACATTCTTCCAGGTGACATCTACACACACACACACACACACACACACACACACACACACTCACCTCCTCGTTCTGATAGGCAGTCACAGCTATGAACTGGGTTTCAGGGAAGGAGCAGTTCATCACCATTCGATGGGCACCTCCAACACGCACTATGTGAACCTGGGGTTCATATTTATGCAGAGAATTCAACATTATCTGTTGAGGTGGAAGGAGAGAGAGGACATGCACAGCCTGGGGCAGCACAAGTGACAGATGACCCAGTGCCCACCTCGGTTAAGGCTACACACACGCAATCCCCGGTCACCTGAGCTGCCTCCACCTCTCTGAGAAATTACTGAGGGGATATTTTTTAGAAGCTCTCAGGGAGCATAACTTTGGAGTTGCTTATAGGAGGGTGAGGGGTGGGTTGCCGGGGAAGAGCTGGTCTAAAGAGTGTCCAGTTTTCTGCCAAAATCCTGGCTTCCTTTTTCTTCTCTCCCATTTTCAGCAAAATGATGTGGATTTTGCTCTGTTGAAACATACTGTTTTTCTTCCTATAAAGAATCCTAATATCTCAAAATCCTGACAAGGGCTGCATTACCTAAAGTGTAATGACAGCTGACATCTGCTGGCTACATCAAATCCACTCTTTGTGATTCAAACCAGAGGTTTATTGAAAATCTCATGTTGTGAAATCTGGGAGGGACTAATAGTTTACTTTTCAATTTCCTGTTTTAATCAATAACTGGAACCTTCTGAATACTGCAAAGACTTAGGTGGATGACTTCCACTCTTAAAACAAGAACCCCTATGTTCCAGCTAGGTAAGCTCAGAGATCAGAGAAGGGGTGAGAACTCTGAGAGCTAAGAGGCTGACCAAAGGGAAATCTGGGGGAACAAGACCTCTTCCTCCCAGCTGTGTCTCTAATCCCCCCCAAACAGTCTACATTTTATAAACCAAATAACAACCTTGACAGTACACTAGTGTTCACAATCCTACCAGAGAAAACAAAAGAATAAAAAGCCTCAAAATCTTGTTTACTCTAATTGGAGACCTTAAATAAAACCTTCCATATTTAAGGTTTGTTTGGATATTTTTTTCTGAAAACCCAAAGCTGATTCAGTATTCTATTGATAATTATCACAGTGCCCAAGTGGAGGGAGCAATTATTTCATTTAGGAGCAGCTTTTTATTAAGGTAGTTGTCTATTGCCAACATGCCACTTACACCAAAAAGAGGGGAAAGGGAATAACAAAACCCTGGTACCCACAAACATCTCCCTCCTCCCCAGCTGGGTAAAAAGCACCACACGCAAGACAAAACTCTGAAAGGCCCCCGATGATTAAGTAAACTACTGCGCTCTCTCACTCTCTCTTAACATCAGGAAGTCCATTAAAAACTGAAAGCACCAATTAAGAGCTGTTTATTCCTGTTCACATTTGGACTCCGGGGAATAATTGGCTTCCGTGAGAGAAGAGGTCGGTGAGGACCCCCTAATTGCCTAAATGCACCCTTGATATTTCTTGATTGGTGTTGTGGGGTTAGGGTGGCCGGGCGACAGTCGTACCTGCCCACCTCCATTGAGCTTGTTGGTCAGCTTCACTTTGCTGAAGGAGATGGGTGCCTTCATCCAGTGGGCCCCGAAGTTGGGGGAGTCCGGGTGGATGTAGACACAGCTGTGGCTGGAGACCTCTGGCTTGCCCGCGGGCACCCACTCCCCATTGACGTACTTCCAGCGGTGACTGTCCGTTGGGACAAAGTCCAGCAGGAGCGAGTACATGGCATTGGGGTCCAGCCCCGTGACGCTAATCTTTAGGACCGGGAACATCCGTCTAAAAGAAAAGGCAGAAACTGAGCCACAGGAAGGATGTTAGAGTGTTAGGGACATCTCCCTGCTTGTCCAGCCCTCTCTCCACTCAGAGGAGACCTTCCATTTTCTGCCCCAGGGGTGCAGAAAATGCCCCGGGGGAGGCCAAACGAAGAGGGGCCAGGCCAGCGGCCCCAAGTCCAGATGAACCTCTTTTTACCAATGTATTTTATATTGGGGTTTTACTTTTAAACGTTGTGCTCCATTTTAAAGTCTGAAAACCACTGATCTAGTCATTTGACTAGAATGAAGTACCTCCTGAAGCTTAAGGTATATAGTCAGATGCCAGGTTCTCACAGAGCTTTCTCCAGAGGTTTCCTCCCAGCCTACGTCAGATTCTCATGCTAATGACACAAAGCAGCCCTTCTCCGTCTCACAAAGAACACCAGTTCTGAATAATAGTAATAGCGTTCCAGGGAAAACATGGTTTTGTGGTAAAGTAAGTGAAGGGAACGCTTGACTATACATCAATTCATACCACTTTCTTTCCTGCAGGACTTGTCAGAGGCTTTAATGTACCAGTGTGCACCGTGAACTTTTGGAAAGGAGGTGAGGGGTTGTGCATGCTCTGCACTTATGTACCAGTGCTACCTTCTTCTCACCGATCATCTTGTGGGAATTTTCATTCAAGAAATACACTTTGAGGGCTTCCCTGGTGGAGCAGTGGTTGAGAGTCCGCCTGCCGATGCAGGGGACACGGGTTCGTGCCCCGCTCCGGGAAGATCCCACATGCCGCCGAGCGGCTGGGCCCGTGAGCCATGGCCGCTGAGCCTCCGGAGCCTGTGCTCCGCAACGGGAGAGGCCACGACAGTGAGAGGCCCGCGTACCGCTAAAAAAAAAAAAAAGAAAAGAAATACACTTTGAGACACGCTGATCTGCATGCGCTGGTCGTTCTCCCACCCTCTAGGGCAACACAAGCAAGCTTACTCTCACAAATATTTGGAGAAGCTATCTCACCTGGCTTCTGATTCTCTTTAGTTTCCTTTCCCTTCACCAAACTTTCTAAGTTGCTCCAATCTCCTCAAAAGACCCCGTTTCCAGACAGACCCTCACCACCATGCAATTGCCCCAGAGGCTGTCTTATTTGTCAATACATCTTTTAAAATCTGAATCCCCAAGTTGAGAAGCTAACAATCTAGGATCTAGACATGTGCTACTCAGAGTGGTCTATGAATCAGCAGCATCCGTATCAGCTGGAAATTTATCAGAAATCCAGACCCTCAGGTAGCACTCCAGACCTACTCAGTCAGAATCTGTGCTTTTACAAAATCCCAAGGTGAGTCATTGGAACATTAGAGCTTAAAATGTACTGGTCTAGGGAATCTTTAGCTTTTAAGACAATAACTAAGGAGATATCCAAGGGAATAAGGGGGAGTCACTCTGAGGATTTGTGCTTCTGGCGAGGCTGGGAGGAGAATGAAAAGGGGGAAACTGGAATGTGTCCACTGCTAAGAGATGGGGTTGCCAGGAGCAGAAGTGTTAAAAGCAGAATGGGGGCTTCCCTGGTGGCGCAGTGGTTGAGCGTCCGCCTGCCGATGCAGGGGACGCGGGTTCGTGCCCCGGTCCGGGAAGATCCCACGTGCCGCGGAGCGGCTGGGCCCGTGAGCCATGGCCGCTGAGCCTGCGCGTCCGGAGCCTGTGCCCTGCGACGGGAGAGGCCACAACAGCGAGAGGCCCGCGTACCGCAAAAAAAAAAAAAAAAAAGCAGAATGGGCACAGATGAGGAACTGGACGATCACAAAGACCACCTCCTGTGTCCAGAGGTTCCTGGTTTTGAGGTGAGGTACAATGGGAATTGGTACATATGTTAAGTGAGGAAGATGACCAACAGACGACAAGGGATGGATCTAGAGATGGACTCGAAGCATCCAGGCTTCTCGGTCTCCTGAGTTCAAATTACTTGGGCTCCCTGAGCTCTCTGGACAGAAAGGATTTTTTTCCCTTTGGTTCGCCCACCTCATCAATTCTTCCTTTCTGACTCCTTTGCTGGATTCTCTTCCAACTTAGTCCTCCAGTTGTGGATGCGTAATGGGGATCTGTTTTCAGCACCCCCTCTTTTCTAAATGTCCTATCTTAGAGACCACTTCAAATCTCATGGCAGAATACAAAAAGCCTGGAGGATTTTATACCAACCAAGTTTCATACCCCTGGTGTAGTTCTTAGCAAGCATTTAATAGATAGTACCTTTGAGTACTAGAGGGTGGGTACCTGAGATAATGAAATTGAAGCTTGGTGAGTTTAAGTAAACTAGCTTAAGTCCATACATTCAGGAAGGGTGGGAGTTGAAACCAAACAAACTGAACCAGAACCTACCCTTGAAATCATTCTTCACACTCACTAGGATGGCTATAATAAAAAAAGGTGAACAACAGCAAGCATAGGTAAAGATGTAGAGAAATTGGAACCCTCAGACATTGCTGGTGGAAATATAAAATGGTCCAGCCGCTTTGGAAAAAAGTCTTGCACTTTCCTCTGTTAAAATACAGAGTTGCCATAGGACCCAGCAATTCCATTCCTAGGTGTATATGCAAGAGAAATGAAGACATACACCCATAAAAAGTTGTATACAGACAGTCATAGCAGCATTATTCATTACAGTCAAAAAATGGAAACAACATATGTGTCCGTTGATGAGTGAATAAATAAAACGAGGTATATTTATACAATGAAATGTAGTTTGTCAGTAAAAATGCTATAACATGGATGAACCTTGAAGACATTATGATCTACTTTAAATCGGTGAATTGTATGGTATGTAAATTATCACAATAAAGCTGTTAACAAAAGAAAAGTAAAGAAGTAAAGAAGCCATGGTGTCCTGGCTCTTAGCAGGACACATCCAAAACGTGGTAGAACCAGTTGCTGCTTTATTCTCTAGTACTTCATTTGCCAAGGATTTTAGTATTTTTACTTTTTATCACAACACAAATGAACTAAGAGATGCTATGTATTTTTATCTCCATTATGCCAATGAGGAGTAAATAAAAGTCAGTCAACCATCCAAAAGTCTTGTAACTGGCAATGGAGCTCACCCTGCCTCTAAGCCAAGTTCAGTTCCTCCTGCCTCACCCCTGCCTCTTTCTCTGGCCTCACAAGGACCGGGATGTGTTATCTATTTACTTATGGGCAGCACTCATGACCAGGCTATGCTTTCAGGGATAAACTGCACTTCTTATCAATTTGATCTTTTTTCCCTTTTCTTCCCAAGGTGTGGCTAACCACAGAGATGGCCAAGAGTCTTTGAGAAGCTGAGAAATATGTAAATCAGACCCCATGTCAGAGAGAGAGAGAGAGAGAAGCAAATGTGGCAGGGCATATAAGCGCTCCCCAAAACCAGGCTTGAGGAACCACACATGCTTAGTCTTGGCCAGTGAACTCTGTGTTGATTTACTGTGAGGTTAGTTTTTCAGTTTTTATTTCTCTAACAGAGGATCTTGAGAGCCAGCACTGCTGGAGAAGGCTCTGAGGAGTGAGGTCTGTGGGAAGGAAGAAAGAGGGCAGAGATAAAGCAGATTTTCTAGGTGGGGAAAAAACAGCAGAGATGGTTAAAGGCAAAATTCAGGAAGTTTCACTTGTAAATGCCTTCCTCCATTTCCTCACAGAGCTATAATAATCCTGATGGAGTGTGCATGCTTGTGTACACATAGGACATGGATACTGAGGTTTATAGGAAGAGCAGCAAGAAACCAAAGTAGCCTGGTTAGAGGCAGATCACACAAATACATATGATCCTCATAAACTGCGATTGTAAACTTCAGAGAAAAATATCCATGGACTACAGGGATATGGAAAATTATTTTCTGATGTGCAATCTTGGTTTTCTCTCCTCTTGCAACTCCATGCCTGGAAACTATGAGCATTAGCTCACTGCACCAACATCACTTAATCACTGGCAAGTTCAACTTAATGATCCTAACACTTACTTTATGATAACAAATGGATACACCAATTACATCAGAAATCCTTCCAATTTCTTAACATCTCCTCAAGGTAAATTTAATCCAAATGAAATCAAATTATTTAACTGCATGGAAATACACATGAAATATAGCTTTTTCCCCTAAGGTGAAGATGTTACTGTAGAGAAAACAAAAGGTGCAAGAGATTTCACTTACTTGCCACTGAAAGCTGAAATAAATTTTTTTCTGCAACCTAAAATATAAGTTCCTAGCTTAAAGGATGGAGATGAAAGGAAGTACTTAAAGGCTGGATACACTAGTGGTGATTCAAATGAGCTCTAGGGGAGTATTATAATTGTTATTGTTAGGTCTGAAAGACTATTGAATATGAATAAGCAAGCATTTTAAATAAAAAAGAAGGGAAGAATAAAGAAAGAGGAAAGGAAAAAGAAATAGTAAAACGGGGTGGGGGGGAGGGAGGGACAGGAGCAGGAGGAACGAAGAACCATCATAATCCCAGTTTCTGGGGATAATTCAATGATTTTCAGGGAAAATCTCTGTTTACTACTTCTGATCAATGTCAGAAGCAAGCCTCCTATTTCTACACATAAATAAGTCTCCATTTGAAAATGACTCTTAATTCATCAGCCCATCCTATGCTGTTTTAAAAGTTGCTATTACACAGAACAATTACACTCAAGTGTGCAAGAGCTATCTGATTACCCTCACTGAAGCTTTAGAAAAGTCAGAAAGTCAACTGCCTGCAGGGGCAGGCGAGTAACGCGCATGAAAAGGGTGAGGACTGGGTATTAACAACCAGGAATGTTTTTCTCCGCAGAGAAGGGCCACAGATCCATCTACCCCAGGCTCAGGAGTTTGTGTGAAAGGCAGGGATGCTGCCTCTAGAGTAGACATCATTCTACAGCCAGAGGAAAATGGGTAAAACAGAGAGATACAGGAATAGATGGTGAGGAGAAAAAAAGTGGGAGGGAAAAAGGTGAAGACGAGAGTACAGAAGACAACAAAACAAGAAAGATGTGTCTATATCCAGAGCAGGAAAGTGTTGTTAACAATTTATTCTGAGAAACTAAGAGATTGAGAGTAATTCCAGACCACGCTCATTCATTATCAACCACATCAATTTCGTAGAGATTTGTCTTCTCTTCTTTATCTGAAGTACAAAGGGAACTTTCTATCTCCTGGCAAAATCTTGACGCTACGGGGTTCAGAAACTCTAAGAAAAGATTCAGTTCACTAAGGAGATGAAATGTCACCAGGACCTCCACAGAAAATAAGAATAACCATGTTGACCATAATTAGACTCTTTCTACAAAGAATAATTTTCACATAGTTAATGACTTTAAACATGTGAAGACTTTTCAGTTTTAAATATGAAGAAAAAATTATATAGGTGCAAAAAGGCAAGAGAAAGCTCTTCTGAAATTATAAAAGTCCATACCAATATGACATATTATTAAATTGAATTTTATAATAGTTTTAGAAACTTTTCTTTATTCCTCACTGAAATAGATTAACTATTTCTTCTTGACAGTTGTACTTATTTTACTTCCATATGTGACTGCTTTGACAGCCACACAGATAGTATGAGGCTAAGTATTAGTGTAACTACAAAGAATAATGAACAGAAAGTTCTACCTGTCATCAGACATCATAAAATTTTTACCATTATGTCATCACTCATCTTTGAAAGGGATGAAAGTAAATCCAATTAGGAATTGAGGAGGATTCTTTGAAATTAAAAACATGTTTTCTATTTCTTTCTACCAAAAATAATGTGTCAATACAGATCAAGAGTAGGAACAGGTGTAATTATAATTACAAATATTAAAAAATAATAAATCCTATATATGAAATAAATATGGGACCCATTTAGAGAGAGAAAATAGAAGCATCAAGCAAGGTTGATATTCCTGCTACTCTTAATCACAATTTATTGAAATGCCCTTATTTCTGGAACACGTTTTACTTACGAAGCACTTTAATGTCACACAACAATACTCAAGTTCATAATTTTCCCGGATAGATGGGAATGGTTCATTCTCTATACCGTGCATTTTATGCAGAAATGGAAAAGTGAGACATCAGGAATGGAAATTTTTCACAAGGACAAAAGCCTGCCAGAAGTTCAACTAGCTTGGACTTTTCTGTCATTGGAGAACAGAATTTCTCTCAAGGGTCACAAAGTTCTGCTGAAACTAATCATATTGAAAATGCCTTTCGATGTTTTGTACTTTCGTGAGCACGTGAACAAAAAGATCAGTGTCGACTGAATGTTGGGACCTGTTTGGCCAAGCTGGGAGCACTGAGATTTTCTTTCTAAATATTTTTATCTCCTCTACTACATAAAAGCTCCTAATATTACTTAGACATCACTTGGCAGGGATAGATTTAATAGAACCCAAGAAATGCCAACAGAGATCCATTTCAGTTAATCCCTAATTTGTTGCAATGAAAAAAAAAAAAAAAGGAAGGCATCTTCTCTTTTCTCAGTTCAGTATATTATGGTTTCATTAACTATTAAAGCAAAAGCTCTCACATCGTCATAAACACACTCAATCTCAAATGAACACTCACCACAAACACCCAGGAAGAAGCAGATGCAGTGACAGGCAGTGAGATTAAACTTGCCTTTTTGCCTCTGAATCTTCAACTAGTCAGAAATGTCTGGCAAGTTAGCTACACTTCAGAGGAAGCCATCCAGCTTCCAAATAAAGTTGCCTTTTACCTTATCTGAACAGAGTTGGGGCTCAAAGAATAATAATCTGCTCCAGGATATACAGTCAGTCAAAAATTAACATTATTTTCTGACATTTGAGTGCATTTCCCAAACCCATGGGACGTGCCCAGCTTTATAATAATTTCCCAGAATTTCTTCATTTAAAATGCATGCAGGACAGGTGGCTTCACCCTCCACTTCTCTGATGATCTCAGAGAAATTAATTAAGTTGGCTGGGGGAAAGCCGTGGGAGACTGTCCTTCTCGGGAGCATGTTTAATCAGACCCCGCTGCCTCTGAGTTAAGAGCAGCAGCCTCTGCAATATTCAAGGGGCTTTGCTTCCCTTGCCAAGCCCCGCCAGCCCAAGCAGGGCCGTAGATAAACTCACCTGCCGTTCTTGGTCACGATCATTTCATTAGTGACTTCCTTGAACCTCTGCCAGAGAGGGGCATCCTCCAGAATGATCTGAAGTTGCTTCTCCGTAGGGTCGCCTTTTTCCCTCCCTGCCTGAAGCTCACTTTCCACCACATTGAGCAGGCGAGAGACGGCGCCATCGCTGGTCTTCTGCGTGCCCAGCTCACTCATGGCCACAGGACCCTCTCAAACTTTGCTGAGAAACGTTACCTACTTTGCCTGCTTCCACCTCTTTCCTCCTGTCACTTGCCTGTTTTTCAAATCCAGCTGGACATGCCTGGGGATCTGGGGAAGAGACGCCCTGTCTCTTGCCTAAGCTCCTAGCATGACACCCCTGAAAGTCTCCAAATTATACCACCAACCTGTTAAGCTTTAGTTGGGGTGGGAGGTGGAGGGAGGGGAGAGATGGGGAAGAAAAAGCCCTCTCTTAATTACTCATTGGATCAGGTGGGAGACAGTCTGGCTTTCCCATTGGCTGCTGTGTATAGAGTAGACATTTAAGAAGAGTACTCCATCCAAATTATCAGGCTTTTATCTTGCTGTACCTGAAGAGGTCTAATCGGTGTATTGAGGACCATTTTCCTGTTAATTAAAATTGTTCTGGGCCCAGACTGCAACGATCAGGCAAATCATGTTTGTGTATAAATCATGGCATGTGGCACCTATAGGGAAAGAGGTCCTGGGGAGGATCGACAAACTTGATGCCAGTACAGGCTTTCCTGACCCAGTCGAGAAACTAAATCCATAAGCTATTCGTTAGCTCTGAATAGAACAGCATATATGGAAGGCCAAGGGCACTGTGCCAAGGAATGACAACTGTGATGCAGAATGAAGGAAGGTGCTCTGTGTGCCACCTGCTCAAGGGTCAGAGATCAGGAGAAAAGTGCTAAGGACCTCTTTCTCCCAGGGTATCCCCTACTGGTCACCAATCTCCTGAGGAATCCTACACATTCACACCCTGTTCATCTCAAGTGTCCTCATTGCCTCTACAAGCAGATGAGCTCTGAACCTTGTTCCTCCTCCTCAGAATCCACAGTCTAAGTATTTATCTCCAAACCTAGCCAGTGGAAGGGAAAAAAATCATTTAGCATCATATTAATCTAAGGAAGCACTCTGCCCCCAGTGAGTGAAAATAAGCTTTTTACATTATTATGGAGAGCAATTTTAATCTCAAGTCCAGAAAGGTATTCTGGCTTTCCCCTCAGATGGTCCATGGCCTAGCTGGTATTCTGGGGTGAATCCCCACTTTCCCTTGGGAGATAATACTAGTAGAAAACATTTCTTTTACCCATGACACATAGTACAAATGGGGAGGGGCAAAGGGCAAAGATAGCTCTGCCTCCTCAACTCTGAGTAGATCCTGGGACTTGTGAGTTTTTCTCTGGGTACAGCAGAAAGCTGTAGAAGATCCAAACAAAAGAAAAATAGTATAACTGACTCACTTTGCTGTACAGCAGAAACTAACACAACGTTGTAAATCAACTATACCCCAACAAAGGAAATTTTTTTTTAATTTATTTTCCTTTAAAAAAGGAAAATAAAAGCAAAAAGGTAAGATAAAGTCAGGGTAAGGATAATATACAAAATGCATTCAGTGCCTCCTAAGTGCCAAATACCAATGAAGCATCCAATGATGAATGAAACAGAAATGGCCCTGCCTTCATGAAATTAACAACCTGAGAGAGAAGATGAATGACATAAAGTAAACAACAACTGAGTAATTACCAATAGTGAAAAGTCTATGAAGGCTATGTAAAGGGGTGAGGTGGTGGAGAAAAATGGGTGCAAAGTAAAGTGGGGTTGTATAGACAGTCACCTCTGAGGAGGAGACATTTCAGCTGAGACCAAAAAGATGACAAGGATTTAGTCAGGAAAGAGTTGGGGGAAGAGTTCACACAGAGGAACCACATGCAAGAAGCATGGCTTGGGCCATTTAGAGAATAATGAGGGGGTTGGCGTGGCAAGAATATGGTGGTAAAGAGAGCAGAGTGAGATGTGCTTTAAGAGGGGCCTTATGAGCTATAGGAGGGAGAAAGGAAACTACTGTATTAGTGTGTATTAAAGTAGGAAGATAGCATGTTTTGCTTTGTGGTTTGTTTTTTTTTAATCTGGATGATTTATAGAGACTATAGTAAAAGGCAAGAGTTGAAGAGAAAAATTTGAGGGCTGTTACAGTGGTTCAGGTGAGAGATGGTGGTAGCTTAGCCTAGGGTGGTGGCAGTGGCCACAAAGACACGTGATTGGACTCTAGATACATCTTAGAAGTGGATATGGCAGAACCGCATGAAGGACTGGATGTGGGTGGAGGGAGGGAGTGCCTGCGGTGAATGATTAGTAGATGAGAGGGCCAGTTACTGAGATGGGGAAGGATGCAGGGAGAGGGGTTTACAGAGGTACTGCTTTAGTTAGGGAAAGAAAAATTTTCATTTTCACGGAATTAATATTGAGAAGATTGTGACAGTCTGAATAAGATGACCATGCCCTAGGACTGCCCTGGTGGCGCAGTGGTTGAGAGTCCGCCTGCCGATGCAGGGGACGCGGGTTCGTGCCCCGGTCTGGGAACGTCCCACATGCCGCGGAGCGGCTGGGCCCGTGAGCCATGGCCGCTGAGCCTGCGCGTCCGGAGCCTGTGCTCCGCAACGGGAGAGGCCGCAACAGTGAGAGGCCCGCGTACTGCAAAAAAAAAAAAAGATGACCATGCCCTAATCCCCAGAACCTGTGAATATGTTACCTCACGTGATAAAAAGGAACTCTGCTGCTCAACATCATATGTCATCAGGAAAATGCAGGTTAAACCAATAATGAGTTAACACTCCATGACTATTAGAATGATCAAAACCCCAAACACTGACAACACCAAATGCTGATGAGGATGCAGCGCGATAGGAATTC
This sequence comes from Kogia breviceps, assembly GCF_026419965.1. Classification (NCBI taxonomy): domain Eukaryota; kingdom Metazoa; phylum Chordata; class Mammalia; order Artiodactyla; family Physeteridae; genus Kogia; species Kogia breviceps. Next base: position 32,510,796 of record NC_081310.1, on the reverse strand, counting down.
TCATTAACCACTGGTGGGAATGCGAAATGGTACGGCCACTTGGAAGACAGTTTGGTGATTTCTTCCGAAACTAAACATACTCTTACCACACGATCCAACAATCACACTCCATGGTATTCACTCAAATAAGTTGAAAACTTATGTCCACACAAAAGCCCGCACACATGTTAACAGCAGCTTTATTTATAACTGCCAAAACTTGGAAGTAACCAAGAAGGCCTTCGGTAGGTGAATGGATTAATAAACTGTGGCACATCCCAACAATGGAATATTATTCAGTGCTAAAAAAGAAATGAGCTATCAAGCCATGAAAATACTTGGAGGAAATTTAAATGTATATTGCTAAGTGAAAAAAGCCAATCCAAAAAGGCTACATACTGTATAGTTCCAACTATATGACCCTCTGGAAAAGGCAAAACTATGGAGACAATGAAAAGAACAGTGGTTGCCAGGGGTTGGGAGAAAGAGAGATGAATGGGCAGAGCACAGAGGAATTTTAGGGCAGTGAAAATACTCTGTATGATATCATAATAGTGAATACCTGTCATTATATATTTGTCCAAACCCATAGAATGTACACCAAGAATGTAAACAATGGGCTTTGGGTGATGATGACATGTCAATGTAGGTTCATCAATGTGACAAATGTACCGCCCCAGTGCAGGATATTGATAGTGGAGGAGGCTATGCATGTATGGGGGTAGAAAGTGTACGGGAAATCTCTGTACTTTCTGCTCAATTTTCCTGTGAACCTAAAACTGTTCTAAAAACTAAAATCTATTAAAGGGGCGGGGGCAGGAGGCTTTGCAGGTATGACTAAGTTAAAAATTTGAGATGGGGAGATTTTATCCTGGATTATCAGGGTAGGCTCAAGGTAATCACAAGGGTCTTTATAAGAAGGAGGAAAAAGGATCAGAGTCAGAAAAGATGTAGGCACAGAAGCAGAAGTCAGAGAGAAGAGAAGATAATGTGCTGCTGGCTTTGAAAACGGAGGAAGGGGTAACAAGCCCAGGAAGTTGTAAAAGATAAGGAAATGGATTCTCCCCTACAGTCTCCAGAAGAAACACCTGCCAACACCTGGATTTTAGTCCAGTGAAACTGATTTTAGATGCCTGAACTCCAGAACTGTAAGATGATAACTTCGTGTTGCTTTAAGCCACTAAGTTTATAGTAATTGTTACAGCAGCAATAAGAAACTAATAGAAAAACCACAAGACATCTAAGCAGAGATTTCAATAAGGAACTGCTTAGAACTATGGCACAAGCGTGGCTCTGACCTTCCTAGCAGTCCATGCAAAGTGGGGGAAATACAATCTGGCATACATTACACTGTGCTCCTAAACTAAAAACAAGTCATTTGCCCAAGAGAAATTTCTCCTATGAATCTTCAGAGGAAAACACTGTGTGATACACTGAGCAGTGTTTCCTCAAACAATCCATAAATACCAGTAAGATGAGGATCCCTACCTTCAAAGACTGTAACAATCTAGAAGAGGGAAAAAGGCATATGCCCAGGGAATTACAATACAGATATGTGTGAAGCGTACCAATAAGGGAGAAAAGAAGGAAATAATACTATTTTTCTTATCACTTATATCCAAATCAGTGTGCTGCTGAAAACTAGGTTAGCACATGAATATCTTCAACCAGTGGGCCCAGTAAAGAATGGCCCTTGGAGAATAGCACAGGCAATGGCTCTGGGGTGACCCCCAAGAGTCACCTAGCAATCAAAAATGGTTTACATTCTCTTGACTTTTAATCTGACCTGAGTTGACAATGGCTTCACCTTCCAGGCTATGTCACCTCTAAGGTCTGTACTATATTAGATAGTTTAGATTGAACCATATGAAATTACTGTTATTCAACCTTTGTTTTATTTGAAAAAATAGCAATTTCATATGGTTCAACTAAGCATTAGATTTGAAACTAATATAAAATGCTTTGACTGAGACAGCTATATAATAATATCATTTTACTTAGATCATTATTTTCTAGTTACTAAGTATCTTGCTATAGATAATTTTGAAAAATATAAGCAAGTAAAGAAAAACTACCCATAATCGCAACACCCAGAGATGACCTCTGCTAACAAGTTTGGTGTAGATATTTTTTATTTACAATATATGAATACTTTTTCCTTTAAAAATGGAATTTTTAAATGCTTCTGAGTAGGCATGGCAGATTGAACACATTCTTTTATATCTGCTCTCCAAACAGCTCTAAAATGGTACTAAGGTAAAATGAAATGTAAACCCACAAAGTTGAGGAGTACAAGAGAGGAAACAACAGCAGATAAGAGATGTCAACAAAATTTTGGAAACTGACAAAACAAATGGCTGAGTGGTAACTGATGAGGCAGATCAGAGAAAGTTGAAATCTAAGTTTCAAGGTAAAGAAGCCAATAAGAAGCAAGCCAATTGTGCCACAAAACTCTGAAATATCTCAGGGATTTGATGCATCATATACCTCTGAAAGGAAGAGTGGGCAGGTAGTTCTGGCTAGGACCAAATAGCAAAATTTCTTGAAATTTTATTTAAGAAACAATTAACTTTTGAGATCTTTAACCCTCAGCCAGGCAATTGTGCCTACCCATTGCAGCAGAAAACAAGAGAACGACTTTCAGAAGAGAGGGGATTTGAGAGGATTTGTTCTCAAAGACAGCAGTGACTGGTGAGGGTAGTGGTGAGGAACATACTGAAAACAGAGTATTATGACACACTCCTTAGGTAATAGACTTGGTGATTCCTCAATGCAATGACCCATCCCCAATTATCATCAACCCCAATCAATTGGGAAAAACCAACCTTTGTAAAACTCTGCCCATGCACATAGGCATTCCATTGGCATTTACAGGCACACCTCAGAGATATTGTGGGTTCAGTTCTAAACCACCACAACGAAGTGAATATTGCAAGAAAGAGAGTCACATAATTTTTTTTGGTTTCCCAGTGCATGTAAAAGTTATGTTTACACTATACTGTAGTCTATTAAGTGTGCAATAGCATTATGTCTAAAACACAATGTACATACCTTAATTAAAAAATTCTTTATTGCTAAAAATGCTTTATTCTAAAAAAAAAATACTTTATTGCTAAAAAATGCTAACCATCAGAAAATGCTAGCCTTCATGGACTTGCCTGGTGGTCCAGTGGCTAAGAGTCCACGGTCCCAATGCAGGGGGCCCGGGGTCCATCCCTGCTCAGGGAACTAGATTCCACATGCTGCAACTAAGAGTTCACATGCCACAATGAAAAGATCCTGCATGCCGCAACTAAGACCCGGAGCAGCCAAATAATTTTTTTTTTTTTTTAAAAGGGTGAATTTAGAAAATGCTAGCCTTCAGAAAGTTATAATCTTTTTGCAATAGTTACATCACACAGATCACAACAAATATAATAAAAATGAAAAAGCTTGGAATATTGTGAGAATTACCAAAATGTAACACAGAAACATGAAGTGAGCAAATGCTTTTGGAAAAATGGCACTGATAAACTTGCTCGACACAGGGTTGCCACAAACCTTTGATTTGTAAAAAAACCCAGTATCTGTGAAGTGCAATAACCCAGGTATGCCTGCATGTGCCTCATCCTTAAATATGACAGTAAGAGACCATCAGACATCAGATGTGGAAGTCAGAGACCAAAGCAAAAAATAAATAAATTTAAAAAGGAATTCTGAGTAAACAGAGACCATGCAGGGAGCAAAATATAACAAAAGAAAACTATAACTATTTTCCACTTAAACATAAAAGAAAATCTTGCATTCATGAAATAAGACAAGAGGAAGGAAAGAAGGAAGGAAGGAAGGAAGGAAGGGAGGGAGGGAGGGAGGGAGGAAAGGAGGAAGGGAGAAAGGAAGGAAGGAAGGGAGGGAGGAATTGTGGAGGAGAGTAGAGACGGAAGGAAGGAAGAGAAAAGGGGGGGGCAGAAAGGAAGGGAAGGAAGAACTGGAGGACAAAATAGAGCTCTTGAAAATTAAAGACATCAAAACATGAATTTAAAATTCAGTAAGAGCTTGGAAGATAGAGTTGATGAAACCTCTAAGAAAGTAAAACAAAGTGACAATGAGTTCCAAAAAGAAAGAACAGAGAAGACAAAGGGGCAGAAATTCTCCAATAAATAATATAGGAAAAGTTCCCAGAATTGAAGAACATAGGTTTCCAGAATGAAAAGTCCATGGAGGGCCCAGCACAATGAATAAAATATATATCTGCTCCAAAACACATACATCATTATGAAACTTTAAACACTGGTGATTAAAAAAAAAAAAAAAATAAACACTGGTGATAAAGAGAAAAAAAAGCCATAAAAACCTTTTAGAGAAAAAAAAATCATATACAATAAATCATAAATTATAATGCTATCAGCCTTCTCAATAACAACCTGAAAGCTACAAGAAAATTAATTAATGCTCTCAGAATTGTGATGGAAAATTATTATTCATTCAGAATTCTATACCCATTCAAACTATCCAGTGTGAGACTAGAATAAATACATTTTCAGACCTACAAGGTATCAAAAATTTTACAATACTTCCCATGCCCTTTTGCTCAGAAGTTGATAGGTAACTTCTTTTAAGTGTTCACCTGATTAGGCCAGACCCACCTAAGATGATCTTCCTTATATTAACTTAGAGTAAACTGATTAGGAATCTTAATTACATATGCAAAGTCCTTTTTGCCATATAATTAGCATAATCACAGGAGCGATATCTCCTCATATTTAGAGGTCCTGCCAACACCCAAGGGGAGGGGATTACACAGGGCATGTCCACCAGGGATCCATCTTCGAATTCTGCCTACCAGAGTATATTAAAAACAAACAAGCAAGAAAACAAATGAAATAAACTGAAGCAACTATGAACTACAAGGGAAAAAACAAGCTGTCCAAGAAAGGAAATGTAATCACAGTATATAACAGCTCAGGGGAACCAAAATTGTAAAAAAGTAAATATTAAATGTTGATTTAGTAGAATAATGACAGTTGAATGATGAGAAGGGGAGGCTTGTATTGTGAGAGGAAAGGGATGCTAAATTCTCATCTTCTATGGTAGGAAGACAGTAAATATTGCCTAAAATTGAAAAATCAAGAAAGAGCAGTACAAATATGATGTTTAAAAATCTGGAGATAAATGGCTGAAGAAATAGTAAAAAGAAAGGAAAGTGACTACTTTTGGAGAGAGGGACAGATGAATGCTGGGGTTTTCCTTAAAATAAGTTTTTAAACATATGAGTAAATAAAATACTAATAAGATTTATTATTTTTAACAATGTATAAAGAATATTTTCCCATATCATCAAATAACTTTCTACATTGTTATTTTAATGCTTGCAACTTACTCCATCTTATGAATGGGTCATGTTTTATCTAACCAATCTTTTATACTTACATATATGCTGTTTCTCCATTTTTTATTATTTTAAATAATTAGATAAGAATTCTGGACAACAAATATTTGGGAAAACATAATGATTGTTTTCCTACACATTCTAAAAATTACACATGTAATTTTAGAAGCAGTGCTAATTGACAAGAACAAAATATGCTAAGTACGTTATATGCATTATCTTATTTAATCCTTATAACAATTCTATAAGGTAAGTGCTATAATTATATCCACTTTTTAGGTGAGAAAAGTTGAAACTCAGAGTGGTGAAGTAACTTGTCCATGGGCATCTAGACAATGAGTAGTAAGGCCAGTATTTGAGCCTAAGTGTAGTTTATTCTCTTAACCGTTACATGATACTGATTATTTACCAGTCACTGTACTATGTGTTATATGTGTGACCTAATAAAATATTCATAACCTTGTAAAGAATCATTGCCATCCCCTTTTTTTAAAATGAGGAGGGCACTCCAGCTCTGAGAGATTACGTATGCTGCCCATGTCACATAACAAGTAAATGGTAAATCCATTTCAGTCTGGGTCATTCTCATTCTGCAGGCTGAGTACCAATTTATAGTCCAAATAGATAGACTTTATTTTAACCCATCTATCTCCAGGAATTTATTCATTCAGCAATTTAATGATGAAATCAGGAGATCCTAATCATCTCCATATTATAGTAGATGAAAAAACTAGGTAAAGAAGGAAAAATGATTTGTCCAATAAGACGTGAATCAGGGAGAGAGAAATGACCCTCCCACCCCCAGTGAATCTCCACCTGAGTACAGAGCATCCCAGTGCACAAATAAGTGCACTTTTAGGGATCAAGGAAGACCTCATGGGTGGTCCTCTATCCCCTTTCTAGGCTGGACAGTTAACAGGAAACTAGCAGGTGGACATCTTCACCACACCTTCCCCTTGCTCCACTGAACATCCTTCAATCACAGAATTTTTTTTTCTACATTAGATAATGGGCTGCCATGGAACTTTTTGTTTGTTTGTTTTTTAAAGAAAAGGTGGGAAGGTGTTCTCATATTTTAAGAATAGATATATAAACTTTAAATATATATTTCAAAATCCTTGGACTAAATGATGCCAAGGGTGTTTCCCAGCTCTAGCAATCTAGCATTCCCTCTGATATATATTGGTGGTACTACTATAACTGTTGTTATTTTACATACTAGCAAGGGACCATTTTTTATTTTTTTATTTTTTATTTTTTTGGCTGCCTTGGGTCTTTGTTGCTGCATGTGGGCTTTCTCTAGTTGCAGCAACCCAATTATTTTACATATTAAAAAAAAAAGCTCAAAACCCCTCTTGGAAGTCTTGTCTTCCTCAGATATAATATGCTATTCCAGCTTTCCATGACAGTGAGTTACCACTTTCTGAATTATTTTCTAAGAGCCTCACATTTGGGTCCCTGGCATATTTTATAAGTAGGAGTTCTGGTCAAGCTTCTTAGAAAACAAATCACTCGTTTTTTTCTCTCTTCAGGTGTCTTTACAGCACAATGCCTTCCTGTAGAGTTAAATCTTAGACAATATGTGATTCGGTATCATATCTTCGATAGTTTAAAATAGAGCTTCATATCTACATCTTAAGATTAAATCACTAAATTGTTTTGCTTCCAATATCATAAGCCCTTACTACTTTTAACCATAAAGTCAAGTAGCTAGAATATAGTAGGTCCTCTATAATTAGTGATTTATTAATATGTCAGATGCAATGAATTAAAAATTCATATTAAGAAAAAAACCATTGTTTATTTAATGACATTTTAGAGGCAACATAACATATTTTCATTAAAGTATAGTTGATTTACAATATTATATTAGTTTCAGGTGTACAGCATAGTGATTCAGTATTTTTACAGATTATATTCCATTAAGAGTTATCACAAGATAATGGCTATATTCCTCTATGCTATACAACATATCTTTGTTGCTTATCTATTTTATACATAGTAGTTTGTATTTCTTAATCCCATACCCATAACATGCCCCCCCTTCCCTCTGCGCATCGGTAACCACTAGTTTGTTTCTCATATCTGTAAGTCTGTTTCTGTTTTGCTATATACATTCATTTCTATTATTTTTTAGATTCCACATACAAATGATATCAAACAGCATTTGTCTTTCTCTGATTTATTTCACTAGTATAATATTCTCTAGGTCCATCCACATTGCTGCAAACGTCAGAATTTCATTCTTTTTATGGCTGAGTAATATTCCATTGTATATATATATATATATATATATATATATATATATATATACATATATTCTTCTTTATCCATTCATCTGTTGACAGACACTTGGGTTGCTTCCATATCTTGGCAATTATAAATAGTGACACTATGAACGTTGAGGTGCATATATCTTTTCGAATTAGCATTTCCTTTTTTTCTGGATATATCCCAGGATGGGATTGCTGGATCATATGGTAGTTCTATTTTCAGTTTTTTGAGGAACTCCCATACTGTTTTCCATAATGGCTGCACCAATTTCTATTCCAACCAATAGTGTATGAGGGTTCCCTTTTCTCCACATCCTTGCCAACATTTATTTGGAGGCTTTTTCATAATAGCCATTCTGACAGGTGTGAGGTGATATCTCCTTGTTTTGATTTGCTTTTCTCTGATGATTCACAATCTTGAGCATATTTTCATGTGCCTATTAGCCATGTGTATGTCTTCTTTGGAAAAATGTCTACTCAGATCTTCTGCCCATTTTTTTTGATTGGGTAGTTAATTTTTTTGATGTTATATTACAGGAGCTGTTTATATATTTTGGATATTAACCCCTTGTCAGTCACATCATTTGCAAATATTTTCTCCCATTCAGCAGGTTGTCTTTTTCTTTTGTTGATGGCTTCCTTTGCTATGCAAAAGCTTTTAAGTTTAATTAGGTCCCATTTGTTTATTTTGCTTTTATTTATTTTGCCTTGGAGACAGATTGCAAAAAATATTGCTACGATTTATGTCAGAGTGTTTGTTCTATGTTTTATTCTAGGAGTTTTATGGTTTCAGGTCTTACATTTAGGCCTTTAATCCATTTTTGAGTTTATTTTTGCATATGGTATGAGGAAATGTCCTAATCTCATTGTTTTAGATGTAGGTATCTAATTTTCCCAGCACCATTTATTGAAGAGACTGCCTTTTCTCCATTCTTGCCTCCTTTGTCAGAGATTAATTGACCATAGGTACATGCGTTTATTTCTGGGTTCTCTATTCTGTTCCATGATCTATGTATCTGCTTTGGCTCCAGTACTATGCTGTTTTGATTACTGTAGCTTTGTAATATAGTCTGAAGTGGGGGAGGATTATACCTCCTTTTCTTTGTGTGTATGTGGTTTCGTATGAATTTTAAGATTATTTGTTCTACTTCTGTGAAAAATGTCATGGATATTTTGATAGCAATTGCTTTGGGTAGTATAGCCATTTTAACAATATTAATTCTTCCAATCAAAAAGCATGAGACATCATTTCTCTTCATCATCTTCAATTTCATCAATTTTTTAATAGTTTTTAGAATATGGGTCTTTTACCTCCTTGGTTAAATTTATTCCTAGGTATTTTGTTTTGATGTGATTTTAAATGTGATATTTTTCTTTACATTCTCTTTCTGATAGTTCATTACTAGTATACAGAAAAGCAACAGATTTCTGTATATTAATCCTGTATCCTGAAACTTTGCTGAATTCATTTATTCTAATAGTTTTGGGGTGGAGATTTTAGGGGTTTCTATATAAAGTATCAAGTCATCTGTGAGTAGTGACAGTTTTACTTCTTCCTTTCTAATTTGGATACCTTTTATTTCTTTTTCTTGGCTGGCTGCTGTAGCTAGGACTTCCAATACTATGTTAAATAGAATTGGTGAGAGCAGGCATCCTTGTCTCATTCTGAATTTAGAGGAAAGGCTTTCAGCTTTTCACCACTGAGAATGATGTTAGCTGTGGGTTTGTCATAAATGGCCTTTATTATGTTAAGATATGTTCCTTCCATACTCACTTTCTGGATTTTATCATGGATGTTGAATCTTATCACATGCTTTTTCTGCATCTATTGAAATGATCATATGATTTTTATTCTTCCTTTTATTAATGTGGTGTATCATATTGATTGATTTGTGAATGCTGAACCATCCTTGTATCCCTGGAATAAATTCAACTTGATCATGGCATATGATCCTTTTTATATATTGCTGGATTTGGTTTGCTAATATTTTGTTGAGGATTTTTGCACCTATATTCATCAAAGATATTTTCTTTTTTTGTAGCGGCTTTGTCTGGTTTGGGTATCATGGTATTGGTGGTCTCACAGAATGAATTTGGGAGTGTTCCCTCCTTTTCAATTTTTTGAAATAGTTTGAGAAGGACAGGTATTAGTTCTTCTCTATATGTTTGGTATTATTCCCCTGTGAAACCATCCAGTCCTGGATTTTTGTTTGCTGGGAGCTTTTATTACAAATTCAATTTTACTACTAGTGATTGGTCTGTTCAAATTGTCTGTTTCTTCTTGACTCAGTTTTGGAAGGTTGTATATGTTCAAACAATATCAAGGAGTCAAGCCTGTGGAATATTAGACTAGAGAGGAAATGATAAATGGCTTTGGATATTCAGTATTTCCCACAAGGAAACAAATTAAGGTGGCATGCAGCCTAACACTGATTATTATAGTAGTTACAGCAGAGAACTGTAACTAGCATGTGAAACCCATGCCTTTAAGTATAGTATTTCCAAGGACAAGTAAAAAGTAAAACTAAAAGGAGAGATGTGTTTTAAATTAAAATAATAACAAAGCAATAGTGAAGGTAAAATTTGAACATCACAAAGATGGTAAGAAGATGATTGAAGATTAGCAAAAGCAGCTATAGTTGATTAGGAGCCACTGTGTAACTTTAAGCAAGTAGACAACCTGATGAGATTGACACTTTAGGAAGAGTGCTTTGGTGGCAATGTGGAAGCTGGACAGGAAAGTGATGGGATTGCAGGCAGGCAGGGAGAATGCTGCAGAAACCCTCAAGAGGGGTGGTGAAGGAGCACAAGGCAGGTGCAATGGAAAAGGAGAGGATGCAGTAGATGCAAGAGTTATTTAGGAGGTAGAAGGCATATGCAATGATATCAAGCATCTGGCTGGATGACTGGGCAGATGACAGGACCATTCTCAAATAGAGAAAACACTGAGGAGATGAGTTGGGAGGAATGGTGTTCCACATTCACCATGAGCAGGGGCATTAATTTCCAAGAACAGCTAGTAGCTCACAGGCTGTCTGTGAACACACCCTTAGACAACAACTTGAATATTCGGAACTGGGAACTTGAGAAAGCAGATGCCCAGTTCTGTGACCTCTGGTGATGAATGCTGCTAAAGGGATTAAGAGGGCTAAATGTTCCTCTTCTTCCTGATGACTTAATGGAGTTATACCCCACAGGCTCAGCAGCTGCCCTGCTGGAGGTGGGGGGCTACTAATTAAGGTGTGCAGTCTAGCTGATACCTGATAGCACTGCTGTGTCCTCTGGCACACAGCAGCCCATGTCTCAGACTTAAAGGGCAGAAATTGAATGCCACGCAACCTGAGCTCATGAGCTTGAGCTCCCCTGAACAGTGTCCACATCCCTGGGCATACACCAGGCAGAATTCATGTCTGCACATTCAGTCCTTGCAGCGTGCAGAAACCTAACACCTTTCTCCACCCACCTTACAGTGTCACCAGGAAATTAACACTCACCCAGGTACTGGGTCATAATTAAACTGAACAAAAAGACAGCTGCTCCTACCTTTCTTTTTTAATCACCAACATGCAGCCCTAGGGATTACTAGCTTTGGGGTGATTTAGGGAGGATTACTCTTTCATTAGTGTCTGGGGTCAGTTCCAAATCAACGTCACAAGAGCTTTTTAAGATACCCTCCCATGCCAACAGCTCATCCCTCTTCCATGTCTGAAAGGTTAGATTTTACAAAGCCATTGGCAATCTATTTGTCAGACCCCCAAATATCTGTGATTTTTCACCAGAAACCTCACTCAAAAATTAATTTGGCCCTGAGTTTCTAGGTGGCAAATGGCAAGTTGGAGTCCATGATCATAAACACAATTTGGGTTGCTTTTCACTGTATGCTTAGTCATCTACCACTTTTGTGACAATTCATAAGATTTGGCTGGATTTTCCTGCATTTTTCCATCAGCTCAGAATTTTTACTTTTCAGATGGATTCTGCATTATCTACAAATTTCTCAATTTCACCTACAATTCCTCTGGAGGAATATTTATGAAAATGTTGAAATAGAAGCAACCTCAAGTTTGATCCTCAATGGACCTCACGATTTGACATATTCCTTTATTTCTTACTTTAATCCCCCAATCCCATGATAATTTAGTAAAATTTTACTTGCTTGTTTAGAAAATAAGACATTTCTATGTAGAAACTTATTAGTGATTTTTGGAGATACTGCCCATTGGTTGATTGGCTTATCTACCTTAAATCAAGTTCTCTGATGTTCTTCCTAGAGGCCAACATTCTTCCCTTCTTCCTAAGTTAGTTTTAGGATAAACATAACTCCAGAAAACAGAATCATGAGTTCCATGAAATAATTCAGATGAAAATAAATTGAAAGTAGATTTTTATTAATTACCCACTATGAATATATGTCTAATGAGAATTTTTTAAATTATATATATGAATAACCAAAAGACAAGTTTTTTAAAAATGTACAGCTCAAGCATTTTACCTAAATTACTAAATATTATAGTATCTTTTAATACTAAATTCCCAAACAAAAAATTTCTAAGGCCCAACAAACTACTCTTTTTATGAGGAAGACAGGAAGAATGAAAACAAATTTTACCCTGCATATATAGACATATTCACAACACAGTTTTTTTTCTTTTGCATTCAGCTTTGATATAACTCGAGAAAAGATGCCAAATAAAAAAAGAAAACGTGAAAGCTGAACAAAAATTGCAAAAAAAAATTTTTAAGGCAGGGAAGGAGGCTAAATAAGGTCATTACTCTTATTAGTCAAAAGCTTAAACATCATAAAAAGCATGAAAAGGCCATTTGTGACTATGATAGAGGGCATCGCAAAAGTTGATAGGAGGGCATTTTTGCTTCCATTATTAGCAAGCCAAATAATCTGAACCAACCCTCATCCTGAGGACAAACAGAAAATCTGGACAAAATATAATTATCTACTTGAAAACATCAGAGATCCAACAAAGTGGCAAGGAATTATAAAGTCAAGATAGGGAAGAAGACAGAATCTGGGGAAGTGATCTGGGTGTTTGGAGTGCTTTTTCTGGGAAGGTTTTGCTGATTCCAAAAGAAGAGGTTAAGGGGCTAGCAAGCACTTCTGAAGGCTTCCTGAATCTAGGTAGGGGCAAGGAGACTAGGACATAAGGAGCGGAACAAGTGATGGATCCTCCTTATCTTTGGATTTGGCCTTGAAGAGCTGTGCTCCAGGAGATAGAGTAAACCAGGAGTAACTTAGCTACCAATCACCTTGAAATTACCCTCAGTGCTGGTACTCCCACTTGCCAGAGTAAATATAAATTATCTATGGAAGATTCTAGGCTTCAAATTATTTCAACAGAGCTTTCGGCAAATGCAACACCTAGCACAAAATAAAAATAGGCAGGGCCTTCCCTGGTGGCGCAGTGGTTAAGAATCTGCCTGCCAATGCAGGGGACACGGGTTCGAGCCCTGGTCCGGGAAGATCCCACATGCCGCAGAGCAACTAAGCCCGTGCGCCACAACTACCAAGCCTGCGTTCTAGAGCCCGTGTGCCACAACTACTGAAGCCCACATGCCTGGAACCCATGCTCAGCAACAAGAGAAGCCACCACAATGAGAAGCCCATGCACCGCAACAAAGAGTAGCCCCTGGTCACCGCAACTAGAGAAAGCCCGCGTGCAGAAATGAACCCAATGCAGCCAAAAATAAGTAAATAAAATAAATTTATTTTTTAAAAAAATAGGCAGGCAAACAAGGGAACAAGACACCATGAATGAAAACCAGAAAAACCAAAAGACACTATAAACAGAACTATGGAGGCCCTCAGAAAATGAATTTAACAGACACATGCTGACCATTTTCAGGGAGATAAAAGATAGTATAGGGATTTTTCAGCAGAAAACTGGAAACTATTTTTTAAAGTACTAAATGAAAACTCTAAAACTAAAACTAAAAAAAACAACTGAAATTAAGAATTCAATATGGATAGGTTCAACATTATATAAGACACAGCTGAAGAGCAAATGAACTAGAAGAAGCCAGAAGATAATACCTATAATTAAATGTGAAGAAATAAAAGAAATAAAGCACACAGAAAATAGGGTAAGAGATATCAAGTATAAAGTGAGACTGTCTATCATATTAATTAGAGTCGCAGAAGGAGAGGAGAAAAATAATATGAGATAACAGCTAAGACCTTTCCAAAACTAATGGAAGACACTGAGGTAAAGGTTCATGAAGCCCTAAAAATTATAAAAAGGTAATTAAAAGAAATGGACAATTACATCACAGTAAAATACTAAGTACAAAGAGCCAGGTGGGAAAAAATAGATTGCTTTCAAAGATGCACCAACTATCATAAAACTGATTTCTTAACAATGAAAGTAAAAGATAATGAAAATTCTGAGAAAGTGGCAGAGTAGAAAGCACCAGGAATCTGTCTCCCCACCTAGACAATAACTGGACTGGCAGAATCTGTCTGATATAACTATTTTGGAACTCTGGGGTCTGTTGAAGGCTTGCAACTTTGAGGAGAAGGCTTGGGCAATAAATTGTGGTTGATTTTAGTCAATTTCAGCTCTTACACAGTAATGGCTACCCATCACCCATCTCCAGCCACCTGGAAGGCAGCTATGCAGCGTTCCTGGAACAGCCTACACACAGCTTATGGGAGCTAGGGTGGTAAAAAGGATTCAAAGGTGGATTTAAGCAGGTAGAAGAAAGAATCAGTGGATTTAAATATAAGACAATGGAAATTATCAATGCTGGGAAACAAAGAAAAAAAGATTGAAGAAAAGTGAACACAGTCTAAGGAACCTTTCGGACACCAGCAAATACACCAACATATGCATTGTGGGTATCCCAGAAGGAAAAGAGAGAAAGGGAAAGAGAAAATATTTGAAAAAATAATGGCTGAAAACTTCCCAAATGTCATGTTAATACATGATTATAAACATCCAAGAAGCCCAACAAACTCCAAGCAAAATGAATGCAAAGAAACCCACACCAAACTTTCAAAAGACAAAAACAAAGAGCAAATATTGAAAGTGGCAAGAGAGAAGCTAATCATCACATACAGGGGATCCTCAATAATATCCTCAATGAGATTTCTTATCAGAAACTTTGAAGGCCAGAAGACAGTAGGCTAATATATTCAAAGTGTTAAACGAAAAAAAACTGCCAGCCAAGAATCATATTCAGCAAAACTGTCCTTCAAAAGTGAGGAATAAATCAAAACACCCAGAGATAAACAAAAGCTGAGGGAATTCATGACTACTAGACCTGCCCTACAAAAAATGCTCAAGGGAGTCCTGCAAGGTGTCATGAAAAGATACTAAACAATACCTCAAAGCCATATGGAAAAACAAAGATCTCAATAAAGGTAAATACCTAGGCAATTATGAAAACTAGTTTTATTGTAACAATGGTTTATAATTGTATTTTTGTTTTCTACATGATTTTAGAGACTAATACATTTAAAGAGAAAAAGCAATTATTAGTATAAGAGCTTGTATTATTATAACTTTGGTTTGTAACTCCAAATTTTGTTTTCTACAGAACTTAGGAAACTAATGCATTTAAAAGAATTATTAGTTTATGTTTTCAGGCACACAATGTATAAAGGTGTAATTTTATAGCATCAACAACCAAAAGAGGTGACGACAAGAGCTGTAAAGGAACATAGTTTTTACATGTTACTGAAGATAAGCTGCTATACATTCAACTTAGGATGTTAAACATAATTCCCATGGTAACCACAAAGAAAATAGCTATAGAAAAGCACCAAAGGAAACTGCGAAGGTTTTTAAAATAATTCACTACTAAAAAATCAACTAGGGCTTCCCTGGTGGCGCAGTGGTTCAGAGTCCACCTGCCGAGGCAGGGGACATGGGTTTGTGCCCTGGTCTGGGAAGATCCCGCATGCCGCGGAGCGGCTGGGCCCGTGAGCCATGGCCGCTGAGCTTGCACGTCCAGAGCCTGTGCTCCGCAGTGGGAGAGGCCACAACAGTGAGATGCCCACGTACCGCAAAAAAAAAAAAAAAAAAAAAATCAACTAGACACAAAAGACAAAAATGCAGGAAATGAGGGGCAAAAATGTTGTAGGACATATAGAAAACAAATAACACAATAACAAAAATAAGTTCCTCCTGATCAGTAATTACTTTAAATGTAAATAGATTAAACTCTCCAATCAAAAGACAAATATTGGCAGAATGGATAAACAAACATGGTCCAACTACATGCTGTCTACAAGAGACTCACTTGAGAGCCAAAGCCAAACAGGTTGAAAGTAAAAGGACAGAAAAAGATATTTCGTGCAAATGGTAATAAAAAGAGAGGAGGAATGGCTATACTTATATCAGACAAAACAGACTTTAAGCAAAAAAGGTTACAAAAAACAAAGAAGTACATTATATATTAATGAAAGTTTCAATACAGCAAGAGATATAACAATTATAAACATTTATGCACACAATGACAGAACGTCGAAATATATGAAGCAAAAACTGACAGAACTGAAGGGAGGAATAGGCAGTTCTACTGTTATAGCTGCAGACTTTAATACCCCACTAACAATAATGAATGGAACAACCAGACAGAAAGTAAGGAACTAGAGGACTTAACACAATAAACAAATAAGATTTAATAGACACACAGAACACTCCAACCAACAAAAGCATAAACATTCTTCTCAAATGCACATGGGACATTTTCCAAGATAGCCCATATGTTAGGCCATGAATTAAGTCTCAGTAGATTTTAAAAGAAACATATATCATACAGAACATCTTCTCTGACCACAAAGGGATTAAGTTAGAAATGAATAACATAAAGAAGACTGGAAAATTCACAAAATTATGGAAATTAAACAACACACTGTTAAACAACCAATGAATTAAAGAAGAAATCACAAGGGAAATTAGAAAATATTTAGAGAGGAATGAAAATGAAAACACAACATACCAAAATTTATGAGATGCAGCAAAAGCAGTCCTGGGGGAAATTTACAGCTATAAATGCTTACATTAAAAAACAAGAAACAGGACTTCCCTGGTGGTCTAGTGGTTAAGAATCTGCCTTCCAATGCAAGGGACACAGGTTCTATCCCTGGTCGGGGAACTAAGATCCCACATGCCACAGGGCAACTAAGCCTGCACGCCACAACTACTGAGCCTGCACGCCACAACTACAGAGCTCACGTGTCACAACTACAGAGCCCACGTGCTCTGGAGGCTGTGTGCAACAACTACAGAGCCTGCACACAACTAGAGAGAGCCTGTGCACCGCAACTACTAAACCCACGTGCTCTGGAGCCCGCACGCTGCAACTACAGTGTCCACAACTACAGAGCCTGTGTGCCACAACTAGAGAGAAGCCCATGTGCCACAATGAAGAACCCACACGCAGCAGCAAAAGATCCCACATGTTGCAACTAAGACCCAACACAGCCAAAAATGAAAGGAAGGGAGGGAGGGAGGGAGGGAGGGAAAGAGGGGGGAAGAAAGGAAGGAAAGAAGGAAGGAAGGAAGGAAGAAAGAAAGATCTAAAATGAACAACCTAACTTTACAACTTAAGGAACTAGGGGAAAAAAGAACTAAACCCAAAGCTAGTAGTAGAAAAATATTAATAATAGTTAGAGCAGAGATAAATAAAATAGGGAATAGAAAAAAAATCAATGAAACAAAACAGATCAACAAGATCTACAAAAGAAAAGAGCAACAAAAAGATCAACAACAAAAAAAGATTAATAAGATCAACAAACCTTTAGCCAAATGAACTAAGCAATAAAGAGAGACAACAGGAATTACTGAAATCAGATATGAAAGTGGGGGCATTACTACCAATCCTACAGAAATAAAAAGGATAGGAGAGTTCTATGAACAAATATACGCCAAAAAATTGGATAACGTAGTTTTAAATGGACAAATTTCTAGACACACAACTCTTGGTAGTCCTTTACCAAGACTAAATTACAAAGCAATAGAAAATCTGAATAGACCTATAACTAGTAAGGAGGTTTAATCAGTAATCAAAAATATCTCCACAAAGAAAAGCCCTGGACATGATAGATTAACTGGAATTCTACCAAACATTTAAAGAAAAACTAATCCTTCACAAACTTTTCCAAAAAATTGAAGAGGGAAGACTTCCTAACTCATTCTATGAGGCCAAAGACACCATTAAAAAAAAACTAGAGGCCAATATCCCTTATGAACATTGATGCAAAAATCTCCCCCCAAAAAGAAAAAACCAGCAAACTGAACTCAGAATGATACTGAAACACACACACACACACACACACACACACACACACACAAAGGAATACTATTCAGCCATAAAAAAAGAAGGAAATCCTGCCATTTATGACAACATGGATGGACCTTGAGGACATTATGCTAAGTGAAGTAAGTCAGACAGAGAAAGACAAATATATGTGGAATCTTAAAAGACAAACAACAACAAAAAATAAAACCTCATAGAAAAAGAGATCAGATTTGGAGTTAACAGCGATAGGGGTTGGGAGGTGTGAAAACTGGATGAATGTGGGTAAAAGTTACAAATTTCCAGTTATAAGATAAATAAGTGTTGGGGATGTAATGTACAACATGATAACTATAGTGAACACTGCTGTATTGGTATATCTGAAAGTTGTTAAGAGAGTTAATCCTAAAAGTTCTCATCACAAAGGAAAAAATATATTCTTCTTCCTTTGATTTTTGCTTTGGGGGGGCATCTAAATGAGATGATACATGTTAACTCTACTTATTGTGGCAATTAATTCAAGATGTATATAAATCATTATGCTATATGCCTTAAACTTATACAGTACTGTTATGTCAACTGTATCTCAACAAAACTGAAAGAAAAAAACTGAAGAAAACCAAGGAAGTTGACACTATAAAATCAGGATACTGGTCACCTTTGTGAAGGAGGAATACAGGAAGCAATAAATGGAAGGAAGCATAAGGGAACTTTGGGATGCTAACAACGTTCTATTTCTTGACCTGGGTGGTGGTTATACAATCATTTTGTAATAATTCATTGAGCTGTACATTTTTGTTTCATATTTTATTTTGTTTCTCTATGCGTATTTTATTTTTCAATGTTTTAAATAAATTATTAAAAAAGCTGATTGAACGGATAGTTAAATTCAAATTATAATTAACACATCTCTCTCAGTAATTTATAGAAGTAGACAAAATCAGTAAGGTTAGGATGTAAACAGTAGTATCAACCAATCTGACCTAAACTGATAGCTATACAGCACTCCACACAGCCTCTGCTTAATACACATGCTTTTCAAATATACATGGAACATCCATCAAGATGGACTATATGCTGGGCCATAAAACAAGTCGCAATATATTTAAAATCATGAAGATAATATAGAATATGTTCTCTGACTACAATGGAATTAAGTTATAAATCAATAACAGACATCCAGAAAATCTCCAACATTTGAAAATTGAACATGCTTCTATATAATCAATCGGTCAAAGAAAAAAAAATCATGGAGAAATAAGAAAATATACTGAACTGAATTAAAATAAAAATACAATGTATCAAAATTTGTGAGATGCAGCTGAAACAGTGCTTAGAGAGAAATTTATAGTATGAAATTATATTAGAAAAGAATTATCTAAAATCAATTATTTAAGCATCTACTTAAAAAGCTGAAGACAGCCTCATCCACCAGAGGGCAGACAGCAGAAGCAAGAACTACAATCCTGCAGCCTGTGGAATGGAAACCACTATCACAGAAAATCAGACAAAATGAAATGGCAGAGGTATATGTCCCAGAAGAAGGAACAAGATAAAACCCCAGAAAAACAAGTAAGTCAAGTGGAGATAGGCAACCTTCCAGAAAAAGAATTCAGAAGAGTGATAGTGAAGATGATCCAGGATCTTGGAGAAAGGATGGAGGCAAGGATCGAGAAGATGCAAGAAATGTTTAACAAAGACCTAGAAGAACTAAAGAACAAACAAACAGAGATGAACAATAAAGTAACTGAAATGAAAACTATGCTAGAAGGAATCAATAGCAGAATAACTGAGGCAGAAAAACAGATAAGTGACCTGGAAGACAGAATGGTGGAAATCACTGCCATGGAACAGAATAAAGAAAAAAGAATGAAAAGAAATGAAGACAGTCTAAGAGACTTCTGGGACATTAAATGCACCAACATTCACAGTATAGGGGTCCCAGAGGAGAAAAGAGAGAGAAAGAACCTGAGAAAATATTCAAAGAGATAATTGCTGAAAACGTTCTTAACGTGCAAAAGGAAACAGTCACCCAAGTCCAGGAAGCACAGAGAGTCCCAGGTAGGATAAACCAAGAAGGTACATGCCAAGACACATAGCAATAAAATTGACAAAAAGTAAAGACAAAGAAAAATATTAAAAGGAACAAGGGAAAAACAACAAATAACATATAAGGGAACTCCCATAAGGTTAACAGCTGATTTCTCAGTAGAAACTCCACAGGCCAGAAGGGAGTGGCATCATATACTTAAAGTGATGAAAGGGAAGAACCTACAACCAAGAATACTCAACCCAGCAAGGCTCTCATTCAGATTGGATGGAGAAAGAAAAAGCCTTACAGACAAGCAAAAGCTAAGAAAATTCAGCACCACCAGACCAGCTTTGCAACAAATGCTAAAGGAACTTCTCCAGGTGGGAGAGAGACCAGCAACTTAGAACAACCTTGTACATATATAGACTACTATATTAAAACCTCATGGGAACAGCAAACCCCAAAACTACAAGAGATACACATGCAAAAAAGAAAAAGCAACCCAAACACAACACTGAAGAGGGTCATCAAACCACAAGAGAAGAGAACAAAAGAGGAAGGGAAAAAAAAAGACCTACAAAAACAAACCTTAAACAACTAAGAAAATGGCAACAGGAACATACATATTAATAATCACCTTAAATGTAAATGGATTAAATCCTTAAACCAAAAGACACAGACTGGTTGAATGGATACAAAAACAAAACACATGGGCTTCCCTGGTGGCGCAGTGGTTGAGAGTCTGCCTGCCGATGCAGGGGACACGGGTTCGTGTCCCGGTCCGGAAAGATCCCACATGCCGCAGAGCAGCTGGGCCCGTGAGCCATGGCCGCTGAGCCTGCGCGTCCGGAGCCTGTGCTCCACAACGGGAGAGGCCACAACAGTGAGAGGCCCACGTACCGCAAAAAAAAAAATTATATATATATATATATATATATATATATATATATATATATATATATATATATATGCTGTCTACAAGAGACCCACTTCAGCCATAGGGACACATACAGACTGAAAGTGAGAGGATGGAAAAAAGGTATTCCTTGCAAAGGGAAATGAAAAGAAAGCTGGAATAGCAATTCTCATATTGGACAAAATAGACTTTTAGATAAAGACTGTTATAAGAGACAAAGAAGGACATTACATAATGATCAAGGGATCAATCCAAGAAGAAGATATAACAATTGTAAACATATATGCACCCAACATAGGAGCACTTCAAATACCTAAGGCAAGTACTAAAAGTCATAAAGGGAGAAATCAACAGTAACACAATAATAGTAGGGGACTTTAACACCCCACTTTCATCAATGGACAGATCATCCAGACAGAAAATCAATAAGGAAACACAGGCCTTAAATGGCACACTAGACCAGATAGACTTATACTTAATTGATATTTATAGAGCATTCCATCCAAAAGCAGCAGAATACACATTCTTCTCTTGTGCACATGGAACATTCTCCAGGCCTGACCACATGCTGGGCCACAAAGCGAGCCTCAGTAAATTTAAGAAAATTGAAATCATATCAAGCATCATTTCTGACCATAACACTATAAGATTAAAAATAAACTACATGAAAAAACTGTAAAAAATACAAACACATGGAGACTAAACACTATGCTACTAAACAACCAATGGGTCACTGAAGAAATCAAAGAGGAAATCAAAAAATTCCTAGAGACAAATGAAAACGAAAGCACAACGATCCAAAACCTATGGGAAGCAACAAAAGCAGTTCTAAGAGGGAAGTTTATAGCAATACAATCTTACCTCAGAAAATAAGAAACATCTCAAATAAACAACCTAGCCTTACACCTAAAGCAACTAGAGAAAGACAAACAAGCAAAACCTAAAGCTAGTAGAAGGAAAAAAAGCATAAAGAGCAGAAATAAATGAAATAGAGACGAAGAAAACAATAGCAAAGATCAATGAAACTGAAAGCTGGTTCTTTAAAAAGATAAACAAAATTGATAAACCTTTAGCCATTCTCATTAAGAAAAAAAAGAGAGAGGACTCAAGTCAATAAAATTAGAAATGAAAAAGGAGAAGTT
This sequence comes from Kogia breviceps, assembly GCF_026419965.1. Taxonomy (NCBI): domain Eukaryota; kingdom Metazoa; phylum Chordata; class Mammalia; order Artiodactyla; family Physeteridae; genus Kogia; species Kogia breviceps. Next base: position 32,488,829 of record NC_081310.1, on the reverse strand, counting down.
ACAACTGACACCACAAAAATACAAAGGAGCATAAGAGACTACTACAAGCAACTGTATGCCAATAAAATGGACAACCTGGAAGAAATGGACAAATTCTTAGAAAGGTACACTCTCCCAAGACTGAACCAGGAAGAAGTAGAAAATATGAACAGACCCATCACAAGTACTGAAATTGAAACTGTGGCTTCACAGGGCAATTCTATCAAATATTTAGAGAAGAGCTAACACCTATCCTCAAACTCGTCCAAAAATATTGCCGAGGAAGGAAAACTCCCAAACTCATTCTATGAGGCCACCATCACCCTGATACCAAAACCAGACAAAGATACCACAAAAAAAGAAAACTACAGGCCAATATCACTGATGAACACAAAAATCCTCAACAAAATACTAGCAATCTGAATCCAACAATACATTAAAAGGATCATACAAATGATCAAGTGGGATTTATCCCAGGGATGCAAGAATTTTTCAATATCTGCAAATCAATCAATGTGAGACACCACATCAACAAATTGAAGAATAAAACCCATATGATCATCTCAATAGATGCAGAAAAAGCTTTTGACAAAATTCAACACCAATTTATGATAAAAACTCTCCAGAAAGGGGGCACAGAGTGAACCTACCTCAACATAATAAAGGCCATAGATGACATACATACAGCTAACATCATACTTAATGGTGAAAAACTGAAAGCATTTCCTCTAAGATTAGGAACAAGACAAGGATGTCCACTCTCACCGCTATTATTCAACATAGTTTTGGAAGTCCTAGCCATGGCAATCAGAAAATAAAAAGAAATAAAAGGAATACAAATTGGAACATAAGAAGTAAAACTGTCACTGTTTGCAGATGACATCATACTATACATGGATAATCCCAAAGAGGCCACCAGAAAACTACTAGAGCTAATCAATGAATTTGGTAAATGCACAAAAATCTCTTGCATTCCTATACATTAACAATGAAAGATCAGAAAGAGAAATTCAAAAAACAATCCCATTTACCATCAAACCAAAAAGAATAAAATACCTAGGAATAAACTTACCTAAGGAGACAAAAGACTTGTACTCCGAAAACTATAAGATGCTGATGAAAGAAATTGAAGATAATGCAAACAGATGGAGAGATATATCATGTTCTTGGATGGGAAGAATCAACATTGTGAAAATGACTATACTACCCAAAGCAATCTACAGATTCAATGCAATCCCTATCAAACTACCAATGGCATTTTTCATAGAACTAGAACAAAATCTTTAAATTTGTATGGAGACACAAAAGATCCCAAATAGCCAAAGCAGTCTTGAGAAAGGAGAATGGAGCTGGAGGAATCAGGACTTCAGACTATACTACAAAGGTATAGTCATCAAAACAGTATGCTACTGGCACAAAAACAGAAATATAGATCAATGGAACAGGTTAGAAAGCCCAGAAATAAACCCATGCACCTATAGTCAATTAATCTACAATGAAGGAGGCAAGACTACACAATGGAGGAAAGACAGTCTCTTCAATAAATGGTGCTGGGAAAACTAGACAGCTACATGTAAAAAAATGAAATTAGAACACTCCCTAACACCATAAACAAAAATAGACTCAAAATGGATTAAAGACCTAAATGTGAGACTGGACACTATAAAACTCTTAGAGGAAAACACAGGCAGTACACTTTCTGACATAAATCACAGCAGTATCTTTTTCAACCTGTCTCCCAGAGTAATGGAAATAAAAGCAAAATTAAACAAATGGGACCTAATTAAACTCAAAAGCCTTTGCACAGCAAAGGAAACCATAAACCAAACCAACAGAATCCAAAGAATGGGCGAAAATATTTGCAAATGATGTGACTGACAAGGGATTAGTCTCCAAAATATACAAGCAGCTCATGCAGCTCAATATCAAAAAAACAAACAACCCAATCGAAAAATGGGCAAAAGACCTAAATAGACATTTCTCCAAAGAAGACATACAAATGGCCAAGAGGCACATGAAAAGATGTTCAGCATTGCTAATTATTAGAGAAATGCAAATCAAAACTACAGTGAGGTATCACCTCACACAAGTCAGAATGGCTATCATCAAAAAATCCATAAGCAATAAATGCTAGAGAGGGTGTGGAGAGAAGGAACTCTCCTACACTGTTGGTGGGAATGTAAATTGGTACAGCCACTGTGGAGAACAGTATGGAGGTTCCTTAAAAAACTAAAAATAGAGCTACCATATGATACTGCAATCCCACTCCTGGGCATATATCCAGAGAAAAACATGGTTCAAAAGGATACATGCACCCCAATGTTCATGGCAGAACTGTTTACAGTAGCCAAGACATAGAAGCAACCTAAATGTCTATCTACGGAGGGCTGGATAAAGAAGTTGTAGTACATATATACAATGGAATATTACTCAGTCACTAAAAAGAATGAAATAACGCCACTTGAAGCAACATGGACGGACCCAGAGATTGTCATACTGAGTGAAGTAAGTCAGACAAAAAGAAATATCATATCACTTATATGCAGAATCTTAAAAAAATGATACAAATGAACTTATTTACAAAACAGAAACAGACTCGCAGACTTAGAGAATGAACTTATGGTTACCAGGGGGGTGGGGGGAGGGAAAGTTAGGGAGTTTGGTATTGACATGTACATACTGCTATATATAAAATAAATAACCAACAAGGAAAATAAAAAATAAGAGACTGAGCCTTAGTCCATTGGGTTTTATCCCAAAAGCCTCCATTTTTTAAACTAAATATGGTGAGTTTAAAATTTTTATAACTTGAATGCTGGATGTATAAGAATAAACAGGAGAAATGAAAATAAATTTTTAAAAGCTGGAAAAGTAAGATAAACCTAAAGTAAATATAAGAAATAATAAAAGAAATCAATTATTATAAAAGCAAGCACAATAAACAGCTATTGGACAAAAAAACAAAAAGAAATCAATTAAATAAAAAACAGACAACCAATAGTGAAAATCAATGAAACCAAAGCTGGTTCTTTTATTATAAAATATAACACATCACAAAAGTGCACACACACAGAAAACACACAGTGCAATGATTTACCAGTGAACACCCTGCAAGTACCACTTGATCAAGAAATAAAACACAAACAATACCCAGGGTCTCCCTCCACATCCTGTCCCTTCCCAATCATTAACCTCTCCATCCCTCTAATCACTATGCAAACTTTTATGCAAATAACTTCCTTGCTTTCATTATAGTTTTACCACCTAAGAATGTGTCTTTAAAGTCTAGAATTGAGTTTTACCTGTTTTTATTAAACTTCATATAATGATAACATAGTATGTATTAGATGTGTTTGCTTGCCATTCACATATCTTCTTTAGTTAAATGTTCAAATTTTAACTGAGTTATCTTTGAAACTATCAATACAATTGATAAACCTCAAGCTAAACTGATCAAGATAAAGAAAGATACAAATAACCAGTATCAGCAATGAAAGAACTGGCATAACTACAAGTGCTACCAACATTAAAAGAATAAGGAAATATTATTAAAAACCTTTTAATAATTTGACAACCTAGTTTACATAAAGTGACTTATCCAGCTAGGTATGTGGGAATATTCCAAAATAAACACTTGAAATGTCTTACCTTTCAAAAACCTTCAAATCTGTCCTTAGACCTGTGTTTATCCTGAAGTCATTTGAAAGACAGGCTAAACATATCAATTTATCTCAAAAAACATCTTTTGGGGCTTCCCTGGTGGCACAGTGGTTGAGAGTCCGCCTGCAGATGCAGGAGACGCAGGTTCGTGCCCCGGTCTGGGAAGATCCCACATGCCGCGGAGCGACTGGGCCCGTGAGCCATGGCCGCTGAGCCTGCGCGTCCGGAGCCTGGGCTCCGCAATGGGAAAGGCCGCAACAGTGAGAGGCCCGCGTACCGCAAAAAAAACAAAACAAACAAACAAAAAAAACATCTTTTAAGTGCCTACAAGGTACACTACCATCAAGGATTCATATTAAAGACGTGGTCTTTTCTCATAGTCCTGCAATCTTCATTTGGCTCAGTGACTCCTGGAAAAACAAACATGAATAAGAGACAACACTAGATTTATTAAAGATCATAATGCTATCATTTATTGGAGGAAAAAAGCCAAAAAAAAAAAAAGAATTGTTTTGTGATATTTGGGAGAAAAAAACAGCTTACTTAACAGTAAAATTCTTTCTCTGAAATGAGTTAGTAAAAAGAAAACAATCTTCCCTGTATGAAACAGCATCTCAAGGTAGGAAAAGCAGCACACAAGACTATAGTTTGTGATATGAAAATTTCGGTATGCCACCAGCAGCATTCAAAATTGGCTGAGTATCTGTACAATTACAAAAATTGATGTTTTAACAGAGTGTTTTAAAAGCTCATCATACTAAAACAGGCACAATGTTCTGAAAGCATATAAATTCCCCATGGGCTTTTGAACATCTTTACCCTCAACTGCACAATCAGAATGTACAAAAGTAGTGAAAGATCAGAGTTCAGAGGTTTTAATTTTTTTGTTTTCCTTGTTCCAAATGGCAAAGTCAAGCAAAAATACTGAAAAAGGCAAAATAAGCACTTCTCATAGCAAAAAGACCACAAGATTGCATGTAAACTATGGTTTTCCTTTAAGACATTACACAAGGTTCATCTGTACTTAAGGCTCATTTCTTCTTCTTGCAGTATGGAAGTTCAACAGGCAGAGAGCAACATTCTCTGACAAGTCTCAGTTTGGTCTCAAAGGCTACCTCCCAAGGATCCACAAGGATATTAAGTCTAGGCAGCCATTTATATCAGGGAACTTTTGTCCATGCTATGTCTATTTTTGGGTGCTGTTTATTAAGTGTAGTGTCATTACTTTGTTGTAAATATACACATCAGTAGTAATTGTTTTTTATGATGCTGTGGACTGACCTTTCACTCCAAATAGCCATGTTCCTCCTGTCTAGTGAACACACTCTTGCCTGCTTTCAGCTCATCCCGTCTATAGAAAATGTTTTGTACATTTCCAAGCCCATCGTCAGTTTATCAGCTCCTGCTAAGAAGGACATAATTTTATTCAGTCAATTTACATTAACAAAGGCTCTGATGGACCATGGGCTCTGCTCACAAGCTCTGTGGTGAGACCTCTGCCGGTGCTTTGTGAGGCCCTTTGTGAGGTCAAGGGACAGAAATCTGAGCCATCAACAGCAAAGCTTAAGTGTACCAGGGGCTTAAGAGTGTCACCTATGCATTCACGGTAGAACTAGAAATAACCAAAAAGTGGGACTAAACGCCCGATCTATCTCAAGTAAACTGGAGGCAAGAACACTGCACGGCACTCTCCTCTTCACTTGACAAAAAATCCTCCAGATCTCAGAATTGCATAAAATTATAAATTAGAAGGTGCTTGAAAGTCACATGATTTAATCCCCCAACTTTTAAAATATAAATTGCTAAAACAATTTAGACTTCTAAATGTAAATTCTTCTGTTAATCTTACCGAGAGCTACACAGGTATCTATCAGTATTTAACTTCAGGTGAAGGTCTGTTCGCTTTTTTTAAAAAGCTATCTGCAAGGAAGCTACTGCACATCTTCAAACTTATCTTAAAAAGTCTTGGATTTTAAAACCAAAAGAACAATGCCTGTAATCTAGCAACATGGCCCTATAAACCTTAAACACTGATTTCTGTCGTTGTTGATCTGCTGAAAATGAAGTTGAAGGATGGGTTGCGGATTTTGAAGTATCTGCAATCCTACAGCAGACTCTAGTCAGAAGTTATCTAAGGAAAGAGACGAGAAGGCAAGACTGGTGTAGGCGGCCCCATAGAAAAAGGACTCCACAGCCACAGGGCTGCAGCTCCATTCCCTAATTCATTCCACCAAGTCTCATCACACGTGTTCCAACACATGTCACTCTCGCGGAGCTATCAAAAGCAGAAACAGCCAAACCGGTATCCCCACACCCCTTTTGTTTTTTTTTTTTAAGGTATGACCCACTTCTTAATTATCTTTGCTAAAGAAGTACCCAAAAGTAATTTTATTTAGATGCATTTCATGATTGTATTTCCTGCTCCCTGCGCATGTACCGATTAGGGTGGAAGGTAGCCCTCAGGTGGAAAACCCACAGTCACCACACAGGCGTGATGCACAGGAGCTCCAAGCATTGAGATAGTGAAGCCGGTGAGAATGCTCAGCTGTGGAGAGTGGTCGGTCCTTCCCAAGGACAAGACGGCCCGTCTGTGGGAGGGAGGGAGAGCAGGAACCTCGGCCGGGTCTCAGCAGCAGTGGCCACAGGCACAGCCACGCAGAGGGGCTGGAGAGCCAGAAGTTCCCCCGAGCACATCGGGCAAAAGGGGAGACCTCTTAGACAGCGAGACGGGAGGAGATGGGAAGCAGCGAGTTAGTAAACAGACCCGCCCGGTCTCTAAGGGGTGGGCAGAAGGCAGAGAGGGCCAAGAGCACTGGAAGCCAGCTCTCCAAGTCTGGACACAGCGGTCACAGGCCAACACGGCCAGGGAAGAGCGTTCAGGCCAGCACTCCCACCCAGCGGTTGGAAGCACAGCCTTGCACGAACACATTCCTTATCTACAAAAGAGCCACCTCAACGGTTCCCTTCATTCCAAAACGCAAGGATCTCTCCTTCACCCAGCAGTGAACGGGGTAGGATAGAAGGCAGGGGAGCAGGGAAACAGAGACCACGACCAACCACAGGACCTAAAACCCTAACTCTCCACTCCTCATCTCACCCACGAGGTTGCTTTTAACCAGTACAGTTGCTTGGTAACAGCTTTCAGCATATTTGAAATGGATTTCTTACTCCTACAGTCCAGCAGACAAAAACAAGTAGGGAAGCAACCAAAGGGTAAGGCGGCAGAAGGAAAAATTTCGGAGTCTGGAAGATCCTGGAAGGCGGGATCACCCACAAGCTGCCGAGGTGTCCGGACTGGAGCTGTCTGAACAAACTGGCCACAGGCCTCCAGAGTTAAGGCAAAGCAGGAGCTTTCATGCAAGAGCTAGTGCCCTCGGCTAGTGAGATCTGATACAGACCCCTTACCCGCTCTGAGGCTGTTCCTTCTCTAATAAGGGAGACAAGACTGCTAGCCTGGCAAAGTGATTGTTGAATATTCAACAAGATAGTGCACGGCAATGTCTACAGTGCCGGACACGTACTATCAAATAAGCTTTTTTAGATAAATTAATGGCCAGAGATAGTCACCTTATCACCTTCAATGGTCATCCATTATTTCCGGGATTAAATAATAATACCCACCTTTTACCGAGGTATCATTTACCTATGCTGGGCCTCACGCTAAGCACTTGACACATTTCTCGTTGACATCCTGTGATGAACCAGCAGGAATCATTATCCCCATTATTTTTAAACAGATGAGCGATGTGAGCACCAGAGGTTAAGGAGCTTGTTCAACATGACACTAGCAGGTGATCGAACCACAACTCACACCCAGACCTGTTTCACAGCCCACGTTCACCACCACTACATTATACAGGCCTGGTGACATCTTAACCTCATGTCTCACAAAGTCAAGTCCAGCCTCTGAAAAGGGCCCAGAGGGGTCAGCCTTTTAGGTGTATTACTCCAGGCTATTTGAAGCTCACAGTGACCAGGCTAGCCTCACATCAGCTCTAAAGAGAAGATGAGTTCTGACCCCCTTCACAGAGCCCTTCTGAGATCTGAGCTGTCTCCTGGAAGCCCCTGGCCCGTGAAGGAACCCCACACAAGCCAGATGGTAGCATATACTTTCCACTCCTGGCTGAAGGTAGGTTAGGGGCCTCGGCAGCCTAGAAAAGGACCTAGTAACACTGGCTCCACACTCTGGCCCCGTCAGGCCTGTTCATACCTCCCCAGTTCAGAAGAAAAGCCTCACCGGTGTGAGGTCTTGGCTGCAGCAGGAAAATGAATTCAGCAATCAGTCACAAGCAAGGAGACAAGCAGTGGACCACTGCCTTTGGTTTGGAGGTTCCCAGAGCAAAAGCGTGAGTGGACCGGCCCACCTGGGAGAAGAATAGAAAGGCAAACCCAAACAGACTTCTCCTCTGGAGGTGACTTTGGAGGTCCTGTAATGCCAAGAACTCCAACGATGAAGAGAGATCATTCTGATGGTCAGGCCGCAAGGAGGAGCAAAAGGGCACAAAAGGACTGATGGAGATCCTACAGATCTAAGAGGAAGCTTCCCAAAGGGAGACTGAGCGGGAGAAGATACAATGACGTAGAGAGATTGCAACCAGAAAAGGTACAGGCTTGGCTGATGAGAACAGGAAAAACAGTTACAGGAGGTAACACCAGAGCCACACCAGGAAAACGCGGTGTCCTGAAGGTCCGGGACCAAAGCTGGGGCACCCAGGCTTGGGGCTCAGTTCTGCCATCGACTGTGGCTTTGGGCGGATCTCGTAACTTCTCTGAGCCTTGATTTCCTTGACTGCCTAGTGGGATACAATCCCTGCTTCATCACAAGGCTCTTACAAGGACTAGACAACATCAGGGACATGAAAGCACTTTGTCTGTGGTCAGACATCAAGCTGCAATATGGCCACCCCGCAGTCCCTGGTGTCTTCTCCCACTGTTTCCAGCACAGGCTCCACTGCAAACGCTGGGACTGTTTAAAGGTCACTGGGCAGGAGTGCCTACTTCCTGCTGGTTCCACAGCGGGCTCTGTCTTCCCACCTACTCTCCCCTGGCCCCGTTCTAGGGGAGAATGGAAAACAAAATCAGTTTAAAAGCAAACATTTATAAATAATGGAGGGAAAAAAATACAGCAGAGAGCAGCAAGATTTTTCACCTCCTACCAGGTCTTGTCCAAAAGGAAGCAGTAGTGTTTGCTGCTGCCGCTTTGTTCTCTCTCAATCTCGTTCCAGGAGGTCAAGAGTAAAGATATGTGGTGGGGAGAAAGAAAAACCCAAGAGAAAAAAAGTGTGCACTGAATGTTAGAAAATACATTCCGTGGGCAGGTGTGGAATCAGAACAGCAAAAGAGCCACGGCTCAGGTCTAAAAACAACACACATCACCAAAAAGTGCTCCTTTTCTACTGCAGTCCACGGCCAGACTCTCCACGGGCTCGTGTGCAGCTGTCAGGAGGGCAGAACCACTTGTTCCCAGACACCAGAGTAGAAGCGTGTCCACACTGTGTGGGCCAGGGGTGACGGATGCCACGCTGAGGAACAAATCTACGAAGTCCCTGTAGACTCCCAAACTCTATCCCTTCCTGTTGCACCCCTGTGACTCCAACAGGGCGGCCTGTTGCCAGCTGGGAATCACTGGCTCCCAAGGCTTATCTGCTGCTGCTTAACAAGGTTTTTATTTATGAGAACTCAGTGGAACACCATGCAAAGGTGCATAAGGAAGATTCCACTCCATCAGATACAGAACCCACCTCTCATATCGTGCTACAGACATTTGGGTTTGGGAACACACCATTGCCTCCAAAAGTAACCCTCAGGTGTTCAGAATGCAAGCAGCAGGTCGCTGCAAGATCAAAGGCACGTGTCTGTGAGACAGAGATTTAGAAGATATTTACAACACGGTCCACGAGCTTCCATCCACCGTGCCTTCCAAAGCTTTGCAAAACCGGCTGTGTGTTACGCAAGACATACAGCAAAACACTTCTTCACAGCGTCCCTAGGAAGAAAAAACACAAAGATAAATGGGAGATCATCACTCCAAAGGCTCCTGGAAGTGGTAAAGACCCTCCTTGAGATTTTCTGGGCACCCAGAGTAGCACGCCGCAGAGCAGAAAGCACCCAGACCATGGGGGCAGGTCTACACGGCATCAAACCTCAGCTTCAACGTCTACTAGTAATTATCGCAGGGAAGAGACTTGCCTTATTTGAGTATCAAATTCCTCATCTGTAAAAGGGCATGTCCCCACTTACTCTGTAGACCAGCCTGGGAATTAGTGCATTGAACAGAGTAGGTATTTAATAAAGAATAGCTACCATGACCATCAGAGGAAAAGATAGGAAGAAAGTGGAAACTATCTAAAACCAAGAAATTAGTCAGGACTGTATACTTTAATATCAACCAGAATCACGGAAGGCACCAAAAACATTAAGTCAAATAGGCACTAGGGCCTTTCTCCTTTCTAAGAAGGCAGCAGAAACTTGTTAAGGGACATCTTGCAGGAGTTCCCTAGCACAGGGATCTCTCTATAGGTACTGAGCACTTGCTACTCTGATGTGTGAGCCCTATGCCAGGCACTTGCTCCTTGGAATTCAGTGTAGAGAGTGCAAGGAAAGAGTGAGGGCTCAGCAGATTACTATTCTATTCAAGCAGGCACATCCATCCCACCGCCATATCTGGCCACGTTCTAGGGCTTCTCACTCCAGTTCTACTCCTTGTGCTCTCAGCTGCATTTGTGCCAAGGACACTGGAGTCACACGAGGGAGGGAGGGAGGAAGCATGAGAGAATGCATTAGCATGAGCGGGCGCTGCATTTTACTATCAAGATAATTCTAGGACAGCATTTCTTAAGATAGGCTCTGCACTGAAGTCCCAGCAGATGCTCTGCACAAGAAAGGGTCTTAGGGACAAATAAGATCCCTTGTGGCAGCTCACAATACACATATTAAAGGACCTGGGGAAAAAAAAAAAAAAAAAAAAAGGACCTGGAAAGCCTATTCACAAAGCCACCCAGCTGCCTTTAATGTGATGGGCTGGTTAACTTCTCATCTAATCAGTCACTCGCCACCATCTTCCGATCACTGTCAGCGACAGCCTTGGAAGGCCTAAGTCTGCTCTTCCTCCTTCCCAGCTCACGCACATTTCTCACTGCCTCAACACAGTTAAGGAAAAGCCTCTTTTTAGTTAACAGGTCATGAAAGAGAAGAATGGAAATAAAATGGTGACACGAGAACAGAGGCAAAGATCACTGAAAGTGCTAATTAAAGGAGGTTTGGGGCTTCCCTGGTGGCACAGTGGTTGTGAGTCCACCTGCCGATGCAGGGGACACGGGTTCGTGCCCCGGTCCGGGAAGATCCCACATGCCGCGGAGCGGCTGGGCCCGTGAGCCATGGCTGCTGAGCCTCCGCGTCCGGAGCCTGTGCTCCGCAACGGGAGAGGCCACAACAGTGAGAGGCCCGCGTACCGCAAATAAATAAATAAATAAATAAATAAATAAATAAATAAATAAATAAATAAATAAAGGAGGTTTGGAGGTCAGAAGCTCAGAGTGAGAAAGGGGCCAACCCCAGTCAGTTATCACGAGTCCTTTCAGGCCGGGTGGGGGGGTGGGGGGGTCGAGGGTCAAGTGAGTTGCTCAAGGTCACACTGCTAATCAGGAAACCCTGGTCCTCCAGAGACCTGGCCCTGCTTACTTTCCCTTTATGAATTCTTTTCTGAAACGTTCCCATCAGTGGGATAGTGTAAGAAAATAAGCATGGACTTCGACCCCCTCCATCCCTTGCTCAGTGATATTAAGATGATATTCACCTTTAGGAAAATCTCCTCAAACCTACAGGTTAAAAGAGTGATAATGAGCATATTACATACTGTCTATCACAGCAGAATGTTCCCAGCACCAGGATCGGTAGACCTGGGTCAAATGCCTATCATTGGTTGTATTATGGGTCGGGGGGGGTGGGCATTAGCTTACTAATCTATAAAATAGGTGTATAACATCTGCCTATTCGTCTCAAAGGATTTTCATAAAGATAAAACAGCATGAACTCTCTGAAAGCACCCTAAATGAAGAGGCCCCATGCAAACCATCATCATCCCCAAATGACAGACATTATAATCCTAAAGACAGTCTTACCTTGCGAATGGTATGTAGGAAAGGCTATACCTACAATGCAAAACAAACAAAAGATCAAGTCAAATGAAGGGAGTGGAAGATTACACAGTGGATTGGGTTTCTGAGCTGCAAGAGCACCTGCGGTGATGTATCCAGACCCCTTCCCTCCTCAGTGAGGAGGGCGTGTTCGCACACACACCACACACACGCGCGCTGTGCCATGTGTATAACAGGGAAGGGGGTGTCATCTGTAGCCACAGTAGGAGGGCAGAAGGCCCGTACGGAGACAACTCGGTCACCTCAGCCTCACGGGGTTACTGCTTTAACCAAATGAGCCAGCAGCATTACCTACAACAGGCAGATTCCAGATATCCAGATGACCTAGAAGCCCTATTCTAAAGGAACATCAAATAAAATCCAGATCAGCTGTCCTCTAATATGTTACAAGTTAGCAACAGAATACAACTTGTACCCCATTGGGATAAATTTTCTGCTCTGTGCCTATTCATTTTAAAAGAAGAGAAAAGAGAACAGGAAAAGAAAAAAAAAAAACCAAAAAACCCACTATCAACTGCCCTATGGATGAAAGTATAAGCAAGCTATGATTCTTTAAGAACCCAAGCCCACAGATATCTTGGTGGTCCCAGTTAGCTCAGCCCCCTCGCCCAGAACGGAGCCACAGCGGGGAGGAAGCTGGCCACGCCCCCAAAGACCTGGCCTGGGTGTCAGGCAACCTGGAAGCCAATCAACGCTAAGAAGGCACATACAGTTGGAACACATCACGGTTGGAATAGGGCCATCTGCCTGTGCACATATGAACGCTGAATCTTTAAAAACTGGCTTCAGAATCAGTCTATATGCAAAGAAAGGCACGTGTATGTAGGGACTAATTTCTGCCCCGAGAAGAAAACCAAAATATAAACATAAGCCATCACACCAGGCCCTTTCAGTACCTACCACCACACTGTATGTGTCACATTAAAATCACGCCATCATTCTTCTCCGTAGCTGACACTCACCACGTACAAAAGCTGACTTACTTGGAATAAATTCCAAAGGGCATTTTGAAAGTACATTTATTCAAAAGTCCAAAATTACTAAAAAGGAAGGATGGGTGTTAAGCTTGCAGTCTCAAGATCCATTTCTATCAAATAAGACAACATTTGATCCTTGGAAGCTTTAAAACTTCCACAGTCTTCCTTTCTTCGCATTAGAGCCAACATTTTTTCCCAAAGTAGATCAAGTCACATTTTTATGAAACTGTTTTGGCAGATATCATCCCTTGATAAACTGTGAACATATTATAGAAACGTCTCAGAAGCTATTGATTCCATACAATAGTAAGGGTGCCACCACCCCTTTACTCTGATGTTGGACAGGTTTGAAATGGCCATGAACCTACAGCCCCATCCATGGTTTTGAATGATAATGTCTCCAGTGGTCCTTTCACTATGCTTGGTCCCTAGGGCACAACTAACTCCCTGGTTTTGCTACGGCACACAGCCACACGGTTTTCCATTTCGTCAGTCACTGCTTCTCATCTCCTGCTGACAATTCACTCTTTGTCCTTCTGTTAAATGATTCATCCCACCACAAATGTAACACTCACGATTTTTCTTACCAGTTTCCTTTTTCTTTAATGCCTGTTTGATTCACAAGCCTCTTTTTACCAGCCCCTACACAACTTCATCGTCCTTGCCCTTACCAGACGTGAGTTGTTGAATAACGTTTGTAACATCTCAAAATCAACCCTGAGCCCAGCAAAAATGCCACAGTGGGCAAAGAGCCTCCCACGACCACACAAGGCCACTAATGCCACCTACTGGCGGTGGGCTGAGTCGACAGGCTTTGGTGCTCTGCAGTGTGATTTGACTTGCATCATTAAGGATTCTTAAGTTGAAAAGCTTCTGTTTTCCTAATCCTCCTACCCACACCATGTGGGATTTTATCTCCTTCAGCTGCATTAGTCAGAGATCGATGTGGGAAGGGACTGTTGAAAAGGTTACTTACCACGCCAGGGCCAGAGACTGCAAAATGCAGAAGATGAGAGCAAGTCCACTGTTGTGCCACTGGAAGAAAAATGATATGGTTACAGGTGCGTGTGTGACAAGAGGCACACACCAAAAAGGTTAAGGAAAATTAAAATACACACTTACCCAAAAGGCAGAACACAGGGTAAGCGTAAGGCACAACTAGAGAGAGAAAGGAAACATTATTTAATTAATACGATGACAATGATAACAAGGAGGGGAAAAAAACCGTAAAGACATCATTCTTGACAAACTTACAACAACACATCAAACTTCCGTAATCAGATTCTGTGGTTATCACAGCCACCAAATGCATCCTTCATTTCAAAGCACTGAACCTACCCGAGCACCCATCTTCGGCAGATGAGTTCAAATCCCAGTGAAATGAAATTGGCCAATAAGGATTCATGTAGATTAAAAAGAGAAGGATCCTCTTCTACTTTCAAAGTTTCCCAAAATCTCTGCCCAGCAAACACAAGCACATTTCTGGTCCACCCATCCATACATCCTTCCATTTCAACACATTAAAGTAGGTTAAACACACACCTCTTTAACTCCTGCCAAACACTAGTGTCTGGAGTTAGAAAGGGCATGTGAGGGCAAAGGTTAACACTAGACGTCAATCTCACAGGCAGAGAGTCGATTATTTGTTTACATGTCACCTAACACTGTCCCTGAGTCCTTTCTTAGTAAGTTCTTTTTGCAAGAGACTTATCCAGGCCCTCTACATCCAGGGATGGCCAAAAGCAATTAGCAGTCCAGCTATCAGTCGTGCCTGTCCTCTCCATCCTGCTGTATCAGTAACTACTCAATAAATATGACCGAAATAATTTCTTGGTGTCCAGCATTGTGCCCAATGCTGTGAAAGGATACAAAACAGTAGCAAGTGTGGCCATGGCCTTAGAGAACTTACCCACCTGAACAAATGAGAGGTACACAAATGAAACTACAAAGTATGTTGCGCAAGGTCTGGACATTGCAATACTGATAACTGTAACAGCAGGTCCAGAGGACGTGGTCTGGAATGATGGGATGGTCCCATGGAAGGAAATGGCCCAAGGAAGGGAGAGGCATTCTGGGTTAATGGGACAGGAAGCTAGGACAAGACTGAAGACACTGTGGTGAAAGCAAGGAACGGGGGTGCTGGACCATGAGGAAACCAGACCTGCTTCAGGAAAACTGACAAAAACAAACAGGATCCCAAAGTCAGAGAATGACAAGGGGAAAAAGAGCCCATGCTAGGAGATGGGACACCCACTGGAGAGAATGAACCCTGTGTTCCCCAGTTATTCCCTCTAAGCTCTGCTTGTATGTGGCGTCGTCACCCACCACCAGGAGGGTGTCAGAGCTCTCTTATTACCACGTGAGTTTGCCAAATTTAAGAAGCAACACCTTCTGGAGGGGCTTGATAGAACTGGCAGTACCTTAACACCAACTGAAACACAAGTCAGGGGAAGAGAGTAAAAATTATTAGATGAAGAATGCTCCCTTCTGCCACAGTGGATACAGGCATCAGATAGTAAGTCAAGATGAAAGGGAAGAGGATAGAAGTCTTTAGGTTTAAAAGGAAAAAAATTGCAAACGGCAGAAACAAACACTCCTCTTTTAGACATTCAGCTAACAGGAAGACCTTACCAGCACCATGATGGTTGCAATCAAACGCGTAGGCTCTAACATTCGCTTCAGCTGTTTCACTGGTCCCATGAGGAAGAGAGTGCTAAGAGACAAACACACACAAGCCGTTCAGACCAGAACAGAACCACACGAGGTAAACCAAGGTGCCTCCCCATCACCTCCCCCAGCTCACCTGTGGCAATAATAGCAGTAATAGTAGCTGACACTTGAAAAGCTCTGACTGAGCTAGGCACTGTACTTTAGGGCCTTTTGTGCCTTATTCTTATTTAGTCCATTAACAATTTATGAAGTTGATTATAGAACAGTCATCATACTTATTTTGCACTTATTTTGTAAATTTTGTTATTTATCTAAGGCCACCCAACTAGAATACGGTAGAGTGAGGTTGTAGACGCACGTAGGTCTGACTCCGGAACCACATCCATAACCACTAGGTTAGAGGACCCCTCCCTTCCAGGTGCTACCTTGCCTCCTTAACGACCTACCCATGGAAACAAACAAACCAAAGAGACTCAGGTAATCTAAAAAAGAAAAACCACATCTTACAGGCTTAGGTAGTTTATGTTAAAAGGTAGAGTATTTCATTTTCTTTTGTAATCTCCAGAGGATAATTCTAATGTTGATAGGAATATCATCTGTGATGTGTAGTACACTTGCTAAGTGCTAGATATCGTGTACATGATCTCATTTCATCCCCTCAACAACTCTGTGAGTTAGGTATTATTACACTTATTTTAGAGCTGAGAAAATAAAGCTCAGAAAGGTTAATTTACTTATCCAAGATCATACAGCTAAGCCCATAAAAGAGCTGGCATTCCAACCCACATCTATTGGATTCCCAAGCTCCAAAAGAGAGCCCCAGCATGCCTTCTATAGGGATGGAACTTGATAGGTGGCTAGTAAGAAAGAGTAAACACAAATGAAGCAGACACTCATGCCTAACACGGCAAGTGCCAGGGCCAGGTATAGGTCATGCTTCCCAACTCCTGACAGAAACGCCCCGCGTGGCATCACCCCAGGCGTAGCTGTTTTACAACCAGCATTTAATACAAGCCAACCAGCAGATGACATTAGCCACTGAGTGTTCTAAAAACAAAAATTTGTTAAGTAAGTCTACCTCTCTTTGAAGTGCCATTAAGTTTCCATTTGAATTCAAAGCTGCACTCCCAGGTCAAGTGTTTGCGCTGAGTGTACTCTTGAGCCTACGTTGAACAAGAAGCAATAGCCAAGGGTGGCCTTAAAAATTAAACGCAGCATATATACAAAAATATAAAAGGGGCTTCCCTGGTGGCGCAGTGGTTGAGAGTCCACCTGCCAATGCAGGGGACACGGGTTCGTGCCCCGGTCCGGGAAGATCCCACATGCCGCGGAGCGGCTGGGCCCGTGAGCCATGGCCGCTGAGCCTGCACGTCCGGAGCCTGTGCTCCGCAACGGGAGAGGTCACAGCAGTGAGAGGCCCACGTACCACAAAAAATAAATAAATAAATAAATATATATATATATATATATATATATATATATATATATGTTGAAGTGATAGGATATGAAAGGGATGTATTTTAACTACCTATTTTCTCTCCAAATCCTTAAAACTATGGAAGCATCCTCCTTCACCTCCCTCCAAACACAACGCACATCCATTTTCCCATCTAATAATTGGCTAAGGTTAGATGTAAAAAACTGTTACCTCCCAAGAGATGCGATGTTACCAAAGGTGTAAAACACTGCGAAGAGGTATAGTCCCTTCCTGGGCACCCAGAGCAGAAGAGTTCCCTGGAAGATAAGGCACAGAGTATCTGCACGTGAGGAACACCCCACCACAGCCACCGAACCAGGAGCGCGCACAGAGGAACCTTTTCCCCTCCCCCCACTTACCTCCCTCACCACCTCTCTTTCCTCCCCCTCCTCTTATCCATGCATTTCAGTGAAGAGCAAAAGAGAAAAGGAGGTAGATGAAAGTGGAAAGATAGAGGGAAGGAACGCAGGGGGAAAAGATGCAGGAGGGGAGGGCAGTCTTACCAGCAGCGAGCAGAGAATTCCTGCAGCAAAGCAAGCAATGAAGCCTTTTATTCTGGTGCCCGAGCTTAATGAAGTTGCCTGAACAACCTGAAATATTTAAAAAACTAATTACATACATGTATATGCATATGTAATCACCAAAAACAAAGGACACAAACTTAAATTTAGAATTTGTACAGAGGAAGGCAGCAACACAGAAACCTAGTTGAGCATAGCTACAGGAGCCCTCATGTTCACTGAATCCAGCTCCTCATCCAGCCATGAATCTCTTCTCCAGCAGCTGATAGAGGCTACCGAGCCTCTGGTTGGACGAGGTGGAAACTCTGCCTCAAGCACAATGCACTTCACAAACAGTGAAGTGGACTGTAAGAGATGGGCTGGTGGGACCCGAGCTGTGTCCCACAGCTATGCTGTGTCTCACCCAGGAGCCCAAAGTTCACGAACCAGTTCGAATTGCCTATGACAGGCCTCGGGGTCGTCCCGTGTCCAAGAAGAAGAAACCCCAGGACTTTGATTTCGCCCAGCAGAAACTGACCGACAAGAACCTGGGGTTCCAGATGCTACAGAGGATGGGCTGGAAGGAGGGCCACGGCCTGGGCACCTGTGGGAAGGGCATCAGGGAGCCCGTCAGCGTGGGAACTGCCTCGGAAGGGGAGGGGTTGGGTGCCGAGAGGCAGGAGCACAAAGAAGACACGTTTGACGTGTTCCATCAGAGGATGATGCAGATGTACAGACACAAATGGGCCAACAAATAGCTCCAGGGTCTCTTCCATGAGGACGACAGGCATCTGGAAAGTGCCAACTCACCACTTTGGGTGCTTACTGTCTCTGCCTTGTTTCCATCACTGCAAATCATATACAGAAATTTAGCATTTTTGGTCCTTGGTAAAACCTGTGGCACGAACTGTGCCACCACGGAAGTCCCTTAACTTTATCTTGACAACGTATAGGTATTATTTACTTTCCTACTCCATAATGAACTGTAAAATCGTCCATGGAAATTTATAGATAACTTCTGGTTTCTTACTCCATAGGGAATTATAAAATTACCCAACAGATGC
The DNA here is from genome assembly GCF_026419965.1 of Kogia breviceps. Lineage (NCBI taxonomy): Eukaryota > Metazoa > Chordata > Mammalia > Artiodactyla > Physeteridae > Kogia > Kogia breviceps. The sequence goes on along the minus strand of NC_081310.1, from coordinate 32,470,346 downwards.
TATTGAGTTCAAAAGAGGAGTTCAAGAAAACTGGAAAAATAGTGAATGGAATGATCACTGGGTTCTTTTTTTTTGAGTGCAATGTTCTTTATATTACAAAATTTTTAAAGTTTTATTGCTTTAAAGATATATGCCTTTGTAATAGATTTAGATCTTGGAAAAATTATATTTGAAAAACACATGCATTCCATTTTTCCTAAAGAGTGTTTATTATAAAAAATCGATCTAGTGCTGTACTGTGTCATATATGCTATATGTACTTTCTCTTTTTTTTACCACAAAACGATTTGACCATGTTTATGAGGAAATCACTGTACTTAGAATAAGATACGGTTACAACCACGAGTCAAATTATGCCAAGGTTGACCTCACAGACTGTTCCAGAATATTATCCTATGCATAAATGCTCCACCATGTTCTGTTTATTATAAGTAAAATCATCTTCAAATATCTTTGACATTAAGTAAGGACAAACATATTAGTATGGGATATTATGTAGCATGAGACACATATCAATTTAGATGATTCAAATTCCATGAGAATGGTCACTTATTACTGTTTTTTAATAATGGTAAAAGGAAAATATCTTTTTTTAACATCTTTATTGGAGTATAACTGTTTTACAATAGTGTGTTAGTTTCTCCTTTACAACAAAGTGAATCAGTTATACATATACATATGTTCCCATACCTCTTTGCTCTTGCGTCACCCTCTCTCCCACCCTCCCTATCCCAGAAAATATCTTTTGATAACATTTCCACTCTCTTTGATGTGGAAAGATATTAGGTGTGTGAGTACAAATATGGCCATTTTCTCTTGGTCATTTATTACATTATGTATACTATTCGTTGTTATATATATGAAGTAAATATTCAAATACAGAAGCAGAATTAAAGGATCCAGCCAACATAAAGAGCTGACAGAAACCATACATGTGAAAGAAAATACAGAAACCTGGAAATGCTGAAATCTAAAAAGGACCCATATTTAAGAAATTTTTGGCTATGCATATGTCAGACTGTTACATCCAATTTTCTGCTGGTTTCATAGCTATTTAGAAGTGTAGGTTTGTGCTTCATTAAGGTACAGCTATGTGGATCCCATCGATGTTATTTCGTTTACTGTCCTTAGAATAAGATGTACTTTATTATAATCACCACTCCCCTTTAATTAATTTAATTAGTCTTACATTGTAAATGAGCTTGTTTCCTCAAATTTTAGGTAGATACAACTACTCAGTCTTTGAGCATAGCATATGATTCAGTTTTTTAAAAACTGAAGTATAGATGATTTACCATGTTGTGTTGGTTTGAGTTGTAAAGCAAAGTGATTCAGTTATACATGTATGTATTCTTTTTCAGATTCTTTTCCATTATAGTTGTTATAAGATATTCACTATAGTTCCCTATCCTATACAGTAAGTCCTTGTTATCTATTTTATATATAGTGTGTATCTGTTCATCCCAAACTCCTAATTTTATCCCTCCCTTCTCCCCCTTTCCCTTTTGGTAACCATAAGTTTGTTTTCTATGTCTGAGTCTATTTCTGTTTTGTAAATAAGTTCATTTGTATCACTTTTTCAGATTCCACATATAAGTGATATCATATATTTGTCTTTGATTACTTCACTTCATATGATAATCTCTACATCCATCCATATTGCTGCAAATGGTATTATTCATTTTTATGGCTAAGTAATATTCCATTATATATAATTAATATGTATATTAATATATATATTCCATATTTATATATATATATATATACACACACACACACACCACATCTTCTTTATCCATTCTTCTGTCAATGGACACTTAGGTTACTTCCATATTTTGGCTTTTGTAAATAGTGCTGCTATGAACACTGGAGTACATGTACCTTTCTGAACTACAGTTTTCATCTTTTCTGGATACATGCCCAGGAGTGGGATTGCTGGATCATATGATAACTGTATTTTTACTCTTTAAGGAACCTCCATACTGTTATCCATAGTGGCTGCACCAATTTACACTCCCATCAACAGTGTAGGAAGGTTCCCTTTTCTCCATACCCTCTCCAGTGTTTACTGTTTGTAGACTTTTTGATGACGGCCATTCACGCTCTAGGCACATGGACTTCAGTAGTTGCAGCACGTGGCCTCAGTAGTTGCAGCACAAGGGGCCTAGAGCACACAGACTTCAGTAGTTGTGGCCTGCGGGCTCTAGGGCGCAGGCTCAGTAGTTGTGGCGCATGGGCTAAGTTGCTCCGCGGCACGTGGGATCTTCCTGGAACAGGGCTTGAACCCATGTCCCCATGGACACGGCACCCCATGTCTGCAAGACAGCAGACCCTAGAGCAGCCTGAGCCCTTACGGCAGCCTACGCAGAATGAGGACCACAACTGGAAAGGTGTGACCTCCCCCAGGGCCCAGGGAAAGGGGAAAAGACAGGGGTGGCACTCGCGCAGTTCGATCCGAGGGGCACCATCTCCTAAGTCAACCAGCCAAGCTTCAGGACTCACTGCTCCTGCCGGCCTTTCTGGGACCCAGGAGGGCTCAGACTCTCATCCTAATCGGGTCTCTCAGCCGAATCTATTCACTCTTGGTGCAGAAGTTGTTCTTCAAGGTGTTGGCATCAGCCAAGTCACCCACATGTGAGATGGATCCTAGTTAATTAATGAATGCCCTATTCATCCCTCTCTGTCACCATGATTAATCCTTCCCAAGAGCAAAGTTCAGTGGAGGCCGAGATTTCCAGAAAAGTCCCACTAAAACAAGGGAGCCTGTGAGTAACTCCTGAGGATTTTTTCCCCATGTCAAAGATGACAGCCAAGTGTCTGCACCAGAGACCATCCTAGTCTCTCAACCTCATGCAGTGGCCACAGCTGCTCCAACTTGCACAGGCAGCTGCCAGGGAGACCAAAGGCCTTTCCTCCTGCCCAGCCAAGGCAGGGCAGCCAGGCCCCCTGCATATTCATTCACCCAGGGCTCACCTCAAGTGGCCAGCACAGTCCCCAGCTGGCAATGTGGTGAAAGCTACTGACCACACATCCCCCCAGCTGATGGAGGAAGGCAGTGGTGGCAGAGGTTCCCAGGGTCACTAAACCCACAACTCCCTCAGCCTTGACAACTCCCAGCTCAGGGGCCTATTCTCAACCCTGTCTCTAAACTTCCTGTCAAACCAGAAGCTGGAAGAGCAGGACCAGAGGCTTGCTCAGGCGTGGCAGGCTTCACTACAGCATGGCTTCCTCCCCACTCAGGAGACAGGTATTTAGGGCAGGTTATCTGCCCCATATGTTCACACATATTGAAAGTGGGGCTCATCACACACACACACACACACACACACACACACACACACACACAGCACTTGCAGAAACATATGGCAACATATGACCCTACACAGAATGGCACGCTCAGGGATGTTGCGGAACAAAGGGATGTTCTCCCATTGCAGAACACAGGCTCTGGACGCACAGGCTCAGCGGCCATGGCTCACGGGCCCAGCCGCACCGCGGCATGTGGGATCCTCCCGGACCGGGGCACGAACCCGTGTCCCATGCATCGGCAGGCGGACTCTCAACCACTGCACCACCAGGGGAGTAGGGTGTTAGGAGCTGACAGAGGGGCCACCTGGTCCCACGTTAGGAACACCTCTCCCCCAAAATGGGCCTTGTGATGCTCTGTTACCAGTCTTCACTGGCACCCCAGACACTCGGATTAGACCCCTTCTGACTAACCTGTTCAACCTCCCAGAAGGACAGGAGAAAATCGAAAGCCACCACTCACGCAAGCACCAAAGAACTTACCTTGCCAAGGTGGAAAAATGAACAGAGCTATGTGGAAGAAGAAAATTGTGGTAGTGGGATTGGACTGGATTCAATCCAATGCTTGCCTGAGCATTACTTGGCATCAACAGAGACATGTGAAAAGATTCACCCGTTTGTTTTACAGGATGAGCCACAAGGTTAAGTATCCATTTGACACGGCCTTGGTATTTAGAGCACAAAATAGTCTCAACAGGACAGTGAGAAGCCAGCTCTTGTAAAAATTAAAATCACTCGTGATAGGAAGCAGTTCTGGTTTCTGCTTCAAAAAGGAAAGTAACACGTTGTTGGTTCCACATGTCTCTCAACCTGACTCCCAGCCAAATGTCACCCTATTTGCCAAAATGAGGGAGGGGGCGATAACTTTTCATCTACGTGGTTGCAAGTTCTTTCACAAACACGCTTAGTCACAGGCCAGAGGAAGCTGTTGCTCCGCTTCCAACTGGATCCAGCAAAAGCTAAACACTTCTTTGTGCCAATTTGTGAAAATCAACTCCATTGATGTAAAATAGCTCCTTAAATTCATGGTTTCTGGAAACTGTGCTAGCGCACTTTTTGGAAATTAGAGTAGCTGGAATAGCACCTGGATACAATCTGTAGGCAAAGAGCTCATAGGCTGTCTGACTGGCAGTTATGCACAAGAGTCCCTTTGACTCTGGGATGTGGAGAGAAGAGGGGCTCTTGCCAAAAGAAGAAAAGCTGAGAACTGTTCGGGGAAACAGGGTTGGTAACAGGAAGAAGGTGAGAAAGGAACACTGCCCCATTCCTGTGCTTTCAAACCAGGTACAATTCAGACCCTCCTTGTCCCTGCAATCCTGTAGAGAAAACATAAAGCCTGTACTTTCAGAAAGAAGCCCATAGAAACTGAAGATTGAAGGTGGATTTATGAAGACCAGGTATCAATCACAAAACTCATCAAGATGCCATCTGTGACCAGACATCACCAGGCAAGTTTTATAATTCCCCAGTTTCATATGTAGGAGAAACAGAATTAGTCATATTTTTATTTTTTGCATTAAAAGGATAACAATTTTTTTAACATCTTCATTGGAGTATAATTGCTTTACAGTGTTGTGTTAGTTTCTGCTGTATAACAAAGTGAATCAGCTACATGCATACATGTATCCCCATATCCCCTCCCTCTTGCGTCTCCCTCCCACCCTCCCTACCCCAGCCCTCTAGATGGGTGCAAAGCACCAAGCTGATCTCCCTGTGCTATGCGGCTGCTTCCCACTAGCTAAAAGGATAACAATTTTTTAAAGCATTCACTTCTGGTGACGTCTGTTTTTATAATTGAATGTGAAGAGACTTTAAGGCCACCAAGTCCAACATCCCACACAAAACAGAAATTTCACCAGCATCCTCCAGCCTTGCCAGCCTCAAAACCATGGGAAATGTGAGACAATCAAGTCACTACCAACATTTTCAAGGAGGCCCTGACCTAATAAGTAAAAACTGAGCCAAAAACAACCCTGAGGGTGAATTCAGCTGGACACAAAATGCTTCCTGGTAGTCGGGGACTCAGGAAGTGCCACACAATAATGTACATAAACAGGAATCTCACACTCAGAGAGAGGAAACTGGCAGCAGCGTTTTAGAACAAGACAGAAGCACCTAGTCTTTCTAAAATAGATTCTACATGCCTGAGCTTACAACTCTTTAAAGCCCTTCATTGTGTCCAACACAGGCATTCACTATTTTAGGTAAAAACTAACTCAGCATTTTATGTTTTCAATCTGTACTACATCATTCACTCTTGAGTGTCTGTCCACCACTTCATGATGATTTTCTAAATCAAAATATCTGCATCATCTCCTCTGTCCCCACAAGAGTCCACAGGAAGAGAAAACATCACCCTCTTGAACCCCAGCTGCTCTAAAACCTTATTGACAGTTGGTGCAACATAAAGCTTTAGATAAGCATAACTGTCAACCACATAAGTTTTCTTAGGCCCAGTCTGAGGTTTGGCTTGTGAGTTCATACAAGAAGCCAGAAATCAAAAACGAGGAACTCATGAAATTATTACCGAGCCCTGACCAATTAATAAAGGCAACAGATTTAAAAGAAGCCACAGGCTGTTTTGAAATGTCAAAAAAAGTTAAAACTCCAATTCCTATAACACTCAGTGCCTGTAGTGTTGCTTCTTCAAGGTGAAGATTCAGAGAGCAACTTTTAGGGTTCTGAGATTTCATGGTGGGCGTGGAGGTATCAGGGTCACACAAAAGTCAGAATAAAATCAGCAACCACAAAAGCGAGTGAAAGCAGCATGCTGAGATAGCCACTTGAGACACTGATGAAAATCAGAGGGAAAACGTAGGTTCCAACTTGAAAGAAGCCATGTTATCTTGTGCAAGAGCTTCATTTTACAGATGAGGAAACTGGGGCCCACGGAATACGCCAAAAAATAAAGAGAAATATTATTTTATCATTCACGGAGGAAAAAAAAAATAACAAAACTCTAAGCACTAGAAATAGGAAATAAACATCCTGTGTGGCTCTAGAACACAGGGCATTAATGCCCAAGTTTCAACTCGACCAAACCTTTCTAAAAGAACAAACAAGCGTGCAGGCGGCCTCATGAGGTCCTGGGCGTCTACGGAGTCTACGTGCAGCGTGTGCACAGAGAAACAAGATGTGGTCCCAGCCGTCCAGGAGTTCACGGTTTTCCTGGGGGTAGCTTACAGCAACAGTGCGCACAAGGTCGGGTGCGAGTGTCACACCCCACAACCTAAACTGGGCAGGAACGCAGCCCGGAGCACCGAGGCGCGGCCACCAGTCCCGCCTCGAGGTAGGCAGCGAGGAGGTGCGGTCACCTAGGCCCCCGGCGCAGGCGATCTACCCTACGAGGACTCCCTCCGCCAAGTTCTCAGAGGCCCCAGCCTAGCTCGGCCCTAAAGCCCTTTCCCTGGCCTGCAGGGATGGGGCCGCCGAGCGGGAATATCCGCCCTCCCCTTCGCAGATGTTTCTAGGTTTTGCTCCAGCTCGGCCCTCCCTTTGTGGGGGGGATGGGACGCGGAAGGCTGAAGGGTGCAGGACAAAAAAGTAAACAGGTGCCGACTACCCTGTGCAGAGTGTCTGGGCCCTGGCACCTGGGGTGGGGAGTGGGGGGAGCGCGGGGGTCCGGAGCGTTGGAGAGGAGGGGGAAGGAGCAGGGGCAGAGCTGCTTTCCACGAAATCCTGGAAGTCCTGCTTGCCTTTCCTACCAGCCAGCAACAGGCGCCGGCGGAACTGGGGGCGGGGCTCCAGTGTCACCCAGACCCCCGAGCCCCGGCGCGCTCCCAGGCTCCCCGCGGACCCTCCACCGAGGCGGGGACGCAGCGGCCTCGGGGAGGAGAGGGCGCGGCCAGGCGGCTGCGCGCCGCGGCGCACTCACCTCGGACAGGCCGCCCCGGTCCTCGGTATCCTGCCCGCTCAGCACCTTCTTCAGCTTGTCCATGGCGGGCTCGGTCCACCCCGGCCCCAGCCCCCAGCCGGTCGCCTGTTGCTCTGGCTGAGTCGCGGGCTCTTCCGAGTGCTCCGGCCCCGCCGCCGCCAACCACGGCGCGCCCCGCCCAGGTACCTGCCCACCTGGCGGCGGCACGCGCAGGCGCCCGGCGATCCCCGCGCCCGCCTCTAGCCGGCGCCCAGCCCGCGTTTAAGGGCTGGTTTTGGTGCGGGAAGGAGGGGCGGGCAGGAAGAGGTGGGTTTAAGGTCGACCAAGCGTGGCTAAACCTCAATTCTGCGTCCGGCGCCGCGTTCCACACCCGAGCCGGCTGCCCTCCCTCCCGGGGCCATCGTAGCTTCAGTCGACAAACGCGGAGTCCCTAGCACATGCGAGGCACTGCAGAAACAAAGACGATGAATCCTGGACCCCCCCCCCTCCCCGTACCCTACACTCCCTCTGGTGTGGTTGCAGACTTGTAAACAAATGCAGTGGGGAATCCGCGTTCTGATTGTAGTTATACTGGAAACAACTGTTTAAAAATCACTTGAGGCCAACTGGGGCAAATTCAATCTATAACAAGCTTTGTGGAAACGTTAACAAGAAAAACACTACTGTAGTTCCAACTGAAAATGCATCGAGAGGAATGATTTGGACAAAAACTTGAGAAACGGGTAGAAATTGGGTGAGGGAGTGGGGAAAGGTATACCAGATCGTTTTGTGTTTCTTGGATGGTTTGTTTTACTGACCTCAAACTGGACTCCAGCGCTAATGATTCTATGTTGGAGAATCCATGTAACCCCCAGGATGGTGCCAGAGACAGGACGTGGGCTCACACCTCAAACTGCTTGCTGGAGAATGTCTGGAAAACTAACTTGGAGATTAAATAAGATTAGAAAAAACAAATACAAGAGAGGTTACCAGGAGCACCCACTAGAGAATCTTCCTGCACCCTCCTGCACCCCATACACACACACACACACACACACACACACACACACACACACGAGAGAGAGAGAGAGAGAGAGAGAGAGAGAGAGAGAGAGAGAGAGAGAGAGAGAGAGAGAGAGAATATTTATGAAAGAGTAGGAATGCTGTGTCTGAATGGAGAGAATTTAGATGTTACCAAGAACTTGTTAGAAAGTATTATGAATCAACCAAGCAAAGGGATTTGCAAAGGACCCTATACAAGTCAGTCAAATGACTGTAATTACACCCCTATGTGATTTTATCTTTATGGAAGGCAAATATGCTACGCTTTATAATTTTAGTTTACACCTGAAATCTTGAATAACAAATGCCGGTGCTCTTGCCTGGATGCTCTTTACCCTCTTGTTTCACTCAAGTAAATTCCTACACATCTTTCAAGACTCTTGAAATATCAGCACAGAGTGGAAAGTCCATCCATAGTGGAGTTAGGAAGATCTGGGAGTCACAACTCTAACACCACCACATACTAGATGTGTGGTATTGTCTGGTCCTCAATTTTCTCATCTGTAAAATGGACATAAATGACTACCTCTGAAAGTTATTGTGGGAAGTAAACATGACAGTATATGTAGAGAGCCTGGAACATGGCAGGCATTCAGTTAGCAACTAACGGAAGCTAGTATTACTCTGCCATATCCATTGAAGCCTTCTCTAAGCCTGACGTTACAGTAGCTCTTTCCTCTGTGTTCCCAAAGCACCTTAAACACACCTGTAAGTACTCACCTCACAGTGTTACCTTTATTCATGGTCAAGTCTGTCTCCTCTACATTGTGAGACCCTCACAGTGTCATTCGGTTCTTTACTCCCTGAACCCAGAAAAACACCCACAAAACAGGTGCTCAGAAAATCCACATTGAGTGAGTGAATGAATGAATGAGAAACTTTGTGTCTGTCTTTTGCAATTCAGTGAATTGTAACAGCCAGATTGGCAGATAGCGCAACACTTAAATGACTATGATACCCAAGTCAGCTGGGAAAGCTTATTTTTGTCAGCAAAGTGAGAACATTGGGCCGCCCTCCACCTCCACCTCCACTCTGCATTCCTCACAGAAAATGAGATTTTGATCAGAAAGATCATATACCTGTAATCTCACCCCATGCCTAAAATCAGTATTTCTCTTAGGGCTGGGTAGGGATAGACTCTGCTCTTGGCCCATGCTTGCAGGGGAGCCTGCAAATCACAAACACACAAAAATGCGTTAAAGAACACACGACTCTTTGGTTACTTGGGATCTGACACTCAGCACTGCGACACCCCCTCTCATGGATAACACGGCTCAGGCCCCAGGGAGCTGCTTCTTCATGTTTCCTGCCCAATGTCCTTGACACAAAAGGTGACAACATCTGAATGCTGTGAAGCTCGTGGGTTGTGCACACAGAGACTGCCTCAGAGCCAGTAGGATACAAAACAATGCAAGAGCTTAGGTAACAGAAAAAAGACAAGTGCACTTGTCAGATCCCTCCACTAAGATGCCTTGGATGCAATAGATTCTTGTATAAGAATACACCACCTCCCAGTAGCACCAAGCATACATTTTCTTGTTTCTCTACATGCTCTAATTTAAGATCCCAGAGGTACTCACAAATTAATGCAGTATTTGCAACAGTTCACATGGAGGCTGATGAGTATTTTGCAAAATTAAACACTTCATATTACTCTTAAATATATACATGTAGGTCTAGGCATAACGTACGTGAAATGTGACACTGAACACTAGAATCATCAGTAGCTTTTTTTTTTTTTTTCTTTTTTGTGGTACACGGGCATCTCACTGTTGTGGCCTCTCCCGTTTCGGGGCACAGGCTCCGAACATGCAGGCTCAGCAGCCATGGCTCACGGGCCCAGCCACTCCACAGCATGTGGGATCTTCCCGGACCGGGGCACGAACCCGTGTCCCCTGCATCGGCAGGCGGACTCCCAACCACTGCGCCACCAGGGAAGCCCCATCAGTAGCTTTTGATAAAAATATTTAATAAGATTTTATTGCATTTTCAAAAAGTCAAGTAAAAAGTTTCAACTTTATTTAAATACTTGGTTTAATTTTTAACATTTGTTAATTATAAATTATATTTCTTCCCTTTAACTTTTGACTTTGAATATTTTAGAAAAATAATTCTTGAAAACATGAAAAGTGACAATTTTATTTGAAAATTGAATTTATGTTGTCATGATAATATATTCCAATTTTGTAATAATAATTGGATTCAGTCGTCTTTGATATTTTGCCAATTCTCAGTCATATGAAAACTATAGGGAATTCCCTGGCGGTCCAGGTGGTTAGAACTAGGAGCTTTCACTGCCAAGGGCACAGGTTCAATCCCTGGTCGGGGAACTAAGATCAACAACAAGAAGAAAACTATAGCTCTATGTGTATTTGTCAATGTAGGAGGATCGAACATAATTTAACAATTGTTTAGCTTGATATATAGCTTTAAAATATTTAGACATATGGACTTCCATTTGTACTATTTCCCAGACCCTGCACATCTTAGGGGCACACTTGCCTGTAAGTGGTCCAGTCAAAGGACTTGGGTTGCCTGGGGGAAATGCTTGATGAGCTCAGATGTAAAAGGACAAGGATTTTCTGTTTTAAATTAGGGGAAAAACAAGCCTGCTATCAAAGTATCAGTGTACAAGCTTTATGTTCAAGCAGTGATGAAATTACCTGAAGCAGGAGATTATAAGTCTTATAACCCAGACAGCCCCACCTACAGCAAAACTCTTAACAGAATTTCAGCCTGAGGAAGAAGGGTGAGGTATCTGCATCCAGCAGGATTGGAGCATGGGATCTTACCCCAGGAAAAACCTGGTCAGTCTCCTTTCCCCTCAAGGTCTCTCTACTTTCTCCAAGGCAGCCTCCCTGTCCCCCATTGACTTAGCCTCACAGAGTCCTTCCATCCTTTCACATTTATTGAGCACCTACTACATACCACACACGAGGCCAGGTGCTTGATGTACAAATACAAAACTAAAGAGACATTATCCCTGACTTCAAAGAACTTTAGAGACCAACCTCCTCTCCTGCTGAAAAGAGGAAGGAAGCACTTTGAGTTAATTGCAGGACCCATAAGAAAGAGGGAAGGAGGCAGAATATTAGAATCTGCGCTGAAGCCCAATATAACTCGTTATATCACTATGCAAGTAGTTACATAATGCTTGAGGAACATTATCTTAAAATATAAGGTATGTTAAAATATCTTAAAAGTAACTTCCTCCCCCCTCCTTGTTCTCAAGGTTGCTGATTTATTTTTTAGTTGGTCTGTTATTCACCTAAAAAACATTTATTGAGTGCTATGTGCCAATGAAGAAATATGCAGTTCCTATTTTCAAAGAGGATAAAGTTACAAAGGATGACTTTTTGACCATTTTAGCAGGGAAATGGAAAAAGACAAAACAGTACCCACAGGACATATGTCAGCGCTTATGAAATATTTACTATGCATTATATGACACTGTGTCGTGTGTATGTGGTGGTATAATCTCCATACTTCTTGGGAAGAATTGTTCTTTTTTCTGTAATTACTGTTGATTTTCTGAAGGGATATTGATAGAAAAAGGTAGGTGTTTTTAAAATATTCTTAGCAGGATTAAATATTTGTGGTCGTACACAACTCTGTTCATAGTGCCTTGACCTGACACTTATGTGACTTATATACATACTATTATGGTAAAATGGTTAAGATACCAGTTGTCATACTGTGAAAACCATGTCTATGAAATCTGTACATCTGAGAACCACTGGTCTCATGGATCCCCATCTATAACTAGTTCTTCTCTACCTTCATTTCTTTTTCCCAACCATAAAATAGGTGTTGTCTGCTCTGTTTTCTCTCTTTACACATTCACCTTTGGCAAGTTTATTCCTTTCAGGGTTTCAACAACACATTTCTACAGTGCTTTACAATTTATAAAGTTCTTTCACAGCATGAAGTAGTCCCTAGTGTCAGAAGGATTTGGGTTTAAATCTAGTTCCTCCATTTATTAGTTTTGTGATCATGTGTTACCAAACTCAGATTTGGCTGTTTGCCACTTGAAAGCCAATACTCAAGAGAAAAGTGTTGATTGGAAAGAAAAGGTTGCCTTATTCAGGAGGCTGACAACCTGCGAAGAAGGTGGACTCATGTCCAGGAACCAACTTCGAAGATTCTGCTCAACCGTGAAAATTTTTAAGGGGAGAAAGTGGAAGTTAATCGCAGTTAATCATTTGGGGAGGGGGTGAGCATCTTCATTATCTTCCACTGTGTGCAGACTTTCTTCTGAATGGTGAATCATAAGCTTAAATTTAAGAGCTAAAACTGCAAGCCCTCACCCCAATATTGCCTATAAAACTCTTCCCTGAAACCCATCAGGGAGTTCAGTTTTCTTGAGCACAAGCCACCCATTATCCTTGCTTGACCCTACAGTAATCCTCTCTCTGCTCCAAACTCCTCTGTTTTAGTTCGTTTAGCCTCACTGTGCATCGGGCACATGAACTTGCATTTGACAACAAAAGTATACAACTCTTGGAAGAAAATATAGGAATAAATCTTCATGACCTTGGGTTAGGCAAAACCTTTTTTAGATTTGACATCCAAAGCACAAGTGACAAAATAAAAAAATAGAAAAATTGGACTTGATCAGAATTAATAGCCTTTGTGCTCAACAGACACCAAGAAAGTGGGAAGAAAGAAGCCACAGAATGGGAGAAAGGATTTGAAAATCATCTATCTAATAAGGGACTTTTATCTAAGAGGTGTAAAGAACTATTACAACTCAATAATAAAAGGACAACCCAATTTTTTAAATGGACAAAGGCTCTGTATAGACATTTCTCCCCAAAAGATACCCAAATGGCCAATAAGCACATGAAAAGAGGCTCAACATCATTAGTCATCAGAGAAATGCAAATCAAAACCACAGTGAGATAAAATTTCACACCCACTAGGATAGGTATGATGAGAAATACAGATAATAATAACAAGTGTTGTTGAAGATGTGGACGAATTGGAACCCTCATACACAGCTGGTAGGAATATAAAATAGGGCAGCCACCTTGGAAAACAATTTGGCAATTCCTCAAAAGTTTAAAAATAGAGTTACCACATGACCTAGCAATTATACTCCCAGGCATATCCCCAAGAAAAGTGAAACTATACGTTTACACAGAAACTTGTACACAAATGTCCACAGCAGCATTATTCATAGTTACCAAAAAGTGTAAACAACCCAAATAAATAAATAATTAAAATGTGATATATCCATACAATGGAATATTATTCTGCAATAAAAAAGGAATGAAAAAATGATACATGATACAAAATGGATGAACCTTGAAAACATGTTAAGTGAAAGAAGCCAGACATATAAGATCACATATTACAAAAAGACAATCCTCAGAATGGGAGAAATATTTGCAAACGAATCAGCAGACAAAGGATTAATCTCCAAAATATATAAACAGCTCAGGCAGCTCAATATTAAAAAAGCAAAAAACCCAATCAAACAATGGGCAGAAGACCTAAATAAACATTTCTCCAAAGAAGACATACAGATGGCCAAGAGGCACATGAAAAACTGCTCAACATCACTAATCGTTAGAGAAATGCAAATCAAAACTACAATGAGATATCACCTCACACCGGTTAGAATGGGCATCATCAGAAAATCTGCAAACAACAAATGCTGGAGAAGGTGTGGAGAAAAGGGAACCCTCTTGCACTGTTGGTGGGAATGTAAATTGATACAGCCACTATGGAGAACAGTATGCAGGTTCCCTAAAAAACTAAAAATGAAATTACCATATGACCCAGCAATCCCACTACTGGGCATATACCCAGAGAAAACCATAATTCAAAAAGACACATGCACCCCAAAGTTCATTGCAGCACTATTTACAATAGCCAGGTCATGGAAGAAAACTAAGTGTCCATCGACAGACGAATGGATAAAGATGTGGTCTATATATACAATGGCATATTACTCAGCCATAAAAAGAAACGAAATTGGATCATTTGTAGAAAAGGGATGGACCTAGAGACTGTCATACAGAGTGAAGTAAGTCAGAAAGAGAAAAACAAATATCGTCTATTAAAGCACATATGTGGAATCTAGAAAGATGGTACAAATGAACCGGTTTGCAAGGCAGAAATAGAGACACAGATGTAGAGAATAAACGTATAGAAACCAAGTGGGGGGGAAGTGGGAGGGAGAGGGGGATGGAATGAATTGGGAGATTGGGATTGACATGTATACACTAATAAGTATAAAATAGATAACTAATAAGAACTTACTGTATAAAAAATGGATAAACAAAATAAAATTTTTTTTAAAAAGATCACATATTATATGATCTCATTCATATGAAATGTCCAGAATGGGCAAATCCAAAGAGACAAAAAGTAGATTAGTGGTTGCCAGGAGTTGGGGCAGAAGGGAATAGAGAGTGACGGCTAATAGGTACAGGGGTCTTTTGAGGATGAAAATGTTGTGGTGATTGTTGCACAAACTGAATATACTAAAATTTAAAAGCTATTGAAGTGTACTCTAAGTGAGTGAATTTTATGGGATATTAATTATATTGCAATAAAGCTGCTTAAAAAATGCTTAGTACAGTGCCTAGTACATTTCCCAATCCATGAATGTTATTTATTGTACAATGTAGCAGGTATCCACCCTTATCTCACCCTAAATGTGTCCAAGTTTGAACCCTGAGTATTGGGCTCCTAATTTATCTGCAGATACATGTGCACATGCGCAAACTGGCCTGTGTACAAGGAAATTCATCCTGGCATTGTCTATAATAGCAAAAGATTGGAAACAGCCTAAAAGTCCATCAGTGGGGGGAATAGATAAATAAATTATTATCTACTCAATCACTAGAATACAAAATAGTCATTAAAAGACTATTAAAAGAAGAATGAGGGAGTCTTAATATACTGATAATGAAACTCTTTCCAAGATATACTGTTAGGAGAAAAAAATCAGGTCCAAACAGTGTAGGAGAAGATAGATAGATGATGAATACATAGATGACAGACATATGTGTGTGTATATATATATATATGTATATTTGCTTTTTTTCTTTGTCTTAGTTTTAATTGACTCTACAATAAATGTATAATCTGACAAAACACAATAAATTTTCATGTTAAGAAAAGATGGTGGGTTTAGAGTCAAATAACAGAATTCGTATATAGACCTGGTGAAAATATTCATCTTAACTCAAGTGATGGCATTCCATCATATTTATAACATAATGAAGAATGGTAGATTAAAGAAGACATATATTTATATATGTATATTTGCTTTTATATGCATGAAATATATCTGGAAGGGCAGAAAAACAAGAACAGTAATAAACAAAAAATACTGAGGTTATTCCTTACCTCCAGGGAAGGAATTAAGTGACCATGGGGCAGAGAACGTATCACTATCTTTCACTGACTTTTCAATTATGCAACTTGTGAATGTGCCTGCTACTCAATAATAAATATAGACACAAAAGGTCACATATTGTATGTTTCCATTTATATGAAATATCCAGAATAGACAGAGCCATAGAAACAGAAAGCAGATTGGTGGTTGCTAGGAACGGTTGGGGGGGGGGGGGCGGGGGGAGGCGGGATGGAGAGAAGCTGTTTCCTGGGTAAGGGGCTTTACTTTAGAGTGATGAAAATGTTTGGAAACTCAATAGCGGAAGTGGTTGCACAATACTGTGAATGTACTCAATGCAACTGAATTGTCCACTTCGAAATCGTTAATCTTACGTTATGCAAATTTCACCTCAGTAATTGTTTAGAAAAAGAAAGAAAAATGGAGAGGGAGGGGAAAGAGAGAAAGAGAGAGAAAAAAGGAAGGAGGGAGGAAGGGGAGTATGCAGAATTTCCATCTGAGGCAGAGGGCTTGGAGGGGTTTTGAGCAAACAGCCTCTCACGGAGTTAGCCTGTTGCTAAGAAAGGAAACGAGGGCGGAAACAATTGACACAGCGACCAGGGAGGTACCGGTGAGAGGACCAGGCACTGTGATCGGAGCCAGGGCACAGCGACAGCATGCTTCCTTCTGTCTGCTGGGCCCTCCGCTGTGGTGTTCGGGCTGTGTCCTTTACCCGCACAACAGCTGGAATCAGCGCGGCCCACTCTCCTTCCCACCCCGGCTTAGAACCACCCTCCTCCGGCCCCTCCGCACTTCGGGCCACTCCCATCCGGTTGCCTAGTTGGCTGTGGCCCCCATCATGGCCAGGCAACTTCTGCTTTTAAAATTTAACACAAACGGCTGATTCTCCCAGGAGAGTAGGGGTAGAGCCTGATCCTCTCCAGGGCCTCCCAGAACTTGCCCTCTGCACAAACCTCATTTTGTCATCCTCAGCGGTGATCCACCCTTCCCAGGGTGAGCAAGGCAGCTCCGACCCCTCACCACGAGGGCAAGCAAAAGATCTCAGTGGCTCCCACTGGACGGTTGTCACCCTGCCTGCCTACCAATCTCTCTTGATCCTACCCTTGTATTGTTACTACTCTAGCACCTGTCATTTGAACCTACCCTTATCAGCTCTAATTTATTGGAAGGAAGATTTCCTTCAAGTTTTCTTCTCCCCTCCATTCCCCCTGCTTCCCTCCCAGTCGGGGCCCAGTCACCTCACATGTGGGAAACTGCACTAGCTTCCTAAGTGGCCTCCCTGTCTTTTCCTTGCTTCTACCGCAGATCCCTCCTGCCACCAAAGCACGTTTTATCGCCTTCAGGTACCGTTTTCATCAGGTCATGCCTCTGACTCCAAAGCCTGCACCTGCTTCCCCCTGTCTTCACCGTCATGTCTGAAGGTCTTACCTGCCACTCAAGGCCCCTTTAAACGTCCCCAAACTGACTTTCCAGTCTGTTCCCCAAATCATTATCTTCCCCAAACATGATGATTTAAGCATCATGCTCTGCACAGTATATACTGATTGACTTTAAACACTACACATTAAAATTTTTTTTTTTTTTTTTTTTTTTTTTTGTGGTGGTAGGCGGGCCTCTCACTGTTGTGGCCTTCCCCGTTGCGGAGCACAGGGACGCGCAGGCTTAGCAGCCATGGATCACGGGCCTAGCCGCTCCGCGGCATGTGGGATCTTCCCGGACCAGGGCACAAACCCATGTCCCCTGCATCGGCAGGCGGATTCTCAACCACTGCGCCACCAGGGAAGCCCTACACATTAAAATTTTAAATGCACTATTCCTGCTAAACATTTATCAAATGTAGGGTGTCAAGTCATAAGCAGGCTCTGATAGTCTAAGAGAACAATATTACTTGCAGGTGACTTCTGCATTTAAATGTAGCTAAACCATCCCACCAAGAACCAGGAATTCTTTCAGTGCTGTGCATAAACAATATCTATCTCTTAGTGGACTGGTTCAACAAGTTGATCAGAGGCCACTGGGTGAAATGTGCTCCGTCTCATGGTTTTCCAGCCACCTCTGCTCAGGAACCTGATTCCAGGTTATAACATTTGTTGTCACCAGAATGTGCTTTGTTGAGTCTTACTCATGTGCCAATCAATGTATGATATTTAGTTTACTCCTCTCAACAACCCCAAAAGGTAGATACTATTATCATAATCCAGCTGTCACAGATGAGGAAAGTGAGTCTTGGAAAGGTTAATTAACTTGCTCTGGGTTTCTGAGTTCCACATTAATCAGTCTAACTCCTAAGCCCCTCTTCTAACCAAGGCTGCTACCCAGGGTAGGTACAGTGAATTTGCTGTAACTTCCTTTAATCCACTGTTCCACCATGCTATTTCATGTTAGGTTTAGTAAATGTCTTCGGAGGGTTCTTTCTGACTGGGTCACACCCCTCCCTGTAGGATCTTTGTAAATCTAAGTGTTGCCCTGCTTAAAATCTCCCGCAACGTGGTAAACTGAAAAATGTCCCCTACAAGCTATCCATGTCCGAATCACTGGAATCTGGGGATGTTATCTTATATGGCAAAAAAAAGTGTGTGTGGCAGGGCATGGGGGGATTATGCAGATGTGATTACTTTAAGAATCTTGAGATAGATTATCCTTGTTTATCCAGGTGGGCCCTAAATGCAATCATATGTGTCCCTAGAAGAAGGAGGCAGAAGATTTGACACAGGCAGAAGAGGAGAAGGCAGTGTGACCAGAGATTGGAGGGACACAGCCACAAGCCAAGGAATGCCAGAGGCCACCAGAAGCTGGAAGAAGAAAAGAAAGGATTCTCCCCTAGAGCATCCAGAGGGACGCAGCCCTGCCAACACCTTGGTTGGTGGTGCCTTTCTGGCCTCCAGAAGTGTGAAAGAACAAATTTCTGGTGTTTTAAGCCATTAGATTTGTAGTAATTTGTTACAGCATTCCCAGGAAACTAATGCACAGGAGTCCCCATTACCTACAGATAAACTGTGGCTGACTCAGCAGCACCTACTTCCCTTTGTGAACTCATTTCTCCCCTTTCTCTGACATGCCTGGGCCCCAAACATAAGAGAGAGTAGTTCCTGAACTCACTGCGTTCCCCACCTTGTCCTCCGGGAAAACACCTGCTCTCTTCCCATCCTTGTCCCCGTCTCTCTCCCAGCACACAGGGCTCCCAAGTCACCTGATTCTTACCTCTATTTTAACACTTAGCACAAAATGTTCTAGTTGTTCATATGCTGTTTCTTCCATTCACATAAAGGTCCCTACACGGCGTGGACCCTGTCTTATTTGCCTTTGCATCTCCAGCACCAGCACAGCGCAGGAACACGTAGTAAGTGCTCAATGAATGAATAAGTTTAGCACCATAGTAGGTGTTAAGTAACCTACTGCTTCATTGCCATTGGCCATTCTTCTCACTCCCCACTGTGCAATGCAGAGGCAACCAGCTCCTCCAGGCTGTGTGATGCACTCCTGCAGAGCCTCTCTGTACATCTGTCTTGCCAGGGTGGACAAGTAGGCGGCTTTTAGTTGAAATTTCATGTGTGCCTTGTCGAATTGCATCCTCAGCAAGAGCTAAAAGGAAAACAGCTTTTAGAGAGCCTCTAAGAAATCTGTAGTCAGGGCACTTTACAGAGGTAGCCCCAAGGGAAGAGAAAACAAGACAGACCTCTGATCCTTAATGCATGAAATTAAGACAGAAACCGTTGGATTTATCCAATGGATTTTCTTTAAAACCACATTCCTGGTGATTTTAAAGAAAAAGGCCTAAAAGATGTTACGATATCAAGATTGAATGTCTTAATATATCTGGAGAGGAAAAAGGGGGAGAGAGGGAAGGAAAGCCGATTCCTCGGACTGATTCATCCTAGAGGCTAAAGAAGAGCCTAAGGCAATGTTGGCAAAGCCCATTTAACCACGGGGCAGGTAAGATGTGGTTCTGGTGCATGAATTCTGCCTAAACCAGGTGCAGCCCCATCACGCTTGTGAGAACCTGGGGCCACTGACTGTGCAAATCCTGAACTTTATTCTTTTGCCCTCGTTTCTTGCTTACCAAGCAGCTTTCTCCATTATAACCTGCCGCTCCCAGGAAGACATCAGCCCTCCAAGTGGTCGCAAGTCAGACCTCGAACATGTGAAGCCAAATGGCTTGACTAGGGAGACCTCCTCAGGGTTATGGCACCCTATGGGGATTGGTCTGGGCAGCCAGACTTCCTCTCTCCATCCAATGCGTATTCTTGCCTTTCCGGAATCCTCCACATGAAGTTAATAAGTGAAGTAGAAAAGGAGCCTTGGTGAGCCAACGAGGATAGCAGTTCTTATTCTCCTTTGGTGTCATAGACCTTTTTGAGAATATACTTGTATAGAGCCTGTCTCCCTAGCCCATGTGAAGAAAGGTTGCCTCCAATTCCAGGGGAGTTAACGTAGAGCAAAAGTTCAGCCATTGCTTATGGGTGCCTGGTTGAGAACCCAGGTTTAGCAGGGAAACAGACACCAGCTTTCTTTGGCTACAAGCCCCATATTGTTGTGCGTGTTCACTTGATTTTAATGGTGGTGTGAGAGTTTAGATATATTTTTTCAACGTCCCTTTGGGGAGAGGCATGATCATTTAAAGGAGGAAAGAGAACTGAAGAGAAATTGTTTGACGTCCTATCATCACTCTCAGGGATTTTCACCACCTGGTAGCCCCTTGATCAATTACAACGCAGCTGACTGATAAAGGAACAGGGGCCAGAGAAACCATTTCAGTTCAGGAGTGCACAGAACTGGGGATAATAAAAACAAGACTCTTCTCGTCATCACTGCAGGGGAGTAAGTTTGCAATACATGAATTTGGGGTTTTAAGTGAGGGCTGTTGACACCCCCCTTCATATTCCTTTGCCCACCTGAATCCACCTGCACCTGTGACTGACATCCTGGAATGCAGATAGCATCTCTTCCCAAGCCCTTTCTTGCGTGTGTGTGTGCGCGCTGGGCTGTGGCAGTTAAGCAGGGAGCTATTCCCTGGAGTCAGGTCCAGTGGGGTGGGATTACAAATGCCCCAGGGCCCCCTTCTCTGCTGGGACAATCCAAGGCAAGTTCCTTGGGACAAAGCATCTCCGAAGTCTCCAGAAAGAGGTAACCTGCTCATTCATTACACTCCATTTTGCCTTGCCTCCCTATCTCCCTTTCTCCACGTTCTCACTTGTTTCTTCTTCCTGAGATCACCTCCCAACTACCTGCATCTTAGGGCTGGTCTTAGGCTATGCTTTGCAGAAAACCCAAACCAGACAGGGGTGATATTTGCTGTAATGAGCTTTTATTTCTATCTCTGACAGAATCAGGTCTCATGCTCACACAGAGGCCTGTCACTCTGACACTAGTCCAGCCTTCAAAGCCACACAGGTGTTTCTCTGCCAGTGCCCTAAATCCATCCTGAGTAGGAAAACCCACACACCTAAACGTGTTTCCTGGAGATGATACCAGTGCAGGCAGATTTCCCATAAGCACCGCCTGACCTAATAGTTACAGTGCAACTCAGTGAAGCCCCAAAGCAAGAACAGGGCTCACATTTACAAGAGTATTACAGTATTACACCCTAGGGACAACTAAGTGTGTGCCCCTAGGAAAGATTAGGGAAAGCCTTTGATGTTCTGTAAATGCCTGAGGGAGGCCATGTGGTTAAGCATGTAAGGAAAGAAACTAGATGATTTCTGGTTTTTGGAACCAGTGTTATCTGGAACCTTATTTTGATAGACTTAATAATAATTCTTTACAAAGTTATTGTGAGAAATGTTTGATTAATGAGTATAAAGCATGAGGCTTTCAACAGCTTCACTTACAATAATACAGATTGTTCCACTGGTTATACCCTCTCCTGAATCACCAGTCTGATTACTGGACTATTCCCATAGATGTGACTATCCCAGCAACACCACAGCTACCAGCCCGTTTCTGTGAAGGCAGCTTTGCTGAAAGCTGTATCATTTCTACATTTGCTTTTCACAGTCCAGTCTGGCTTCTGCCATCACAACTCCCCCAAAACTGTATCAAAACCAGCTATACCTCCATGCTGCCATTAGAAAGCCCTGTCCCCTTACTAGTTGCCTTGACAGCATTCCCCACAAATGACAACTCCTAACTTTAAATATTCTGCTCTCCCCTGGTTTCTATCTACTCACTGGCTGTTCTTTCTCCCATCTCTGATGTCCAAGGGTTGCTCAGGGATCCCTGCAAGGCCTTCTTCATTTCTTTAAAAAGTTCTCAAAGCGATCTCATTCATTGCTATGACTTTAAATGTTATCTATATTGGTGATGACTTTTCTCTCTTTTTAAAAAATATTTATTTATTTATTTGGCTGAGTTGGGTCTTGGTTGCAGCACGTGGGATGTTTGTTGCAGCGCACGGGATTCCCCAGGGCATGTGGGATCTTAGTTCCCTGACCAGGGATTGAACCCGTGTCCCCTGCATTGGTAGGCGGATTCTTAACCACTGGACCACCACCAAGTCCCCATCGAGCCACAGATTTCATTACCCATTAAACTACACATTAAACATTTCCACTTGGACATCTCAAAGGCATTCCAGACCTCACGTGTTCCAACAGAGTTTTCATTACTCTAAATTTGTCTCTCCTTTCCGTCCCCATCACGTTGCATAACATCAATATCTCCCTACTTGGTCAAAAAAAAAAAAACTTAAACGTCCCGCTTCATTCCTCCATTTCCTCCATTCCTCATGTTGAATTTATCAGAAAACCCAGTGAATTCAACTTTAAAAGTATATTTTGAGTCCAGTTTTCTTAATAAGCACTGCTGCAATCCTAGTTCAAATGGCATCACCCCTCACCTGGCCTACTGCTACAGCCTCCTTAATGGATTCTCTGCTTTGCCTCTTCACACCTTCAACCCATCCCCACATCACAGCTAAAGTGAATGGAAAATATGTCAGATCACTTGCCTCCATACTTAACTTCTCATTGTTCCTCATTTCATCAAAATCTATCCTCCTTAAACATGGACTATATAAACCCCTAAGTGATCTGGCCTTAACCAGTTTCTTTAACCTCACTTTGTGTTCAAGCAACCCAGCTCTGTCCACTTCCATGAATTTGCCAGTCTTTCCTACCTCGAAGACTTTTCTTATACTGTTCTTCTCTTAGAAAGCTCTTCCCGCTCCCAAACAAATCACATGGCTAAATTATTTTCACCCTTCAGGTTTTAGTTTAAATGCCATGTCCTCAGAATAGTTCCCAGACCAACTCTTCTTGTTTTTTAGATTGCTCCTCAAATTCTTTTTGTTTTTAAATTCATGTTTCTTGAGGTATAATTAATTATATATAAGGAAATTCACCCACTTTATGTGTACAATTCAATGAGTTCTGAGAGACCTATATGATCATGTAACTACCATCACATAAAAATATGGTATATTCCGTCACCTCCCCCAAACTTCCTTCATATCCCTTTGTGTTCAATAATCTCCCTTTCTCTTGCAACCACTGATCTGATTCCTGCCCAACAAGTTTGCCTTTTCCAGAATGCCATTCTTATGGTTAATTCTATACATCGACTTGTATGGGCCAGAAGGGTGCCCAGACATTTGTTCAGACATTACCCTGCGTGTGTCTGTGAGGATGTTTCTGGGAGAGATTAACATTTGAATATGTAGACTGAGTAAAGCCAATGGTCCCACCTAATGTTGGTGGGCCATATCCAATCAGTTGAAGACCTAAATAGAAAAAAAAGGCTGAATAAAAATGCACTCCTCCTGCCTGGCTACCTTGAGCTGGCACAAACTTCTTTTCCAACCTTTGGACTTGAACTGAAACATGGGCTCTTCTTGGGGTTGGCTTTCAGACTGGAATTTACCCCATTGGGTCTCCTTGGTCTCTAGCTTGCTGGCTATAGATCTTGGGAGTTTTCAGCCTCCACTATCACATGAGCCAATTTCATATAATAAATCTTTTATACATGTATATATCTCCTATAGGTTCTATTTCTCTGGAGAGCCCTAATACAGCTATATAGGTGAAATTATACAGTGCATAGTCTTTCATGCCTGGCTGCTTTCACTTAGCATAATGGTTTTGAGATTCACCCATGTAGTTGCATGTATTAGTAGTTAGTTCCATTTTATTGCTGAATAGTAAAGGTGCACCATAATTTGTTTATCTGGACATTTGGATTGTTTCCAGTTTTTAGCAATTATGAATAAAGTTGTTACAAACATTTGTATATAGGCCTTTGTGTTGACACGTTTTATTTCTCTAGGAGTAGGATTATTGGGTTGAATGGTAAGTGAAAGTTTTTATGAAACTGTTTTCCAAAGTGGTTGAACCATTTCACATTCTCCCTGGCAATGTGTGTGTGAGACTGCAGCTGTTTCACATCTTCACTGCCAATTGGTATTGTCAGATTTTAAAATGTTAGCTATTATAATAGGTGTAGTGATATCTCATTGAGGTTTTCATTGGTATTTGCCTAATACCTGATGAATTTTTAGCATCTTTTCATATGCTTATTTACCATCCACAACTTTAAAAATTGGATTGTCTTATTATTGAGTTGAGTTCTTTATATATTCTGGATATAAGTCCTTTATCAGATATATATCTTACAAATATTTTCTTCCAGTATGTGCGTTATCCATTGATATCCCTAACAGTATCTTTCAGAGTAGTTTTTCATTTTAATGAAGGCCATTTAATCTTTTTTCTCTTTATGTTCAATGCTTTTTGTGTTTTATTGAAGAAATCTTTGCCTACCTAAAGTCACTAAGATCTTTGTTTGTTTACCTCCACAACTTTCATAATTTTAGGTTTTACACTGAGGTCTATGATTTAATTTTTGTACATGGTGTGAAATAAGGTTCAAAAATATTTTTTTTGCACGTGGATGTCTAATTGTTCCAATACATTTGTTGAAAATACTATCATTTCATATAAAATAAAAAAGGACCTACTGTATACCACAGGGAACTACACTCAATATTTTGTAATAACCTATAAGGGAAAAAAATCTGAAAAAATATATATGTATGTATGTGTATATATATACTTATATATATAACTGAATCACTTTGCTGTACAGCTGGAACTAACACAACATAGTAAATCAACTCTACTTCAATAAAAATACTTTTAAATGTTAAAAAAAAAAAAAGACTAATGTTTCTCCACTGAATTACCTTGGCATTTTTGTTCAAGGTAGATCTTTAGGTCTCTTTCTTGATTTACTATTCTGTTCCATTCATCTGTATGTCTATCCTAAAACAATTGTCATGTGGTCTTGACTATTGTAGCTCTAAGTGTTGAAATCAGGTAATTTGAGTCCTCCTTTATTCTTTTTCAAAATTGTTTTGGCTGTTCTAGATTCTTTGGATTTTCACACATATTAGAATCATCTTATAAATATCTAATGAAAAAGCCGCCTAGGATTTTGAATGGGATTACATTGATTCTGTACGCCAATCTGGGGAGAACCAGCATATTAACATCCTGAGTCTTTCATTTTATGATCATGGTATTTGTCTCCCTTTACTTCTTTCTCTCATCAGAGGTTAATCGGGTATTTTCCAGATGTCTTTCTGTTACTGGTTTTTACTAGTTCAATTCTGTTATGGTCAGAGAACATAATTCACAAGATTTCAAGTGTTTTACTTGTTGAGGTTTTATGGCCTAGAATATTCTCTATCTTGGTGAACATTCTAGATGCACTTGAAAACAATGTGCATTCTACTGTTGTGTGAATTTCATGCCCATCTCCCAGTAGTAGACTTATCTTTTTGCTATCCATGTAGTATCCTGAGCCCAGGTTTTTCTGTTCCTCCTCCAAGGTCAGAGGTTACTTGCTTATACTCCTTCTCCAGCAGTAATGGTTCTTCGTGGCCTGAAGGCAGAGCATTTCCTATTCCTCCTCCCAGAAGCAGATGGGTTTTGCTTTTATTCCTCCCCCAGAAATAATGGATTTTGCTGGGGTCCTGGGGGGTGATATGATTTGTTGCTCTTCCCCCAGCAGCTTAAGTCTTTTGCATCCTTCAAAAGAGGGGTCTAGGATAAATGGGCAGGGTTTCATACCTATCCCTCAGCAGCAGCCAATTACCTCCTGCATGCTTGAACCACTGACAGGGACTTTCTGGTCCCCTACCCTGCCCCAGTGTTTCTTGTGAGCACTGGGGTAGGCCCCTGGGAAAAGAACCTGTGTGAGTTTATGAAGTCCTCTTATTTGAGACTCTCAGCTCTTCCAAACTGACAAACTAGCCCATACTAAGCCTTTCAGAATTTATTAAAATTTTAGTTTTTTCTTACCTGCTTGCATAGTGGCCACCTGTTTCTCTTATGCTCAAAGATGAAATGATTGGTAGTTTCCACCTCTTGTTGGAGGGCTTATCACTCGTTGGGATTTAGTTTGCTTTGCAACCACAGCTGTCTGATATGCTCAAGAAAAACTATAATTGTATAGATTACCCAGATTTTTCTCCTGGGTAAGTTAGGAGTGACATTCTCTTGAGGCTTTCTACATGCTTTTCCAGGTAGAACTCTGACTACTTCTACCAAAGGTGATTTTGTTACTCTCTTTAAAGTCAGTATTATTTCTGTCATTGCAATTACTAAAATTTGTAGTTATTTTTACTTTGTCTCCTCCATTTAGACTTTAACTCCATGAAGTCATCCCTCAGTATCCACAGAGGATTGACTCCAGTCCCCTCCCCCCACCAAAATCTGAGGATAATCAAGTCCCTTACATAAAATAGTGTATTTGCATATAACCTACACACATCCTCCCATATACTTTAAATCATCTCTAAATTACTTATAATACCTAATACAATGTAAAGGCTATGTAGATAGTTGTAAATACAATGTAAATGCTATGTAAATAGCTGCCAGGTACACCACAAATTCAAGTTTTGCTTTTCGGAAATTTTTTTTTTTTTTTTTTTGCCACGCCGCGGGGCATGCAGGATCTTAGTTCCCCCGACTAGGGATTGAACCTGTGCCCCCTGCATTGGGAGCATGGAGTCTTAACCACTGGACCACCAGGGAAGTCCCATGGAATCTTTTTTTCAATACTTCAATCCATGATTGGTTGAATCTGCAGATGCAGAACCTGAGAATACGGAGGGCCAACCGAATAATCTCTTCATTACTGTAACCCCTGTACCTAGCACCATATTGGACAGTCCTTAAAACTAAATGGAATGATACATACCACAAGTATTTATATTTTCAAAAACAGAAAGCACTAACCTATCATAGAGAAAACAATGGCTAATTAAAACATCCACAAAAGTATTGGGCTGGGGCTTCCCTGGTGCCGCAGTGGTTGAGAGTCCACCTGCCCATGCAGGGGACACGGGTTCGTGCCCTGGTCTGGGAAGATCCCACGTGCCGTGGAGCGGCTGGGCCCGTGAGCCATGGCCACTGAGCCTGCGCGTCCGGAGCCTGTGCTCCGCAACGGGAGAGGCCACAACAGTGAGAGGCCCACGTACCACAAAAAAAAAAAAAGTATTGGGTTGGCCATAAATTTCGTTGGGGTTTTTCCATAAGATGTTACGGAAAAACCCAAACGAACTTTTTGGCCAACCCACACTAGGGGACAGAGGGAGAGGAAGAACAAGAGCCCAATAGCTAAACTGGAGGATTATATTCTGGACTATCTGTTAGATTTTTCATTTATAATCTGTCTGGAGAATCTGGCTATAATGTTGACCAAGTTCAAAACATAAAGCACAAACAAGAAAGGTATACCAAACCATTTTTTAATTAAGCTTCAAGAAAAACGAAATTAAATGAAATTAGCAAAACACAGATCAGTAATTACTTGTTTATTCTCCTCTTACAAAAAGACACTTGGAACAAATAAATATAAAATGGTATATGTCTTGTTTAGCAATGGGCAAATGTAAGTTTTCTTGGCATTCACCACAGGAATAAACTAATGAAGTTTTCAAAAGTACACTCATCTATCCACCTCCCACCTTCTTCTATAAAACAGTCAATTCTACAATTTTTAACAATGGATTCTCAAAATAAGTAATTTAAGTCTGACTCAGGGACTAAGACATCTGAATCAAGTTAAAAATATATGTGTAATATGATGCTGCCCAGAAACCTCTAATTCAACTAATAAATATTATTACAGTTTTTCATTTTTTTATAATTTGTATGACTAAAGAGTCTGTTCTGTTCAAATCTGCACGGCAAATAAAATAAACAGAAAGCAGAGTACAATATATACACTTTTCTGTCCTAAGAGAAAACATTAAGTACCGGTATATTTAACATACAGTGAACATGCCATGTATTTCCTTAAAGCCAACAAAATCCTGATTTTCTATACCTTGCAGGTGATGTAGCAGAAAGCAAACAAATACCCAAATCATTTGTGACTAAATTTAGCTAATAAAATTAGCTAAAAAACAATATACACAACAACACACCAGAGTCTGAGTAATGATGAACATCCAACTGTATTTGTTTCACTAAAATTTATCTTCAGGCTAATACCTGAAGAGTTTTGCTAATACTTACAATTAAATATTCTTCTTTAATGATTTATGTATCAAGTGGAAATATGTACAGTAGCTGTTTCAAACCAGAAAAAAAGGGGGTAATTCTTTTCCCCTGCCCTTTAAATAAAATATTTTTTAAAATGCATTTAAAGTAATTTCTTACTTGGTGCTTTATAACCACTTTCTACTTTATGGAGACCATTATAAAAGACAGAAAAGAATATAAAATGTTCAAAGGGTCACCATCAAAATAACCAAATGGATTTCAAATTTACTTTTGTAAACTTTCTGTACTACCTAGATCTTGTACTAATTAATTACACTTAACTGGATCCACTGTAATGTTAAAAACATGAATCTTTTTTTTTTTTGGCCATGCTGCGTGGCTTGCTGGATCTTAGGTCCCTGACCAGGGATTGACCCCAGGCCCTTGGCAGTGAAAGCGTGGAGTCCTAACCATTGGACTGCCAGAGAATTCCCAAAAACATGAATTTAAAAAAAAGAAACACTGGCTTTTAGATTTTAAAATAAGCCCCTTCCTCCTCCACAGCTACCCTTCAAATATTTTAAGCAGAAAATTAATCTGGTTGCTTTAGAGGTTAATGTAATTTTTGCTTAAAACAATCCATATTAACACTTCAAACTTTTTAGGACCAATATTAAATTCAATATCCAAAAGATTTATTCACTCTGAGGGTGCATGGAAGGTGGAAGTAAAAAACGTCAGTACAAACAGAATCACACATAAGAAAAAGCACCTAAAGATGGAGGAGAGACAGATCTGACATCCTGTCAGTGGCAAACCACGATTGTGTGTTTCCATGGACATAACACCTTAAGTTCTCCAAAAACCTAGTTTATTTGTTTCAATGTCTGAAACTTTCTTTAAACTTCAAAAGCCAATTAAAATTTAGGAGGGTAATTTTTTTTTAAATTTCTGGGTACAGATCATTTGAGATCAATTTCCTAGGAGGCAAGTCATGACTCTCCAGAAGTGTGAATAAACATCAGAAAACCAAGGTAAAGAGCCACTACATCAACGTGAACAATTAGGAATCGTATGAAAGTCACAAGGTGTTACGATTCACTGATTTAAAGTAACTTCCTCCTGGTAGAAGATAGTGTTTCATGATAGATACAGGTTATTGCCACTGCTTCTGAGAGATACACACATCACCCCCTACTGGTGAGACCTCACTTTGTGACAATTTAGAAATCTGAATTTAACTCCAGAAGATATAAATTTCTGGAATATGAATTTGAAGACAGAGAGTACAACAGCAGTTGAGTGGAAACTGCCTGCGACACTCTTTTATTTATTTATTTTTCCTTTAAGGCTACAGAAAATCTGCACATAGACAAGGCAATTAATTCTCATAATAAAAATACCCCCTCCAAATAGCCCCAAGGTCTCCAGTCAGATTGCACGGTCAGTATATGTTGTAATAAATTCTATTCCACAGGTGTACATTCTTTTGAGTCTGCAGGGTTAGGATCAATTCTTTCTGGAAATATTAGCTTCTCACAAACTGCCTCCTTTATCGGCAAATACTGTGATATTTCATTAGGTTCCGTGAAGAGGGAAGGTGAAACATGCTAGAAAATACATAAATCATATTAGCATATATTAAGTTACTGCACTGATAGTTTTGAAAATGCTTTCGTTCAAGAATTCGTAAAGCATGCCAATTTTAAAATGAGATGCTATATATATATATATGTATGTATATATAAAAGGAGCATCATCAGGTGTTCCTAATATCAGGTATCTCTTGTTACTGACTCAGCTCTGTTACTAGATGGTTTCCTCAAAGATCATAGGGATATATCACTTATATGCTCCCATAAATGTCCTAAGAATTTAATACATCTTAATCCAATCCCTTTTTCCTGTTATTTTTGGACCTTGAAAGCACTAGCCTTCAGTTAGATGCCAGTATGTGGTCTACAAGAGACCCTATATAACTTTTCTAACCTATGTATATTCTATATATAGTCAGAAATAAGCACTAAGAGTGAATAAAAAATATCAAGTTAGCAGGAAGGTATCACTTTTTAAACAACCCACTATCAAATGCTATAGACTTGTAGAAGCCCTTTACAAGTCCTAGGGGAGCAAAAAAAAGCAGGGGAAATTATGCCCCCAAAAGTAAG
Source organism: Kogia breviceps (assembly GCF_026419965.1). Classification (NCBI taxonomy): domain Eukaryota; kingdom Metazoa; phylum Chordata; class Mammalia; order Artiodactyla; family Physeteridae; genus Kogia; species Kogia breviceps. Next base: position 32,440,100 of record NC_081310.1, on the reverse strand, counting down.
TCATGGAAAGAACATCCTATTGCAGCTCCACCACCAACTAGCTGTGCGACTTGGAGTCACACCTCTGGGTCTCAGTTTTTCCAAAATAAAATGTGGAAATTGGATTGGATGATGGTCAAGGTACCTAACAACCCTAACTGTAATTGAGATAAGTTCCAGAAAAAATATGCTCCAATAGGATTTCTCCTATAGAGCCCTATTAGGTAAATGAATGGATTTAGGGATGTAGATTTGGTGGATGGGTGAGGCATGGTGGAATACCATACTTAAAATAAAACATTAAAATTTAACTTCTAAAAACTGATATTTAAATACTGTACCATTAAATTAGCAATTTTGCTCTCTCGTGATGTATATTCTCGTAACATGTAGGTCTTGTCAGCCTATGTTTAAAAATCAAAAAAATTGCAATAAATTTATTTATATTGATTAACAAAATCCTTTCCATTAAACAGAACTGCCCACATTTTAGAACAGGTTGTGAAAGTACCATTAAGTCTGATAAGAACATCTAATTCTACAGTGAGATAACTAATTCAAGAATTCTGAATTATTAATTCCAATCTCTATAAATCACATTAATATCTGATACACATATATAAACAGATTTAATAATTATCATGTAAGAAAAACATAAGCAAAGGTTTTACTTTGAAAGAAAATGTGTATGTTTGTAAATGAGATATGCAAGAGATTTTAATATTACTTCAAGTTTGGAACTACATCTTTTCCTTAAGCTATATTACCATCTACCTACATAACTGTGGCTATTCTTACGTTCCCCCAAAAAAAGTTTAAACAAGTTTTATTCTTTCCCATTTCTAAAAAATTCTTATCAAATTGTTTATTTACAGCCACTTTTTTGGTACTTCAATTTTCCCATTTAAGGCTTTTTAAAGTGAGGTTCTAGAAAGCAATTTATTACAATTTGTTCTTTTGGTAAAACATTATTTAATAAAAGAAAAATCACAAGATTATGCTCCCTTAAAGTTTCAATCTTTTATATCAACAAAACAGATTAATGCTCATTGTTTAAAAAAATCAAATACTATAAATATATAGAGTATAAATCATCAGCAATCACAATCTCTACAGATAACACTATCCTTAACATTTAGAAATCTCTACATAAAATCTTATATAGATTCATACCTGTATCTTAAAAGTCAACATTAATATGCACATCTTTCCAAATCAGTTAAACAGCTTTCTGCCATTAATTTTAATGGTTGCATATTTTTCTACTATATGGACTGTAAAAAATTAATAAACAGAAACCTCAATTAAATAGATTTGGGAGACCAGAATGGGGAGCTCTCATACCCAGCAACCATAGCAGAGCCCAACAGAAAAAAGAAAGACTCCTCTTATTTCCTGGCAAGGACTCAAACAATGGAAAGTCATGGATTCTCTGTTTACTGTAGCACTCCCATTTTCCTTTTCCTCTCTATAAAAGCATTCTCCTTCCCTTGCCGTGTGGGGACTTGCACATGGCTCACCATGGTTACAGACCTGAATTGCAATTTTCTGCTGATCCCGAATAATTCCAACTTTGCTGGAGAAATATCTGGCAGACTATTTGTTGTAGGCCAACAGGATATAAATGGCCATTTAATCAATGCTCATTCAATGGGTATTATAGCGCCTTCCTTCTTTCCTTTTAGCTATTATAAACAATAGCATTGCCATGAATATTTATATATATACAACTCTATACAGCTGCCTGATTAATATTTGTGGGTTACTGTATGTAAGAATCTTTTGAGGATAAATTCTGAAAAAAAATCAATATTGTTAAGTTAAAGTATAAGCATTTCTAAAACTTTAGATTTCATTTTTTCTGAGGGAGTAAAGTATAGCTTACTTTTAGTACTTTACTATCACTTTTAAAAAGAAAAAGATCCATCACAGTGACCATGTTATTTCAAAAGAAAAAGGAAGTGCAGGATTTAGGAAAATACCAATCCAATCACATCTTACTGGGTTTAAATTCCAGTTCTGCCACCTATTAACTGTATAACTTGGGCAAGTTACTTAATCTCTCTTTGCCTTAGTTGCCTCAGCTGTAAAACAGAGATAATAATAGCATCTATTTCATAGGGTTGTTAGGAGAGTTAACTATTACTATGATTACCCTGATTGATACTGCTGGTTTCTTCTCTCATTCGTCATTCTATATGATCACAAATATGACGTTAAAAATTCATTCAAAAAGGATAGGCTGCTATAAAGCTACAAGAAGAATTTTCATGACTCAATTTAAGCCTCCCCCCTACTTTCTTCATTTATTTTTTAAAAAACTTCAAATGTTAACAGTTCCTTGGAATGGAGCACAGAGCTTTCAAATATTAAAACAACTATCGAAATAATTGTATAATACAAATCTCTGGAGGCCATGAGACTGGTATTTCTAATATCAGTACATTTCATAAACAACACATACTACAAAAAAAATAAGAGTTAAGGGACAGTTTTCTTAAACAGATTAAGTTTAAGAGGTTTTTAAAAAGCATCAGACTCCCCTTTACCAGGGAGTGTCTTTTGGAAAACATGTTCAACTCGTAGAACTTTTGGAAAAGAAGATTTTATGTTTCGATAACTGTGTAGTCAACAGTGAATATGACACACCCAATCTTAAAGGTTAGACAAATAGCCATATAATATAAAGCATTACTGAATTTCAAACTGTCAGACTGACAATGTAACAACATGAACAAGCCCAATGTCAATTAGTACTTTCATTAAATGAGAATAGATACCTCATGGTAAAGTCTTGTGTCATTCATCCTAATAAGCACCCCATCAATTCTCAAGAAAAACCGCAACAGCAAGAAAAAGCTAGAAGGCATTACTCTCTGGAAAAGAAAAACGTAAAAAGTATTTTAATGAAAATTAAATATTTTATTACTTTGCTGAAAGAAAAAACATTTTTAAGGCATTGGAGGGAGGCTGAATTAGCCCTATATAAAATTCTCTGAACTAGAGGTTCTTTGCCCTAGCGCCAACCAAGGCTCAAAACCTTGTTTATACTACGTAACATACTGGTTTTAGTTTCCTACAATAGAAAAATATTTTTTCTAGGTCAAAAGATAATGAGGTTAAAATGATTTAAAACTCACCTAAATAATGTGAAAAAAATAATTGTACTTATAGTAAATGTCAATACCAGTAATATCAAAATGAAAGAACAGGGCTTCCCTGGTGGTGCAGTGGTTGAGAGTCTGCCTGCTGATGCAGGGGACACGAGTTTGTGCCCAGGTCCGGGAAGATCCCACATGCCGTGGAGCAGCTGGGCCCATGAGCCATGGCCGCTGAGCCTGAGCGTCCGGAGCCTGTGCTCCATAACGGGAGAGGCCACAACAGTGAGAGGCCCGCATACCGCAAAAAAAAAAAAAAAAAAAAAAAAACCTAGTTCTTTGCTGCTACTCATCTTTTATTAACTTTACATAAAGACAAGAGGGCTTTAATGATATGCTCTAATTCAGTGCAACCAATTAAGAACTATTTCATGCTGCCAAAGTCTGATTTATGAGATCATTGTAACACGTTCTTAACAAGTTTGATCTGTGTCACATCCACGTATTTCTGTTTTCCAAGTATTACCACTGAAGAAAGTCAGAGTTAGTGGAGAGTGGGTCCTGTTGGCAGGGAGGGAGGGAATGGATGAGGTGTGGGGTGTTCAGGTCTTTCAAAAGAATATACCTCATGGGAGTGCTGTCAGAAACATGGCTACCTTTTTCTCTCCCCTTCAATCTACAGCCAGCAAAAACATCCACAACTCAACAAAGGTATACCTCTGCCCAACTCAACAGGACACTGGAGAATTCCACACATCTGTACATCTAAAGGTGGATGGACTGGAACACATGGAGGAGGCGGAACCAAGAGAAGAGTGAAGTCAGTGCCTGCAATCCCAGCCCTATGACCGAGATGGATGAGCCCACAGCTTCAGAAAACCCAGTAGCAGCAGGAGAACCAGCACACATGACCTTGGTCTCCCAACAGTGGGAGCGCCCGTGGCCACAGGCAACTGGGAAGCAGTGGCAGTGGGGCCTGGGACCCTGTCCCTCCCACAGCCCTGGTCCCCCATCCACAGTAGCAGAACCGTTATGACACCCAACATGGTAGAGGAGCCTGCACAACCCTGCTCCCCTCCAATTATCCTCCTCTTCCCACAGCAGAGCCTGTGTCTCAGGGGATCCCAGACACAAGGGAAGAGCCTACCATCCTCATGACATAGCAGCTCCAGCAGAAGCAAAGCAGCAACTACCCCAGAGGCACAAGAAGTGACAAAGAAGGCATGGAGCCACACCTCTTACAAAGACAGTGGAGGCTGGAAAGTGCCAATTCTCAAAAATAACCAGGGGTAGCACAGATAAGATAAACCAGAAACTTGTGTTACAGCACCACCTACCAGAAAACAAAAGAAAGCACTCTCACTTCTAACCTGTCATTTAACTTCAAATGCACAAGCAGAGGAACATGCTTCAAGCACCATGAAGAACCACAGTAATACTATACAACAAAAAGAAAATGACAAATCTCCAGAAACCAAATTTAAAAGTCACAGAATATTTCAATCTAACTGATAGAGAATTCAAAGTAGCTATCATGAAGAAACTGAATGAGATACAAGAAAACTCAGAAAGGCAGTTTAATGAGCTCAGAAATAAAATTAATGAGCAGAAGGAATACTTTACCAAGAAGACAGAAACTCTAAAGGACCAAACAGAAATTCTGGAGCTGAAGAACTCAATAAACAATATGAAGAAAGCATTAGAAGACACTGGAAATAGAGTACAGCATATGGAAGAGAGTATTAGTGAGCTCAATGGTAGAAATCTAGAGATGATACAAGTAGAAAAGGAAAGATAAATAAGATATTTTAAAAATGAGAAAATTCTACAAGAGCTCTGTGATTCTTTTAGGAAGTGCAACATTAGGATAATGGGTATCTTAAAAGAAGAAGAGAGGGAGAAGGGAGCAGAGAGATTATTTAAAGAAAGAACAGCAGAGAACTTCCCAAACCTGGAGAAGGAACTGGACATACAAGTCCATGAAGCTCAGAGAACACCTAATCAACTCAATGCAAAAGACCTTCTCCAAGACATAATATTAAAACTGTTGAAAGTCAATGACAAAGAAAGAATTTTAAAGACTGCCATGGAAAAAAGGATAGTGACTACAAAGGATCTCCCATTAGGCTATCAGCAGATCTCTCAGCAGAAACCCTACATGCCAGTAGGGAGTGAAATGACATTCTCAAAATATTGAAAGACAAAAACTGTCACCCAAGAATACTCTATCCATCAAAGTTGTCATTCAGATATAAAGGAGAAATACTTTCCCTGACAAACAAATAATGAGGAAGTTCATCAACACTAGACCTGCCTTATAAGAGATATTAAAAGGAGCTCTTTTACTAGAAACAAAACAGCAAAAATACACAAAACTTTGAGCAAGGTGATAAATAGACAGAACCAGAGAATTGCAACTGCTTATCAGAATGGGTTTTAAAGAAAGCAGAAAAATAACTATCTCTATCTCAGTTTGGTAACAAATTCACAATATGAAAAAGGATAATTTGAGGCAATAAAAACATAAAAAGGGAAGAGGAAAAGGACAGAATTTATACAGGTAAAAGGTGAGATGCTATTGGCAGGAAAAGGACTATTTTCTCTAGGAGAGGCTTAATAACCTCAGGGCAATCACAAAACATAAACATAGAGCAGAGATACAGAACAAAAAGAAGAGGAAATTAAGAAAGGTATCACAGAAAATCACCAACACAAAATGGCAAACAGAAACACAGGGAAAAACAATAGAAATATAGAGCAACCAGAACACAATAGATAAAGTGGCAGGACTAAATCCTCATCTATCAATAATCACACTAAATGTAAATGGATTGAATTCACCAATTGAAAGACAGAGCACTCTCTGCTAGATGGGTTAAAAAACAAGACCCAACTATATGCTGCCTCCAGGAGACACAACTTAGCTCTAAAGAGAAACACAGGCTAAAAGTAAAGGAATGGAAGATAGTCAATGCAAACGGAGCCACAAGAAAGCAGAGGTAGCCATGCTCATATCAGACAAAATAGACTTCAAGCCAAAAAGGTTAACAGGAGACAAAAATGGACAGTATCTAATCATAAAGTGGACAATTCATCAAGAAGATATAACAGTGATTAACATGTATGTACCTAACACATAAGTACCAAAATATATGAAACAATTAACAGACCTAAAGGGAGAAATTGACAGCAACACTATAATAGTAGAGGACTTTAACACCCCTACTATTAGGGGTGTTAAATAATAGTAGGGGTTTAACACCCCTACTATTAGTGGCCTTAAAGAAAACATTAGACTAGATGGATTTTATAGAATTGTACAGAACACTCCATCCAAATGCAGCAGAACACACATTCTTCTCAAGTGCACATGGAATTTTCTCAAGGATAGAACATATGTTGGGACACAAAATAAGTCTCAATAGATTTAAGAAGACAAATCACATCAAGCATCTTTTCCATTCACAATAGAATGAAACTACAAATCAACCACAAGAATAAAACTGGAAAAATCACAAATATGTATAGACTGAACAACATACTACTGAAATATTACTATTAGATCAATGAAGAAATCAAAAGAGAAATCAAAAATTACCTGAAGACAAATGAAAATGAAAATACAACATACCAAAATCTACAGGATACAGCAAAAGTAGTACTAAGAGGGAAATTTATAGCAATACAGACCTACCTCAAGAAACAAGAAAAATCTCAGAAATCTAACCTTACACCTAAAGGAGCTAGAAAAAAAAAAAAAGCCCAGAGTTAGTAGAAGGAAGGAAGTAATAGAGACAAGATCGGGCACATTCAGGGTGGTATGATCATAGATGGAAGGAAGTAATAAAGAGCAGAGCAGAAATAAGTGAAATAAAAACTAAAAATAGAAAAGATCAATGAAACTAGGAGCTGGTTCTTTGAAAGGACAAACAAAATTGACAAACCGTTAGCTAGACTCACTAAGAAAAAGAAAGAGGAGGCCCTGATGAATCAAATCAGGAACGAAAAAGGAGAAATAACAGTGGATACCACAGAAATGCAAAGGATTGTAACAGAATATTATGAACAGCTATACACTAACAAATAGGACACCTAAAAGAAATAGACAAATTTGTAGAATCATACACACTTCCAAGACTGAATCATGAAGAAACAGAAAATCTGAATAGACCAATCACTAGTACAGAGATGGAAACAGTAATCAAAAAGCTCCCAAAACACAAAAAGTCCAGGACCAGACAACTTCACAGGTAAATTCTATCAAATATTCAAAGAAGATTTAACACCTATCCTTCCCAAACTATTCCAAAAAGTTGAAAAGGGAACACTTCTTAACTCATTTTTTAAGGCCAACATCATGCTGATACCAAAACCAGACAAAGACACTACAAAGAAAGAAAATTACAGGCCAATATCTCTGATAAACATAAATGAAAAAATCCTCATCAAAATATTATCAAAATGAAAGCAACAATACAACAAAAGAATCATACACCATGATCAAGTGGGATTTATTCCAGGGATGCAAGGATGGTTCAATATATGCAAGTCAATCAATGTGATACACCATATTAACAGGATGAAGGAAAAAAACCATATGATCATCTCAATAGATGCAGAAAAAGTATTTAACAAGATTCAACACCCATTTATGGTTAAAAAAAAAAAAAAAACTCTCAAAAAAGTGGATAGCAAAGGGACGTACCCCAACATAATAAAAGCCATATATGACAAACCCACAGTTAACATCATACTCAATGGTAAAAAATTGAAAGCTATCCCTCTAAGATCAGGAAAAAACAAGGATACCCAATCTCACCATTCTCATTCAACATAGTATTGCAAGTCCTAGCCAGAGAAATTAGGCAAGAAAAATAAATAAAAGGCATCCAAATTGGAAAGGCAAAAGTAAAACTGTCACTATTTGCAGTTGACATGATTTTATATATAGAAAACTCTAAAGACTACACACACACACACACACACACAAACTATTAGAAATAATAAATGAACACAGCAAAGTTGCTGTGTTCAATATACAAAAATCTGTTGCATTTCTATGTGCTAATAATGAGCTGGCAGAGAAATTAAGAAAACAATTCCATTTACAATCACAACAAAAAGAATAAAATACAACTTGTCAAAATGTCCTTATTACATAAAGCAATCTACAGATTCAATGCAAGCACTATCAAAACCCCAAGGACATTTTTCATAGAAATAGAACAAAAAATTCTAAAATTCATATGGATCCACAAAAGACCCTGAATAGCCAAAGCAATGCTGAGAAAAAAGAACAAAGCTGGAGGTATCATACTCTCTCTTTTCAAACTATATTTCAAAGCTATAATAATCAAAACAGCATGACATTGGCAGAAAAACAGATATATGAATCAATGGAACAGAACTGAGAGCGCAGAAATAAACCTACACATATATGGACACATATATGAATCAATGAAACAGAACTGAGAGCCCAGAAATAAACCTACACATATATGGACAAGTTATGACTAAGGAGCAAAGAATAAACAATGGAGAAAGGACAGTCTTACCAATAAATGGTTCTGGGAAAACTGGTCAGTCACATGCAAAAAAAAAAAAAGAAAGAAACTAAGGTACTATCTATCTCACACCATCACAAAAATTAACTCAAAATGGAGTAAAGACTTGAATGTAAAACCTGAAACCATTAAATTGCTAGAAGAAAACATACGCAGTATGCTCTTTGACATTGGTCTTAGTAATATATTTCTAGATATGTCTCCTCAAGCAAGGGAAACAAAAGTAAAAATAAACAAACGGGATTACATCAAACTAAAAAGCTTTTGCATAGCAAAGGAAACCATCAATAAAACAAAGACATCGAATGAAAGAAGATATTTGTAAATAATATATCTGATAAAGGGTATAATAGTCAAAACATATAAAGACCTCGTAAAACTCAACAACAACCAAAAAACCAGACAACCCAGTTAAAACATGGGCAGAGGAGATGAACAGACATTTTTCCAAGAAGATATACAGATGGCCAATAGGCACATAAAAAGATGTTCAACATCACTAATTAGTAGGGAAAAGCAAATCAAAACCACAATACAATGAGAAATCACCTCACACCTGTCAGAAGAGGTATTATCAAAAAGATAAATAGGGCTTCCCTGGTGGCGCAGTGGTTGAGAGTCTGCCTGCCGATGCAGGGGATGTGGGTTCATGCCCCAGTCCGGGAGGATCCCACATGCCACAGAGAGGCTGGGCCTGTGAGCCATGGCCACTGAGCCTGCGCGTCTGGAGCTTGTGCTCCACAATAGGAGAGGCCACAACAGTGAGAGGCCTGCATACCACACACACACACAAAAATAAATAAGATAAAAAAATAAATGTTGGCAAGGATATGGAGCAAAGGGAACACTCGTACACTATTTATGGGAATTTAATCTGGTGCAGTAACTATGCAAGACAGTATGGAGATTCCTCAAAAAATCAAGAATAGGGCTTCCCTGGTGGCGCAGCGGTTGAGAGTCCGCCTGCCTATGCAGGGGACACAGGTTTGTGCCCCGGTCCGGGAAGATCCCACATGCCATGGAGCGGCTAGGCCCGTGAGCCATGGCCACTAAGCCTGCACGTCCGGAGCCTGTGCTCCGCAACCAGAGAGGCCACAACTGTGAGAGGCCCACATACCGCAAAAAAAAAAATAAAATAAAATTAAGAATAGAAATACCATATTAACCAACTATCCCACATCTGGGTATCATCTAAAGAATATGAAAACACTAATCTGAAAAGATATCTACACCTTTGTGTTCATCGTAGCATTATTTACAATAGCCAAGATATGGAAACAACTTAAATGCCCATTAACAGATGAATGGATAAAGAAGATGTGGTATATATATAGAATGGAATACTACTCAGCCATAACAATAGATGAAAGCTTGCCATCTGCGATAACATGGATGCACAATGAGGGTATCATGCTAGGTAAAATAAGTCAGATGGAGAAAGACAAATACAGCATGATTTCACTCATAAGTGTAATATAAAAAACTAATAAACAAACAAAAACAAAATAAGTGAATAAACCAAACAAACAAAAACAAACACATAGATACAGATAACAGAGTAGTGGTTACCACAGGGGAAGGGGTTGGAGGGAAGGCAAAATGGGTACAGGGGAATCAACTATATGGTGACAAATGAAAAATAAATTTTTGGTGATAAGCATGTTGTAAAGTATGCAGAAGTACAAATACAATGTTGTCCACATAAAGTTTATATAATGTTATAAATCATTGTTACATCAATAAAAAAATTAATTTTTTTTAAAGACTGACATAAATTGGTGTGTGACAAGTACATATTAATTCATTACTGAATTCTGTCTAATCATCAGGGAAATGCAAATCAAAACCACAGTGGGATACCACCGCACACCTGTCAGAATGACTATCATCAAAAAGAACACAAATAACAAATGCTGTCAAGAATGAGGAGAAAAGGGAACCCTCGTACACTGTTGCTGGGAATGTAAATTGGTGTAGCCACTGTGGAAAACTGTATGGAGGTTTCTCAAAAAACAAAAATAGAACTACCATATGACCCAGCAATTCCACTCCTGGGTTTATACCCAAAAAAACCAAAAAAACTAATTTGAAAAAAATACATGCACTCCAGGGACTTCCCTGGTGGTCCAGTGGTTAAGACTTCGCCTTCCAATGCAGGGGGTGCAGGTTTGATCCCTGGTCGGGGAGCTAAGATCCCACATGCCTTGCGACCAAAAAAACAAAACACAAAACAGAAGCAATACTGTAACAAAGTCAATAAAGACTTTAAATATAGCCCACATCAAAAAAATCTTTTAAAAAAAAAGAAAAAGAAAAAATACATGCACTCCAACGTTCATAGCAGCATTATTTACAATTGCCAAGATATGGAAGCAACTGAAGTTTCCATTAACAGATGATTGCATAAAGAAGATATGGTAATATATATACAATGGAGTACTACTCAGTCATAAAAAAGAATGAAATTTTGCCATTTGCAGCAACAAGGATGGACTTGGAGTGCATTATCCTAAGTGAAATAAATCAGACAGAAAAAGACAACTGCTATATGATATCACTTACATGTGGAATCTAAAAAATACAACAAACTAGTGAATGTAACAAAAAGGAAGCTGACTCACAGATATAGAGAACAAACCAGTGGTTACCAGTGGGGAGAAGGGATGGGGGAGGGGAAACACAGGGGTAGAGTATTAAGAGGTACAGACTATTAGGTATAAAGTAAGCTACAAGGATATACTGTACAACATGGGCAATATAGCCAATATTTTGTAATAACTATAAATGGAGTATAACCTTTAAAAATTGTGAATCACTATATTGTATACCTGTAACATATAATATGGTACATCAACTATACTTCAATAAAATTTTTTAAATAAAAGAGAATTGTGTCTACTTCTGAATATATTTGAAAGTTTTATAATGAAGAATTAGTTAAAAAAAAAAAAAGAATACATTTGACCATTTACTAAATAAATACTATTGTCTACTAAGTGTCAAGTTCTTATTATAGGTCTTGGATTTATACAAATGAAATACAATCTCAATTCTCAAGAAGTTTATCAAAGAGGGAAACAGTCAGACAGACAAAACGATGTGGTAGCTGCTATAACCGAGGTACACACAAGGTTCAATAAGCACTCAAAGAAATAAGTAGCTAAGCCTGCTGAAGAAAATCAGAGAAGGCAACCTTTGAGCTGACCATGAAAAGAAAAGCTGAGGTGGGAAGAAGAATTCTAGAAAGAGGAAATAGCATGTACCAAAAAAAGAAAAAAAGTACTGAGACACGAAATAGTAAGATACATTCAGGGAACTGCCTATAATTCCAGATAAGCACAGGGCAATGTTAATGAAGAAAGAAGAAATAACAAGGATAACCTAGTAACCAAAGTAGCTTTACTGCCTGGAGTCACCAGCCACAGGCCAAACTCTTCTGCCCTAGGACCTTTCAATACCCTGTTACCTGACCTGGAGTTGTTCTCCTGGCTAACGCTTACTTGTCCATCAGATCTCAGAATAAATGTCACTTCTACGAGGAGGCCTTTCCTACTGTTTCATAATCACAGAGATTTCTTGTCATTCTCTCTCATAGTTCTCCATTACAAATGAATGAACATATCTGTAACCATATTCATTTATGTGTTTACTTGCTTAAGGCCTCTCTCCTCCACTTGGCTGTAGGCTCCACAACAGTGGGAATACCTGCTTTGCTCATCACTGTGTCCCTATTGCCTAAAAAAGTTGCTAGCACACAGCAGGTGCTCATTAACTATTGGATGAATGAAATAGAGGCTAGAAGCTCTTTGATGGAGAAAAGGCTCTGAGTCAAACTGTATTCTACAGGTTAACAACAACAGACTTAAAAGCAAGACTTACGGAAATGAAGAGCTAGAGGAAAAACCTGACTTATGATAACTTAGTATCACAACAAATTGAGAAGCACATCATTAGCACTGACAGAGCGCTGTTTGTAATTATTGGAAAGACTTATTTGCAACATTTCTTCAGATTTCAAAATTAATTATTAACAGTCATACTGGGCATAACATGTGAAGCAAGTTGAAGTATCGTTTCAGCATGGCACAATGGGGAGACTAAGAATAAGGGACCAAGTTCTAGTCCCAATTCTACAATTCAGCTGTATATTTTAAGGCAGTAGTTCTCTCCAAGGAGACGTTTGGAAATTTGAGGGTGTTTTTCATTGTCACAAAGATGAGCAGCCAATACTAACAATTAGCAGTTAAAGACCAGAGACATTAGATGTTCTGTAGTACCCAGGACGATCCTTTACAACAAAGTCCAATTCTGCATCCCACAAAACTGTCAAATATCTCACCTGGCATTTATGTGGGTGAAAAAAAAAACTGATTTATAATTATCTGACGTTTGAACCTAATTCCATTTTACATATAAATATAAAATTCACTCAATTTCCAGGAAGGCAATTACCTTGTAAATCAAGAGAAGATTATACTTTGTTTCATTAGACACTTCACTAAGAGTTGTTCACCACTTTGAAAAATTACATCACTGATGAAGTCCCGATTGTGTTATCTGAGTCACTGACTGATACCTGGCATATCTGTCAGCCTACACTTGTAGCTATCACATTCACAGTGATTTAGTATGCAAATATAAGTATCTGACTACTTATACAGTCATACTATGCATTTACATGTTGAAATTCCTATCATTTTATTCTAAATCAATTTTTAAATTTCCCTTTTATAATTAGAACATTATGTTGATTTATTAGAAAGAAGGTGGCTTATATTATCTAAGAATTTCTTTCAGGATAGTAAAAGGGAGAGGGTGCTTAAAGTGTTTGGTTAAAAAAAAAAATGGAGCAATGGGTCCGATAAGGTTGAGAACAACCAACTTGGAGCAAGTTTCTGAACCACCCGAAGTCTTCTCTTTCACCTACAAAGATAGGGGATGTAAAGAAACAATCTCTTGGGCCCTGTGTCTGTCAAATATGACAATTCTGTGGGACTACATGTCCAATATAAGCTACCTCTGTACAAGCATTGTAGAATTCTCTGTACACAGAGATGAAAGATATGTCCCTGCCCAGTATACTTGGACTCTAAATAAAACATGGGAGCAGAAGGCAGACAATGTTCACTCCTGACTCTACTCAGAAAGGAATTAACCACTAGCTGTTAAAGCCATTACAGAACATCACAGTGCTGCCAGTATTTGGTAGATAGGAAATTAATTTTCTTTGAAAGTTAAAAACTAACATTAGCACAAAAAGAGCTTCTCTTTAAATCTCTGTTAGAGCACAGCCCTACAAGCTGTAAGCCCTAACAAGGAAGTAAGTTAAGACACAAAATCCTAACCTAAAAACAAACATTGCTGAGAGAAGCTAATTTAGAAATACAAAAGAAAATAAATTTCTGGGCTTCCCTGATGGCGCAGTGGTTGAGAATCTGCCTGCTAATGCAGGGGACACGGGTTCGAGCCCTGGTCTGGGAGGATCCCACATGCCGCGGAGCAACTGGGCCCATGAGCCACAACTACTGAGCCTGCGCGTCTGGAGCCTGTGCTCTGCAACAAGACAGGCCGCGATAGTGAGAGGCCCGTGCACCGCGATGAAGAGTGGCTCCCGCTTGCCACAACTAGAGAAAGCCCTTGCACAGAAACGAGGATCCAACACAGCAAAAATAAATTAATTAATTAATAAACTCCTACCCCCACCATCTTAAAAAAAAAAAGAAAAGAAAATTAATTTCTGAAACAAATAACTCCTAATTAGATATAGGTAATGCCACTCAAAGTTATCAAAACTCATAATAAATTCAATGAAGCAAATCCAAAACATCCCAAGCCTCATGGTGCAAGGAGCTCTAAATCCACTCTTTCTCACTAGGGAACTGTACCACCAAGAAATTATGATTATTTTTTAATAAAAGTTGTCTGGGTTGAAATTTGAAGGTGGAAAACACACTTTAAAACCTGAAACAGTTAAATAAATTAAGAGAATCTAAAAGGCTCAATCCAACAATATCAAGAATCTAAAGTATGTTATTTTGTTTATATAAGCATCTTCCACATTTCAACAGCATTTCTTTTCAGAGTATTTTATAGTTATTATGGAAACTGAAAAAACAAACATTCGTAATCAACTACTTTGCAGTTCTAAAAGAATAACTTTTTAGCCGTCTTCCGGCCAAGGTTAAAACACCAAATAAAACCAATGTATGTCTTCTTTGTCCTATAGTGTTAAAAAACAACTAAATCTCTAATGTGCCTAGGAATTCTGATAAAACTCCAGGTATAGGAATCACCACTGGCTGACTTAACTGCATCCTGTTCTCCCTTCCTCCTATCACTATGGAAGAAGCATCTGTCTCTCTTAAGGCTAGTCCTTCTACTCATGATCTAGATCCTAGAAAATTATGAACAAAGGCAGAGAGACAAACTTATCCATTGTATGACTATGTAGGGCAAGTTACTTAATATTTCTGAAAATAAGAATAAGTATTCACTGCATAGAATTTTCAGGAGGATTAAATCAGATAATATAGATAATTATCTAGCATGGTTTCTGTGAGATAATAGAGAATCATACACTGGTCTCTACCCCTGGTTTCTGAAATAGGACTTCTGAAACCCTTATAAATTCCTAACCATTAAGAGCACTAGAAGCAAGCATCTTTTGTTCCAATGAGGTGACTCGGGCTTCCCCGGCGGCACAGTGGTTGAGAGTCCGCCTGCCGATGCAGGGGACACGGGTTCGTGCCCTAGTCCGGGAAGATCCCACATGCCACGGAGCGGCTAGGCCCGTGAGCCATGGCCGCTGAGCCTGCGCATCCAGAGCCTGTGCTCCGCAACGGGAGAGACCACGACAGAGAGAGGCCCGCGTACCGCAAAAAAAAAAAAAAAAAAAAAAAAACGAAAACAAAAACAATGAGGTGACTCTGGGTGGGCTCCTGGATGGGAGCTGGTACCCAGAAAGGCCAAGCCATGATTATAAGCTTGGAATTTCCAGGCCCACCTCTACTCTCCAGAGAAGGGAGAGGGGCTAAAAATGGAATTACTAATTGATCATGCCTATGTGAAGAAGCCTCCATAAAATCCCAATGGCATGTGATTCAAAGAGCTTCCAGGCTGGTGAACATACCACCATACTGGAAGGACAATGCACCTCTATTCCACAGAGACAGATGCTCCTAGGCTTAGGACCTTCCCAGACTTCACCCTATGTATCTCTTCATCTGTATTCTTTAACAAAGCAGTCCCCAACCTTTTGGCACCAGGGACCGGTTTCGTGGAAGGCAATTTTTCCACGGACCGGTGCTGGGGGGATGGTTTGGGGATGATTCAAGTGCATTACATTTTTTTTTTTTTCTGCTGTACGCGGGCCTCTCCCTGTTGCGGAGCACAGGCTCCAGACGCACAGGCTCAGCGGCTATGGCTCACGGGCCCAGCCGCTCCATGGCATGTGGGATGTTCCCGGACCGGGGCACGAACCCATGTCCCCTGCATCAGCAGGTGGACTCTCAACCACTGCGCCACCAGGGAAGCCCACTGATAGGGTTTTGATATGAGCCTGCAAGCAGCTGATTTATTATGGTTCCTGTGCAGTCAAACCTCTCTGCTAATGATCATCTGTATTTGCAGCCGCTCCCCAGCGCTAGCATCACTGACTCAGCTCCACCTCAGATCATCAGGCATTAGATTCTCCTAAGGAGCATGCAACCTAGATCCCTTGCATGCGCAGTTCACAGTAGGGTTCGTGCTCCTATGAGAATCTAATGCCATCGCTGATCTGACAGGAGGTGGAGCTCAGGTGGTAATGCAAGCAATGGGGAGCGGCTGTAAATACAGACGAAGCTTCTCTCACTCACCTGCCCCTCACCTCCTGCTGTGCAGCCCAGTTGGGGACCCCTGCTTTAACATATTCTTTAATAAACTGGTAAACCTAAGTGTTTCCCTGAATTCTATGATCTGTTCTAGCAAATAATCAAATCCAAAAGGAGAATGTCATGGGAACCTCCAATTTGTAGCCAAGTCCAACAGAGGTTGTGGGTAACCTGGGGACCTACTACCTGCTATTGGCAGCTGAAGGAGGGAGGGCAGTCTCATGGGACTGAGTCCTTAACCTGTGGGACCTGATGTTATGTCCAAGTAGATAATGTCAGAACTGGATTAAATTGTAGGACATCCAACTGGTGTCACAGAATTGCTTGGTGCTGGGAAAAAACTAACACATCTGGTGTCAGAAGTGTTGTGAGTGGGATAGTAGTGTGAGAGTAAAGGAGAAACACAGGAGAAGACTGGAGTTTTTCCAATCAGTCTCACATACAGCAGAGGCGCAAAGCCTTCCTATTCCTCCCATACTCATCCTCAGAAACCTCACTCCATCCATTTTCACCCATTTCTCTACAAGTCTACAAGTGAGTCCTTCCTGTACCTAAACATGCTAAAGTCTTCCCCATATTTAAAAACACAAACACACACGTTCCTCTGTCAACCTCATGTTCTCTCTTAGCTACATCTGTTTCCCCTCCTATACCAGTAAAGCTTTAGGAAAGTTTGGTCTATATCTACACTTTGTCTCCACCTCCACATCTTGCATTTACCCCTTAAGTATGTAACTTACCTTGATCTTGCCACAGTGAAGAACAATATCCTAATTGCTAAAACCAACAAACAAATGTTTTAGTCTAGCAGACACCATCCCATTCTAAGCTTATTAAGATCTCTTTTCAGCATACTGACCTCCATGCCAGCCTTGAGAAGTTCTACTCCCTTCGCTTCCCAGGCACCACATTCCTGGTTTCTCACCTACATCCATATTTACCAGCCTAATCTTTGCTTCTATAGGAAAGAACTTCATTTGTCCATACCTTATTGCCTCTAAGCCAGAAATTATGGCATTTATTTTATTTACAGCAATATCTGTTACATTCTGAGAAAGAAACCAACCTAGAAAGGAAGTTCACTATTCTAATGAAATCCTTCCAGGCATTCTTCAAATGGAACCCTATCACATAACTTTTTAAAAGTTACACTAGGTAAGAAGAAAGCATTTTAAGATGATGTTACGCTTCAGTTTGAGACTTACTATTTACTCTGATACACATATAATACATTTATGCCCATATCCTCTCCAACTCCTTCAGCTGCAAAAAACACATGCTCCCTACATACCTACCCACTTGTATACACTGTAGACTATCTACCCACTTGGATACAAATGCACATCCAGATATGCAAACTCATAATGAACATTCAACACAGTCAATTCCGTAGGTAGGTAGACAAGTGGAAAGGTACATGACTGGATGAGCTGGAGAATGAACAAATCTAAATGATAAGAGATAAACTGGGGGAAAGTTATAGGTGAACAAGGAACAATCATCTAATGCTAGAATAATGATATATGTTAGATGGTACAAAGAAAACTTTGTCACTAATTTAATTAGTGTCACAACCTTAGATAAACTAACTTTTTGGGCCTCATCTATAGAGGCTAGACTAAATGATTCTCTGAAAATTCATTACAATTTCAAAATCCTATGATTCTACAGAAAAACTCAGCTTAAACCACACTTACTGCTGCTTTTGACTTATTGTTTTCATTCTGTATTATTATTTAAATCACAGTGCCCAAAATCAGGTTCCAAGAACAATGTTTGATGCTGGGGCCCTTGTCTTTGGCAGTGGTTATGATAAGTGCTATAATAGAGGGGTTAAAAAAAAAAGTTTAAAAAAAAAGTACCATATAGGAGTATGGTAAAGGGATATTTGACTCTGCCTAGGGGAGGTGTGGAAGGCCTTACAGAGGAGGTGACATCTTAGCTGGATCTTAAGGATAAGGCATTTAATAGAAAATTTCAGTTGAAGTTTCTCTGGAAAGTGTTAGAAACCCAATTATAACCTAATAGTAAACAAATAGAGGGTCTATTTATTATTCTTTTTTTAGCATGTTCCACCAATAACACTGTTAATGGAAGTAGTCTGTCCTCCACTGGTAGAAAAGAATACAAATTAAAAAAAGAGGGAATTAACACTTGTCATTTCTGTTTTCCACTTCTATGCTGGAGACTAAAGTGTATTTTAATGGCACACTGAAATTCTGACACATGGGTGACTTTTTAAAATGACATCCAGGGACTTCCCTGGTGGCGCAGTGGTTAGGAATGCACCTGCCAATGCAGGGGACACGGGTTCGAGCACTGGTCCAATAAGATCCCACCTGCCACGGAGCAACTAAGCCTGTGCACCACAACTACTGAAGCCCGCGTGCCTGGAGCCCGTTCTCTACAACAAGAGAAGCCACCGCAATGAGAAGCCCACGCACTGCAAGGAAGAGTAGCCCCTGCTCGCCGCAACTACAGAAAGCCTGTGTTCAGCAACAAAGACCCAATGCAGCCAAAGATTAAAAAAATAAAATAAAATAATTTTAAAAATAAATAAATAAAAATAAAATACAATGACATCCTCTGTGCTGTCTGCAGATCCTTTCAATTATCATTTTTAATTCAGAAATGTGAAAATTGAGCCACAGTTTTCATTTAAATTAAATAATAAACAAACAGCAAAGTAGCCAGACAGGTCTACAAAAAAATGATTTGCTGAAGTCTTAACAATATACAAAATATACAGAATACAATATATAAAATATGTAAGATTTTGTGAATTTTATGATGGATATTAATAAGATGTATTCTAGACCCAAGTGAAACTTTACATGACATCACGTTAAGATGGTATGATTTCAAGTTAGTCTTGTATTTCTGACCAATGGTAAAAATGGAAGAAGTTAATTTTAAACACATTCACAATACTCACAATTTTCACACTCAGGCTTGAAACTCCATGATCATGCAGTTCATCCTCAAACAGGAGAACTTCTTCAAAAAACTTAATCTGTTCTCTGGCTTTCAATTTCTCTGTATCTATATGATCTGTTGTAGGTACAACCTAAAAGAAAAAATATAAGAAGGGGCACATAAAAAAAAAATTTAGACAGCTTTCCTACCAGTATTTTCTGCATAGCCAGAACACCCGGTTCTAAATTTGGGTGTTATCAGGAGACACGAAAAATGAAATATATGTCTTGTGCCTGAAAAACCTAAGATGTCTGATATTATAGCTTCATAACACAGAGAGTCAAAATTCATCATCTTTCATATGAAAATCATTAAATAGAACACATTAAAATCAAGTGCTGTATTGTGACTATGGGAAAATTAACCATCTGAAAATTAGTCAATGTGATCAACTACTACTATCATAGAAGTTCAAAGCAGTTTTGTGCTGTAAAAGTCTACTTTTATGACATTTATTTGGAACTTAAAAAAATTTTTTCCCATTAGAATGATTTATATATTTTAGATCCCCAAATCTACAAACAAAGGTGTTTTAAATATTGAGGTAAATAAGAACTTTCAGATAAATTCTAAGGGAAACTCGTAGCACTCCAAAGGGCTTTAAAGGATACTGACTATTTTTTCAAAGTATTATTTTGCAGCCCCCGGACACAAACATACATAACCCAACAAAAGCACCAACAATCTCAAGACAGGTCACATCAGTAGCTCACTAAATCCAAGTGTCTCCTAATAGTAACATGAAAGTATGATTTGTGATACCATTCTTTACTACATTCAATTTCACTACAAAATGTTCAGCTTTTCAATTCTTTGACATAGTTGTATCATAAACAAACACAACAATGCTTGTCAAACCATAAGAATTCAGTAAATGGTAGCTATTATTTTACTTTACTTGGTAGTTATGACTAGGTCATTTCTTTGACTCATGCATAGAATTAAGAAATGAAGAGTAGTTTCAGAAAACTGGACAAGAATTAGAAAAATATGATATGGATGTCCAAGAGATTACATAGATTTTGTGGGAAAATGATCTTAGGGAGTATTAAGTGATGCAGAGGGGGAAAAGGTTGCTATGAAAGAAACTAGCAGTTTGTATGTGATTCCCAAGAGGTGAAATAAATGTCCATAGTTCTTCCATGTTTACCCACAGATAACATTTTAGCCCTCTGCAATTTTATTCCAATATGTGTCTACAGCAGACATGAGACCACACGTGAAGGTGAAATTCGGAGTGGGTAAGGAACGTGAGGGATAGGGATAGGGCAGCATATTAATCAGTCCCTTGCATCACTTGCATGTTTGTGATCTATTTAAGACCAACGTAGGTGCCTCTAGGATTCCCTAAGAGCATAAAACTTTAGTTATTATTAAATAAACACTTCTAAATTCCTTACTTTTTAATTAGTTTTAGTTCAAAGGAACACATTTGAAAATCTTCCTTATAGATACATCTGACTTCCAAAAAATTAATCATTACATGAATTTTCTCATTAGTAAATGGCTACTTCACTATATATTTCATATATGCCTTTAGTAAGTGACTGGTGAACATGAATCCATCATTTTTGCCATTTACTTGTTCTTATAAAATGTTTGAAAGAGAAAGACAAAAAATAATTAGATAACACATGGATTAGGGAAATTCAATATATTTAACTTATCTATATACTATCTTCTTCATTCATAAGGACAAATATGTTTAAAACTTTGTATTTCTCTGCCTTTTCTCTTCCTCAGCTCCACTTATCTCCTCCCTGAACTCAAGCATCTGAAAAGAAAAGGTAAAACAGCTACACTTAAGACATATGGAACATTTTTGGCTTCTGGTATTGTCAAAATAAGTAACCTGGACAATCCCTCTTGCTGAAGACAATTTTAAAAGCTGGATGAAGGGCTTCCCTGGTGGCGCAGTGGTTGAGAGTCCACCTGCTGATGCAGCGGATACGGGTTCGTGCCCCGGTCTGGGAAGATCCCACATGCTGCGGAGCGGCTGGGCCCGTGAGCCATGGATGCTGAGCCCGCGCGTCCGGAGCCTGTGCTCCGCAACGGGAGAGGCCACAGCAGTGAGAGGCCCGCGTACCGCAAAACAAAAACACAAACAAACCAACAAAAAAAAAAAAAAAAAAAAAAGAAAAACTTCTTAAAAGCATTATACGGCTAAGGCACTAAAGAATGACTGGACTGATATCTGGAAGAGGACTGGAGCCCAGAAAAGTGAAAGTGAGCCTACAGTTTTCCAGCTCTGGCCTTGAGGCATCAGCAATCACTGGACAGAGGAGAGGCTTAGCTCTGCTGTCACCATAATTGCTCAGTATTCACTAAGGGAAGTGGCCTTGGAGAATTCCTTGCACTGCTCCCAATTTTGGGATGACATCTCAAAGTGCTACACTGGTTGCACAGCTTCTTACATTACAAGCCCAGTAAACCTCAAACTCTGGCCCCACATCAGAGGTTGACAAACTAAGACTTCTAGGCCAATGTGGCCTGCCACCTATTTTTGTATGAACTGCAAGCTGAGAATCCTTTTTACATTTTTCAAATGACTGGGGGAAATTTTTTCTTAAGAATATTTCATGTCACATAAAAATTATATGAAATTCAAATTTCCATGTCCATAAATAAAATTTTACTGAGAAACAGCTATACCCATTCATTTGCATATTGTCTATGTCTGCTTTCGACTACAGCAGCACAGCTGAGTAACTGCAACATAAACTCTATGGTCCTTTGGGCTTCCCTGGTGGCGCAGTGGTTGAGAGTCCGGCTGCCGATGCAGGGGACACGCGTTCGTGCCCCGGTCCGGGAAGATCCCACATGCCGCGGACCGGCTGGGCCTGGGAGCCATGGCCGCTGAGCCTGCGCTCCGCAATGGGAGAGGCCACAGCAGTGAGAGGCCCGCGTACCACAAAAAAAAAAAAAAACCTCTATGGTCCTCAAAGCCTGCAATACTTACTATCTGGTCCTTTACAGAAACAGTTTGCAAACTTATGCCCTTGACTATGAATGACCTCAGCTGCCCACCAGAAATAAACAAAAATCCTCTGTGGAGAAAAAATGGGATTCAAAGAAAAATAAGAAGGCATATTAGGAGTCTAGACACCATAAATCGGAACAGAAATAACAAGACAATTAAAGATACTGGGGACTCTAGATGTTGAAAATATGAGGCCCAAGCTGTAAAACAACAATGCACACTAGTTTCAAGGAAGTAAAAGCTAAGGTTGAAAATTTCAAAAGATACTAGGAAATATTTTTTTAAAAGAACTATGATCGGGAAGGGTCCTGCTTCGGGGTGCTCACAATGTTCTATTTCTTTTCCTGAGTGGTTACATTTTACAATTCATTAAACTCAACCTTCATGTTTTATGGACTTTTCTAAGTTATTCCACAGTTTTTAAAAAGCTTAAAAAACATATGGAGCACTACAAATATTCTTGCTACATTACAAGAAAAATAAGTCCTGGTCACATCTTTCAAGTGGAACCTCCCTCACATCAGATGGAGGCTTATAATAAGGAAATTACTTGACATAAATATTTTTAAATTTATTATATAAAGTTAATTAACAGCAAATGCTAAGAACCCTATGTTAAATTCCCTTTTTAAAAACTGCTGAAAGTAGTCTGTGTGTGTGTGTGTGTGTGTGTGTGTACACATCCCATTAGGAACATACAGTGACATTGCTATGTTTTACAATGATTTTTCTTTTTTAAAAAAATGAAGATATAACTCCCATACTATACAATTTACCCTTTTAAAGTGTACAATTCAGTGGTTTTTAGTATATTCACAAGACTGTGCAGTCACCTCTATTATCTAATCCAGAACATATCATCACCCCAAAAAGAAACCGCCATACCCATTAGCAGTCACTCTCCATTCCCCATGTCCCCCAGCCTCTGGAAGCCAATACTCTACTTTCTGTTTCTATAGATTTGTTTGTTCAGCAAATCATTCTGGAATCATATACATGTACCCTTGTGTCTGGCTTCTTTCACTTAGCATAATGTTTCCAAGGTTGTAGCATGTATCAGTGTTTCATTCCTTTTTCAGGACTAAATAATATTCCACTGTCTAGATATACCAGTTCTGTTTATCCACTGATGAACATTTGGATGGTTTTCACATTTTAGCTATTATGAGTAATGCAGCTATGCATATTCATGTACAGGTTTTTATGTGGGTATGTAGTTTTCAATTCTCTTGAGTGTATACCTAGGAGTAGAATTGCTGGGTTACATGGCAATCATGTTTAACTTTTTTTCTAATTGCTGGCAAAAAAAAAAAAAAAGGCATAATAAGAAATCTACCATCTTAACCATATTTAAGTGTACAGTTCAGTAGTGTAAATTATATTCACATTGTTGTAAGATGGATCCATAAAACTTTTTCATCTTGCAGAACTAAAACAGTATCAGAATTGCTAACCCATACCTCTGAGGAAAACAACTATCAACAAGCATACAGTACTCATATGCAGTTCTTTTTGCCTTTTGTCTTATAAACTCCATTCATTTCCAATGTTTATGTCAGCACATTCCTGCCCTAAAGTTACTTTTAAAAGCTCAAGATATTAAAGATGATATACAAATGGCCAACAAGCATAGTGATGTTCAACATCACTAGTCATTAGGGAAATGCAAATCAAAACCTCTCATACACTGCTGGTGGGAAAGTAAAATGGTACAGCCGCTATGGAAAACAGTACAGGGGATCCTCCAAATATTAAAAATAGAATTACCATAGGATCCAGCAATTCCACTTCTGGGTATATACCCCCCCCAAAAAATGAAAGCAGAATTTTGAAGAGATATTTGCACACCTATGTTCACAGCAGCACTATTCACAATAGCCAAGAGGTAGAAGCAACCCAAATGCTCACTGACAAATGAATGGAAAAACAAAATGTGGTATATACATACAATGGAATATTACTCAGCCCTAAAAAGGATGGGAAGTCTGACACATGCCACAACATGGATAAACCCTGAGGACATTATGCTAAGTGATATAAGCCAGTCATAAAAAGACAAATAATGTATGATTCCACTTATATGAGGCATCTAGAATAGTCAAATTCACAGAAACAGCAAGTAGAAAGGTGACTGCCAGGTGCTGGGAGAAGGAAGAAATGGGGAGTTGCTGTTCAATAGATAGAGTTTCAGTTTTTCAAGAGGAAGAAGTTCTGGAAATTAGTTGCACAACAACATGAATATACTTAACAGTATTTAATACACTTAGAAATAACTAAGATATATTTTATGTTACATATTTTTTTACCACAATGGAAAAAAGAAAGCTCAAGATACTGAATCACACTAAGTTGGGCAAATGTTCCAATGTGCTTTAAAAAAAAAAAGCTTTTTTAAATGCATGAACACTAAGCATGTTTTATTCCTAAAAAGCAGTATCAATAGAAGAGGCAGTCTTCTACTTATATTTTCCTGCATATTCAATTTATTTATTTAATAAGAAAGAAGAAAACAGCCAAACGTTGATAGGTTATTATAGGCCAGGTACATATTAGGCATTTGACCTGTTTTCTCATAACATTCTCACACCACAATCTGAGAGAAGTGCCTATGGCAGCCCAGACAACAAATGACAAGGCTGGATATGAATCCAGCCAGGTCAGTACAACTCTGTGACTGGCTCTCTCCTCTTACACCAGGCTACAACTCAGAGTAATAGGTTTAACAACCTAAAGAGTGAGAAAACATTAAACACACACACACACACACACACACACACACACACACACACACACACACACACACACACACACACACATACACAGCTACAGGCCCCAGCAACTAAAAACCAAGAACTTAAGGGCAAAGGAAAGGCTTCATTCTAACGCCTCATTCTCTGATATTCTTACTGTACACATAAAATACCTTCTCCCACACCGGCAAACATTTCCTATACACACCAGGGCTTCTGAATAGTGTTTTAAGGAAGAGCTGAAGGATTAAATAATTTAAAATCTCAAATAATATTACAGGTCAAAAAATCCTTAGGTATTAAAACAAAGTTTAAAGTAAAAAATGTTCCTATGAAAGTGATCTTCCACATATAACAAATGGGCTTAACAAGAAGCTCTAACATCGGTGTTATGTTACTAAGAGACACATATTTAAGATCTTGAACCCATTTCTTCGTCTACAAAATAAGGATAAAAATGCCTATCCTACAAGACTATTTTGAGAATTAAGCAACAAAGTCCTAACAATTTTACCTGGAAAATAGTCACTCTATTTTTTAAGGCAATAAAGGAACACACTCATCAACTCTGTTTAGACCATAAAGCAAGGGTAAATACTATTTAGACAATATAGTTACTTTTACTCTTGGGTTTTCAATAATATTAACTTAGTTGCCTTGACATTTGAGGTATGATAGTATCATAATAATAGCAGCTGCCATTTATTAAGATCTTACTGTGTTAACAGACACTGTGCCATAAACATTTAATACATGTTATCTTATTTACTACCTCACAACTGATATTATCCCTAGTTTACAAAAGTGAGAACTAAGGCGTAGCAAAGATTAAATTGCTTTTCCAAGCTGTTAAGTGATGGTGCTGGGATTTGAACTCAGGTTTGCCAAAGCCTGAGCTCCTTACCACTAGTGAGTGGTGGATCACATTGTCAGCAACACCTTAGAACAAATTACATGACAGGCTGAAGTGCCGATAAAGGGTACTGAGCACATGTCTTTCACCTCCTACTACTCTCTCACTCCCTGTCTCTACTGCCATGGATCTTGCTCCTCAATCACAGCTAAGGCTACTTCACAGCCTCCAGGAGGCTTTTGTAAGTCAGCCCACAAAGTAAGTCATCATCATTATTGCATTGGCTTAAAACAAGCTCTCATTTCCTCACTCCTTGCAATGAAATATCAAAAGGCCTACACATTTTGCAAAGTTTTTCAATCAGGAGTGAAAAGACAGAATATTAATCTATGAAGTATTAATGGACTAGAAAAACCTTCCTCCCCCATTAGACTATAATGGAAGGATCTTTTTGTCTGTTCCCTGCAGTATCCACGGCTCTGTGTAGCTAAGCTCCCAATATGAGGCCTACCAATTCCACCTTCCTGGTGTCATTTACCACGAAGTGAATCTCTTCTTAAACAGGGCTTACACAGATGCAACTTAACATTAATATAGAGATTTAGAATTCATTGAGAACTTTCCCGTGGATTATCTTATATCTGCTGTGAGGTAGATATTTCTGTTTATCCAATTTACTGATAGAACCAGTCAGATTAAATAACTTGTCTGAAGTCACACCAGGTTCACACATAGTGTAGGCAAAACAATAATCCAAGCTGTCTGACCAAAATTTCTATCTGCCCACATATCTGTTCATCTGTAAAACTGTAAGCTACTAGCTAGCAGGTTCTGTCTAAATCACCTAATACATTACACCAAGAACAGATACATTTTAATGCTTCTTGATAGCGATAATGGTAACATTAAGGCAGTCTGCCATTGCTACCAACCACATTTTTAGCAAAAATTGTTCCACTATGGCATTCTTTCATTTTGTGCTGATAATCAACAAGCAAAATCCCTTTATATTAGGTTCTGAAGTCTCGCAATAGAAAGTACAGTAGCAGCATAAAATAACGCATTACTAGAAAGTTCTAACACTGAAACTGTCCAAGGCAATCAATGACTCATAAAAGCAAAAAATAAGATTTACCTTTAGCTTAAGTGATTCTCCAAGTAATGTTCCCTTATAATCTGTTGTATAGGTCCAATCATACGGTTTAATAACCTCCTTAGAGTGCTCACCCTCCGTCCTCAAATACCAAAAGGATCAGTCAGTGATGTAGAACATAGATCATCTGTATTCATTTATCACACCGAATTACATTCTACAGATAATATAAAATATCCTACTAAATACATATACTTGTCATAATTCACTAATACAAGATCTGTCTTAGTTTTTCTGCACATTTATTGTTATTTAACTTGTCATGTACTGATAATGTAGTCTCTCCAATTAATCTGTACACTGCCTGAGGACATGGCTTAAAGGCTTATACTTTTTTCAAAGAACCTAGTACATAACAGGCACAAAGTAAATAACTGCGGATTTGATTATGAAAGAAAATACATTTTTCTTAATTTCAATGCTCCTCAAATTTTCAACGCAAATCATAAGTAAACATTGTTCTTCAAAAATAGGAACATTAAAGTACACAGTGTAATGCCTCTTCACTAAAGTATACGGAAAGCTCAAAAAAGTAAACCCTACATAGCTCAGCTCAATTGTAATTCAATTTAATTCAAGAAGTATTCAAGAGTGGGATAATTAATCTCCATTTTATGGATGAGAAAAATGAACTCTAGAATGATTCAACTATCAGATTTAATAATAGTACTAGCCATTCTAATAAAATACACATATCACAACTGAATATTTTTTCAACTCTTTTTTGTTTAACCCATAACTACCCAGATTCTCACCTGCTTTCCTGCCACTCTTCAGCGCAGGCTACTTTAAGCATTCCTTGGTAGTTGTTCACACATCTTAATGCATCTGTAGCATTGAACTCAATCCCAAAGCCAGAGCCATGCTGGATTCTTAAAACGTTGTCTCCAAACATCATTTCAGGGAGAGATGGCATATGCAATTCATCAGCTAACCTATGTATAACCAAAAGTCAGCAGGATTATTTTATATCACTGTTGGCATTTTTGCTTCCTTTTGATCCCCAGAGAATACCTTCTACTCCTAAATGAGTTAAATAATACATGATTTAATAAAATGATATATTTGTAAAGTCTATAAATGGTTTCATCATCTATTCTGTGTATATCTTTTTGGCACTGTATTAGGTAGTGGGCTAAATTAGACAGATAATAAACAAATATACAAATAAATACACAATATAATGTCAGCTAGTAACAAGTGATATATAAAAATTAAAGCAAGGTGATGGGGGAGGCACTGTTTTAGGCAGGATGATCACAGATCACATCTGATACAGTTGAATTTGAGCCTCAAAACTACCCTGTGAGCTAAGAAAGGCTCAGACAGTTTAAGTAGCTAACTCAAATCACAGAGCCAGTTAAGTGGTAACACCAGGCCTATGTCCATTATATTAGACTGCTTTATAAAGACCTGGACCTCATCTAGCTAGCCTCAATACATAAGAAAGTTATATTAGACATACTATAAGACCAGGATCACAAATTATTAACCCACAGATGTGTTTTGATTAGCCTACACAATATATTTTTTAATATTTGAAATAACTGGCAAAATTACTCAGGTGCCAATAAAAATTGAGAGATTTTTGAGAAATCTGGACTTCTAGTTTCTCTTAAAAAAAAAAAAAAGACTTGGCAACATTGAACCTGTATTTCCACATGACAACAACTGGCTGGAGCTGAGTGGAGGTTGCCCCCTTTAAGTGGGGCATAGGCTCTCTGGTTCACCAGTCTCCTTGGCCCTTTAAAAGCTGAGTCTGTGACCCCTGTTATAAAGACTTTTAAGTGGCTACTTGTTACTTCTGAAAAAAGTAGGTAAACGTATAGGTTACCATGCCTTATGACCCCAACACCTGAGTTACAACCAGGACTTTCAACTTAGGGATGAAAGTTTGGCTTCTTAAACAAAGGCAATTATCTATGAGCTGGCAGGAACCCCTGAATTTTAGCCTGAGAACTCTGCCCGATACACTCATGCTGAATTGAATAACGGCCAATTAAACTTACTCTGATCCCTCTTTTTATAAGTCTGAATGACAGTTAAATGAAGCACAGACCAAGAGACATAGCATGACACAGAAACATGAGGTAGAGAAGAGGGGAGAGTGAAATTTTTAAGTAATAGCAAGATAAGCAGATAGAGCAAAGTAGAGACTGAGAAATAAGGGTGACAAGAAGATTAGAGACATCTATAGTTGGAGCCACAAGAACTGCTGTTCATTTTCTGAGCTAATTCCTGTGTTTAATTATTTCCTCATGTACTATTAAATTCTCATCATTTGAGGCAACACGGGGGTGGGGGGTGGGCGGGAGTCTCCATTCCTTGCAACCTGAAAGCACCACTAACACAGAGGTTCCATGGAAGTGATTTTCCGGTTATCTTATGTACCAATTTTTTTCTGTTTATTGATTTTGGAAACTTTTCAAAATGTATTGTACACTTCTCTTTGTTTTTAAACGAAGCATATAAAATGTTATTTTACCTTTTCTTGCTGACCAGAGATCATCATATTTAACAATCTTGTAAGACAATGTCCTCAAGTTCAATTGAGTGTGTATAGCTCTAGCTGCTCTAGAATGTAGGTATCTGCCCCTGAAGCACCCTCATCCCTTTTTATTTGGTTTCTTATCTATCAAAGGATGGAAAAGCAAACAATCACACTCCTTAAAATTGCATAATGAATAAAAAGAGAACATAAAAATGCTAACCATTTATTAGGGCAACGAGACTATATGGAACTCTTTTCCTTCCTTACATTTCCAATATGGTTACAATTATAAAGTATGCAATAGAGTCAAAAGTGTAAACATGCTTTGAATGAAGTTCTAAGGGATCCTGAACAAAGCACAGAATTTTAGTGCAAATGTTCTATGATAGCTACTTTAGCAGAACAGAAGTCTTTCTTTTCTTTTTTCTTTTTTAAGACTTCTGGATTTTTGAACAGCTACATAGTTATACTTGTTAGGTAAAGTAAAATAATGCTACATTAAAGAATATATTCTTGGGCTTCCTCGGTGGCGCAGTGTTTGGGAGTCTGCCTGCCGATGCAGGGGACGCGGGTTTGTGCCCCGGTCCGGGAGGATCCCACATGCCCCGGAGTGGCTGGGCCCGTGAGCCATGGCCGCTGAGCCTGCGCGTCCGGAGCCTGTGCTCCACAACAGGAGAGGCCACAACAGTGAGAGGCCCGCATACCGCAAAAAAAAAAAAAAAAAAAAGAATATATTCATATATTCTTACATAAAACTAACAAAGGATCTATGCATATCCCAAGACCACAATTACTCTCTTTCCAATTGCTTTAAATCTATTTCCAATCAGACACACCAATCAAGTCTTGCATATATATTAAAAACAAACAAGCAAAAAATCCTGCATAAACAAATTAAAAGCCTTAAATGGAAAAAATATTGATTCTTATTATAAACATCTACTTCATTCCTTGATCATCAAAGCCCCAACATTTTCAAGAATGAAGATGGGTTGTAATTCCACCATGACTGCCCAGGAGAGGACTTAATGCACCACAGTCCCACGTTTCCATAAGCTTCCTATCTCTGGTGAACTTTTTGTTCTTACACAACAATTATATTAATTTTGGCTATGAAGAAAAGACATTAATTGAAGATCCTGTTTCTTGTAGGAAAACAACTTCGCCAGTAAAACTCTCAACTTGGTGCAAGCTTTAAAAAAAAGCAAAAGCACCCACTGAGGGAAAGAAGCACTTGCTCACTTGATTTTCAGAAGAACTGTATCAATTTCATTCCACCCTGGAGCAAAATTAAGAAAAAAGTACCAAGAACTTAATCAAATTTATATTCTTTGACCCAAAATATCAGCTTTGGGAAATCTGTAATATAGAAACAATCCCCAATGCAGGAAAAAATAATTATACCATTAATACTCATAATCATCTTATTTTTAATAGAAAAAGAAATAGTACTACTATATAATAGTAGTACTACTACTATAATAGTAACTACTCTAATTATAAAGAAATAAATGGTTATATAAACTATAGTATTCCATGTGATGAAACATTATGGAATCATTAAAAATACTTAAAGGGAAATATAATGGAGAAAAATGCTTATGATACAATAGTAAATTAAAAAAACAGGCATACTGTATGTTTATTTTATCTCTGTGTTTATGTATATGTGCACATATCAGTGATCTAACCTTTTAAGTTGCACATCTTTAGTATGATATCTAATAACATTAATTTTTCATCATAAATTTAAATGAAATTTATTCTTTTGTTATTAGGAAGTAGAAAATATTAAATACTAGAGAGATCAACACTCCCATGCAAATGTCCATAGACATATGAATGGATAAAGAAAATGTGATTTAAAAAAAAGAAACAAAAAACAAAAAAAGAAAAAAAGAAAATGTGTTTTATACATACAATGAAATATTATGCAGCCTTTAAAAAGAAGGCAATTCTGCAATTTGTGACAACATGGATGAAACCTGAGGACATTATGCTAAGTAAAATAAATCAGTCAAGTAGTAAAGTTTTAACTACTTTACTGGATAATGCATACCAAATATGAACTAACATAAGATGTGATTCTTTGGATTTTTCCCAACATATCTGGAAAAATCTAGTAGTCCTATGAAATATTCCAGTCATATATGTAAAAGAATCACTGCCACTAACTTACACTTCTTCAAATGTCCTAAATTCTGAGTATCTTAAACACAGGCCAAACAGAGTATCTTAATCCCATTTCTAATGGCAAGCTTCACCATTAACAAATAGGTAGGACCATTTATCAGACAAGGAAGACAGGAAGCCTCTATGGAATTAAGATGCCTTAATTCATTAAAGGAAGTTTCGTTAATCCAAAATTTCCCCTAATTCACTTATATAGCACCCAAGAGGTTTCTATACCCTAGGGCAAGGCATCACAGAAAAATTTAGGATGGGAGCAGATAAGCCTTTCTTTTGTCATAAGGAAAAAGGACTAAGTATACTCAGGCAGAGCTGTTTTAGAAATAATAAACAAGGAGATTAAAGATCTGGAATTTGATTCCCTTAGAACTCTCCATGCATCCAGCACTTCTTAGGGAGTCTGTAAGAAAATTATATGGGTAACCACAATTTGAAGCTGACTGCTTTATATACCACAATTATATATATGGTGCGATATTTAACAGAGAAAGTTATATGGAGAGGAAAACTCAGAGAGTAACTCAGTCTGTGGTGGGATGAAGGGAATTTTTTCGCTTTCTTTTCTGTATTTTCTCAATTTTTCTTAGTGACTCTGCAAGAGTGTCACTTTTTTTTTTTTTTTTTCAATTAGGAAGCTAAACATCCTTTCATGACTCTCCTCTCTTCCCTGGTCACTTCCCTCTGCCTGTATCTTAAAATGTCAGCGCTCCCTAGGGTTCCATCTCATGACCTTTTCCTTTTCTTCTGGATAACTTCTAGATGATCTTAATTCACTCCCAAGGCTCCAGGTATCATCTATAAGCTGATGATTCCCAAACCTAAATCCATGGACAAGTCATTTTTTTTAAGCTCCAAAATAAACGCCTAAGACACCTCCACTTCATAACCCACACACAACTTATATTTCAACAAAACTAAACTCATCCTCTATCCAACACCTGCCCCCAATCTGCTCCTCCTCCTGAGTTTCTCACCTTGTCCAATGGCAATGAAATCTTGCCAAGCGTATAGATTCCTCCTTTTTCCTTCCTCCTCCTATCAAGTGGCCATCAAATTCAGGCACTTAATCTTCTAAAATCTCTCCTCTCTCCCCTTCTAACTGGTTTCCTTACGCAGTCCTGCAGCCCACCAATCCATCCTCCTCATCACCTCCAGAGAAATCTTTCAGAGTGTATATCTGATAATGTCGATCCTTTGTATAAAATGGCACCCGGTGGTATTCAGATAAAATTCAAAACTCCTGAGCTTGGCATAAAAGTTCTCTCAGTGGTATCTCCACTGCCCAGGGGCCTACCTGCCTCTGGCTTCTCACTACAGTACTCCCCCTCAGATACCTCACACGCCAATCACACAGAAACAGTTCTTCATGGCTCCCACTCTCTCTGACCCACCGGCAAGCCACGTGCCCCCGGACCCCGCCCCCTGCCCCGACTTTGTCAAGATTCAGTTCAGGCATCACAAACGCATCACAGCTGTCACTCTCGCTGGCCTTCCGGCTTTACACATGCCCCCAGCCTCACCCCATCCCACCGGCTTTATCAGGATCAGGCATCCCAATTTCCCGGATGCCTTGTTCCCTTAAACAATCTCAAATAACCCTGCATATACACCTATATCAATTCACACTGTATTATGATTGTCTGTCTCTCTCACAAGACTGTGAATTCCTCGAGGCAGAAGCTGTCTTTCATCTTCTGTATCTCACGTGCCTGGCACGACACCTGACATGCTAAAAGCCAAGCATATATATCACCCCCGCTTATCAACCCCTAAGAAAACAGGTCATAGCCATCAAGAAAGAAATAGTCTAAAGGTGGCGCAGGCTGCGGCAGGTAGAGAACTACGGGAGGGGAAAGTCCACCGTATCAATCATGCTCTGCTCAAACCCAGGCGGAGTGACAATTTCACGAAGGCAGCGCCTGACGGCCCGAACCGAAGGACAGGAGGTGCCGACAGGAGTATTTCCTGGTGTTGTCAATTCAAAGGTCCCGTCCAGAGGGACCCGAGCCTCCGCCCCCCCCAGAGAAGGGCTGGGGCTCCGCCGAGCTCGCCCTGCCTCCCGCCCAGGCCCAGCTTCCCGGCTCGCGCCCGAATCCCAGCCCCGGAGCCTCACTTCTCCACATCCGCTGACTTCATGATGTGGGTCTTGGACGCCGTCAGCTTCCAGGGCCCGAAGGAGAAGTCCTGGTGGCTGCTCTGGAAGCCGTGGATCATCATGGCCGCAGCGGGGCCCGCGTGGGCCACACGGAACAGGCTAGAGCAGCGGTGGCAGCGGCAGCCGCGGCCGACACCGGTCCCTCCGCCTCCCCCCGACCCAGCCCCCTCGGCTTCCGAGCTGTTACCTTGCCCGGCCCCGCCTCGCCTCGCCCCGCCCCCTGCCGGCCTACCCGGACGCAGGCCCTCCTTTCCTCCTTCTTCTCCGCCCCTCGGCTTTTTGCTTCCGGGACCAGTTGCCAAGGTTGTGTGACCTACGTCTTACGTCACGACGCACCTGAAAAAAGGAGGGGAGAAACTGCTGAGGGGCGAAGCTCCGGCATCAGGGGGTGTGGTCAGGAGCGCACTGCCCCCTGAACTCGCTGGATGACGTCGTCTTGGGGCATTTCAAGGAAGGTCAGTGTTGGAAAAGGCGAATACAACGTGATGCTAGACGACTTTGCAAAACAGGGAATTACCTCTCGTGTTGGCGAATTGGTGTAGAGAGGAAATGCCCTACATTTTTCCGTAGAGGACAAAATTTTAAAATCAGAGTTTAGGAGGTTCAGCATGAAGTGCTGCATGACAAGTGGACATCTAGCCACTATGGACTAAGACTCTTAAAAAAATTTCATCCTTCAGACATTTCCAGACTTTCCTGGTCTAGCTATGACCTAAGCACCTGTTACAGTGGAAACAACACTGGAGACCTGGTGCTACATACTCTTTTGCAGCGCTGTTTTGTGCATCCTTGGCAAACCACTTAACTAATGATTCGGCTTCGGCTGCCTCAAAATGATGTACTTTGATGTTAGGGCATCTCCCAGACCTTTCTTTCTGGCCTCATTTCCAGCAACTCGCTCTCAGCCCTATCCACCTGCACTCAGCCCTACCTCTACGCCCTTACTCTTGCTGTTGTATGTGCTTGAAACTGTCATATTCAAACCTGTCCCATTTCAAACTCAACCTGGCACCTTTTAAAAATATAGATACTCCAGTCCCCATGCCTTTCCCTAGACTGGAATGATCTTCCTTGGAATGATACACCTCCTTCAAAAGGCTTTTCCTGAACCCTGGAGCTGTATTTAATCACTTCTTCCTCTGAACCAACGTGTTGATTTAAGTCAACTTCACTCATTCCAGTTTTCATTGTTTATTCATTAAACCAAATGAATGTCAAAATTTGAACACCTGCTATTTGCCAAGCATTCATTTTATTACAAAACAGCACTCACACTCTATCTTATAAGAGAGATTGACAATGGAATTCCAAGATATGATTTCAGTCGTTCAAAGCAGGACTCCCTGCCCCTCAAAATATATATTATCCATGTGTCCAATTGCATCTAAAATTTTAATTGCTTCTATACAGGGCAGTAGGCCACTGTTTGGCTTAGTTGGTCATTTACATCTTAGTGTAAATGATTTTTTATATCATTTTCTATGAGCTGGCCTTGATAAAGAAGTGCCAGGCCACCCTATCCAGAGCTGAGTCAGTACTTTCCCACCTACCTTCCCAAAACATTTGTCCCCTTCCAAACTTTTCCAAGACAAGATATGATGAAAACTTCCTATTAGAAGGGTACTTTTATTTAAATTTAAAATCTAACAGTTAAACCAGTTATCTCTATGGCCTCCAATTCAACAGTTTATTAGGGGACTAAAATTCTTTGACAATACAAGAAAATGAATCTTTTAAAGTACAATTTCAAGCACTCACACTTTAGGAAGAGAGATATTTAAGCATTGACAGAGTATTTTCAGTGCCCATTCAAGAAGCATCATGCAACAATTCTCTGCTTTATAAAGCTGGTTCTTAGGACAGAGTAATACTTGGGACTTGATGAGGGGAATTCATTTTCAATCAAATTGGATGTTAGAGCCACCAAATCAAACCATCTATTCTCTAGGTTTGTCAAGATTCAGTTCTGAGAATAACCAACTGGTTATTATAGAAACAACTCATTCCACAAACTTTTGGGGGGGGGGGCACCTATTATAGTGCCAGAAACTTTTAGGTATAAGGACACAGCAGTGAATAAAAAAGGCAAGATCCCTTTCATCTTGGAGCTTATACTGTAATGGAGAAGACAGTTAATAAGAAAGTAAACACAAAATTTGTAATTTCAGACATGGATAAATTCTGTGCAGAACATTAAGCAAATTAAGGGGAAGGAGGGGTGTGTGTGTGTGTGTGTGTGTGTTTATGTGTGTTTGGGGGCTGGGGAACAGACTAGATAGTTGGAGTGATCAGAAGAGCCTATCTGTGGATAGACCTGCTAATTAGCAGAGACCTGCTAATGAAAAGGAAGATCCATAAGAAAATCTGGAAGAACGTTCCAGGCATCAGGTATTCAGGCCCAGAGGAGGCAGTGAGCTTGTCACTTTTTAGGAAGAGCAAGAAAGTCAGTGTGGCTGCAGTGGAAGGAACTGAGAAGAGTTCAGAGAGGCTGAAGAGGCGTTATCATGTAGGTATATTGTAAGCCATACCATATCCTTTCTGGGCAACCTTATCAAATGAATGTATAATTCTTAAAAAAAAAAGATAGAAGCTTACTATCTCTAAATAGCCTGTGCCCTTTATGAAGCTCTAATGATTAGTGCTTAGGTTGAGGTAAAACCTGCTTCCTTGTTACTTACATTATTTGAACTTGGTCTTGCCCTCTGGGGCATCATGGAACAGGCATATTCCCTCTTCTTCATGACTGTTCTTGTTCTTATTTTAAAACGACTTTTACACCTTTCCCTTGTCTTTTTGTTGTTGTTGTTTTTTTTTTCGTTACACGGGCCTGTCACTGCTGCGGTCTCTCCCGTTGCGGAACACAGGCTCCGGACGCGCAGGCTCAGCGGCCATGGCTGACGGGCCCAGCCGCTCCGCGGCATGTGGGATCTTCCCGGACCGGGGCACGAGCCCGTGTCCCCTGCATCGGCAGGCAGACTCTCAACCACTGCACCACCAGGGAAGCCCTCCCTTGTCTTTTAATTCATTCATGTACTTATATATCTACCTATCCATCCATTCACCTGTCTGCTTATTTAGTCAATGAATATTTACATTTCTAAGGTCTGAAGCACAGTACTTGGAGAAAAGCATTACAATGAAAACTATGAATAAGCCATGACATTCCCCAGCCTCAAGCAACTTTGTTCATCTGTGCCACATGCTAAGGATACATAAGACATTGTCTATAATTTCAAGTATGAGATCAATTGCACTCAAGTATAAGAAACAAAGTAAATACAAACAATACCATATGACATCTGGGCAATAAAATGGTGTGTGTACATGGACATGCTACAGGAGGAAAGAGTAATTAACTCTCTCTGTGTAAGTTAGGAATGATTCACAAAGAAGATGATGCCAGAGCAAGATTTTAAAGAGAAGATAAACGGTTTCACCAGGAGGAGACAGTCCACTTCATGGACAAGGAACAGCAGGTTCATAGGCACGGAAGCATAGAGTAGCACGGAATAAGTAAGGAGTAAGAAGTCGTTGAGGACAACTGGAACATAAACCTTTATGTATGTAGGAGGATGTAGGGGATGAGGTAGGTGTGGGCCAAATCAGGAGGGAACTTAATGCTGTGCTAAAGAACTTGGGATTTCTTCCAATGGATGATTAGGGGTCATTGCCTAGATGAGCAATCTTGATGGCCTAAACTTGTATCTTCAAAGCCAGATACACACACATACACCAGGGTATGTACCAAATGCACTGGAATGGAGGAAGAAAATATTTATATTTATCTCATCTTTTTAAAATTCTATTTCTGTGTATGCTTCATAATGTACATAATAAATCATATATTCACATGGCTTTTATTTATAAACAAATATTGAGATACATGCTCGGTGTTGTACAGATATTAATGGCAAGTGATCAAAAGACTGTGGACCATTGGTCTAATTGAAGGGAGTAGTAGAGGGGTTAGAGAGGACATATATGGGAGAGGAGTAGGGGACTGACTGAATGTAAGGGGAGAAATATCCAATTTGTGGTCTGGAGATCACAAAGCCATAATCAGAGTATTGTTCAACTGGTCTGTGTATTCTGTAATGACAAGGAGGAACAGGGATCACCAAGAGAAAACACATGGCCATATGAAAAGGGAGAAGAAAACAGGATTTTCTGAAGAAGAGCCTGTGGAAAGGAAGTTTCAGATCTGTCTGAACTCCCTTTGTTCCCCTGCAGGTGACAGTTCATATGATGCACATTGGCAGTGAATGCTAATACCTGCATGTGCGGTCACTTCTGAATGAATGATCATGATTATTAAAGAGAATCAGTATTGTTCAAATTTGTATACTGCATCAGTTATAAATTGATTTAACTGTCTCTTCTATCTCAGAATGATTTCTTTCTGCACTATAGAATGGCATGCAGAAAGACTGATCTTGAAATTGCTAATAATTTGGCCAAATTGCCCATCCTTAAGGCTACCCAGCTTCTCCTTCCTTCAAGGAGTTCAGGATCTGTGAACTGACTCAGATCTGAGAATTAGGGGAGGGCTCTGGCTCCCATGGTGACACAATCCAAGTTGGGGGTTTTTTTGGTTTTGTTTTTTAACTGTACTCAGGGTTGTGTTTGTAATATCGATCAAGTAGAACCTTAATGATCTGCCCATCTATTTCTGACCTAGGGAGCCATCAACAATTGCCGCTGCCCAAGATCTCTGTGGGTCAATTCATTCTGATGATCACTTTGTCCTTGCTGCCTATTGTACTTACCATATTCACATTGGCTCTAGTCAATTAAATGCTCCTATTAGGCTTTTGCCATCTTGGACGTCCCAACATCTCTATGGAAATCAAGAAGTCTATTCCAGTGGAACATCTCCCACCTCTATCCCTGTACTACAGAGGTCAGTCAGCCATCAAATCACTTTCCAAGGACGGTGGTCCCCCTTTCACCATTGCATTTCTTGGTGAAGGTCCTCTAATCCTCCCAGGGAACATAATTAGGAGGCAGATGAGCAGGTAACATGTGAGAAATTCACTCCAACATTCTTATCACCCTATGTTTTTGCTTTACTTCTATTTTAAGCCAAGGAAAATCTGTATTTCTAGTTCTGTCATCATCAGTCATGCCTGAGTTCAGGTTTCAGTCAGTCTACTGAGCAAATGAGTCCCAGCTGTTCACACCAGCCCTGAATGGACATATCAATGCATTCAGCTCACTCTAAAATTACATTCCTCCCTCACTGGATCAGCATCCTCAGATTTTATTCCTACACTTGTTTCCTGGGATTTTGCCAATATAAATTAGCAAAATATTGCAATTTTCTTGCTCTTTATGAATTCTGGATTTGACTCTGCAACTTGTTCTCTGGATATGCTGAGAATGAGTATAGTGAAGGATCTAGAGGGAATGAGAAGTGGTAGGTGTGGGGCACAGAGAGAACTGGAACGCTTTTGCAAATTACCTGCCTCAGATGAGGTCATCCTAGAGTTTTCAAGCAAGGCAGGACTATCTCATCTGAGAGAGGAAGAGGGGCTGGGGATTGAAGGGTCAGAGTACTTGAAGTTGTCCATAATCTGAATAGTCCAACTCTAAATTTCCCACTTCTGGTCTAATAAATGTCCTAAAGTCACATAGGCAACCTGCACACGGGCAAATTGAATCTGTGTTTATAGTCAGCCACCACCTGCAGGACCATCACTGAAGCTAATTTATCCCTCCCCCCACCCCTCTTTCCACCTTGGTAACCATAAGTTTGTTTTCTATGTCTGTGAGTCTGTTTCTGTTTCATAAATAAGTTCATTTGTGTCATACTTTAGATTTCACATAGAAGTGATATTATATGGTATTTGTCTTTCTCTTTTTCATTTACTTCACTTAGCATGGTAATCTCTAGGTCCATCCCTGTTGCTGCAAATGGCATTATTTCATTCTTTTTATGGCTGAGTAATATTCCATTGTGTATAAGGACCACATCTTCTTTACCATTCATCTGTCAATGGACATTTAGGTTGCTTCCATGTCCTGGCTATTATAAACAGTGCTGCAATGAACATTGGGGAACATATATCTTTTTGAATTAGAGTTTTCTCCAGATATATGCCCAGAAGTGGAATTGCTGGATCATATGGCAACTCTATTTTGTTTTTAACATCTTTTTTGGTGGCAACTCTATTTTTAGTTTTTCAAGGAACCTCCATGTTGTTCTCCATGGTGGCTGCGCCAATTTACATTCCCACCAACAGTGTAGGAGGGTTCCCTTTCCTCCACACTCTCTCCAGCATCTGTTATTTATAGACTTATTAATGATGGCCATTCTGACCGGTGTGAGGTGGTACCTCATTGTAGTTTTGATTTGCATTTCTCTAATAATTAGTGATCAACATAGCTTATTCTTATTCAAAAACCATTAGGGTTTTTTTTTGTTTGTTTTGGCCATGCTATAGATAAGCAGTTAGTGTAAGTTTAATCTCGTTAGGATAAATAATTTTATAACATATGTTAAAAGAGAGATTTCTGACAATCCAATTATTCTAAGATCTCAACAGTGAAACCATATTTCTAATAAAATAAAATAATTTGGAAGGCCTTTTAAAATTAGTTTTATTTTCCCTGAGCAAACTCTGATAAGAGGAATGGGACCCAGGAAACTTCAAAGTGTCACAAAAAGCCAACTCAGAACTCAACCTTTCTTCCAGAATCTCCATGGTAAATCACCTATGTGCAGATAAAGAGAACCTGTAACTCACGTATGGGAGAACTGGGCTGGGTCTACATAAATACAGATAATATAACCCAGAGCTGAAAATACTCTACTCTGTCTGATTTCCTCACAATCAGAAGGATGAGAAATAAAATAATTGCTTTTATATCTTAGTGGTATAATTCTACCTTCCAAATGAACCACACTGAAACAAACCATAGCTGTATAGGGCTGTCTTTATACAACTTTTGTCAACTTGATGTCACAAACTCTCTACTTCCTTAAGTCCATTTGTTGCCCTCCTAGTCCTCTTTTTCCCAGTTCCAAATAACTCCCAATTCCCCATTTATTTATCCATTAAGTTGAAGTTATTGTTAAAAGTCCTCAATTTTGAGCTGTTTGAGGGCAGGAACCTCTGTCTTACTCATGTTTATGTCCTCAGAGCCTGACTAGGATTGTCATTCAACAAACCACTCCAGGAAATAGA
The DNA here is from genome assembly GCF_026419965.1 of Kogia breviceps. Lineage (NCBI taxonomy): Eukaryota > Metazoa > Chordata > Mammalia > Artiodactyla > Physeteridae > Kogia > Kogia breviceps. The sequence continues at coordinate 32,398,853 of NC_081310.1, read as the reverse complement.
CAGATGATCCAGGCCTTGGTCAATGGTAAGAAGGGCCAGACGGGATTGGATGGACCAACAGAGTCAAGACAGGAATTGGGATGGGTTCCAGAGAGAGTTGGTGGGAAGAAGCCCAGGAAGACAGATAGACCCTCCCAGGAGAAGTCCAACAGTAGGCAAGCAGAGATACTCCTGTTCAGCGGGGACACACGCCTTGAAGAGAAGGAAGAGACAAGTCAGGCTGAAGATTCAGCCACAGATCTAAGGATTAAGAGCAGGACGCTAGTTCCCCAGCAATAAGATAGGAAGGCAGGACCCCATCCACAGAAAGGTATTGTGCCAAACAGGGAATTGCATCAAAGCATCAGGCATAGAGGAAGAAAAGAGGGCTCCACCACTTAAGGCAGAGGCTCAGTCATGGAGAAACAAGGAAAGCACTTAGCCCCCAAGCTGAGAGTGCTCTTTCCTTAGTCTCATGTGTATCATTACATCATATTCCCTGGAGACTGAAAAAAGTCGGGGGAGTCTCTGTTCCTTACAACTAAAGAGCTCAATGGAAACAAGAAGTTACTTTTAACATCCCCTTGAGTTCCGCTATCCACAGCTCTTCATCCCAAAATATTCACATAAAATATATAAGGGAGGCCAGGTTCTGCAGAGAGGAAGGAGTAGAATGAGAGCATCCAGACTTGGGGAGCTCAAAAAGGAGGGAAGGGGCATGCTAGGGATGAGAATATAAATATTTCAGCAGGGTAAGGGGGTAGCAAGAGAGGATGTAGAAGACCCATGGGATCTGAGGAGATGAGAGAAGAGCAGAGGTGATTGCATCCAAATGTATTTTTTTTAAACATCTTTATTGGAGTATAACTGTTTTACAATAGTGTGTTAGTTTTTCCTTTACAACAAAGTGAATCAGTTATACATACACATATGTTCCCATATCTCTTCCTTCTTGCATCACCCTCTCTCCCACCCTCCCTATCCCACCCCTCTAGGTGCTCACAAAGCACAGAGGTGATCTCCCTGTGCTATGCAGCAGCTTCCCACTAGCTATCTAATTTACATTTGATAGTGTATATATGTCCCTGCCACTCTCTCACTTCGTCACCGCTTACCCTTCCCCCTCCCCATATCCTCAAGTCCATGCTCTAGTAAGTCTGTGTTTTCTTCCCATCCTACCACTAATCTCTTCATGACATTTTTTTTCCCTTAGAGTCCATATATATGTGTTAGCATACGATATTTGTTTTTCTCCTTCTGACTTACTTCACTCTGTATGACAGACTCCAGGTCCATCCACCTCATTATAAATAACACAGTTTCATTTCTTTTTATGGCTGAGTAATATTCCATTGTATATATGTGCCACATCTTCTTTATCCATTCATCTGTTGATGGACACTTAGGTTGCTTCCATGTCCTGGCTATCGTAAATAGCGCTGCAATGAACATTTTGGTACATGACTGGTTTTGAATTATGGTTTTCTCAGGGTATATGCCCAGTAGTGAGATTGCTGGGTCATGTGGTAGTTCTATTTGTAGTCTGTTAAGGAACCTCCATAGTGGCTGTATCAATTTACATTCCCACCAGCAGTGCAAGAGGGTTCCCTTTTCTCCACACCCTCTCCAGCATTTATTGTTTCTAGAGTTTTCGATGATGGCCAATCTGACTGGTGTGAGATGATATCTCATTGTAGTTTTGATTTGCATTTCTCTAATGATTAATAATGTTGAGCATTCTTTCATGTGTTTGTTGGCAATCTGTATGTCTTCTTTGGAGAAATGTCTATTTAGTTCTTCTGCCCATTTTTGGATTGGGTTGTTTGTTTTTTTGTTATTGAGCAGCATGAGTTGCTTATAAATTTTGGATATTAATCCTTTGTCAGTTGTTTCATTTGCAAATATTTTCTCCCATTCTGAGGGTTGTCTTTTGGTCTTGTTTATGGTATCCTTTGCTGTGCAAAAGCTTTTAAGTTTCAATAGGTCCCATTTGTTTATTTTTGTTTTTATTTCCATTTCTCTAGGAGATGGGTCAAAAAGGATCTTGCTGTGATTTATATCATAGAGTGTTCTGCCTATGTTTTCCTCTAAGAGTTTGATAGTGTCTGGCCTTACATGTAGGTCTTTAACCCATTTTGAGTTTATTTTTGTGTGTGGTGTTAGAGAGTGTTCTAATTTCATACTTTTACAGGTAGCTGTCCAGTTTTCCCAGGACCACTGATTGAAGAGGCTGTCTTTTCTCCACTGTGTTTCCTTCCCTCCTTTATCAAAGATAAGGTGACCATATGTGTGTGGGTTTATCTCTGGGCTTTCTATCCTATTCCATTGATCTATATTTCTGTTTTTGTGCCAGGAACATACTGTCTTGATTACTGTAGCCTTGTAGTATAGTCTGAAGTCAGGGAGCCTGATTCCCCCAGCTCCATTTTTCATTCTCAAGATTGCTTTGGCTATTCGGGGTCTTTTGTGTTTCCATACAAATTGTGAAATTTTTTGTTCTAGTTCTGTAAAAAATGCCAGTGGTCATTTGATAGGGATAGCATTGACTCTGTAGATTGCTTTGGGTGGTAGAGTCATTTTCACAATGTTGATTCTTCCAATCCAAGAACATGGTATATTTCTCCACCTATTTGTATCATCTTTAATTTCTTTCATCAGTGTCTTATAGTTTTCTGCATACAAGTCTTTTGTCTCCTTAGGTAGGTTTATTCCTAGATATTTTATTCTTTTTGTTGCAATGGTAAATGGGAGTGTTTTCTTCATTTCACTCTCAGATTTTTCATCATTAGTGTATAAGAATGCCAGAGATTTCTGTGCATTAATTTTGTATCCTGCAACTTTACCAAATTCATTGATTAGCTCTAGTAGTTTTCTGGTAGCGTCCTTAGGATTCTCTATGTATAGTATCATGTCATCTGCAAACAGTGACAGCTTTACTTCTTTTCCGATTTGGATTCCTTTTATTTCTTTTTCTTCTCTGATTGCTGTGGCTAGAACTTCCAAAACTAGGTTGAATAAGAGTGGTGAGAGTGGGCAACCTTGTCTTGTTCCTGATCTTAGTGGAAATGGTTTCAGTTTTTCACCATTGAGAACGATGCTAGCTATGGGTTTGTCATATATGGCCTTTATTATGTTGAGGAAAGTTCCCTGTATGCCTACTTTCTGCAGGATTTTTATCATAAATAAGTGTTGAATTTTGTCAAAAGCTTTCTCTGCATCTATTGAGATGATCATATGGTTTTTCTCCTTCAGTTTGTTGATATGGTGTATCACGTTGATTGATTTGCGTATATTGAAGAATCCTTGCATTCCTGGAATAAACCCCACTTGATCATGGTGTATGATCCTTTTAATGTGCTGTTGGATTCTGTTTGCTACTATTTTGTTGAGGATTTTTTGCATCTATGTTCATCAGTGATATTGGCCTGTAGTTTTCTTTCTTTGTGACGTCTTTGTCTGGTTTTGCTATCAGGGTAATGGTGGCCTCATAGAATGAGTTTGGGAGTGTTCCTCCCTCTGCTATCTTTTGGAAGAGTTTGAGAAGGATAGGTGTTAGCTCTTCTCTAAATGTTTGACAGAATTCGCCTGTGAAGCCATCTGGTCCTGGGCTTTTGTTTGTTGGAAGATTTTTAATCACAGTTTCAATTTCAGTGCTTGTGATTGGTCTGTTCATATTTTCTATTTCTTCCTGGTTCAGTCTTGGCAGGTTGTGCATTTCTAAGAATTTGTCCATTTCTTCCAGGTTGTCCATTTGATTGGCATACAGTTGCTTGTAGTAATCTCTAATAATCTTTTGTATTTCTGCAGTGTCAGTTGTTACTTCTCCTTTTTCATTTCTAATTCTATTGATTTGAGTCTTCTCCCTTTTTTTCTTGATGAGTCTAGCTAATGGTTTATCAATTTTATTTATCTTCTCAAAGAACCAGCTTTTAGTTTTATTGATCTTTGCTATCGTTTCCTTCATTTCTTTTTCATTTATTTCTGATCTGATCTTTATGATTTCTTTCCTTCTGCTAAATTTGGGGTTTTTTGTTCTTCTTTCTCTAATTGCTTTAAGTGCAAAGTTAGGTTGTTTATTCGAGATGTTTCCTGTTTCTTAAGGTATGATTGTATTGCTATAAACTTCCCTCTTAGAACTGCTTTTGCTGTATCCCATAGGTTTTGGGTCGTTGTGTCTCCATTGTCATTTGTTTCTAAGTATTTTTTGATTTCCTGTTTGATTTCTTCAGTGATCACTTCGTTATTAAGTAGTGTATTGTTTAGCCTCCATGTGTTTGTATTTTTTACAGATCTTTTCCTGTAATTGATACCTAGTCTCATAGCGTTATGGTCGGAAAAGATACTTGATACGATTTCAATTTTCTTAAATTTGCCAAGGCTAGATTTGTGACCCAAGATATGATCTATCCTGGAGAATGTTCCATGAGCACTTGAGAAAAATGTGTATTCTGTTGTTTTTGAATGGAATGTCCTATAAATATCTAGTGAGTCCATCTTGTGTAATGTATCATTTAAAGCTTGTGTTTCCTTATTTATTTTCAGTTTGGATGATCTGTCCATTGGTGAAAGTGGGGTGTTAAAGTCCCCTACTATGATTGTGTTACTGTCGATTTCCCCTTTTAAGGCTGTTAGTATTTGCCTTATGTATTGAGGTGCTCCTATGTTGGGTGCATAAATATTTACAATGGTTATATCTTCTTCATGGATCAATCCCTTGATCATTATGTAGTGTCGTTCTTTCTCTCTTGTAATAGTCTTTATTTTAAAGTCTATTTTGTCTGATATGAGAATTGCTACTCCAGCTTTCTTCTGATTTCCATTTGCATGGAATATCTTTTTCCATCCCCTCACTTTCAGTCTGTAAGTGTCCCTAGGTCTGAAGTGGGTCTCTTGTAGACAGCATATATATGGGTCTTGTTTTTGTATCCATTCAGCCAGTCTGTGTCTTTTGGTGGGACCATTTAATCCATTTACATTTAAGGTAATTATCGATATGTATGTTCCTATTACCATTTACTTAATTGTTTCGGGTTGTTCTTGTAGGTCTTTTCCTTCTCTTGTGTTTCTTGCCTAGAGAAGTTCCTCTAGCATTTGTTGTAAAGCTGGTTTGGTGGTGCTGAACTCTCTCAGCTTTTGCTTGTCTGTAAAGGTTTTAATTTCTCCATCAAATCTGAATGAGATCCTTGCTGGGTAGAGTAATCTTGGTTGTAGGTTTTTTTTCCGTCATCACTTTAAATATGTCCTGCCACTCCCTTCTGGCTTGTAGAGTTTCTGCTGAAAGATCAGATGTTAACCTTATGGGGATTCCCTTGTGTGTTATTTGTTGTTTTTCCCTTGCTGCTTTTAATATGTTTTCTTTGTATTTAACTTTTGACAGTTTGATTATTATGTGTCTTGGCGTGTTTCTCTTTGGGTTTATCCTGTATGGGACTCTCTGTGCTTCCTGGACTTGATTGACTATTTCCTTTCCTATATTAGGGAAGTTTTCAACTATAATCTCTTCAAATATTTTCTCAGTCCCTTTCTTTTTCTCTTCTTCTTCTGGGACCCCTATAATTCGAATGTTGGTGCGTTTAATGTTGTCCCAGAGGTCTCTGAGACTGTCCTCAGTTCTTTTCATTCTTTTTTCTTTCTTCTGCTCTGCATTAGTTATTTCCACTATTTTATCTTCCAGGTCACTTATCTGTCCTTCTGCCTCAGTTTTTCTGCTATTGATCCCATCTAGAGTATTTTTCATTTCATTTATTGTGTTGCTCATCATTACTTGCTTCCTCTTTATTTCTTCTAGGTCCTTGTTAACTGTTTCTTGCAATTTGTCTATTCTATTTCCAAGATTTTGAATCATCTTTACTATCATTATTCTGAATTCTTTTTCAGGTAGACTGCCTATTTCCTCTTCATTTGTTAGGTCTGGTGTGTTTTTATCTTGCTCCTTCATCTGCTGTGTGCTTTTCTGTCTTCTCATTTCGCTTTTCTTACTGTGTTTGGGGTCTCCTTTTTGCAGGTTGCAGGTTCGTAGTTCCCGTTGTTTTTGGTGGCTGTCCCCAGTGGCTAAGGTTGGTTCAGTGGGTTGAGTAGGTCCCCTGGTTGGGGGGACTAGTGCCTCTGTTCTGGTGGATGAGGCTGGATCTTGTCTTTCTGGTGGGCAGGTCCACGTCTGGTGGTGTGTTTGGGGATGTTGGTAGCCTTATTATGATTTTAGGCAGCCTCTCTGCTAATGGATGGGGCTGTAGACCTGTCTTGCTCTTTGTTGGGGATAGGGTGTCCAGCACTGTTCGTTGCTGGTCCTTGAGTGAAGCTGGGTCTTGGTGTTGAGATGGAGATCTCTGGGAGATTTTTGCCGTTTGATATTGCATGGAGCTGGGAGGTCTCTTGTGGACTAGTGTCTTGAGGTTGGTTCTCCCACCTCAGAGACACAGCCCTGGTGCCTGGCTGGGGCGCCAAGAGCCTTTAATCCACACGGCTCAAAATAAAAGGGAGAAAAAATAGAAAGGAAAGAAAAGGAAGGAAGGAAGGAAGGAGGGAGGGAGGGAAGGAAGGAAGAAAGGAAGGAAGAAATGAAGGAAGGAAGAAAGCAAGAAAGGAATGAAGGAAGGTGGAGAGGAAGAAAGGGAGGAAGGAAGAGAGGAAGGGAGGAAGGAAGGGAGGAAAGAAGGGGTGAAGGAAGGAAGAAAGGAGGGAAGGAGGGAAGAAAGGAAGGAAGAAAGGAAGAAAGAAAGGGAGAAGACAAAATAAAGTAGGATAAAGTATAGTTATTAAAATAAAAAATAATTATTAAGAAGAAAAATTTCTATTAAAAAAAAAAACAGAAAAACGGGTCGGTCTAACCCTAGGACAAATGGTGAAAGCAAAGCTATACAGACAAAATCTCACACAGCAGCACACACATACACACTCACAAAAAGAAAAAAAGGGGAAAATAATAGTATATCTTGCTCCCAAAGTCCACCTCCTCAACTTGGGATGATTAGTTGTCTATTCAGGTTTTCCACAGATGCAGGGCACTTAAAGTTGATTGTGGAGCTTTAATCCGCCATTTCTGAGGCTGCTGGGAGAGACCTTCCCCTCTCCTCTTTGTTCGCACAGCTCCTGGGGTTCAGCTTTGGACTTGGCCACGCCTCTGCGTGTAGGTTGTCCGAGGGCGTCTGCCCTTCGCTCAGACAGGACGGGGTTAATGGAGCAGTTGATTCGGGGGCTCCGGCTCACTCAGGCTGGGTGGAGGGAGTGGCACGGGGGCGGGGCGAGTCCGCAGCGGCAGAGGCCGACGTGACGCTGCACAGGCCCAAGGCGCGCCGCGCGTTCTCCCGGGGAAGCTGTCCCTGAATCCCGGGACCCCGGCAGTGGCGGGCTGCACGGGCTCCCGGGAGGGCCGGTGTGGAGAGTGACCTGTGCTCACACACAGGCCTCTTGGTGGCGGCAGCAGCAACCTTAGCGTCCCACACCCATCTCTACTGTCCGTGCCGACAGCCGCGGCTCGCGCCCTTTTCTGGAGATCCTTTACGCGGTGCTCTTAATCCCCTCTCCTCACGCCCGAGGAAGCAAAGAGGCAAGAAAAAGTCTCTTGTCTCTTCGGTAGCTCCACGCCCGTTTCTGGGGCTCCTTTAAGCGGCGCGCTTAATCCCCTCTCCTCATGCCCAGGAAGCAAACAGGGAAGAAAAGGTCTCTTGCCTCTTCGGCAGCTCCATACTTCAACCGGACTCCCTCCCGGCCAGCCGTGGCGCACTAACCCCTTCAGGCTGTTTTCACTCTGCCAACTCCAGACCTTTCCCTGGGATCCAACTGAAGCCCGAGGCTCAGCTCCCGGCCCCGCCCGCCCAGGCAGGTGAGTCGACAAGCGTCTCGGGCTGGTGAGTGCTGGTCGGCACCAATCCTCTGCGGGAATCTCTCCGCTTTGCCCTCCGCACCCTGTGGCTGAGCTGTCCTCCGTGGCTCCGGAGCTACCGCCTCCGCCACCCGCAGTCTCCGCCCGCGAAGGGGCTTCTAGTGTGTGGGAGTCTTTCCTCCTTCACGGCTCCCTCCCACTGGTGTAGGTCCCGTTCCTATTCTTTGTCTCTGTTTATTCTTTTTTCTTTTGCCCTACTCAGGTATGTGGGGAGTTTCTTGCCTTTTGGGAGGTCTGAGGTCTTCTGCCAGCCTTCGGTAGGTGTTCTATAGGAGAAGTTCCATGTGTAGATGTATTTCTGATGTCTCTGTGAGGAGGAAGGAGATCTCCGCGTCTTACTCTTCCGCCATCTTTAAGCCGTCTCTTCCAACGATCTTTTAAAAATCCAAATGTATTTTTTTAAACCCTTAGTTATTTATTTGGTTGCACTGGGTCCTGGTTGTGGCAGGCAGGCTCCTTAGTTATGGCTTGTGGGCTCGTTAGTTGTGGCATGTGAACTCTTAGTTGCAGCATGCATGTGGGATCTAGTTCCCTGACCAGAGATCAAACCCAGGCCCCCTACATTGTGAGTGTGGAGTCTTATCCACTGCGCCACCAGGGAAGTCCCTCCAAATGTATCTTTTTTAAAGAAACTGCCTGCTTTCACTGTGGCATGACTTAGAAATAAGACCAATTCATTAGTAAAGGAGAAATAAAAGCCAGCCATTGCAAATACTCAGAGGGTTTCAGAGAAATATATTAGCTGACTTAAGTTGCAGAGCAAATAAAGACACCCAGATTATATTGGGCTTTCTTATTACATCAAGAGGGAAATTATTGTCTTTTACTAACAGAGCTGGAACTAATTGATTTCTGCATAACCGTAACTCAGTTTAATAAATATTTTCTAATCAAGGCACAATGAACAAATCAACTCAATTACAATATCACATTAAGTCTCCCAATCTCTTTCCTATAATTACCCCCCTTAGAAATGTCTTTCTTTTTTTCTCCTGAAAAGCACATCTGGTGTGAAACCTTCTGGGAGTTCCAGTGGTTGCTCCCTAAGTAAATGGCAGGGTGTTTGAAACCAAGGGTGTTTACTTAAGCTTGGTCATAAACTAGGTTTGTCAAGAAATGGCTGAGTGTATAATCCTTTTTGCTCCTTAACAATAATAAAATCTTTAAGAGCTAGATGAGGTGGAGTTCTGCAAAAGTTATGTAAAAAACTGTGTGTTGTAATGTAAAGAACACAGGATTTAGAATCGGTAGACCTGTTAGTTTCCTGGATCTGCTATGTCCTTGCTGTTTGACAACAGCTTTAGATAATGTTTTTGAATCTTTGTTTCTGTAATATAATAGTAATAAGAGTAATAACAATAAGAATGATAGTATATCACTTCCCTTAGCTTACAAGTGTGATGGCCCTTCATAAACCATTCATTGCTATGCAAACATCAATTATTATAACGGTTAAATTGTTCAAGCATACAGCTTTGTTTTCTTGATTGTGAGACAAATGTGGAGACACGCAGATCAGCGTGTCTCAAAGTGTATTTCTTTTCTTTTTTTTTTTTTAGCGGTACGCGGGCCTCTCACTGTCGTGGCCTCTCCCGTTGCAGAGCACAGGCTCCGGAGGCTCAGAGGCCATGGCTCACGGGCCCAGCCGCTCGGCGGCATGTGGGATCTTCCCGGACCGGGGCACGAACCCGTGTCCCCTGCATGGGCAGGCGGTCTCTCAACCACTGCGCCACCAGGGAAGCCCCATATCATATGCTTTATAAGCCTGTACTGGCATGTCTTCATTCTTTTCTTTTCTTTTCTTCTCTTTTTCTATTCTTCGCACTCTCCCTCCCTCCCAATCTTTCCCTCGCAGCTTTTTCCTCTCTCCCTCCTTCCCTCTTTCCCTCTCCCTTTCTGTCCCTTCCCTCTCCCAACGCCCCTCTCTCATTAACGCGCACCAGATCCACCTCCCAGGCCCACCAGGTCTTAGGCTGGGGTTACTGCAGCTCCAACATTGGCCACTAGGGATCCTCTGCTCTCCTGGCCTGAAGAAAGAGAAACATGCCTTTCTCTTTTCCAACTTTCTTAATAAAAATAGTCTCACGGGTATTTTCAAAAGACTATACCCAAACAAACCAAGGGAAGATAAAAAGAAATAAAGAAAAGATGCTCCAAACAGCAAATGTGGTTTCCGCGTTTAAGCTAAAACCTACTCTTAGCTGTCTTGATTCAGACAGCTGACTGGGCACAGCCTTTGTTCCTCTCCTTCCTTCCCTATCTGTGGAAACAGACCAAAGATAATTAAATTGGCCATGATTTGAAGGTTAGCAGGAAACTTACTGCCTCCCAACTCTTCGCTCTTAGTCATCTCTCTTGGCATGACCTTGGGAGGATTCTCCCAGCTCCTGCCTCTCCTCTCAGGGGAGATTTTCCTTTGGAGCCCTCCTGGTCTCTGACTATCCCTCCACTGGCCCAGAGGGAAGATCTCTGGTTCTCCAGCACCAGCCTCACAGGTGTTTCTTTAGCCCTCTTAGAGGTCTTTATGACTGTCAGCATTGGCATTCTTAGTCCTTTCAACTTCTTCCCTTGCTAGTTTCTGACTTGACCCTTTTAATCCCCATCTCACTGTGGAGTCACCACTATCAGCAAGCTGGGGGCAGAGACAGGAGCAGAATTCAGGTCTTTTGACTCCCAGCCTGTGGACTGCCATGTACACTATAATCTCTCCTTCAAAGGGCCATATGTAGAGGTGATATATATAAATAAATACGCATATATATATGACAGTGATAATAAGAACAGAAAGGTATGCATTTAATATACTAACAACACTAATGGATCTTGAGCTGTACAACTGAACAAATTAAGTGTGCAAAATAAAATACATCTATGCCTTTTCAGCTGGCTCAGATTTTCATTGGAAAAAAAAATATTTTCTCCACCCTGCAGTGTACCGGTTTTCAAAGACTCACGTTTTAATCTGACAGAATACTTTCAATGTACTCTGGATTTACATTCCATTGCTGGCCAAAGCCAATTGCTAAGAGGCAACTCGAAATTAGCACTGCAGCAAACTGACAATAAACAGTGGAGAGAAAACCTACTCAGGGTAAAAATCATAAGGCAGGTGGAAAAGTGTTCGTAAGGTTCCTGACTTTGCCTCCTATTCCACTGGGCCTTTTTTCTCAACTGACAGTCAGTTAAATCAGTAATTATTGCTTCAAGTTTAGCATAGCCAATTTTTTGTCTTTTTTTCCCCCTTGCTCAGCACCCATCCTCCATTGTAACATTTATGCAAGAATACTTTGTAGATGGTGCTCTGCACTTTTTATTACATATTGCATCTCATTTTTTGTGTGTGATACGAAGATTAATCAGTTGTCCATCAACCATTCCCCTAATGATTTTAGTATCCATTGATGATTGTTGCCTACAACTATTATTTCATGAAAGGATGAAAAATGGTGATTTTAAAATTCTATTCTTTCTGGAGGATTACAGTGGAAGGGGCAAGCTGCCATCCATTTCAGATGGGGCTGGTCATGCCAAGGGCTCAGGGGTCACTGGTTCTCCAAGTGCCAGGGATGGGCAGGTGGTGGCACCGAACCCCCTCCAACACTGTGCCCTGGTGGAGAAAGCACTGACCTGTCCTGCCCCCCAGTCTCCCTCTTCTGACATGCCTTTTGCACCCCTCCCATTAGGATAATCAGTCCCCTCCCATTTGGTAGCCCCCTTTTCTTTCTCTCTCCTAGCCCCTCCTGGCACCCAGCCACCTGCCCAGGGGTGCCCCTCCTCTGCCATCCTCCCCACCCTTGTGGCCAGCCCAGCTGGTTTTGTAATATACTGGGTTGGTATACAGTGATTTTTGTTTCTTGTAATTTAAACAGGCCCAGCATTGTTGGTTTTATTTGATGGACACTAGATAATGTTAGAGGTTTTAAAGTGATTAAACATGCAGACTATGCAAAATCAAATAAATATAAATTACAAATAAAATTCTATTCTTTCTTGTGCATTTATTTGCTGGAATTTTACTATCAAGAAGAACTTTCCCCTCACCTACCCTTAGGTTACACTGAAATGCAATTCTTACAGGAAAGGTGGGGTGAATGTTTGATTTCTTCCTTTTATTTATTAATTTTTCAGAGGAATGAGTTGGTAACCTAGCAATCACCAATGTTGACTGACAGATTAAAACAAACACACAGGGGCTTCCCTGGTGGCACAGTGGTTAAGAATCTGCCTGCCAATGCAGGGGACACGGGCTTGAGCCCTGGTCTGGGAAGATCCCACACGCCGCAGAGCAACTAAGGCCGTGAGCCACAACTACTGAGCCTGTGCTCCGCAACGGGAGAGGCCGCGACAGTGAGGCCTGCGCACCGCGATGAAGAGTGGCCCCCGCTCGCCGCAAATGGAGAAAGCCCACGCACAGAAACGAAGACCCAACACAGGCAAAAAAAAAAAAAAAAAAAAGCAAAACTACAAACTCAAAGACTGTTATATATTGGATTTGTTCCACTCCGTCGCAATTATTATTCTTTCTGATGCTCAAATTGTCCCTTTAGATTGACTCTTGTATCTTTGTGAAACTCCTTTATCAATCTTTGAAATCTCTTCTCTTTTTCTGTTCAAGAAGATGATCCGGACCCATTTTATACATTTTCTAGTCCAGAACAGTAATATGCCGTTTCTGCAAAGAGCCTTAGCACTTCTTAATGAGAAATGGTATTTTGAGACCACATCTGGTTGCTACGGGTATTCGTTGCTGCAAAAGTGCTCATTACTTCCGGGTTGTTTTTTCTTTTTGCCTTTTGAGTGGATAGAGTTAGAAAATAGACTTTTTAAGAGGAAAAAATCATGAAGTCATGCTAACATTTCCAATTCAACTTACTCTTTTAAGGCTTTTGCTTAACCTTCTCAATTTTTTACTTGATCTCTTAATTTTCATCACTAAAAATCTCAGGTCCCACAGCATAAGCATAATTACTTATTTGCTTTTTCCTACATTACAGGTATAATTATTTCAAACAATACCAAATTACCACTGACATAAAATGACTAAATTAGATTTAACATTGTATAAGGTTCTTTTTATCCTTAGAACATATCCCACTAGGGAAGTACAGTCAAAATACTATATTCTAAACTCATTTTAAATTCTTTCTCTACTTTGTTGTGGCAGAATTTGAAGGAAGGTGGCTTCACAAAGGTGTCCCGCCATAATTCCTGAACCTGTGAATATATCACACCTGTGATTATGTTATATGGCACAGTTGACTTCAAAATAGGGATATTATCCAGGTAGTCTGACCTAATCACAGGTACCCTGAAAAGCAATGAGGTCTGTGTAGCTGATCGGGGACTTAAGGGGAAGCCAGAGAGATTCAGAGTGTGAGGAGGACTTGACATTCCTTGGCTGAATTTGAAGATGGAGGAAACCTTATGACACGGATGCAGGCAGCCTCTAGGAACAGAGAGTGGCCCTTGGTTGACAGCTGGCAAGGAAGTGGGGACCCCAATACCCAAACCATAAGGAACTGAATTCTGCTAACAACTTAAATGAGCTTGGAAGCAGATTCTCTCCTAGAGCCTCTAATAAGAGACCAACCTAGCCAACACTTCTTAAAAAAAATATTTATTTTATTTACTTATTTTCTTTTACTATTTTTTGGCTGCATCAGGTCTTAGTTGCAGCACGCGGGGTCTTCTTTGAGGCGTGTTGGTTCTTTTGTTGCAGTGCGGGCTTCTCTCTAGTTGTGGCGCGCAGGCTCCGGGGTGCATGGGCTCTGTAGTTCGCGGCACTCGGGCTCTCTCATTGAGGCACATGAGCTCAGTGGTTGTGGCGTGTGGGCTTATCTTAGTTCCCGGACCAGGGATTGAACCCCCGGCCCCTTCATTGGAAGGCAGATTCTTTGCCAGTGGACCACTGGGGAAGTCCCCTAACCAACACCTTGATCTTGACATTGTGAGCCTATGAGCAGAGAATCCAGCTGAGCCCACCTGGATGTCTCCCTAAACTGTGAGATAATAAATAGTTGCTTTAAGTTGCTAAATGTGTGGTAACCTGTTATGCAGCGCTAGAAACCTAATAAAGGTCTTCTACCACCAACTTGAAGGTTTTTTTAGTTTGTCTTCAGTTTTTATGGGTTAATTTCTTTTTGAGTTAACTTTTTTCAATTTTGTAAGATATAGTTAGTTTCTAAGTCAAAATTGCAGAACCATAATATTTCCAGAAATCTTGCGTTCTTCTCTGTTGCCTTTACCTATTTCTCCCTTTTCTTTATTGGAAACCACCCTTTTATTAGCTTTTGGTTTGTTCTTCCATTTTTTAATAATTTTAAAAATAGAAGCAAATACCCATATATTCATATTCTTTCCCTTTCTCACACTAAAGATAACATATAATAAACACTCATACACGTTTCATTTAACAATCTATCTTGGTGGCCACTCCATAATGGTTTACAGAGATTTTCTTCATTCTTTTGTACTACTGAATCACAACTTATTCAATCAATCCCCTACGGACAGACGTCTGGAACATTTTGATGTTGTCAGTCTTTTTAAATTACAAATAATTCGGCCTTTTAAAGGCAACATTTTATATTTCGGATAGATTCCTTGAAGTGTTACTGCTATAGATCAAAGGGTAAATGTGTATGTACCTGAGGGTCTCCCCCTCCCCAATTCCAAATGCATGGTGTCTTTTCCAACACCAACAATTCTCTGAATCTCTGACTCCAATATGGGTGTCTGACAATTCAATTCAAGGCTGACACAGGCTCCTGGAGTTAGCTCAAATCCCGGCAGTCAAGGGCTCAGTCCCACAAGACTCCCTCCACCTCAGCCACCAGCCATAAGTGAGGTGCCCAGGCTAATCACAGTTCTCTCTGGGGACTACAAATTCAGGGGTTCCCATGGTTCCCCACAGGTTCAATAATGTGTTATAATGACTCACAGAGCTCAGGAAAGTACTTTCTTACTATTACTGGATACTGCTTTCTTATTATTACAAAGGATACACTCAGGAACAGCCAGATGGAAGAGATGGATAGGGCAAAATATGGAGGTGGGCGGTGCAGAGCTTCTGTGCCCCCTCCAGCTTTGTGTGAGAGTGTCTGGCTCCCTAGAGCCTTCCCATGAAGTATGGTGTCAAACTTTTGAATTCTTGTCAATCTGATAGGAGAAATACAGTATGTTAGTGTCGTTTTTAAAACCTATCTACTGAAGTGTAATACACTTATAAAAGGTGCACATACCAGAAGTGTACAGCTCACTAAATTTTCACGGTGAACACCATTGTAGAACCAACACCCAGCTCACAAAACAGCAAGTGACCCGTACTACCCACCACTACTACCCACACGTTCCCTTCCAGTCACTGCCCGCCTCGCTGCACCCATGAACCCAAATTCTAAACGCAGAGATTAGTTTGACCTCTTCTTGTACTGTTTATAAACAGAATCGTATCCTATAGCTTCTTAGGGTCTTCTTTAAAAAACGTATCATTCTGCTTGTGAGATTCACCCATACGGTTGTGTAAAACAAAGAATGTTGCCCGCAAGGATCGGGTCATTAACCTCTGCAGTCAGTCACTGACCTCCTATCCACCCCGAAAGGAGTTCAGGATGAAAAACAGGATGAAGCATTCTGTGTTGTAGATATGTGGGCCCCCAGATAGTTAACATGCATATCTAAGGAAGACTTTCAATGACCCCAGATTCTTGCGTCTTCCCATACATAGATAAGCACTAAAATCATTAACTTGAGATGTCTGTTTCTTGTGATGAGCAGTCATCTTTTACCAAGATGTATGCTTGACTACATGTATTTCCCAGCCAGAAAATTCATAAATCCTGGCTCCTTCCCAGTTCCTCAGAGCTCTCTGAGATGCTCTTTTCTGGGCTATAGTCCTCAGTAAGGTTTCCAAATACAACTGAAACTCACAGCTCTCATGTTGTGCATCTTTTATTTTAGCCAACAGTGGTATGAGGTTGTAAGTCATTCATTCTCATCACTGCATAGTATTCCATTGTGGAAATATTTTACGATTTATTTATACATTCTGTTATTGACGGGCCCCTAGGTAGTTTCTAGTTTGGGGCTATTGTAAACAGTGCTGTTATGAGCATTCCAATACATGTCTTTTGTGAACATATGTACACATTTCTGCCAGAAGTGGAATTGCCAAGTCATAAGGTATGTAAGTTTAGGTTTAGTAGACAATGGTTCACATTTTTGCAACGTGGCTGTACCAATTTACACTCCCAACTGCAGTGTGTTTGAGTACTGGTTGCTCCACATCCTGGCCAACCCTTGGTCCTAGAGCAGTTTTAATTTGCTTTTCAGTTATTAGGAGTGAAACTGAGCATCTTTCCCTGTGTTTATGGGGCATTTTACGTTTCTTTTTCTGTGAACCGTCGTCATCATTTGCCCATTTTTAATTGTTTGGTATTTTGCTTCTGAATTTTTAACAGCTCTTCACATATTAGAGATACTAGCCTGTGCTGGTTATTATCTGTTTGCCACCTCCCAACCGTCTGGATGTGTGCCTGGGAGGCTGACCCTGACATATTCCATCACCCTGACTTCCCTGATAGTTGGCTTCTGGTTGGGTGTAGGCAGTGGGGGACACTGGCAGAAGAAGGGAGGGTGGGATGAGAGAGAGGCTGAGTTATTTTCCCCTTCGTCTTCCTGGTTCAGCAATGACTGCATGCCCCTTGATAAAGTTCTCATTAGCACTTCCTTCTCAATAGTGCAGCTCCCAGCCGACTCTGATAACAGTTTTTCCTCCATCTCTTCAGCCCTAGGGGAGCCGAGGACATCTTGATGCTACTTGTCTCTGCGAACTCACACCCCTGGTTTGCTCCCTGCTTATAACTCTGCCTGTAATCCCTTCATTAAAATATCTTTATTTGAGCCCTTTGGGAGTGAATTCTCATTCCTGCCAGGATCCTAATTGTCACCTATTGCTTTGTTTGTGACTCAAGATGCAAATATTTTTTCCTCCATTTTATCATTTTTTCTTTCACTTTGCTATGGTGATTTTTCACACACAAAAAGGTTTTCAACTGTGGAGTCAAATTTATCTTTTTTATTATTATTACTTCTGGATATGATGTCATAGGAAAGTTTTTCCCACTTATAAAGGAATTAATCCTTATTTTCTTCCAGAACTTATTTGGGTCTCATTTTTGACATTTAGATCTCTGATCCTTTTGGGGTTGACACTTTACACAAACTCTTGAGCCACCACCTGCGCAAAAACTTTATTGGTTTGGTATATGCTACTTTCTGGGGAGAGTTGTAATAACCGTGAAAATTATTATACTATTTTACGTTCCTCTTCAGTACATTACAGTTTAAGACGGATTCTAATATAGTAATAATCTTGCTAATGAAATAGATGACAATAGCTAAACTTAACTAGAGCTTTAAATAACTAGAGTTTGCTAAGTTCCAGGCATTTTACAAGCATTATAGCATTTAATCCTCATCACAGCTCTATGAAATAGGTCCCATTGATATTATCATACCCGTTTTTCAAGGGAGGAAAATAAGGCTGAGGGAGAGTAAAAGGGAGTAATTGCCCAAAGATACTCCATCACCAAGTGCTGGTGATGGGGTTTCAAGCTAGGCAGTCTAACTCCAGAGTTTTCAGGTTTTAAACCACTGTGTGTATGACCACGTTTAACTCTCAGAAAGAATCCGTGAGGTAGTTTATTACTATCCCCATAGTGTATTGGAGAAACTGAAGTGAAGAAGCATTACCTGAATTAGCCAAAGTTTGCATTCTGTAAATGGGAGATCTGGGTCTGGCTGGAACCCAGATCTGGGGACTGGGAGACCTCGGTTTGACTCCCACCTCTGCCTCTCATACCATCAAAACCCTGCAGGTTTTGATGTCAGGTCCATCAGAGTCAGGTCCATCAAAACCCTGCAGATTTAAGGGGGGGCAAGCTGAAGAGGGTGGAAGCAGTTAATCCTGGCTGTCTTGAGCAGTTGCCAAAGTCTCCCTGGCCGGAACCTGAAGGCCCCGCACTGCCCTGGGAACCCAGGTTTCCACTCTACTTGTAACCAGAGTGATGACTGATAACGTTGTAATATGAACTTCCTTGGGAAAGCTAATAAACTGTGTGGCAAAAACCCCCCAAAAAACAAAAAAAAAAACACTTTCACTTAGCAACATGGAGAAAATTCGTTTGAATGAACTGAGAGACCTCAGTCAGCCTTAAATCAGGGCATTCAAGGGGGACACAGGGTATCCTTAGTAAAAGGGTCCAGAAAACTGGCTTGGAATAGAGCTGGGATATATGTATATCGGGTGTATGTGTATGTATATGTATATTGTGTGTGTGTGTATTGCTATGTATCTATGTATATGTATATTGGCATATGTATATACATATAGACATACAAACGTATCCACATATATTAGGATATATGGATATATTTCATCAGTTTTTAAATATTTTCCACCTTTTAACATCTCTGAAATCATAACATATCTTACCATCAGTGGTATCTTGGATTTGATGAAATACTTTATATTCACACCTGAATAAAAATAGCTACCCTGATAGGTCCCACTTTATTTTATTATTATTTTTTTTTGCGGTATGCGGGCCTCTCACTGTTGTGGCCTCTCCCGTTGCGGAGCACAGGCTCCGGACACGCAGGCCTAGCGGCCATGGCTCACGGGCTTAGTTGCTCCGCGGCATGTGGGATCTTCCCGGACCAGGGCACGAACCCGTGTCTCCTGCATCGGCAGGCGGATTCTCAACCACTGCGCCACCAGGGAAGCCCGGTCCCACTTTAAATTCATATCATGAAACGAATGGGCCCTGGAGGCTGACCCACTATCATACACCAGACCATTTGTTCACATACACTCCTGGATGATATTTTCACGACTTCTTTTCTTAGCCCGCCCCAACTCTCATTCTCAATCTTGGCTTTTTACCTTGCTTCCTTCTTCATTAAGAAAATTGAATCATTCAGAAGAAAATGTCCACGGACTTTCACCACCACATGCACTATAGCCAGGTCTGGGGACTTTCCACCACTTCCACAGATGAACCACCCCTGCCGCTGCCTAAGCCAATCCCTCCACCTACGCACTGGATCCCATCCCTCCCGGGAAATTGCTGGAGAAATGCCACTTAAGGGCATTTCTCCAGCAATTCTCCCGTCTCTCTCTCCTACATAATTTTTTTCATTCTACCTGATTATTCCTATCAATATAAAACTATGCTCTTTCTGCTCCTATTTAAGAAAGAAAGAGGAAAAGAAACTTCTCTGGACTCCATTTCCCATGCCAGGCAACACTTGATGTCTTTGCTTCAAAACTCCTCAAATGAATTTCTATACTCATCTGATTTCTCTCCTCCCTGTCACTCTTGAACTCACTCCAGTCAGGCTCTGGCCCACACACTCCTCCAAAATGCTCTTGTAAAAGTCAAGTGGAACCTTTATGAAATGCAGAGATGAATTCTCAAGCCTTCTCGTCCTTGACCTGTGTGCAGCTGATCACTCCTTCCTCCCAGACATGCTTCCTCCACTTAGCTTCCAGGACACCTCCCGTCTCAGCCTCCCTGAACAAGTCCTCCTTTTCTCAACCCCTCAGTGTTGCAGTGCTCCAGGGCTCAGTCCTGGGTCCTTTTCTCTTCTCTACCATCACTCACTCCCTTGGTGATACTATCCTCAGTGTTATGGGTTGAATTGTGTCCCCCAAAAGGTATGTTGAAGTCCAGTACCACAGAATGTGACCTTGTAATTTGGAAATAGGGTTATTGCAGAGGTAACCAGTTAAGATGAAGATAAGGTCCTGCTGGAGTAGGGTGGGTCCTTAATTCAATATGACCGTCGTCCTTTGAAGAGGAGACATAGAAATAGAGATACGTGGGGGAGAGCAACATGTGATGACAGAAGTAGAGATTGAAGTGCTGCAGCTGCAAGCCAAAGAATGCCAAGGAGAGCCAGCAAAAACCCCCAGAAGCTAGGAAGAGGCAAGGAAGGATTCTCCTCTACAGGTATCAGAGAGAGCATGGCCCTACTGACATTTTGTTCGGGGATGCCTAACCGCTAAAACTATAAGCCAACAACTATTTTTGGTTTTAAGTCACCCAGTTAGTGGCACTTTATTACAGCAGCCCTAGGGAACTAACACACCCAATCTTGTAGCTCTAAAAACCATCTCTATGCTGAAGATTCCCAAATGTATGTCTGTGGCTCACACTTCTTTTCAACTGTTTACTTCCCATCCCCACTTGGAAAACCGACAGACATCTCAATCTCAATGCGTCCAGAATGAATTTCTGACCTCCATCACTTACCTCCACCTCCAGGCTGCTCCATCTCTGTGGATGGCAACTCCATCCTTCCCCCTGCTCAGGACAACAGCCCTGGAGTCAACCCTGACACTTTTTTTCTTATACCCCACATCCAACAAATAAGGAACTCTTATTACCTCTACCTATGAAATATAGCCAGAATCCAACTGTCTCTCACCTCCTTCACTGATTGCATCCTGCTCCAAGACACCATCATCCTCTGTTCAAATTTCTTCCAATTCCACTCCTAGTAAAATTCAAAGTCCTTGCCATGAGCTGTGAGGCCCTAGACGAATCTCCTCTTCTCTCTTATCTCTTACCTGTCTGATCCCGTCTCCCAGTGCTCCCCGGGCTTGCCCACTCTGCCCCAGCCTCCCCAGGTCACTTGCTGTTGCTTAAAGATGCAAGGCACACTCTTGCCTTAGATTCTTTGTCCTAGCTGACCCATCTGTCTAGAACGCCCTTTCTCAGACATCCTAATGATTCTCTCCCTCATCTTCTTCAGATCTTTGCTCAGGTATCAAATTCTCAATAAACCCTACCCTAATCACCCTATTTAATGTCCTCTGCATGCAGATCCTTATCCTGTTCTAATTTTGGTTAGAATGTAAGTCCCTTGTGTGCAGGAATCGTCATCTGTTTTGCTCACTGACATATCTCAAGAGTACTTGATATGTGCTCAACACATACTTGCTGTAGATAAAAACATATTAATATGTATATTTGGATATACTTATCAAGTGTTTAACTGCATTTTTATTTTAAAATTATATATTGAAAATAATGAAATAATCCATCCTTTCTATAAAGAATTCAATACAGAAAGGGTATAAAGTAAAAAGTAAAAGTGCCTGTTTCCACTAATCCACATTCAAATGTAATCACTGTTTCTGGTTTGGTGTGTGAAAATTGATAAAGGGAAACCTCACTAAAATAAATTTCGGAGGCCAGAAGGAGGAGCCCTCAGGCAGAATCACTGCACCTCAACCACAGGAAGAATTGTCAATTACAGACAGAGGACTCATCAACAGGAAATCATCATCACCTACAGGTCCCAACAGGGAAAGATGAACATTGTATCTCCTAAGAAATCAACTACCCCAGCAATTCAGCCAATGAGAAACGGTCATCACTCTGAAGTCTCACTTTTCTCCAATGGACTGTCATTCAAAACAACCCCTCCCAACTTCCTTTAAAAAAAAAAAAAAAAAGAAAGAAAGATTTATTTATTTATTTTTGGCTGCGTTGGGTCTTAGCTGTGGCACGCGGGATCTTCATTGAGGCATGCGGGATCTTTCGTTGCCGTGCACGGGCTCTTCGTTGTGGTGCACGGGCTTGTGGCGTGTGGGTTTTCTCTTCTCTAGTTGAGGCACACGGGCTTATTTGCCGCGGCATGTGGGGTTCCCTGACCGGGGATCACACCTGCGTCCCCTGAATTGTAAGGCGGATTCTTTACCACTGGACCACCAGGGAAATCCCCCCCCTTTTTTTTTTCCTATAAAATAACGTTCCTCTCCTTTGTCTGTTGGACTTCCCTGTGGTTTTTGCTGTGGCTTGCTTGTCCTGAATTGCAATTCTCTGCTATTCCTGAATAAGCCCATTTTTGCTGGTAAAATAACCCACTGTTTCATTTTTAAGGTCAAAAGGTATATACTCTTCCAGACTGTTTTTAGTGCACATGCAAACATGCACACAGACACATATATGTTTACAAAAATGAGACCTTACTACTTATATATTTCCTGGAACTTTTAAATTTCCTATATCATGGGCAGCTTCCCATTTCAGCACAGATAGATCTATTTCATTATTTTTGTCACGTGTATTTGACTGCATGGATAGCTAAGATATTTTTAAATGATGAAGTCATTGGTCTGTAGAGATGATTATTACCTAAAGTTTAATTCCAGCAAAATGTCATCAATTTTAACTTGAGAACTGAGATATTTGGCAAAGAGATTGTTCCAGTTTACCTTTACCTATAAATAAATTGTAAGAAGAAAAGTCATTTGTAAATAGTATTACTAATGAGCAGATAATTTAAGAAAATAAGTACTTTTATTTACCATCTAGTAAAGGTCATACTAGAGAAAGCCCATTTATTTTGAAACTATATATTATATATATTAACCAGAGGCCATTCTTTACCATTTACTAAACTAGTTTGGGACTGTAAGGTCAGAGCTCTTTGGATGACCCCATTTGTGCTTCCCTGTTCTACTGCACCCAGAGATAGACGCTGCAGATACAGGTCTGACTGAAGCATAGCAAGGCTGCAGAGGCAGCAGGGTGGAACACAGTTCATATAGTACTCATCCAGTGGCTGGGAAGTCCAAGACCGAGGTGCCAGAAGATCTTGGGTCTGGTGAGGATCTGCTTTCTGGTATGCATATGGCTATCCTTTTGTATCTTCACAAGATGGAAGGCAGAGAGAGAGAAGCAAGATCTCTTGCATCTCTTCTTATATGGGTACTCATCTCATTTATGAGGGCTCCATCCTCATGACCTAATCACCTCGCAAAGGCCCCACCTCCAAATGCCATCATATTGGGGATTAGGCTCCAACATGTGAATTTTGGGGGACACAAACATTCAGTCCATTGCAATGTGTGGGTACACATAAGTACACATAAGTGTACCCACACACCTGCATTTACTGAACACCTACTATGTGTGGTATTTTCATTTGTTACTTCATTTAATCTTCACAAGGATCTAGTGAGTTAAGTACAAGCATGGTCCCCAGTTTATAGACGTTGATACTGAGGCAGAGAAAAGTTACATAAAATGTTCTGGTGGGGGTGGGAGAAAGGACTGATTACAGAATTGAAGTTCTCACCTTTGAATTTGACGAACAGAGGTCTCTGTCAACTAGCAGCTCAAAAGTCATAATGGGACTATGAAATAATACAAATAAAATGCCCAGTAGGGACATCAGAACATAGTAGGAGCCCAATATAAATTTGTCAGATCTGAATATATGTGTACTCTGTACAGACCGTCTTTAGAAGAAGTTGCCTGGGTTTAACCAACAGTTTTACACACATAATCCACCATCCTAAAAGCAACAGGTTTCTACAGAAATTTTCAAAGGCCCATACCTCCTGTAATTTTGGACAGATTCTTCTCCTTTCTCTTTTTCCATCCTATACACACACACAAACACAGAGCAGATGTTGCAAGGTGAGACTGTTGCAGGTGAGGTCTGCAGCCCATAGGATCATGGATGGCTTCACTCACAGGTAGACACAACCCAGAATAAAACCCACCCCCAAGAAACCAGCTTGTGGGAACACTTGTTCCCTCTTCCTTTCCTGGTTTTCAGTTTTCTAGAGCTATTTTATTGGTCATATTGTGTCCACGTCTTCTTTTGTAAGACTCCTCCAACGTGTTCTGGAAGCATGCACAATGCAAAGGCAGAAGAGAAAACTGCTTACGTACGAGATATCACAAAAGAAGAAAGAACTGAGCTGGAGGTTTGAAGGCTTATTCTCCAACTAATGGGTCCTGGCCATGTGCGTCACGATCACCTGGAGGTATGTGACAAGATGCAGAATATCCTAGAGTGCCATCCCAGACCTGCCATATTCATTAGTGGAACAGTTCTCAAGTCTAACATACCCTTTTAAACAAAGAACAAATATTTGATAACAACCTTTTAGTATGCTGAAATGAAAATTATAATAACATAATCTACTTACATATGGAATTTTGAAACTTTAAAATGATACTCTTAATGTTAATAATCATAATGAGTGATTAATTCACATTTCTATCCAGAACTTCTCTCCCCCAGAGAAAAGCCAAAGGATCCGTAAGACATCTGGCCTCCTGTTTCCTCTCTGAACTCAGATTCTATTTCTCTACCTCTTACTCATGCTTCTCAAGCCACACTCGTCTCACTGTCCCTTTAACAACCTAAGGATGTTGCCTTCTCTGGGCCTTCACACTGGCTCTTCTCCATGCCCAAAACACTCTTTCCCAGATGTCTACTTGGCTGACTCCCTCACTTCCTTCAAGTCTTTTCTCAAAAGATACCTTCTCAGGGAAGTTCTCCGTGACTACCCTATTCAGGTCCCATCCCTACTTCTGAGACTTCATCTTCCCTTCTCAGCTTTATTATTTTTCTTAGTACTTATCACTACCTAAAATAGAATATATTTTGCTTTTTTATTGTGTCTTCTCCACCCAAATATCAGCTCCACGAAGGCAGGGATTTCTTTCTTGTTTCCTGACATATTGTGGGTACTCAGAAAAGAGTTGAATGAATGAATGAATAAACAGCAAAATTATACTCATTTCAATATGTTAACCTTACTAGATCACACTATAAAGTGGTCAGACACTTGCAGTCATAGATAGGATCACTGTGAACATGACATATAAAAATGCAGACCTGGTCACCTAACTTGTATTGGTAAATCTGATACCTTACGTGACAGTGATTTTCCAAACTGATGAACAAATCTTGGTGAAGTCTGAACAAATCAAAGTACACTCTTCCCTCAGTTTACACAGTAATGGCATTCCTGAACAAACTGGTGTATAACAGAACCATGCAAAACAAAGCAAACAACACCTTTGTGATCAGATTAAGATAGTTTGATTCTAGACTCAGAAAATGGTAAACAGGTTTTTTTGTGGGCCTTTCAAAAGTCACAGCATTCTTTTTGCCTAGGACAGTCCCACATACTTCAAGACGTCTAGTATCCTTGGCCCCCACCCACTAAATGCCAGGAGTGCCCTCTAATTATCGCGACAACCCCCAAATGCTCCCACAGATTTCCAAAATGTCATATTGAGAACCACTAAGTTCGATGCTTTGTGTTCCAAGTAACAGAGAAATAAACCCATATAAGCTTAAAAAAAAATTTGTTGGGTCCTGTAACTGATGGGTCCAGGGGTACATCAACTTTAGGAAAGGCTTCATCCAGGATCAAATACTTCAGCCAGGGCCTGAATTCTCCTATTTCTCACCCCCAACACATACCTTTCTGTACTCTGTTTCCTAAGCTTTGGTTCCACTCAGCATTGTCAGCAAAATGTCCTTGAGGCTTCAATCTGACTGGTCTCCATCCCTGAACCA
Organism: Kogia breviceps; assembly: GCF_026419965.1. Classification (NCBI taxonomy): domain Eukaryota; kingdom Metazoa; phylum Chordata; class Mammalia; order Artiodactyla; family Physeteridae; genus Kogia; species Kogia breviceps. Next base: position 32,373,592 of record NC_081310.1, on the reverse strand, counting down.
ATTATGTGGTTGAGAAGGATGGGAGATGCTGACAATCAGAGTCCAACCCTGGAGCTAGAGGAGAGGTCAATTCTATGTAAACCCCATGGCTGACCCCCGGGGGGGAAGCAATGGTTTCCCGAAGGAAATTTAAGGGTACACTGCCTGCAGGAAAGGGAATGGATGCTGAACAGCAAACAGCAGCTACCCACAACTCCTGAAGAGTCATTCTCTCTGGGAATGCAGCCTGAAACTCAGCAGCTTAACAAATTTCCCAAGGGATTCTTTTGATTTTTAAAAGAGCTTTATTGAGACATAATTTACATACCATAAAGTTCATCCATTTAAAATGTAGAATTCACTGTTTTCTAATTATTCACAGTTGTGTAACTATCACATGATCAAATTTTAGAACATTTTCATCATCTCCAAAAGAGACCTTGTACCCCATTATCAATCACTCGCAGACCACTCCACCCCCAGCCCTAGGCAATCGCTAATTTTCTTTCTCTCTTTAGATTTACCTATTCAAGATATTTCGTATAAATGGAATCATACAGTATGTGGCCTTTTGTGTCTAGCTTCTTTAACTTAGCAAAAATAATGTTTCCAAGGTTCATTCATGTTGTAGCATGTGTCAGGACTTCGTTCCTTGTTATGGCTGAATAATATTCCATTGAATAGGCCACATTTTGTCTATCCATTCATCCATTGACAGACATTTGGGTTGTTTCTACCTTTTGGCTATTATGAATAATGGTGCTATGAACATTCATAAACAGATTTTTGTGTGGGTGTATGTTTTTCTTTCTCTTGGTTAGATATCTAGAAGTGAAATTACTGGGTCATACGGTAACTTTATGTTTAACATTTTGAGGAACAGCCAAACTGTTTTCTAAAGTGGTTGAATCATTTGACATTCCCACCAGTATTCTAATTTCTCCACATCTTCCACAATACTTGTTAATGTATTTTTCATTATAGCCATCCTGATGGGTGGAAGGTGGAAGCTTGTTGTTTTGATATGCATTTTCCTAATGGCTAATGATGTCCAGTAGCTTTTTCATGTGCTTATTGACCATTTATATATCTTCTTCAGAGAAATGTATGTTCAGATCCTTCACCCATTTAAAAAATTAGTTGTTTACCTTTTTATTATTGAGTTGTAGAAGTTCTTTATATATTCTGGATACATGTCCTTTATCAGATATATGATTTGCGAATAATTTATCACATTCTGTGGGTTGTCTTTTCATTTTCTTGATGGTGTTCTAGGAAGCACTAAAGTTTTAGATTTTTATGAAATCCAACATATCAAATTTCTCTTTAATCACTTGTGCTTTTGGTGTTGTATCTAAGAAATCTCTAAGGGCTCCATATATATCCCAAAGTTTGGGAACCAGAGGCCTCTGAAGACATACTTTATTTTTATTTTTTCATTAATATATTTTAAATGTTTTATTGGGTTAGGCCCTGTCCTATAATGGTAAATAAAACAGACAGTGTTCCTATTATCATGGAATTTATGTCTACAAGTGGAGGTATACTATAAACAAATACATAGAAAAAAGATATATATATATAATAAATTGGGATATATTTTATATTGGGGATCTGAGAGAGAGCGGAGGTTAGAAAATGTCATTTAGATTGGTCAGGGAGGACATTTAAGCTGAGTTGTCAAGGGTAAAAAGGATTCAGTGTGTGAAGAGTGAGGGAATAATATTCTATGTGGAACATGCAATATACTTCCCAGTTTTGCTTTGACTAGTTTTATGTGAACTGCTGTATTGAAAAGATATTTTATATCAACAGTGTCTCATCATGTGTAGATTCTTCAACCAGCATTTAGGATTCATTTGGATGAGGCCTCGCATTATCTTAGTTCATAAGTCTTTTGGGGGGGGGACCGCAAAGGAAATGGCTTATGAAACTGATTTGGGAGAAGAAAATTATTATATATCTTTTGTTTGAAAAAATTAATCCTTGCAAAAAAGCAATGTCATGTTTTCACACGACTGTCATCTGCAGTATAGATGTATAGATGACATCTATACAGTATCATCTATACAGTGATATATAGTAAAATAATTAATATTTTTTCTGTGTTTTCTCTGTGTCTGACTAAATACTCCTCACAGCTCAAGACTAGCTTTAGAAGAAGAAAAATATTTTAAGAAAGCAATTGAAAAAATGCATTTGTTGGCAGCAATTTCTATCCTTGAATGCACTGTAAGTTCTGAGCTTATGAGCTATGGGAAGAAAAGCCTTTGTGATAAATAATATATTTGATAATGAAATAGAATAAGTCTGGGAAGGACCTCTCTTGCATCATGGGTGGATACGGAGGTGAAAGAGCCATAACTGTTTTTGATTCTTATTCTCTCATGCCTGTCTATGGCATATATTACCAGACCTTTCTTGAATACCAGCTTTCAAAAGGGTTTAGTTCTCTATGGCATTGGGTGACTTACTTACATTCTCTCATTTCATCTTTTTAACTCTACAGTAGGCAGGTGTGAGTATGCCTATTTTATATGTGAATAAGCTGAGATTCAGAAAGGTTAAATAACTCCCCCAGGGTCACAAAGCTTAGCCAGTGTCTGAGTCAATGCAAATTTAAAAAATAAACAGGGATTTCAGAATAAAAGTCTAAAATACGCTCTAGAACAGCCTGCTTCAAGCTCCTTCAAACATCTGGCTTACTGGTGACCCAGACTCTGAGAGGAGTTTCAGTTTCCAGTTTTTGACCAAATAGAGCATCTGTCCCATAGGAATATTAAGGCATCCATTTACTTTTTGTGTCCCCGTTATCCCATTTGTCCCCGAAGACAAGCTGGGCGTTTGGCAGGTGCTAGATAGTAAATTATCATTCTAAATGGTACCTCAGGGTCCTAATAATAATGAAGCAGCTCCCACAGTGCCAATCTGTAGACAAGGGAATAACTAATGCATTTATCAAAGCAGATGGATTTCAGAGGAATTTGAATCCTGCTCTGGGCAAAGCATCAGTTTTTGATGGAGTTCGGTGAAATGGGCTTTATAACTTCTTACCCGATTCTTTTGCTGCCCCATTTCTCTCCCTTCGTTTTTAAAGCAATTCTATTGTTTGCTTCAACTTTTTGTCCCCTTATTGAGGCTGCTGCACAGAAAACGCAGGAGGCTAGGGTTAGTATAGAACGTGGGTAGTGAGGAAGGGGGAAAAAAAAACCAATATGGGAAGGAAGCGTTCTGTCCTCTGAACTGGCAGCACCCGCTCAGAGGGAGAGTAGAGCAGCACTGAAAAGATCTGTTTACATCCACCCTCCCACTCCCAGGGGCTGTGGGTTCCTCAAAGGCTGGCTTCGCGGGTTGATTCGCTGTGATATTCCCAGGGTGCAGGACACTCACTGCCTGGCACCAGGCAGACGCTCAGGCACGTTGGCTACGTGAATGAAAGGTGAGCAGGAAAGGCAATGCCAGGAGTCCACGGCAACACTGGAGGAGGAGAACGGGACCGTGCGGAACCTACGGGAAGAATCCGAAAGTGTAAGTGTGATGGAGAGACAAACGGAAAAGGGGACGTCCCAACGGCTGGAACTGGGACGGAGGCACGGGATCGGGGAAGGCCCAGGAGGGACCACAGAGGTTTACGGGAGAGAAGGGGTGCGAGCCGAGAGGGCAGGGGCGAGACAAAGCAGCAGCTGAGGCCGATCGTGGGAAGAAATGGAAAAGTGGCCGGGAGGGAGGGCAGACGCGAAGGAAGGGGCGTGAGGGATGGGAAGCGGCGGCGCCCGGGCGGGGAGGAGAGGCGGCGCGCGGGGCTCGGGTGGGGCTGTGCGGGGCGCGGGGGCACTGGGGTGGCCAGAGGGCGGAGGGGCCGGGACGGCGGAGGAGGGGCTGGCGGCGCGGGCGGAGGAGGGGCGTGAGCGCCGCAAAGTTACTTGGCCTGCGCCCGGGCAGGGTCCGCGTGCTGGTGGCGGGGCGGCGGGAGGAGCGAAGCGGGGCTCGGCGGGGTGAAACCCGAAACCTCCGGTCGCCGAGCGCGGCTGGGAGGAAGGAAGCGGCGGCGGCGGCCGAGGCGGGGAGGCGGCCAGGCGGGGCCCTGAGCTGCCGCGGCGTCGGCTCCCGGGTGAGCGCCGGCGGGGGCGGGGGCGCGGGCCCGGGCGGGGAGGGGGACGCTGGCAGGATTGGAGCGTGGCTGAGTTCATTGTGCCGGGCGGGAGGGCGCGAGGGCACAGGCCCGGCGGGGTCTCTGCGCCCCCTTCCCCCACGCCTCCCCGCCCCCACGGCGCATTGCTTCTCTGCGCGCCCCCTTGGAGGTAGGGGACTGTCCTCCCGGGCGCACTCCGCCTTGCTTCGGGGAGCCGGGGCTCTTTGTGGGAAGATCTTGGGGGCGCGCCCCTCCCCTGCGGACAGGGGCTTCTGAGAGGCCCTTCCCACTAGCCCGCCCCGTTTTTCCGGCGCCGCCCGAAGCCGCATTCTGAGACCCCCGGAAAGGGAAGACCTCCGTGCGGGCCCGCGACCCGGCTGATAGGGATCGTACCCCCTCGGGCCGAGGGGCTTTACGCCCCGCTCCGGGATAAATGTGTGGGGCAAAGCGGCTTCGACCTTCAGCTGAAATCCATGAGGACCAGGTGAGCTACATCCTTTCTGTCGGGGCTCAGGGCGCTGTCTCTCGAGCAGGGAGGAAGATGCGCCCAGGAGTCGCTCGGCCCACCTTGGCGCCGCCGGGTAGGCGTCTCTGTTCCTCAGGTCTTCGAGAGGGAGATTGGATTAGCTTTGGGGGCACTTGGCCCGCCTTCTGGGTCAGAGCTTAACTCCTGTGCAACCTTTTGACAGAGGCATGTGGGATGAGAATTGTCTGTTGGTTAACTGGGATGCTCTGGGGCGCTTCAGAAGGGTCTGGTCTCCAGTAACCACACAGTGGTGTGCTGGCATCACTTTATCTCACATCTTTGAGACGATTTTTGTTTTTTATTGTACCTTTCATCTGTTTTGCAAAGTGCTTTCAAGAGCAGGTCATTTGATCCTCCTGCCTGTGAAGGTGGTGTGGTTTTGGAGGGAAAGGACTTCAGCTCCTTGATGAATTGGGATAATGATAACACCAGGCGAGGGAAGGGGGCTGGGGGGGGGGTGTGGAAACATGGGCATCACCGTGCGCCCTCCCCATCCAGCCAGCGCAGATTCCGCCTAGCCTCTTCTTCCCCAGTGACCTGGAGCTGAAAGTGAGCTTCCAAGAGCTACTGCGTTGGGAAGTACTAGGTGGCTTTCCCTCATCATCCCTCTTACTGCGGCCCGGAGACACGTTAGGAAAGGCCTTTCCCAGGCCCCCAAAGCAGAGAGAGGGGGAGGGAGATACCTCAGATCGTACAGACAGGGGTTCTTCATCCAGCTCTCTTTAACTGGGATCCAACCACCCATTTCAGTCACTTCTTCCACAGTGCCCCTCTTTTCCTGTCTTAGTCTACACTCATTTTATACTTCTAAGGGGCTTCCAAGCACTTTTATATACACTTTTTTTTTTTTTTATATATACACTTTAAAATCTCATTCACGTAACAGCCCTGTGAGATGGTGTGAGCTTGTTTTACAGATGAGGAAACTGAGACTCAAGAGAGAAGTGCCCTGCTCAGCAAGGAAGGAGCCCAGACTGAACTCAGGTCTTTTGACTTGGCAGTGCTTTTCACGCGGGCTCCATCACACAGGTGGCTCCTGGAGCCCAGGATGTTCTTTTGCCCTACTGCTCCAGCGCCCGTGAGGAGAAGAATAGGAATTTTTCCCAGGGAGGCTTGCTTGGCATTTAGCAACTAAGTCCAAGCCTCAGGTAGTCAAATCACGCTCTTTGTGTTGCAGCCCTGTGCAGTGGGGGTCAGGAACAAGGCCTGGCCGCGTGATCAGAGGGGCGGCGGCATTCGTTGTTTGGGTTCTGTGGAGGACGGAATGGGCTGAGCTGGAACTGATCTAAATGTCAGCCAAAGGAGGTACAGCTCTGTGATGTGAACTCTGCTGCTGGGGCCGTCAGGAAGCCTGCGTGCAGGAGGAGGGCTGTGCGGGGTGGGGTGGGGGGGCTGTGTGTAGAGCATGCCTTCCCATAAAGAGACAGGAGCAGGTGGGACAAGGTTCCAGCACACTGCTTGATCTGAATTTGGGGGGAGGCTGCAAACTTTCATGGAAGAAAGCTTCATGTTTGTAAAGTTGGCAACTAATTCAAAACATTTTTCGAAATGTGCCAGGCAACCAAATTATGTGTTTGGGCTGCTTGTGACCTGCAGACTGCCAGCTTGCAACCTTAGGAAGTACTTGGTGTCCTTCTGAAATGCAATAAAGCAAGACTGGAGAGGAGAGGTGGTGTCTTCTTGCTGTTTTGCTTGGAGAGGAAAAACATCAGCCAAGTTGGAGATAGCGCTCCGTGCTACCTGGAGTTTGGAAGAAGGATTGACCTGATGACTCAGTATTTCATTCATTCAGCCAGTACTAATCTTATCTGTGATTCTAGTCCTGCACCAAGAGAGTGCCCATACTAGTTGTTATTTGTTTCGCTGGCCAGTTTATGCGCACAGGAGGGCAGAGGATGGCATTCGTGGCAGATATGTTCAGGGAATTATGGGAACGTAAAGGAAGGAGTTTTCAGTGTGGCCAGAGGTAAAACCTGGAGGTGCATTTGATTTGGGTTTGTGTTTGATTTATACTCAAGTAACAGGTAAGACCACACCGTATTAAGAGCACAGTCTGAAGTCAGCTAGCCTGCACCCAGCCTTACCACTTACAAACCTGTGACCTTGGATAAATAATGGAAAGCATGCCAGGAATGTAGTAATTTTTCGAAAGTATAGTTATTATAAAAGATTTTTTTTAATATAAAAATATATAGGAAAATAAAGTTCCCTCTACCTCACCTCAACTCCCTCTCTCCATCTGAAAGGTAACCACTGTACATGTGTTATTTTCTAGGTCTTTTTCAATGCAGAAATAAATGCTCACCAAGTCTGGAAATACAGGTGAATATGAATACATAACATATAGTTTGTTGATTTTATATTGTAAAACATGATAAAAATATTATTTGCATTTCCAACTTTAGGACCAACCTTAGTATATTGGATATACCTTTAAAAATACATAAACGGGGATCATATATACTTATATGCTCTGTGACTTTCTTTTTTGATTTAACAGTAAGTCTTGGATGTCTTCCAATATCAATATCATAGATACACGTCATTCTTTTTCATGGCTACATAGTATTTCATAGTACAGATTCACTGTAACTCATTTAAACATTCTCCTACTGAGGGACTTTTAGATTGTTTCCAACTTCATCTATTATAAACAATTCTATAGTGAACATCCTTGTACATACGTCTCTGTGTACTTGTAGAGTATTTCTGGATAAAAGTTACTCTTAGAAGTGGAGTTGGTGGGTCAAATGGAATGTATATTTTAAACATGTATTTAAGCAGAGTTCCTTTGTGTATTGGGATCTGGAGACTGTGCAGAAAAAGGGATTGAATTTGTTTAATTACTTAGGTTTACTTGTTTGGAAATAGGTAGTATGCATAAAGAATGACATTCAAAGGCTATAAAGGGTAACACCTCCCTCCTACCCTAGCCCTCTGTTTCCCTTTTTGGGTACAACTAATTTTGCCAGTTTTTGTGTATTCTTGTAGAGACAGTCCATGAATCTATAGGCCAATTAAATGTATCTTCTGTTTTCTTCCTCTAAAAAAATAAATATGGTAGTATGCTAAATACCCCATTCTGCTTATGGAATTAAAAAAATTTAACCTAGGGCTTCCCTGGTGGCGCAGTGGTTGGGAGTCCACCTGCCAATGCAGGGGACGCGGGTTCGTGCCCCGGTCCGGGAAGATCCCACATGCCGCGGAGCGGCTGGGCCCGTGAGCCATGGCCACTGAGCCTGCGCGTCCGGAGCCTGTGCTCCGCAACGGGAGAGGCCACAACAGTGAGAGGCCCGCATACCGCAAAAAAAAAAAAAAAATTTCACCTGTATCTTGGATACCATTCAATATCAAAGGTATGTGCACTTTAAGTGCCGATAGATTCTTCCAGGTCTACCCTTAAAACAGCAACAACAACAAAAAAAGGTTAATGGATTTACACTCCCTCAAATTGCCCAGCAAACAAATTCTTTAACAATTTTTCCATTGAATTGTTGGTGATTTCATCAATTTTTGAGGCTTTTTCTAAATTTTGGATTTTAATCCTCTTCTTGTTAATAAATCAAATATCTTGCCTTTTTTGTCTTCCCAGCTTTGCTTATTGTACGTTTGTGCAGAAGTGTTTAATTTTTATGTGGTTAAATCTATAAGACTTTTCTCTATGGCTTCAAGTTTTCTGTTTTATTTAGGAAGTCCTCTCCTATCTCAAAATTAAATTTTCTTTTTCCTCTCCATTCCTACTTTGCTTTTTTCATCTAAAAATATTTAAAATTATATCTGTCACTTTTCTTCAGTTTCCCTCCTTTCTGACACTGGGGAGGTCAAGGTTTGAATTTGCCGGTGAGCCTCTTTAGCCAGTGTAGCATGTTTATTTCCTTCCATTTTTACAGTGGCTTTTTTCACCAAGTGTTAAGGATGAGCTCTTCTCCAGGTGGGAGATTAGAGAGAGAAAGGGCATTCTGGACGATGGAACCATTGTCAGGCACAAAGTTATGGAACTGGAGAACAGCAGTGCATACTTGGAGAACTGTGATTTATTCAGTATAGCTGAAGTGGAGAATCCTGTAAATGAATAGATTCTGCAGATGCCAAAGAATGATATGGCATGACCAGGTTTGTGTAGGGGATGATCAGTCTTATAGCGGTGGGGAGGACAAATTGGAGTGAGGGTGAGATCAAAGACAAGAAGATGAGATAGAAACATCTGATTGTCATTCAGGGGAAAGATGGTGAGGCTCTGAGCCGGGGTAATGGCAGTGAGGATGAAGGTTTTTTTTTTTTTTTTTTTGCGGTATGCGGGCCTCTCACTGTTGTGGCCTCTCCCGTCGCGGAGCACAGGCTCTGGACACGCAGGCCCAGCGGCCATGGCTCACGGGCTTAGTTGCTCCGCGGCATGTGGGATCTTCCCGGACCAGGGCACGAACCCGTGTCTCCTGCATCGGCAGGCGGATTCTCAACCACTGCGCCACCAGGGAAGCCCTGAGGATGAAGTTTTGAGTTAGGATTTAGTGGTGCACTAGAGGTCGGTGATAGGGAATGGAACCAACCAACATTTATTGTTCTACATACATTATCTCATTGAATCCTAGCAATTCTGTATGAAAATCCAAAGCTCAGGTATGTCCATTACTCTACCCAAGGTCACACAGAAAGTGTCATTCATGGCTTTAGCCCCATCAGGATTATCTGACAAGAGTGGTCTAGGATGTCCTAGGTTCTGTCTTGAGTGATTTGGGTGGGTGGTGATTTTCTTTCTAGGGTAGAGAAAAACATGAAGAATAGCATATTGAGATGATAGAAGCAGAGGTGATGAATTCCATTTTGCACATGTTATATCTGAGGTGCCTGGGTGTGACATATGGGGGAAAACATCTACTAGGTGGGTGTATATGAATCCGGAGCCCCCAAGAGTTGTCTAGGCTATAGATGGAGATTTTGGAGTCATCATTGTTTGGATGAGTACGGAGAGGGAGCACACAGAGAGATGAGGTATCAAATAGGACTCTTCTTCTGCAAGTGGTAGAAAATCCAGTTCAAACTGGCGTAAGCAGAAAGGAAAGTTACTGGCTCTTATCACTAAAAAGCTCAAGAGTGTATTTGGCTTCAGGCATGGGTTCAGGGTTCAAATGATTCATCAGGACTTGTTTTCTTGCCTCCCCTTGTCTCATGCTCTCCTCTCGTGATGGCTAGGCGAAGCTGCAGGTTCAGATCCAATGGAGGGGGGATGCTGTCTTTCTCCCAGTTATCCCAGCAGCGGTCCTGTTATGTCTCATAAACTGATTTGGTCAGACGGACTTGGAATGTGCTCTTGGCCAGGTGTTGATGGTGTGTCACATCCATGAAGGCACATGAACTCAGAGGAGGAAAAGGATGACTCTTCAGAGGAAACTCAGGGGCAACTACAGAGCAAGGGGAAGAGAAGGAAGGGAAATAAACAGTTAATTTCCTCTGCAGATGAGAAAGGAAGAAGTAGTGCCCCAGATGGCATCTTGGGAAACAGTAACACTTAGAGGACAGGATGATTCCAGGTAGGTGTAAGGCTGGTAGGGAACAAAGCGGGGAGAGGCAGGAGAGAGCTGGGTCAGGGGAGCCAAGGGAAGAAGGAGTCTCAGGAAAAAATGAAAGTTGTCAAAGGTGTCAGATGCTGGAGAGACCCCAAGGAAGGACCCATTGGATTCGGCTAGGAGGTCATTGGTGACCTTGCCCTCAGCAAAGGTAGTCATTTATTTTAGACTTGACTGGGACTACTTTCTAGAGGGTTCATATTCCTACATGAATTCTGCATTCCCCACCCAGGCCTGGGGATGGCCAGGTAAGGGCAGAGGTGTTGTGATGGCAGTCAGGAAACGGGGGTTTGTCAGTAATTAGGTATATGACTATGTGTAACTCACTTCACCTCTTTGGACCTTCAAGTTTCATCATCTGTAAAATAACACAATTAGAATGAGTTACTTCTAAGGGCTCGTTTATCTCTCAAATGTTGGGGATTAACGACCTTGATCCCTTCTCACCATCTCTATTACCACAGCCCTGGTCCAAGCCTTCATCTCTCACCTGGGCTGTAGCAGCAGCCTCCTGATTGGTGTCTCTGTCTCCTTCTCCATGCTTGATCCCTGCAGTTGCTTCTTCACCCAGGAACACTTCTAAAACATGAGTCAGATGCAGCACCCCAGGGGCCTCCGATCCCATGTGGAATCTCATCCACGCTCCTCACCGTGGCCCACAGCACCCTGCACAATCCAGCCCCTGACCGTCTCCATGTCTGCCATTCTCCTCTTCCCTCACTCCTCTCCAGCTTCATTGCTGTTCCTTGGACATGCCAAACTCATTCTGGCTCAGGGCCTTTGTGAGGGCTCTTCCCCTGGCCTGAAATTCCCTTGCATCATTTTTGGTCTCAAATGTCAGCTCCTTGGAGAGGCTTTGCTGACGCCTCACTCCCAGCCCACCCACCCATTCCCCCCACCTCTTTACCCTGTTTTACTTACTTTCATAGCACCCACCACTCTCTGGAATTATTTTACCTATTTGTTGTCTATTTTTTTAGATTTTAATTTTTTATCAGATTATTTCTTTTCATATTTTTTCCAGATTGAGATACAATTGGCATACAGCACTGTACAAGTTTAAGGTGTACAGCATAATGATTTGACTTACATGTGTCATGAAATAATTATCACAATAAGTTTAGTGAACATGCATCACCTCATATGATTCAAAATAAAGAAATGGAAAAAAAATGTTTTTCTTTGCGATGAGAACTCTTAGGATTTACTCTCAACAATTTTCATATGGCTGTGTTAATTATATTTATTATGTTGGACATTACATCCCTAGTATTAACCTTATAACCACAAGTTTCTACTGTTTACTATTTATCTGTTTGCTGTCTGTGTCCCCTGCACCCTGAACGTAAGCTCCAGGAGAGGAGAGATTTTGGCCTCTTGTTCAGTGCTGTGTCCCAGCTGCAAAGTGGAGCTTGGGACCAAATAGGTATTCATTAAACATTTTTGGGGGGTAGCTGAGTGAGGAATGAGAAGGGGGAAGTTAAGAGTGTCCAGGAACGAGTCGCAATGTGGTAAGGGAGGGAGGGGACATCCCCTATTCTTCAGGGCTGTATATGATGGCATCTGTCTGAGACATGGTCATCAGAAAAAAATGTATTCAGAAGGAATGCCACTTTAAGCCATTTAAAAATATTATTCTCAATTTTAGTATTATGAGCTTAATTAGTTTGCTGGGATCTATGAGGATAATGAGTAAAACAAATAATTAAGGGTAAAACCAATTAACATAGTAATCATTGTTTATCTTGTGATAGAAGTAATCATCTCAGTCTTAAGTCTCAGCATAGTTTCTGTCTCTTCTTGTCTCCTTGGAGCATCTATGTGAATTTGTTTATGGAGGGAGTTGTTTTATTTTCTTGATCTGTTTATTAAGGATAAATAGTAAAACATAGAATGAACCCAGTTACTCCTATAGAACAGGATTTTTTAACCTCAGCACCACTGACATATTGGGCTGTGTAATTCTTTGCTGGGGGTGAGCAGGAGGCTGCCCTGTGCATTATGGGATGTTTAGCAGCATCCTAGGCCTTAGATAAGCCAGTAGCATCCCCTGAGATGTGACAACCAAAGATGTCTCCAGAAATTGCCAGATGTCACTTGAGGTGGGCGTGGGGACAAAACCGTCCCTCCTTGAGAACCACTGATGTAGAATATTGGGGGAGTTGACTGAGTCTGATTGTTATCTAGAGTCTTCTGATTGGACATTTTCAGACCCTCCCAGCCATCCTGATTCCCTCTTTAGCTTTAAAAAATGAGATTTCGGGCTTCCCTGGTGGCGCAGTGGTTGGGAGTCCGCCTGCCGATGCGGGGGGCGCGGGTTCGTGCCCTGGTCTGGGAGGATCCCACATGCCGAGGAGCGGCTGGGCCCGTGAGCCATGGCCGCTGAGCCTGCGCGTGCCCTGCGTACCGCCAAAAAAAAAAAAAAAAAAAAGATTTGCTGTTTCAAGGTAGGGGATGTGGGCGTGGAAGGCCAGTTCCCCTCATCGCAGATGGAGGTAAATTAAAATTGCACGTTTCTCAGTCAGCAGGTCACGTTTCTCAGTCAGCAAGCACCTGCCTTACTGGTTACCGAGCAGCACAGTTCTGAGTTGAGCGCTTTTCTGCGGTGATGGAGCCCTCAGGCCCTGAGCCCCTAAGTGGAGTCAGAGATCCTTCCATTTTGCAGTCTCTTGCAATGCGGCTTTTCTCTCCTCTGTTTTATCCACTTAAGTGGTCAAATAAAACCTCTTTGGTTTTAATTAAAATATGAAGGGGGAAAAAGAATTGAGTTTTCTTTCCATGTCTTAAATAACTTTCTTAAACAGGTTTTGAGTTTATTTCCCGACAGCCACTCCACTAGCTGCTTTCACATGTGTTACTTCATGTATTCCCTTGATAATTATATGAAGTAGGTTCAATCCACTCTCTTGTTCCTCTCGGAGAAATTGAGGCTCAGAGAGGTTAGGACCTACACAGTCACATGAAATTCAAACCTAGGTTCAGTCCAGATTCCGAGAAACATGTTCTTTCTATTGACTATCAGGTCAAAGTAGATATTAATGAGTAGGGGGAATATAAAATATTTATTTTCTCCCACATGCAAAGTGCTGTTGGGAATTCAAAGGGGAAACTGAGGAAGAATTTATAATCCATCTGCAGGAGAAAGCATCCTCACCTAAAATAAAAACTTGTGCTAAGACATGCGTGTCTGAAAAGATAATATAAAAGAAGAACTAGATATAAGGTGTGGTCAGGGTCATTGTGGGGATGGAATGTTCCAGAAAGGCTTCTTGAGACTTTTGCTCTTAAGGTAGATGTAAGGACCTGCAGCCAGATGTTATTCATACAAGTGTCAACAAGGGGGTAGGTGGCCTGGGCTTATGATAGTGGTCTCCAAGCTCTGCCAGGCTATGTGGGTCCACCTTCCCTTTCAGTATCACTTCAGTTGGAGAAAAGAAAATGCTTAATTACAGAAAGCTGCTGTGAATCGATAACAATGTAAAAAATGAATTCAAATTTTATTGACCACAACAGCATACATAGACATTTGAAGAATAGTAGTTGACATATGTGTGAGACATCATTTATTTGGTCTACAAACAGTAACTTCCAACTGGAGTTTGGGAATGCCTGACTTAGAGGATGTGTGATAGGATAGTTTATAAAGGAAATAAAAATAAGAGGGAAGCAAGGTAGCTGAGAAATAGTAATACTCTACCTTGTTATGCAAGCCTGTGCAAATATCTTCTGCAAATATAGCTATAGTCTCTTCAAACTTCATATTTTTTAGACTTAGCCTTTTGGAAAATTCTAATGTCAGTCCTTCAGTATATAACATATTTGTCTGCACTTACATATCTGTCTTTCTGGTGGTATAAAATCCAGTAGGACTCGACAATGTTGCTTTTAAATTCTCAGTTTTCCTCTTGCCACTTAAAAAAATATTAAAGTTAAATGGAGAGCTCTAAGCTGTTTCAAGGGTCGTTGTTTTTCTGGAAAATGCCACAGTTACGCACTTGAGCCATATAAATACAGTTAGCATGTCACTTATCTGGCAGAGTGCTGAGAAGTAGAAAATCAACCCTCCCCAAAGGTGCAGGAGGAGATGACATCTGTATGACAGAAGCCATACCTGCAGAACTTTGCACTGAAGCCCTCCCTCAGGATATCAGCCCCTACTTTACATAGACCTTTCCTTAGCTTGGCAAGGAAAACTACAGGTAATTATACTCTGTATAGGGAAAAGGGCCACCAAAGGTTGAAACAAGTTGTAGACAAAGTTTCAAAGAGAAACAATATGCAAGGCACACTTTGTACAATAGGAAATAACATTACCTTTATCCAACTTGAGGGAATCACTGTGTTTCAAATCATGTAATAAAGTCTCACAGTGATAACCCACCAGCTGAGTGGGAAGCTGAACAGTCTTCTCTAAGATTTTAAATGAAAGCAATTACATTAGCACTGATCTGTAAGGTCAAAATTTCATTTATCTTGCCATTTAATGACCTTGAGTCATCATGAAAATCGTTATGTTTTGTATACTTTGTTTTAAAATATAGGGAAATGTATGATGGATTTTCATGAATTTTGCTTAAAGGCTTGAAACAAAAAGTTTTGATGTTTTAAGGTGATAAAGCGCCACCAATTCATAAAACTCGCCTATCCAGAATGAGGCATTTCGAAGGATTAGCTTGGGTTTTAGTGCAGTTTTGTAGGGGAAGTTGTTACTGGAGGCCCTCTCTTTTTTTTTTTTTAATTGAAATGTAGTTGATTTACAATATTGTGTTAGTTTCAGATGTACAGCAAAGTGATTCAGTTATACATATATCAATATATGTATATTCAAATTCTTTTCCATTATAGGTTATTACAAGATATTGAATATAGTTCCCTATGCTATACAGTAAATCTTTGCTGTTTATTCTATATATAGTGGTGTGTTTGTTAATCCCATACTCCTAATTTATCCCTCCCCTCCTCTTTCCCCTTTGGTAACCATAATTTTGTTTTCTATATCTGTGAGTCTGTTTTATAAATAAGTTCATTTGTATTATTTTTTTTTTTTTAGATTCCACATGTAAGTAATATCATATAATAGTTGTCTTTTTCTGTCTGGCTTACTTCACTCAGTATGATCATCTCTAGGTCCATCCATGTTGCTGCAAATGGCAATGTTTCATTCTTTTTTTATGGAGACCCTCTCTTTCTAATGATTAGAATCTTTGATTGTATATAGAGTTATCATGGGAAAGGGTGGACAAGTTAGGGTTATGGGGTTGTTTGCACATTAGGGTCAAGGGGAATGCAACGGGGTAGATGGGAGAAGGGGATGGGTGGATAAATGGAGACCCTATAGCACCAATCTGTACCAGCAATTTTTTTGGCACCATAATATTTATGCACAGCACGGTTTGCCTTCCTCAGCATCTCTTCTCACCTTTGACCTAAGTGTCAAGTTAGGGTAGCTTTCACAGCATGTAAAGGAAACCCTACTCCAAGGACTTAGCCAGTAAGGGATTGACTAGCCGTGGCTGGGCACAGTGGCTTTACAACTCAGTAGGTGATTTGGGCTACTGTAGTCTTTCTGCTCTGCATTGCATGGGGCATCCAGCCACCTTCAAGCATTGGGTTCGAGTTCTAGTCAGGAGAAAGGGAGAGGGAAAAGGGCAGAAGCCACAGCTTGAGTCTGTCGTTTTGTCAGGAAATGGATAACTTTCCGCCACCTTGTAGACTTCTGTTGACTGGAACTGGATCTACTGGCCACCCAAGCTCTGTGCAAGTGAGTTTATTTTTGTAGGTGCATTTGATGTCCCACATCAAGTCAGGGTTCTGTTGATAGGGGAAAGGGGAGAATGGATATTGACTAGATAATGAATAGTTTAATAGTTTATTAGCTTATTAGTTTTGCTACATCTGCAAAAATAATTCTCTGAAGGCAAGAAACGCCTAGTGTGCCAAGATGTTCAGTGTCCCATTTTTTATACATATATTCACTTATTTATCACAAATATTGGGCATCTACTGTTTGCCAGGCACTGTTCTAAATGCTGACCCCGAAATTTACAGGCCCAAAATTTCTCAATTTCAGGGAGCCTACAGTCCGGTGAAAGGGAAAGACATTAACAAGATAAATAAGTACACACATATGCACTAAAGAGAAAAAACAAAGGGAATGGGGCCATGAAGTATGGGGTATGAAATGTTAGGTAGTGTGAACTGGGAAGGCTTTGCTGAAAAGGTGATATAAATTAAGGCCTAAAGGAAATAAGACAGCAACCTACAAAGATGTGAGGTAAAGCCATTCTAGGCATAGGAAATAGCAAGTGCAAAGGCCCTGAGGTAGACACTTGATGTGTTTGAGAAATAGTGAGGAGGCCAGTGTCATCAGAATGGCAGTAAAAAGGTAATTTTTATTATAAGTTGGAGCAGTAATGGAGAGCCAGATCATGTAGGAAGCTGCAGGGCTTATTCTGAGTGACATGAGAATCCTTTGGGGGTTTTGAGTGAAGCAGTGACTTGTTCATGTGTTTTGACCTCTGTTTTAACCAGCTCACTCAGTTGATGCGTTGAGGAGGGGGGCAATGGCAGACGCAGGTAGACTAGTGAGAAAGCTATTCTAATAACCCAGAGAAGACATAATATAGCCTGGACCACAGTGATGGTAGCAGAGATAGTAAGACATAGTTGAATTCTAGACACATTTCAAAAGCAGAGCCAGTAGATTTGCTAACGGACCAGATAGGAGATGTGAGAGAAAGTGAGGAGTCAGGAGTGACTCCAGAGTTATGGTCTGAGCAACTGGAAGGATGGGGGTACTGTAACATGAGCTGAAGAGATATGGGAAGAGCAGGTTTGAGAGGCAAAGGACTTGAAGTCTGGTTTTGGACATGTTAGGCTTGTGGTGCCCATGCCATCCAAGTGGAGATGTTGAGTAGCCAGTTGGGAGCTCCAGGGAATGGCACTGGCTTCTCTGCCTGAGCACGGCCTCCTAACCAGACCCTTGGTCCAGTTGCCCCGTGAATCACCACAGCCACTTCTGGCATCAGCGCCAGGTAGACTTAGAACAGCCTAGGGCAGGTCTGACCTGGTCCAACCCAGCTTTGCCTTTGGGATTTGCTGGGATCCCAGTTCCAGGCAGGCTGGCCATGGGCCAGTGTCTGTGGAGGTGGAGGCTTTTCTGAGCCTGCCCTGGGAAAGCTGGCGTTTCTGCCCTTCTCCCACCCAGGGGAGTAGCGTGGTCCAGGCTGGGTGTCCAGTGGCTGGCAAAGGAAAGATGGCTGCCTTGCGTGCAGCTGGGAAAGCTATTTCTGTAGTGAGATCCTGCCCGACCTTCAGGCTGCTAAGGCGTCCCCAGAGAGCTGTGGTCAGTCCGCCACTGCTTTCTCTCCCTTTCCCTAAAGCGCTTTTCTGTTGGGGTGTAAGTCGCTCCCCTGAGTGAGTTGTCTTCATCACGACTTCAGCCGGTATTTTGTGGATTTTCTGGGAGGCCGCAGTGGACCCTCTCCATCCGTGTTCACCGGGAAACAAGGGCAATGATGGCCGCTTTCAGTGTCGCTGGGGGAGGCCTGGGAGAGAGGCCAGTGGCCCTTTGAAAAAAAAGTCAACAGACAGTCCATGGCTCAGAGTCCAGCTTGGCTTAGTACTGAGTGTTCCTCACATTCTACAACAAAAACTGCACCAGAGGAGTTTGATGAACAAAAAGTTGAGTTGTGCTTTACCATGTCATCTGGGGACAGTGCAGCACGATGCATCATCTTACTCAGTGGGTTTACCTTGGAAGTCACTGCTGGACTAGTCCCTAGTGAGGAATAATCCAGGGCAGACGCAGCCTGTGGTTCCTCATCCGATGCAGGAAGAGGTTACTCTATGTGCCGCCTGAGGTTCTTCTCTTCTTCATCAGCGGGTGAGATGCCGTGAAGTCAGCTGACTTCCTTCATTTCATGACTCTCCAAACCCTGTGGGGAGAGAAGTTAAAGAGAAGGTACCCTGGTATATTTTTCCAACTTGTTTTCATTGCTGTAAAATATACCTAACGTAAAATTTACCACCTGAGCCATTCTTAAGAGCACAGTTCAATGGTATTAATACACTTATATGGTGCAATCGTTACCACCATGCAGCTCCAGAATTCTTTTCAACTTGCGAAACTAAACCCATTAGACAGCTCCCCCTGTCCCCCTCCCACCAGGCGCTGGCAACCACCATTCAACTTTCCATCTCTATGATTTTGACTACTTGTAAGTACCTCATATAAGTAGAATCATACAATATTTGTCTTTTTGTGGCTGGCTTATTTCACTTTCACATAATGTCCTCAAAGTTCATTCATGTTGTAGCATATGTCAGAATTTCCTTCCTTTTTAAGGCTGAATAATATTCTTTTATGTGGATATGCCATATTTTGCTTATCAGTTTATCAGTCAATGCACCCTTGGGTGGCTTTCATGTTTTAGCTACTGTGAATAAGGCCACTATGAACATGGTGTACAAATAGCTCTTTGAGATCTTGCTGTCAATTATTTTGGGTATATAACCAGAAGCAGAATTGCTGGATCATATGAGAGTTCTATGTTTAATTTTTTGAGAAACTGCTGTACTGGTTTTCACAATGGCTGTACTATTTTACATTCCCACCAACAGTGTACAAGGGTACCAGTTTCTCTACATCTTCGCCAACACTTACTATTTTCTGGGTTTTGGTTTTTGTTTTGGACAGTAGCCATCCTAATGAGTGTGAGGTGGTATCTCACTGTAGTTTTTATTTACTTTTCCTAATCATCATTGATGTTGGGCATCTTTTCATGTGCTTATTGGCCATTTGTATATCTTTTTTGGATATGAGTTGTTTTGTTGTTGTTGAATTTTAGGAGTTCTCAATATATTCTGAACACTAATTTCTAGTCATATATATGATTTGCAAATATTTCCTCTCAATCTGTGGGTTGCTTTTCTACTCTGTTCATGGTATCTTTCGATGCACAAATTTTAAAAATGTTCATGAAGTCCAATTTGGCAGTTTTTTCTTTTGTGCCTGTGCCTTTGGTGTCATATCCAAGAAATCATTGCCAAATCCAATGTTCTGGCTTGTCATATTTTTTGTATTGCTTTAAAGCCTCACCGCCTGCACACATTTATTTATT
The DNA here is from genome assembly GCF_026419965.1 of Kogia breviceps. Lineage (NCBI taxonomy): Eukaryota > Metazoa > Chordata > Mammalia > Artiodactyla > Physeteridae > Kogia > Kogia breviceps. The sequence goes on along the minus strand of NC_081310.1, from coordinate 32,354,269 downwards.
TATTTCTCTCTTCAATCAAGTTATTAGACCAATAGATCCATAACACATTTTAGACTTTGTAAATCTTTATTCACTCATTCCAAAAACAGGGAGAGTATTCCGACTAGAGAATAGGCAGAAGCCAGAGCAAATGGGAAATGGAAGCACGTAAGCCCAGCTGGCTGGAGTGGAACGTACATGAAAGGGTTGGTGGGTAAGAAGTCCGGAATTTAGATTAGGCCACACCATGTCGAATCTTACCTGCTGTGGTGAGTAGATGGATTGAAGGTAGCCTCACAGTCATAGGACCAAGTTGGAGAGCTACTACCTAATGCTCTGTTGCACTGGGCACTTAACCTTTCTGAGCCTCAGTTCCCCCATTTTATTCATTTAACAAACACTTATGTGGTACCAAGCTCTATTCTAAGCACTGTACGAATATTAACTCATTGATTTTTGTCCACCAACCCTATGAGGTACTTACTCCTGAGCAAGGAGTATTATCTCCATTTGACAGAGTGGGGAGCTGATGCCCAGAGAAGCTAGTTAACAACATGTCAAGCTCACAGAGGCCAGTAAGTAGTCGAGCTGGGATTTGAACCCAGGCTCTCTAGTTCCAGAGTTCATGCTCTTAACCATATGTTGTATTGCTTCTCTGAAACAGGGAGAAGAGTAATTCCTTCCTCTAAAAGTTATTCAGAAGATGAAGTGAAACTATGTAAAATTACATTGTATGTTGCACACTGTTTTGCCAATACTGATTATCATTAGTTAATAATAATTAAACAACACTTTGGAAATGGGTAAGATTCTCACGGACATAGGGAGAAAGGGATGGATCAAGGACTGAGCCTTGGGAAATGTTTTTGCTGAAGAGCAAGAGCTTGGTTTTGGAAAGACATTTGACAGAGTCATGGCTGATGCCCTTGTGGACAGGGTCATGGTCAGTGAAGAGCCCCAGCCTCCAGAATTTCAGTGCCTGCTGAAGGAAGTTTTGGAGGTTGGTGATGTTGATAATGTACATACAGAGGGGACCAAAGCCAGGTCTCTCCCACTGGCAAACCAAGAATTCAGACAAGGACCATAAGGCCGCTAGGGTTCTGATTCTAGCTTCTTTTCCATCTTCTGGTGCATGTTCCCAAACAGACCAGGGCGTGGACCAGCTTTACAGGTGAAGTGAAAGGTTTCAAACCAGGAAATTATGAGGTTTATGGTGCCCCTGTGGGGACAAGAGCAAAGCACTGTACGTTGTAACAGACCCTGCACTGGCTGGGTGGGCACATCCCTCTGGGGTTGCAGAGGCTGAGTCACTGCATCCACCATCTTTGGAACAACTTTCACGTGTGTGCCAGAGAAGGATGGAGGGAATGCAGGGAAGGAGACCGGGGATTCTGTGAACTCTTTGCGGCTCTCAACGAGTTGTGTGGTCTGGTTTGTGGGTGGGATGGGGGATAGGGTTTCACTGTCTCTCTCAATTACCTTAGTGCAAATCAAATGGTTATTTGAACCTTCCTCCCAACTGCACCCCCTCAACTGCTCCAGCTGGTGATTGATGTGTATAAAATGCTTTGAGGTGCTGAGATGAAGAGCCCCTGAGAATATGGCCAACAAAGCACCACAGTGACCTCACCTGAACTTATTTGAAGTGGTGTTTTAGCAACATTTCCTCACCTGGAGAGTTGTTTATTCGAACATCTTATGTACCTACCTGTTGGCATGTGATTTCTTTAGAAGAGGGCATCTGGTGGTCCCAGCTTTTAGGCTGCTCAGCTCTTCATAAAAATGGGAAGCCACAGAGGAGGAAGTGAGTCACTACCCTGATTGGGTATATTTAAGGGTATCAGAAGAGAACCTTACACTAAAAGAAATGATTTGCTCTGGAGAAGACTTTTGAAGAGGTCAAGTATGTCTTGTCATGTCCAGCGCCCTTGTTAGGTGCCAAGAGTTCTGCATCCTCTGACCAGCATGGTCTCCCAACACAAATCCAAGCCCGGGCCTGCTGTCTGTGGACTCTTCAGGCTGCCCCTTTCATGGCCCCATTTGTAATGGGCATTGTGTGGGTGAGTGAGGCCTCCTTTTCCTTGTAGTGGCTTATTGACTGGGTCACGGGCCTCCTGATCCCCAAAAGACTACATATACTCTGAGGGGCGAAAAGCTTCTCTATACTTCCATATGAAGAAACTCCACCATACTAGGATCCATGGTTCCATGGTGTGGTCCATGGCGAGAAGGAAAGGATAAGGTCTCGAGCAGGAGGCTGGGGAAGGCAGAGCTGTGCCTGAGGAGTCGGCCTAATCCTGAGAAAGGGAAGGTTCCTGGTACCAGTGTCCAAAGAGGTGGGGTCTTGACGTGTTACATGCAGATCATGGTGTATCAGAGTATCAGTCAGAATTCTTTAAGTTGCAAGTGACAGAAACCCTGCCAAATTAGCATAAGTGAAGAAGAAAATTCACCGGCTCATATAACTGATGAGAACAAGAAAATTCAGAGTCACACATGGTTTCATCAGCATTTGTGAATGGATTCATTGCATGTTCTCCCTGCCCCCTTCTCTTTCCCTCTTTCTCCCTCTCTCTCTCATTCTCTCACCTTTATTTGCCTGTAAGCACTTTCCGTGTAGTGTCCAAGATGGCCAGCTGCTGCAGCCCCAGGCTCATGGTATCAGCCTACCAACCCCATGGTAGGCTAGTCTGTCCTCCGGCTGTTCCAGCCAAAGTCCTGGGTCATGTGACCATGGCCTAAGAATACAGGAAGGGTCCTTTCCCAACGTAAAATCAGAGTGAACGCTTCAAATAGAAGCCATAATATGAAGTGAAGGCTCACTGTGTGCCAGACGCTGTTCTAGGCACTTGATACAAATAAACACACTGTTCTTTTTTACAGGAGCTGGGCTTCAAACCCAGGCAGACTTCAGAGTCTATACACTTAACCACCACGCCACAACAACCTCTGACAAGTATAGGGTAACAGCAATATGAGCAGGAAAAAAGTCCACTATAGGTCAATGAAAATCAGAGTTCTAGGTAAAAATATGAGGTGGGACTAGAACATATCCAAATTTATAGAATTAAATAAGGGAAAGCGAGGGCATCCACCTTTATATTGTAGTAATTCTGTTTTTGCAAAGCAAGGCATTTCTAGAATTATTTCTTGGGAATTAGCATGCAGGCCAGTTTATAAAACACAATAGATACCTGTCTCAATATTCTATAGTGTTGCCTTGTTTGTTAACCCAAAATGATATTGATCACTCCCTCGAGTGACAAGATTTGGCTTTGAATGACTTGAAGCTGTTGACAGTAGTCTAATCCAGCAGATATGTCACCATCTGTGGGAATATTCAAGAGAACTGAAGGCAATTCCCAAAGAGGACTGACTGATACTTGGAGCCATGACAGTAAAGACAAGGACATGCACGTCCAGCCTTCCCTGGTGATCTGACTGAGAGGGCTGGCTCTCTTTCCCAGGAATAATTTCCTATACATTTATTCAAACCTCAGTCATGTTCCAGTGGTGTAAAGTGATTTATTTGGTCATGGCAGGACGTGGAGAGTGTGGGAGTCTGAAACACCTTCGTGTCTGGCAGCAGCGCTGGCCAGGAGAGTGGTAATGTGAATCACACTTGAATTTGCTTCCATTCAATGGGCCCTGGGTAAGCTGGCCACCTGCCAGGAAGCCTTCACTGGCTGGGACATTCCACATCCTCTCTCTTGTTAAAGTACACCCCTGGGGAATTTGCTGGGGCTTGTGCCTTTCCCTCTCCAGGCCTCCTGGCAGAGGCTGGGGCTTTGGATTTCCCTGGGTGGTCAGCTCTTTGACCACGTTCCCCCCGCCTCCTGGAGAGGGTTGTAGCCGAGGACCTCAAGGATAGCACTTAGCCCTGGGCTCTCTGATTCTGGCGTTCACTGGTGTCCCTGCTAATAGGGCCACCAGAGAGCCACCAGGTCAAGTAATACTTTATTCCTTTTTTTTCCCCTGTCTTTTGGATTGAAAGTTTTTCATCCTATTTTTATTATTTTAGTGGCTACCTTTATAATGTTAACACTCATATTCAACTTAACAATGACCAAGTTTTGAAGGCTAGTCATTCATCAACAAATAATTATTGAGTTACCTACTATGTGCCAGGCACTTGTCCAGGTGCTGGGAAAACAGCCATAACCAAGTCCACCCTGAGTACAAACTAACTTGGAATATTTTTACACCAGTCATACCTCTAAGAGCTTCCATTTTGCTTAGTGTTTTAATTTCATCTTGTTTTCAAAACTCCCAAGTTAGCTATTTTTATAAAATTTGTTGTCGATGTTTAACTTTTAAAATTTAATTTTTTGCATTTCTGATTTTAGATTCATCCATATATTTACCATTTTCTTTTCCTTATTTCTGAATTCAGTTTCCTTCATGAATTGTATCTTTAAGGGGATCATTCAATAAGGAGTGATTAGTAAACATTCAGTCTCTGCTTGCCTCAAAAGTATATTGTGCCCTCTCTTGAAAGGTATTATAGAACTCTAAGGCAAGAGTTCTTTTCCTTAGCACTTCCAAGAGATTATTCCACTGTTTTCTGGCCTCTATTTTCTTCAAAAGAAGAGTCTGCTGTTTATCTAATTGTTACTTCTTTATAGGAAATTTTGTTTTTACCATTTTCTCTTTATCTTAGTGTTTGTCATTTTTTGTTGTGATGCACCTTGGTATAGACTATTTCTGACTTATCCTTAGAACTTGATATGGTCTTTTGTTCTAAGGACTCATGTGTATCTTTAGTTCTAGAAAATGTTCAATTATACCTCTAAATAACGCATCAACCTTAATGTAGGCAGTGTAGGTCCACCCTAATGTAAGTTGGATGCTTTTGACTTAAGTAACAGACACCTAACTGAAAATAGCTTTAAAAATAATTTTTACAAATGTATTACTTTGCATAACCAGAAGCCAAGATGAAGGTGACTTCCGGATTTGTCGATTTAGCAGCTCAAGGATCCAGGCTTTCTTCTTTACCATGCTCAGCATGTTGGCCTAGCACCTCTAATGATCCCAAGGTGGCTGTGCTCTCTGGACCATTAGAAGAAGATTTTTCTTCTAGTGCCTTTGTGAGATCAAAGCAGCTTTTCCCAGAAATCCACTGACTTCTCCTCTTGACTAATATGCCAGAATTGCAAGGAGAAAGGCAACACAATGATTTGTTTAGCCCACTAGAGACTCTGAGAACCAGGGGTCCCATCAGCCTTCTCTGAGTCGCTGGAGGAGGATTGTACACCAAAACAAAGTCAGAGGTCTGCCAGTAAGGGAAAAAAACCTGACACTTGTTGCTGGATAGGCACCCAACAGTATCTGCTACCCTTTCTCTCTAATCTCTCCTGATGCCACTTCTTTTGAACATATTTTGAATCTTCTTACCTGCTCTTCATGTATCTTGACTTTTATTTCATATTTTCATTTTCTTAATCTTTTTTTGTTTCATTCTGAGTAACTTCCTCAGCTGTTTTCCAGTTCACCATCTTTGTCTTTAGCTGAATCTGCTGTTCTGCATACTCATTGAGTTTTACATTTTGTTAGCTAAAATTTTAATTTCTATAATTTCTGTTTGGTTCTTTTTCACAATTGCTTATTCTTTTTTTCATGATGTCTTATTCTTTCATATGGTTTCTACCTCTTTTCCTTTTAAAGCTTTAAATTGTATTTATATTATGGTCTCTTTTATATTTTTCTATTAATTCAAGTTCTGGGAATGTCAGTTCTCTTGGTTTTTGTTTTGTGGATTCTCCCTCATGGCAAATGTTGTAAACTCACTTTCATTAAATGTTTGTTTTGTGAGTATGGAAATTCACTACAGAGCCATTTTGTGTTTGCTTTGGCCAGCATTAATTTTTGCATGAATTTATTAGCTTGGATTTCTGCACCATGCAGAATTTATAAACTTGGTACCCTCATCAGCATGGCACATGTCTCAATGTTTGATTTCTCATGGAAAAACAACTTTAGTGTTCCACCCAGAGCTTCAGGTAAATGACTGTTTTTGCCACTTCCCTTTACCAGTAAGAGGAGTTTTTCTGATTCTTTTTCATGGAGGAGGCAGCCCTTCTAGAACCCAATCTTTAGGCAGGATATTGGTTCCAGTTCTCTGCCCTGTGGAACCCAAAGTCATCCTCCTACATAAAAAACCTCAGCCCTAGGGGTCTTGAACTAGGTCTAATTTCCTTTTGGTCACAGTTGTGAGATTACAACTCTGGCTTTGAGTTTTCTCTCCATTTCTGTTACCTATGAACTTCCCTTTCTTTTTCCAAGGTTGGCTTTTTTTAAAAAATTTTGCATCATATCTAACCCAGCCTTTCTATGAATTTAGAGTAGGAAAGGTGTTCCCATCAGCTGAGTTCACCACATTCCCAGAAGTGATTCCCATAATAAGTGAGAAACACTGTGCTTTGCTTGGGTAAAGTTATTACCTTATAAAGTACTTCCTGTTCACTGTCTCATTTGCCTTTTTTTCTTTATTAAAAATTTTTTTCTTTTATTTGTGTTCTATTCTATTGATGTATAATTGCTGTACAATATTATATATGTTACAGGTGTACAAAATAGTGATTCATGGTTTTAAAGGATGTACTCCATTTATAGTTATTATAAAATATTGGCTATATTCTCCGTGTTGTACAATATATCCTTGTAGCTAATTTTATACCTAATAGTTTGTACCTCTTAATTCCTTAGCTCTATATTGCCCTGCTCCTCCCCTATCCCCATGGTAACCACTAGTTCTCTATATCTGAGTTGGCTTCTTTTTCATTATATTCATTAGTTTGTTTTAATTTTTAGATTCCACATATAATATCTGTCTTTCTCTGACTTATTTCACTTAGTGTAATAGACTCCAAGTCCATCTATGTTGTTGCACATGGCAAAAAGTAGGGGTTTTTTTTAACATTCTTTTTTTTATTGTGGTAAAAATCACAATATAAAACATACTGTTTTAACCATATTTAACTGTACTGTGTTTTTATGAAAGGCATGGTTCGTCCTCACTCCCAGGGACCAAACAGTCCATTGGGGATAAAGAGGAGCATGCTGGTAATTACAAGACATATTAGGGGAATACTATGCTTTGCTTGGGAAAAGTAATTATACCTTATAAAGTACTTTCTGTTCATTCTCTCATTTGCCTTCTATATTATATTTTTAATTTTTTAATTAAAATTTATTTCTTACTTTATTAAAATTAATTTAAGAAATAAATTTAAATTTTATTTTATTAAAATTTATTTCTTAAAATTAATTTCTTAATTTTTCTGCATTCTGGGAAATTTCCTTGAACCTGTTTTTATATTTATATTTGAAGAGTGAGTTCATACTGATGCCTGCAATAACCAAGCTAACACCACAGGGTTCTTCTTCACCTTTCTCTATTCTATAATTCGTATCTCCTTTCTCCCACGATTAGAAATGTGTTTCCCAACATAAGCATGTATACTCAGTTGCTGTATACTCAAAAGAATTGTAAACTTAAAACACCATTAACAACATCTAGCCTACTAAGTAAACTTAGTTGTTCTCTTGTCTTTACAATATGTACCATTAAGAGTTTATAGTCAAAATATCATATTTAAAAGCTACTTGACTTAATTCTTTTCTCTGTATGATTATGTTATAATCTAATATATAGTTAGCCTTTTTTTTCAGTTTGCAATCAATTTTATATCTACTTTTTGTGTCCATTTTTATTTAACTTTTTTAGTATGTAAAATATGTACTTGGTTCAAAAGGCAAAACTGTAAAAACATACTGAGAGAAGTCCACTTCCATCTGTACCTTTGTTTCTGGTTATCTTTCCTATTTTTCTTTCTGTATAAGTAAGCATATATTTATGTATATTTTATGGGCAAATGTATTTTTATTTCCCCCTTTTTCTCACATATTTTCTTTTTATAACAACAACTGCCTCAATGAATAAAATAACCATGGGCATCTGTTACTTAATATTACGAACTTATGTCTTCAGGATAAATATCTAGAAATGGAACTGCTGGATCAAAGGCTTTGTGCCTGTGTAGCTTGGTTAGGTATTGCCAAATCCCCCTCCCTAGGGCTGTTACATTTTGCGTTCCCATGTGGAGTGTTGGAAAATGCCTGCTTCCTCACAGCCGCACCGGCAGTGAGTGTCGCCAAGCTTTTGAATCTTTAGTGGCCTGAAAGGAAAGAAATGGTACCTCAGTGTAGTTTTAAAGTGCATTCCTCTTATTTTGAAGAAATAGATCTTTTTCTGTGAACTCTTCTTTTTCTAGTTTTACTGAGATATAGTTGACACATAACATTGCATAATTTCAGATGTACAACGTGATGATTTGATTGATATATGGTGTATATTGCAAAAAGATTACCACTATAAATTTAGTTAACGTCCATCATCTCATATAGTTACAATTTTTTAAAATGTCTTTTACTCACTTTTCTATCTTTTTCTCTCTCTTTATTTTTAAGTTAGAATGATTAGTCCTTTTGTGATGTGTTTTAAATATTTTCTCCCATTTTGTCATTTGTCTAACGACTCAGAATTTGTTTTCTTTACCACACTGTTATCACTTAGGCAGTTAAGTATAACGTGCTTATATAGGACTTTATTTTGAGACACCAGTTAATAATTTACTTTTAAGAGTGAACAAAATTCAGAACTCAAAAAATAAAAGCAAAACCCAGAAATAAGCTTACAAAGACACAGACATAGAAGGCATAATTCTAAAGTATATTTACTGCACAAAGCTAGAGTACCTAACGTATTGCATAACTGAGTCAAAATTCAGAATATTTTAGCAGCCTGGAAGTACGGGCCAAAAGGTGCAAAGTAAAATTTAGTAGACATAACGTTTTGTATTTAGGCTTAAAAGCACTAATGCCATAAATTTAAGCCTGGGGACACCTGCCTTCACAGAAACTCAAATGTGTGTAAACTTTGGGTTTTAATTGACCACACATTTATGTAAGTCCAGCAGGGTAATATGGTTGCTAAAAGAAAATGCACTCCTAGAGTGAATAGTATCAGAAGATTATCCTGGTCATGGAGAAAATTGCCCCTTTATGTACTTACTAGACCATGTCCAGAACAGTACATTCAGTTTTGGGGTCCACAAATCAAGAGGGTCGTTGACATCGTGAGCAAGTCCAAAGCAGGGAGTCTGAGTTAGTAAAGAGTCTAGAAGTCACATCAGGAACCTGGGAGTTTTTATTTATTTTTTTAAAAAAATTTTTGACCACACCACGCGGCATGTGGGATCCTACTTCCCCCGACCAGGGATCGAACCCACGCCCCCTGCATTGGAAGCACAGAGTCTTAACCACTGGACCGCCAGGGAAGTCCAGGAACCTGGGAGTTTTAATCTGGAGAAAAGAAAGCAAGTAATCTGTGAAGTATTAGAAGGCTGTCAAGGGAAGGAGGGATTCGAATTATTTGATGTTACTCAAGCTCGCAGCATCTGTGGTTGTGACCTATGAGTGCGCCTGTTGGTAAAGGGAGACTTTCTTTTTTTTTTTTTTTTTTCCGGTATGCAGGCCTCTCACTGTTGTGGCCTCTCCCGTTGCGGAGCACAGGCTCCGGACACGCAGGCTCAGTGGCCATGGCTTACGGGCCCATCTGCTCCGCGGCATGCGGGATCCTCCCGGACGGGGGCACAAACCCGTGTCCCCTGCATCGACAGGCGGACTCTCAACCACTGCGCCACCAGGGAATACCCAAGGGAGACTTTCTAACTAGCCTTTAGGGCTGCTGGGAAGAGGAAGAGCTGCCTTCCTCACCTACCAGCTCCCTGTGGCCAAAGGTGTCTGGACAGAGGTGCCAGGTCAGGCAGGTGCTGTAGGGAAGGCTCTGCTGCTGTGTGTAGGCAGTCTAGGCACCAGGGTTCTTGCTTTCTGGCTCGGGGAAAGCAATCTTTCCTTCCTTTCCGGTGTATTCTCTTCGCTGGGAACAAGAGCAGGTGGGGACAGTGATCTGTGGGATTTTTTTGGCTGATTCAAGTAGAAGAAAATTTGGGAGAAACATTCGTCCGTAGGATTGAATGTTAAAATGTGTCAATCTTGAGTTTTCACCAAGATCCGGAGCCAGCATCCCAAGAGCAGGGACTGCCCCTTGTTGAGAACGGTATTTGTGGGCAAAGACCTCAAACTGTGCCTCCACTTACCCATTTATCATTAGTGTCGGCTCCTTGCCCTCCCTCACTGTGGCTGATGAGAGCAGTAGTGATGCCTCAGTATGAACTGTACTTGTTTAAACCCTGCTTAGGGATCTCAGAATGATTCCTATGATAATCTTATTGTCCAACTTTAATGGGCACGTGAATCAACTGGGGACGGCATTAACGTGCAGGTTCTGATTCAGCAGTTCAGAGGTGGTCATGAGATTCTGCATCTCTAGTAAGCGCCGGGTGATACTGATGCTGCTGGTTCAGGGTCCACCCTGCATTGCAAGAGTCAAAAGCAGCAGTCCGCCTACACCAGGTGGACTGAATCAGAATCACCTGCCCTGTGGTTGTCTAAAAATGCAGACTCCTAGGCGGTACCTCTGTTCTCTGGGACCAGAAATCTCTAGGGATGGAGCCCAAGAATCAGCTCTTTGAGCTGGTACTGCAGGTGATTCTTAGGTACATTAAAGGTTTTGAACCACTGGTCCTGGGGAGAATGGATAGGGTGGTTTAGACTCGGGGGGCGGGAGTGGACTTCCCTGGTGGCTCGTGGTTAAGAGTTCGCCTGCCAATGCACGGGACACGGGTTCGAGCTCTGGTCTGGGAAGATCTCACATGCTGCGGAGCATCTAAGCCCGTGCGCCACAACTACTGAACCTGCGCTCTGAAGCCCGTGAGCCACAACTACTGAGCCCACGTACCACAACTACTGATGCCCGTGCACCCAGAGCCCAAGCTCCGCAACAAGAGAGGCCTCAGCTCGCTGCAACTAGAGAACGCCCGCACGCAGCAACGAAGACCCATCGCAGCCAAAAGTTAAATAAATAAATAGATTGGGGGAACACATCGTTCACAGGGACACAGTGAGTCGCCTAGAAAGTCGGTTGTAGAAAGCTGGCCACTTCTGTAGAGCTTGCATGGGGACGACTGGCTGGGTGACCTGGGGGCCTTTTCAGCTCTTCTGTAAAGTGCACATGCTATGGATTGATGACTGCTCTCCTGTCTCTGGGTCTTGTCTTTCCAGTCGTCCAGCATGCTCTGCCCACCCCCCGCCGAGGCGCACTGACCATGAGCCTCAACTCCTCCCTCAGCCACAGGAAGGAGCTGAGTAACCTCACTGAGGAGATCGGTGGCCAAGGGGGCGTCGTCGTCACCGAGTTCATCGCCATTGTCGTCATCACCATTTTCATCTGCCTGGGCAACCTGGTAATCGTGGTCACCTTGTACAGGAAGTCCTACCTCCTCACCCTCAGCAACAAGTTCGTCTTCAGCCTGACCCTGTCCAACTTCCTGCTGTCCGTGCTGGTGCTGCCTTTTGTGGCGACCAGCTCCATTCGGAGGGAATGGATCTTCGGTGTGGTCTGGTGCAACTTCTCGGCCCTCCTCTACCTGCTCATCAGCTCGGCCAGCATGCTCACCCTCGGGGTCATTGCCGTCGACCGGTAAGCTTGCCTCACACTCAGAGAATCGAAGGGTTTAGGAGTGTGGGCAAAGGGGGAACCTGAGAGATCATGTGGGCTGTGCCTTCCAAGCTGCCTCAGTTCCTCGGGAGGGTGTCGGGTCTGTGCTGGGGAGGGTGAGAAAGCAGAGTTCTGCCTCTTCTTCTATCCCCTCAACCAGAGCACCTCTGATTTTATCTGGTCTAGCTTGCATGTAGTTGGGGACTTCCCTGGTGGTCCAGTGGTTAAGACTCTGCGCTTCCACTGCAGGGGACGTAGGTTCGATCCCTGGTCAGGGAACTAAGATGCCACATTCTGTGCAGCGTGGCCAAAAAATGAGAAAAACAAATTAGAAAAAAAAAGTTCTAGAAACTTCTTCTCAGTTGATAGATGAGAAACAGAAGCTGAGGAAGGTGACGTGGCAGAGGAGGTATAAGAGCCAGGTCTTCCCCAAAGTGCTGCCTGCTCTCTGTTGCTTTGGGTTGGGCCAGAGCTGGACCAGGACAGCCCAAAGAGGAAATACTCTCTATCCTCCACAGTGCAAGGGCCTGAACATCAGCTCAGTCCTGGATGGAAGGGGAGCAGGGGAAAGAGAAGACAACGCAGGGACTAAAGATGGTGGCACCTGGAAGAGACCGTGTGTGCTTTGAAACATCTGGGCTGTCCCTTCTTGTGGCATAGCTGGGTCTAACAGCAAGGAATAGCACTGCTGACGCCCCTCAGCTCTGTCTAGAAGGTTCTTCCAGGTTCCTGCGTTAGGCTGTCAGATTTAGTTGTGAGAGTCCTGCAGGCTTTGACAGCGAGTTTCCGACCCCTGGAGTCTTCCTTATTAGGATTTTGCCAATGGTCACTTCATTCATCCCAGGCGAGGGTTAAACTGTACAAGGGCAGAGGGGGGAGATTCGGATTCTCTGTGATTTATAGAATTGGGGAGGGAGTCAGGGAAACCACGGAGGGGTTCTCCAGGGCTGTTGTCACTGGGTGACACAAGTCCCCTGGCTCCCTTGGGGTCGTCCATTTTTGAGCCAATGAGTGGTGGCTGGATGGTCCACCCCAGGTGCAGGCCTCCACTAGGGCCAAGGCCAGAATCCTTTTGGCTCTCTGCACCTGAGGGGGGTTAGAGTGAAGGAAGCCACTGGTCGGAACTAATCAGGTGGCTTCTCCAAATATCTTCTTTCCCCCCCAACAAAAAAAAGTAATACCAAAAATAGAAAGAGTACAATAAGAAATATCCGTAATCCCACCACTCAGAAGCCGTCACTATTTACATTTTTTTTAGTATACTTGCCTCCAGGGATTTTTGGCCGCATGCAGTAAATTTAGAAAATAGGCTCAAGGCACGTGTGGTTTTGTGACCTGCTTTTTCGCTTAACAAGTGATTGTGAGCATTTTTCCCACCTGCAGATATCCCTGGAGAACATGATTTTTGATGGTTACATGGTATTCCGTCCTCTGGATGGACTGTAGTTTATTTTTACCGTCCCTTGTTAGCTTACTATTTTATATAGCACTTTGATGAAGATGTATATTTGTGGAATTGTGTTTTCAGTCACAGTAAACACACTTTCAAGATTCTTGATGTGTAAAAGGCAGGCTCCCCTTCAGAAGCTTGTACGGGTTATTACTTCAGCCGCCATTCATCAGCATCCTATCAAGACTGATAATAAGCGCTGCAAACATAACTGGAAGTCTGTTGGCAGTAGGGTGGGATGGGGAATCATTACATTTGGAATAGCCAGTCCTGGGTCCTGTGGAAGGTGGAGTGGGGGCCAACGGCTCAGGAGCAGAGCGGGGGAGTCGGTTTTTAGGTACCTCTCGCAGAACTGTGTATACGTGGATGCTCAGTAAGTAGAGGCAGCTCTCGGAGGCTGTATACTGCTTACTTGGATCTGAGGTCTAGGTAAGCGAGAGTGAGATTTCTCACCAGCAAGCATGACCGATTCTCAGATCATGCCATCAAAATGCATCAGGGCTTCCCTGGTGGCGCAGTGGTTGAGAGTCCGCCTGCCGATGCAGGAGACACGGGTTCGTGCCCTGGTCCGGGAAGATCCCACATGCCGCGGAGCAACTAAGCCCGTGAGCGATGGCCGCTAGGCCTGCGCGTCCGGAGCCTGTGCTCCGCAACGGGAGAGGCCACAACAGTGAGAGGCCCGCATACCGCAAAAAAAAAAAAAAAAAAAATGCATCAAACGAGAGAGGATTTGCCTCTTTCGATGCCTTGCTCTTTCACGCTGGGAATATTTGCAGGGTGTCTACTCTGTGAAAGGCCCTGTGCTAAATCCTCGGATGGTAGGATACAGCATGAGCAGGACGCAGCCCTTGCCCACCAGGAGTTCACAGTTTCATGGCAGAGGCTGACCCATGGGTGCTGATGTGAACACAAAGCAGAATTAAGTGCTATAACAGCTCCCGAGGCTGCTTCTGATGGCAGGGCCTGCAGCGCTCCGGGAAAAAGGTGGCGTTTGAGCTAAGTCCTAACAGTGAATAGGATTGCAGGGGCCCTTCCGAATGAAGAAGCCGCCTCCATTTATTCATTTGATAAACAGTTATGGAGCACCTAACGTATACCTGGTGAGGTGACTGGTACTGGAAATGCGCAGCTGAAGGAGATGAACAGACACGCTGAGGAATTCACAGTGTTGGGGGGATAGACACGTGGCCATGTAATTTTAGGACCATGTGATGTGTACGTAGAGCCAGTGTGTTCAAGGTGCTGTGAGAACACAGAGGAGGGAGCAAGGCTGGATGTGGTGAAAAAGCATGGCACGTGGGACACAGCTGGAGACCAGGGGAAACAGCTGGCCATGGAAGAGGTGACGCACGTGAATAAATTGGCATCACAGGTCATCTCACTAGAGATTTAATCCGGGCACCCCAGACCCCACAGCCTGCGCCAGGGTCACCCAGTGACAGAGCCGTGAGTCGAGAAAGGGCTTCTGCCTCTCCCTGCAATGACAAGTCACCAAGGCCTGGTTGTCTCTGGAAAATAGATCATTTCCTCCTGCAAGTGTAGCAAGATGGATTTGGCCATCACAGTGCTTTGCCCAGATCTTTGACTATAATATATAGACTGCTGTAAAATTTGGTGTCTTCAAATATTTTCATGGCAGGTGCAATTAATTTTTTTTATTATTGGTCATTCATGTGGCTAAAAATACAAATTGACTGGACGAGCGAATTGATCATGTTCATATAACTGATCACCATCTGACCAGGATTTCAAACACCCCTTCCCCTGTCACCATTAATTTTAGGGAATTAAATTTACTTGATGTTAGTGATTTTGAAGGTTGCATATTTGCCTTCTATGTTGGAAACCTAAAGATGCAGCTGTGTGTGTGTGTGTCTGTGTGTATGTTTGTGTGTGTGTGTGAGAGAGAGAGAGAGAGAGAGAAAAACAGAGAGACAGAGAGGTGGAGGGGGTGGGGAGGAAGGAAGGGAGAGGGAGGGAAACAGGCGAGAGGAGGAAGTAGTAAAAGATAAGTCAGGAGAGAGGAGAGAAGAATAAGAGGATGGGGGTGGAAGAAAGACATGGGAACATCATTAAGAAAGTCTAAGAAAACAAGGGTGGGGGGCATGATCTCTCCGAGAATGTGTTATGTGCTAGTCACCTGCCGGGCACTGCACTATGCTATTAACAAATGTTTATCCCAGCTAATCCTTAAAACGACACTATCAGTCCTCATTTTGCAGATGAGCCTAGCGAGGTTTCGCAAACTCGCCCAAGTCCACATGGCTGGTAAGTAACTTGCCCAGTTTCTGAGATGCTAAAGGCTCTGCTCTTAACCATTACACAATATACAAAGTCAATTGTCAGTCAAATCCAACAACCAGTTCGTTTAGCTTAGGGTTTCTTGACCTTAGCACGATCGACCTATTTTTTTATTAACATCTTTATTGGAGTATAACTGTTTTACAATGGTGTGTTACTTTCTGCTTTACAACAAAGTGAATCAGTTATACATATACATATGTTCCCATATCTCTTCCCTCTTGCGTCTCCCTCCCTCCCACCCTCCCTATCCCACCCCTCTAGGTGGTTACAAAGCACCCAGCTGATCTCCCTGTGCTATGCGGCTGCTTCCCACAAGCTATCTATTTTACATTTGGTAGTGTATATATGTCCATGCCACTCTCTCACTTCGTCACAGCTTACCCTTCCCCCTCCCCATATCCTCAAGTCCATGCTCTAGTAGGTCTGTGTTTTATTCCCATTCTACGCCTAGTCTCTTCATGACATTTTTTTTACTTAGATTCCATATATATGTGTTAGCATACGGTATTTGTTTTTCTCCTTCTGACTTACTTCACTCTGTATGACAGACTCCAGGTCTACCCACCTCATTACAAATAACTCAGTTTCATTTCTTTTTATGGCTGAGTAATATTCCATTGTATATAGGTGCCACATCTTCTTTATCCATTCATCTGTCGATGGACACTTACGTTGCTTCCATGTCCTGGCTATTGTAAATAGAGCTGCAATGAACATTTTGGTGCAAGACTCTTTTTGAATTATGGTTTTCTCAGGGTATATGCCAAGTAGTGGGGTTGTGGGGTCGTATGGTAGTTCTATTTGTAGTTTTTTAAGGAACCTCCATACTGTTCTCCATAGTGGCTGTATTAATTTACATTCCCACCAGCAGTGCAAGAGTGTTCCCTTTTCTCTACACCCTCTCCAGCAATTATTGTTTCTAGAGTTTTTGATGATGGCCAATCTGACTGGTGTGAGATGATATCTCATTGTGTATATATATATATATATATATTTGCGTTACGCGGGCCTCTCACTGTTGTGGCCTCTCCCGTTGCGGAGCACAAGCTCCGGACGCGCAGGCTCAGCGGCCATGGCTCACGGGCCCAGCCACTTCGCGGCATGTGGGATCCTACTGGACCGGGGCACAAACCCGCGTTCCCTGCATTGGCAGGCGGACTCTCAACCACTGCACCACCAGGGAAGCCCCTCATTGTAGTTTTGATTTGCATTTCTCTAATGATTAATGATGTTGAGCATTCTTTCATGTGTTTGTTGGCAATCTGTATGTCTTCTTTGGAGAAATGTCTGTTTATTTCTTCTGCCCATTTTTGGATTGGGTTGTTTGTTTTTTTGTTATTGAGCTGCCTGAGTTGCTTATAAATTTTGGATATTAATCCTTTATCAGTTGCTTCATTTGCAAATATTTTCTCCCACTCTGAGGGTTGTCTTTTGGTCTTGTTTATGGTATCCTTTGCTGTGCAAAAGCTTTTAAGTCTCATTAGGTCCCATTTGTTTATTTTTGTTCTCTAGGAGATGGGTCAAAAAGGATCTTGCTGTGATTTATATCATAGAGTGTTCTGCCTATGTTTTCCTCTAAGAGTTTGATAGTGTCTGGCCTTACATGTAGGTCGTTAACCCATTTTGAGTTTATTTTTGTGTGTGGTGTTAGGGAGTGTTCTAATTTCATACTTTTACAGGTAGCTGTCCAGTTTTCCCAGCACCACTTATTGAAGAGGCTGTCTTTTCTCCACTGTATATCCTTTCCTCCTTTATCAAAGATAAAGTGACCATATGTGTGTGGGTTTATCTCTGGGCTTTCTATCCTGTTCCATTGATCTATATTTCTGTTTTGTGCCAGTACCATACTGTCTTGATTACTGTAGCCTTGTAGTATAGTCTGAAGTCAGGGAGCCTGATTCTTCCAGCTCCATTTTTCATTCTCAAGATTGCTTTGGCTATCGAGGGTCTTTTGTGTTTCCATACAAATTGTGAAATTTTTTGTTCTAGTTCTGTAAAAAATGCCAGTGGTCATTTGATAGGGATAGCATTGAATCTGTAGATTGCTTTGGGTAGTAGAGTCATTTTCACAATGTTGATTCTTCCAATCCAAGAACATGGTATATTTCTCCATCTATTTGTATCATCTTTAATTTCTTTCATCAGTGTCTTATAGTTTTCTGCATACAAGTCTTTTGTCTCCTTAGGTAGGTTTATTCCTAGATATTTTATTCTTTTTGTTGCAATGGTAAATGGGAGTGTTTTCTTCATTTCACTCTCAGATTTTTCATCATTAGTGTATAAGAGTGCCAGAGATTTCTGTGCATTAATTTTGTATCCTGCAACTTTACCAAATTCATTGATTAGCTCTAGTAGTTTTCTGGTAGCGTCCTTAGGATTCTCTATGTATAGTATCATGTCATCTGCAAACAGTGACAGCTTTACTTCTTCTTTTCCGATTTGGATTCCTTTTATTTCCTTTTCTTCTCTGATTGCTGTGGCTAGAACTTCCAAAACTAGGTTGAATAAGAGTGGCGAGAGTGGGCAACCTTGTCTTGTTCCTGATCTTAGTGGAAATGGTTTCAGTTTTTCACCATTGAGAACGATGCTGGCTGTGGGTTTGTCATATATGGCCTTTATTATGTTGAGGAAAGTTCCCTCTATGCCTACTTTCTGCAGGGTTTTTATCATAAATGGGTGTTGAATTTTGTCAAAAGCTTTCTCGGCAGCTATTGAGATGATCATATGGTTTTTCTCCTTCAGTTTGTTGATATGGTGTATCACGTTGATTGATTTGCATATATTGATGAATCCTTGCATTCCTGGAATAAACCCCACTTGATCATAATTTATGATCCTTTTAATGTGCTGTTGGATTCTGTTTGCTACTATTTTGTTGAGGATTTTTGCATCTATGTTCATCAGTGATATTGGCCTGTAGTTTTCTTTCTTTGTGACGTCTTTGTCTGGTTTTGGTATCAGGGTGATGGTGGCCTCATAGAATGAGTTTGGGAGTGTTCCTCCCTCTGCTATCTTTTGGAAGAGTTTGAGAAGGATAGGTGTTAGCTCTTCTCTAAATGTTTGATAGAATTCGCCTGTGAAGCCATCTGGTCCTGGGCTTTTGTTTGTTGGAAGATTTTTAATCACAGTTTCAATTTCAGTGCTTGTGATTGGTCTGTTCATATTTTCTATTTCTTCCTGGTTCAGTCTCGGCAGGTTGTGCATTTCTAAGAATTTGTCCATTTCTTCCAGGTTGTCCATTTGATTGG
Organism: Kogia breviceps; assembly: GCF_026419965.1. NCBI lineage: Eukaryota > Metazoa > Chordata > Mammalia > Artiodactyla > Physeteridae > Kogia > Kogia breviceps. The sequence continues at coordinate 32,335,665 of NC_081310.1, read as the reverse complement.
CATACAGTTGCTTATAGTAATCTCTAATAATCTTTTGTATTTCTGCACTGTCTGTTGTTACGTCTCCTTTTTCATTACTAATTCTATTGATTTGAGTCTTCTCCCTTTTTTTCTTGATGAATCTGGCTAATGGTTTATCAATTTTGTTTATCTTCTCAAAGAACCAGCTTTTAGTTTTATTGATCTTTGCTATCGTTTCCTTCATTTCTTTTTCATTTATTTCTGATCTGATCTTTATGATTTCTTTCCTTCTGCTAAATTTGGGGTTTTTTGTTCTTCTTTCTCTAATTGCTTTAGGTGCAAAGTTAGGTTGTTTATTCGAGATGTTTCCTGTTTCTTAAGGTATGATTGTATTGCTATAAACTTCCCTCTTAGAACTGCTTTTGCTGCATCCCATAGGTTTTGGGTCGTTGTGTCTCCATTGTCATTTGTTTCTAAGTATTTTTTGATTTCCTCTTTGATTTCTTCAGTGATCACTTCGTTATTAAGTAGTGTATTGTTTAGCCTCCATGTGTTTGTATATTTTACAGATCTTTTCCTGTAATTGATATCTAGTCTCATAGCGTTGTGGTCGGAAAAGATACTTGATACGATTTCAATTTTCTTAAATTTGCCAAGGCTAGACTTGTGACCCAATATATGATCGATCCTGGAGAATGTTCCATGAGCACTTGAGAAAAATGTGTATTCTGTTGTTTTTGGATGGAATGTCCTATAAATATCTAGTGAGTCCATCTTGTGTAATGTATCATTTAAAGCTTGTGTTTCCTTATTTATTTTCAGTTTGGATGATCTGTCCATTGGTGAAAGTGGGGTGTTAAAGTCCCCTACTATAATTGTGTTACTGTCGATTTCCCCTTTTAAGGCTGTTAGTATTTGCCTTATGTATTGAGGTGCTCCTATGTTGGGTGCATAAATATTTACAATGGTTATATCTTCCTCATGGATCGATCCCTTGATCATTATGTAGTGCCCTTCTTTGTCTCTTGTAATAGTTTTTATTTTAAAGTCTATTTTGTCTGATATGAGAATTGCTACTCCAGCTTTCTTCTGATTTCCATTTGCATGGAATATCTTTTTCCATCCCCTTACTTTCAGTCTGTATGTGTCCCTAGGTCTGAAGTGGGTCTCTTGTAGACAGCATATATATGGGTCTTGTTTTTGCATCCATTCAGCCGGTCTGTGTCTTTTGGTGGGACCATTTAATCCTTTTACATTTAAGGTAATTATCGATATGTATGTTCCTATTACCGTTTACTTAATTGTTTCAGGTTTGTTCTTGTAGGTCTTTTCCTTCTCTTGTGTTTCTTGCCTAGAGAAGTTCCTTTAGCATTTGTTGTAAAGCTGGTTTGGTGGCGCTGAACTGTCTCAGCTTTTGCTTGTCTGTAAAGGTTTTAATTTCTCCATCAAATCTAAATGAGATCCTTGCTGGGCAGAGTAATCTTGGTTGTAGGTTTTTCTCCTTCATCACTTTAAATATATCCTGCCACTCCCTTCTGGCTTGCAGAGTTTCTGCTGAAAGATCAGCTGTTAACCTTATGGGGATTCCCTTGTGTGTCATTTGTTGTTTTTCCCTTGCTGCTTTTAATATGTTTTCTTTGTATTTAATTTTTGATAATTTGATTAATATGTGTCTTGGTGTGTTTCTCCTTGGATTTATCCTGTATGGGACTCTCTGTGCTTCCTGGACTTGATTGACTATTTCCTTTCCCATATTAGGGAAGTTTTCAACTATAATCTCTTCAAATATTTTCTCAGTCCCTTTCTTTTTCTCTTCTTCTTCTGGGACCCCTATAATTCAAATGTTGGTGCGTTTAATGTTGTCCCAGAGGTTTCTTAGACTGTCTTCAGTTCTTTTCATTCTTTTTTCTTTAGTCTGCTCTGCGGTAGTTATTTCCAATGTTTTATCTTCCAGGTCACTTACCCCTTCTTCTGCCTCAGTTATTCTGCTATTGATCCCATCTAGAGTATTTTAAATTTCATTTATTGTGTTGCTCATTGTTGCTTGCTTCCTCTTTATTTCTTCTAGGTCCTTGTTAAATGTTTCTTGCATTTTGTCTATTCTATTTCCAAGATTTTGGATCATCTTTACTATCATTATTCTGAATTCTTTTTCAGGTAGACTGCCTATTTCCTCTTCATTTGTTAGGTCTGGTGGGTTTTTACCTTGCTCCTTCATCTGCTGTGTGTTCTTCTGTCTTTTCATTTTGCTTACTGTGTTTGGGGTCTCCTTTTTGCAGGTTGCAGGTTCATAGTTCCCGTTGTTGTTGGTGTCTGTCCCCAGTGGCTTAGGTTGGTTCAGTGGGTTGAGTATGTTTCCTGGTTGGGGGAACTAGTGCCTATGTTCTGGTGGATGATGCTGGATCTTTTCTTTCTGGTGGGCAGGTCCACGTCTGGTGGTGTGTTTTGGGATGTTGGTAGCCTTATTATGATTTTAGGCAGCCTCTCTGCTAATGGATGGGGCTGTAGTCCTGTCTTGCTATTTGTTGGGCATAGGATGTCCAGCACTGTAGGGTGCTGGTCGTTGAGTGAAGCTGGGTCTTGGTGTTGAGATGGAGATCTCTGGGAGCTTTTTGCCATTTGATATTATGTGGAGCTGTTAGGTCACTTGTGGACCAGTGTCCTGAAGTTGGTTCTCCCACCTCAGAGACACAGCCCTGATTCCTGGCTGGGGCACCAAGAGCCTTTAATCCACATGGCTCAGAATAAAAGGGAGAAAAAATAGAAAGGAAGGAAGGAAGGAAGAAAGGAAGGAAGAAAGCAAAGAAGGAAGGAAGCAAGAGAGGAAGAAAGGGAGGAAGAAAGAAAGGAAGAAAGAAAGAAAAAAGATAAAGTAGGATAAAAGTTATTAAAATAAAAAATAATTATTAAGAAGAAAAATTTTATTTAAAAAAAAAAAAGTGTCAGTCAGAACCCTAGGACAAATGGTGAAAGCAAAGCTATACAGACAAAATCTCACACAGAAGCACACACATACACACTCACAAAAAGAGAAAAAGGGGAAAATAATAATATATCTTGCTTCCAAAGTCCACCTCCTCAACTTGGGATGATTCACTGTCTATTCACGTATTCCACAGATGCAGGGCACTTCAAGCTGATTGTGGAGCTTTAGTCTGCTGCTTCTGAGGCTGCTGGGAGAGACCTCCCCCTCTCCTCTTTGTTCGCACAGCTCCTGAGGTTCAGCTTTGGATTTGGCCCCGCTTCTGCTTGTAGGTCGTCTGAGGGCGTCTCTTCTTCGCTCAGACAGGACGGGGTTAAAGGAGCAGCTGATTCGGGGGCTCTGGCTCACTCAGGCCCAGGGGAGGGAGGGGCACAGATGCGGGGCAAGCCCGCAGCGGCAGAGGCCGGCGTGACGCTGCACCAGCCTGAGGCACGCCGTGCGTTCTCCCGGGGAAGCTGTCCCTGGATCCCGGACACCGGCAGTGGCGGGCTACACAGGCCCCTGGGAGGTGAGGTGTGGAGAGTGACCTGTGCTCGCACACAGGGTTCTTGGAGGTGGCAGCAGCAGCCCTAGCGTCCCACGCCCGTCTCTGGTGTCCGCGCCAACAGCCGTGGCTCGCGCGCATTTCTGGAGCTCATTTTCGCAGCGCGCTTAATCCCCTCTCCTTGCGCCCCAGGACGCAAAGAGGGAAGAAAAGGTCTCTTGCCTCTTCGGCAGCTCCATACTTCTTCCGGACTCCCTCCCGGCTAGCTGTGGTGCACTAGCCCCTTCAGGCTGTGTTCACGCAGCCAATCCCAGTCCTCTCCCGGCTTCCGACTGAAGCCCGAGGCTCAGCTCCCCGCCCCCACCCGCCCTGGCAGGTGAGCAGACAAACCTCTCGGGCTGGTGAGTGCTGGTCGGCGCCGATCCTCTGCGGGAATCTCTCCGCTTTGCCCTCCGCACCCTGTTGCTGCGCTCTCCTCCGCGGCTCTGAAGCTCCCCCTTCCGCCACCCGCAGTCTCCACCCGCGAAGGGGCTTCTAGTGTGTGGAAACCTCTCCTCCTTCACAGCTCCCTCCCACTGGTACAGGTCCCGTCCCTATTCTTTTGTCTCTGTTTATTCTTTTTTCTTTTGCCCTACCCAGGTACGTGGGGTGTTTCTTGCCTTTTGGGAGGTCTGAGGTCTTCTGCCAGCTTTCGGTGGGTGTTCTATAGGAGCAGTTCCACGTGTAGATGTATTTCTGATGTATTTGTGGGGAGGAAGGTGATCTCCGCGTCTTAATCTTCCGCCATCTTCTCTCCGCCCTCACGATCGACCTATTGAACCGGTTAATTCTTTGTTGTGACGAGCTGCCCTGTGTAGGATGTTGAGTGGCATCCCTGGCCTCTACTCACTAAATGACAGCAGCACCTCCCAGTTGTGACAAACCAAAATGTCTCCAGACATTGCCACATGGCCCCAGTTAAGAACGCTATCGAAAGAAACCTGTCAAACTGGTTGGCAGATGAGCCAAAATAGTCCGTCCTGTAGCCCCGGGAAGAGAGAGCAAAGGCAGAGCATAAAAAGAATAGCTGGCTGGAGTGAAATTCACCATCGAGATGTCAGTGTCCTAAAGCGGCTGTGGAAACAGGTCCAGGTGGGGAACATCGTTCGACCTGGGAAGATTTTCACTGTGAATAAGTCCAACATGGTCACCTCTGGCTTAGCCTTGAAGTTGCCAGTGGTTCAGGTCCTGTTAAGACATTTCTAATGTTTTCATTCCACACCAGCATGGATGAAACTCCAGCTCTAAAAATAGTATTTTAAATGAAAGTAGCTAGCACTATAGGATGGTTAGTTATAAAGCAGCCAGGAGATTTTTCAACGTTAAGTTAACGTGTTCACTCCAAGGTAGCTGTAGTTGGCGTAGATTTTGTTCATGTTTTTAGTGAAGTCATCTTATTAAAAACAGGGGTCGTTATCTAAGTGGGTGATCTCGTGGCAGGAGAGCTAAGCATTGGAGCCCCTACGGGCATTACCACTTTGAAGTTACATGTGACATCACAAAAGGCTCTTTGGGGACCGAGGGTGGTGCTTGGGTGCGTGTCTAAAAATGAGTTGTTGGAGAAAAGATCGAGAGCTTCAGAAGGCAGCTAAGAGTACGGAAAACAAAGGAAAACCCCTCCATTTTGGTCTATATTAACCTGCAGGGAATAGGGAGTTGCTATTGTTCTATATTTTCCTTTGAACCTGCAACTAGGCCTAAATGAGGCTTAAGTTTAAAAAATGAAGTTTCAAATCTATGAAACCCATTAAAAAAGTTCTTTCTGTGGACAGATATTGGCATGTTTATATCTTGATAAAGGTGTAGATTTGAGCATTGCAATGTATATACATTTAGCCAAAAAAACCCGTAAAACCAATGCAACCCCTGGAGGGTGTGGATATATACAGGCAGCACTCTGGCCTCTGGGGGGCTTGTCTGATTGTAGGAGACTGACCTCTCAGGAGCCAGCACCAACTATGTGCCCGAGCGTCCCAGTGGGCCTCCGGACTCAGTTGGGAGAAATCACTCACATCCCACAGGAACTGCTGGTACCCAGAACCTCAGACAGTGAGTGATATAAATACCACTTGTTACAGTGAAGAAGTTTCGCCATTGAATAATAATACTAACCCGTGTTAAGAGTAGCCAGAAGGCTATGTTGCAGAGGACAGCTGATTCCTCATGATGATTTTGATGACTGGTTGAACGTAGCTGGTGAGAGGAGCCGGGGACAGCTGATATTCTCCAGGCCTGGCCTCCCACACCTACCTGTACACTCACCCCTGAAGTGTTGCCTGAGGTCAGAGGGCCTACACGAGTTTTAAATGGGCAGAGGAAAGTAGAAATATCCACCTTGTTCCTTTTTAAAAGTGAAGAAAACCTTCCTGGAAGTGCCCCCAATCCCACCCCAGCAAACTCCCCTCACATTTCATTTGCCAGATGATGTCACACAGGTTAGTGCCTCAGCTGGCCACTTGGCAAGGGAGGGGATACCACCAGCATGGCCTGATTCATCCCCTGGTGCTTAGAAGGGCGCAGTGTCCCCTGTGGTCACAGTAGTTTTGCAGGAGCAAGATGGGGGTTCTGTCTTCAGGAAGGAAGGGGGAAAGGTCAGTGCACAATGTCCCAGCTGTCCCCGCTGCCATCTAAAGGGAGGCCCCGTCCAGCCCTTTCCCCCAACTCTAGCCCATTCTGTCCTTGGAGCAGATCTATGCCAGAAGTTCTGTGATTCCCATCTTCCTTGTAAAGGAACTGAAGCTGTGAGAGGTTAGATCAGCTGCCCAAGGTCACACAGCTAGTGGACAGCAGAGTCACCATCGGAACCCAGGGATCGCCAACTCCAAAGGCATGCTTCTTTCACGGGGCTGCACGGCCTTTGCAAAATGCGAACCCAGATGTCAGCATACGACAGGATTTGCTTTACCCCAGGCTCTGTGCAGGGGTTCTGTAATCCATACCATAATCACAGTGGTTTCCTCTCATCAGGCTCCATGCTCAGAAACATTCCTTCCAGTCTAGACCTTGGTGGGGCCTCGAGGCTTGAGCCCAGCAGTCCCCGTCTTGCCTCTGATTTGGAAGGCCCTTCCTACAGGGGCCCCTCCGTGAGAGTCTGCCCCAGGCAGCACGTGGTAATTCAGGCCATGGCCCCTGTCCCTGAGCTCTAGTGCCCAGGGGTGACTCAGGAAGGTCCTGGTGGAGCAGGTGGCTTCACAGGTGGTGTGTGAGGCTCACAGCCATAGTCATGTCCTAAGGTCCCGCCTGTAGCAGGCAGCCTCAGTGTGGTCACCCCTGTCCCGCCACACGTTGCCCTCCGGCAGAAGCCCCATCATCAAAGAACATTTCCTTTGGATAAAATGTCTGGTTGGGGAGGCTGGTGGTTTACTTTCAACCCCATGGTCTAAATCCTCCCACCCCTCCAGTTAAAGGGTCAGAGCTCAGCCGGCTGGCAAGGCTCGGCATGTCCCGGCCCCCCCCCGGCTCCTTTTCTCCCCGCGCACCATCACCCCGCACCTGCCTGGTTTAGCTACAGGCAGCTTCCTCATTGAGCCGGTGCTCAGGTACATCTCCTGAGGGCTGCCTGAGCTCTGTGTTCTTCCTTGGCGTCTCGCCAAGGCTGGCCTTTTGCCTCAGCTGTTCCTCTGATCTTTTTTTTTTTTTTTTTTTGCGGTATGCGGGCCTCTCACTGTTGTGGCCTCTCCCGTTGCGGAGCACAGGCTCCGGACGCGCAGGCCTAGCGGCCGTGGCTCACGGGCTTAGTTGCTCCGCGGCATGTGGGATCTTCCCGGACCGGGGCACGAACCCGTGTCTCCTGCATCGGCAGGCGGATTCTCAACCACTGCGCCACCAGGGAAGCCCCTGTTCCTCTGATCTTTTAAGACCTGAGTTTGTGTGGCATCTGGTCCAGGAAGTCTGCCCTGACCCTGCAGTCTGGATCCGAGGCCCCGACAGTATGAATCAGTAGCTCTCCAGGCCTCTCTCCTTCTTCACAGAGCTCAGGGGTTAGGAACCACCCCTGGTCTGTGGACTCGGGAACAAGATGGTTTGCAGGGAATTGCCGGCAGGTGCTCTGGGGACTGTAGAGTCAGGTTGCCTGGGTTTTTATCTTGTTTCTTCCCCTTCCTTATCTAGGGAAGATTATTTATCCTTTCTCTGCTGTTAAGATGAGGATAATGATAATGCCAGTCACTCTAAGGACTTCTTGTGAGGATTAAATGTAGCCCTTTCTGCTCCAGAGCCTCCTATTCTGCTTATGTGTCTGTCTCCCCCTTCATCTTTTTACCTGTCTTTCCGGTGCATAGCACAGTGCTTGGCATGTGGCAGGCCTTCAGTGAACGTTCACTGAATGAATGTACCCCATAATCCTTAGATGTTCTTCTGGTTTCTGAGGACCCTCTGGAAACAGATCTAAAAGGATTACTGTCAGAAACACAGAAGTGATCTGGCTTGATGCATGAGCCCTTAGAACTCCTGTAGATGCCTGAGGGCTAGCCACAGCCCCAAATATGAGTGGGCTCTGGAAACAGGGCCGCCTGAGCTCTGTGTTCTCCCTGGTGTCCAGCCGTTCTCCGATGAAGAGTTCCACGGAGCTGTGTGACATGGCCAGTCTGTGACTTGTCCGGGGAGGGCTGAGAGAAGGTGCTGCTTTTAGAAGCATTCACCCCATGGCAGTGTTGAATGAGAGGAATCCAACAGAGCTCGCTACCTAGGAAAGCAGTGGGTGCCCCTCCTGGTGTGTCTTCTCTATCTTTACTCCTCTCCCTCACCTGCCTCCATTCTTTTTCTAGCTACTATGCTGTCCTGTACCCCATGGTGTACCCCATGAAGATCACAGGCAACCGAGCCGTGGTGGCGCTTGCCTACATCTGGCTTCACTCCCTCATCGGCTGCCTGCCACCTCTATTTGGTTGGTCGTCGGTGGAGTTTGACGAGTTCAAGTGGATGTGCGTGGCCGCGTGGCACCGGGAACCTAGCTATACCGCCTTCTGGCAGATCTGGTGTGCCCTGTTCCCCTTCCTGGTCATGCTGGTGTGCTATGGCTTCATCTTCCGCGTGGCCAGGGTCAAGGCACGCAAGGTGCACTGTGGCACCGTGGTCCTTGTGGAGGAGGACGCGCACAGGAACGGCAGGAAGAACTCCAGCACCTCCACCTCTTCCTCGGGCAGTAGGAAGAACGCCTTTCAGGGCGTGGTCTATTCGGCCAACCAGTGCAAAGCGCTCATCACCATCCTGGTGGTCATTGGTGCCTTCATGGTCACTTGGGGCCCCTACATGGTTGTGATCACCTCTGAGGCCCTCTGGGGGCAGAACTATGTCTCCCCAACCCTGGAGACCTGGGCCACTTGGCTGTCCTTTACCAGTGCCATCTGCCACCCCCTGATCTACGGACTCTGGAACAAGACGGTTCGCAAGGAGCTACTGGGCATGTGCTTTGGGGACCGGTATTACCGGGAACCGTTTGTGCAGCGGCAGAGGACTTCCAGGCTCTTCAGCATTTCCAACAGGATCACAGGTAACTTGGGGGCTTGTCAGGGAAGGGATGCCCACCCTCAGGCGGGTGTAGCCTGTGGTCCTGCAGGTGTTCGGGCAGGTTGATGGGCGAGGTCTCAGACTGACTGCCGCTTCCGGGCTTAAAACACAGGTTTCCTTTGGGGAAGGAACATCCCAGAGTGTCCACTGTGATTCCCAAGCAGATTTCCTGAGCTCGGCAGTTCAAGGCAGGGTACACCAGCGTTCAGAAATCCGTGTTCTGTGGCCACAGCCATGGCCCGCTGGCCTGCAGAGTATATTGATAGATCTATCTAGAGAAAAAAGAACCCAAGCATTGGACCAGGTTACCTTCACCTTTCAGTGTTCCTTGAAGGCAGGGTCCTCTTTAAAGCACTTCCTCCCCTCCTCAGCTGCTTCTCCTGAACATACTCCGTCTTGGGCCTTTCCTCACAGGTCAGTGGTTTCCTCGTATTGTTCCTAATAATTCAGGATGTGTTGATGGCGGACCTCCACTCTCTCATTGAAATGTCTCTATCTGGTACGTGTAAAGCTGCTCCTCCATCCGATAACTGATTTCAGAGCTAACAGTTTCTGGACATGATCCCATCCCCTTTGATGAGACCCAGAGGAATTACTCTAGTTGGGGATAGATTTTTTTTTTTTTAAACCTTTTTCTTTTGAGATCATTTTAGACTCAGTGAAGAGTTGGGAAAACAGTACAGAGAATACCCACCCACCCAGTTTCTCCTAGTGCTAACATCTTGCCTAACCGTAGCACAGCTATCAAACCTAAGACATTGCCAGGGTGCAGTGCTATTAACGACTACAGACTTGACTCAGATTTCACCCATTTTCCAATTGATGTCCTTTTTCTGTTCCAGGATCCAGTTCGGGATCCCCCGTTGTATTCAGTTGTCACATCTCCTTTGTCTTCTTCAGTCTTTGACAAGTCTTTTTTTTCCCTTGTCTTCCGTGACTTGACAACTTTTTGTAGAGTCCTGATCGGGGAATTTGTGGAAGGCTCCTCAATTTGCATGTAGCTCATGTGTTCTCAGGGTCACAATGAGGTAATACCTTTTTGGCAGGCAAGGCTGGGCGGGTGATGTGTTCTTCCTAATGAGCATGCCAGGGGCACATATGTCAGTAGGTCTTCTTTACTAGCTAGTTTTTACCCTGATCTCTCGGTTGATGTCTTATTTAGCTTGGGCTGCTACAACAAACTACCGTAGACTGCATGGCTTAAACCACAGACATTCATTTTTTCACAGTTTGGGAGGCTGGAAGTCTGAGGTCAGGGTGGCAACATGGTTGGGTTCTGGTGAAGACCCCCTTCCAGGCTGTCCTTTTGCTGTGTCCTCCCATGGCGGAGGGCTGGGGAGAGGGACAGGAGAGAGCAAGGTCTCCGGTCTCTTCTTATAAGCACTCCACCCTCATGACCTCTCTCTTCTAAACCTCAGTACCTTCCCAAGGACCCACCTCTGAATACCATCAGATTGAGGCCTAGGGCTTCAGTGTATGAATTTGGTGGAGAGTATTTTCAATCCCTACAGTTAAGGTGGCGTCTGCCAGGTTTCCCCGCTGTAAATTCACTGTTTTTTCCATTGTCATTAATAAGTACAACATAGGAGATATTTTGAGGTTCCCATTGTGTGTAGCACTGATGGATCTTGCCTCTGCAGTTATGACTGCTGTTTGAGGGAGACTGTCATCTGGACAGGCTGTCGGAAGAGACACTCTGAGGGCACTTACCAGATCATATTCAAGGAAAGCGCCGGTTCAGACTGCAGGTCTAGTCTCTTGCCAGATGACTTTGGACAACTCACGCTGCTCGAGATAATCTTTCCTCCTCAGAAAACAGGTCTTCCACCCACCCTCTCAAGAGAGTGGAAAGAAATAACAACTCTTAATTATCATGAATATTCAGTGGTAGTGACGATAGGAGTCTTTTCCATGTGGCAATTAAACAAACCAATGTCACTGATTTATCTCAGGGACTGATGGAGTGTTCCTTCTTGAGAAAGGAAGGAATTCTGGGACTTTTTGACCATAGGAGAAAAAAATCTTTCAGGACCCCAGTATTTTAATTCCTGAAGTGCCCACCCCCTGCCACTGGCAAGACCATGATGCCAAGTGTGACTTGTGAGCCAGGAGGAGTACATTCAGGGTTTGGCTTCATTTCACTGATTAACTCATTTGTTCAGGTTTTGTAAAATCACTTACCTTCTAGGCAAAAAATTAAAAAAAAATTAAATGTTTTCGATTCCAATGAAATTAAGAATGAGGAAGGGGAAAAAATGAGGAAGGAGAATGGAGGAGGAGAGGGTAGATAGAACAGAAAGAAACATCTGCTTTGGGGGCCAAGATTTTCCATGCAAGCCACTTGAGATTATCCTGGAGGAGTTTGTGAGGCTGTGAGAGCAGGCGGAAAACACCAGCTGTGGTTGGGTTGGCAAGTCCAAGGCAGTGGGCAGTCTCCTCACTGAGGGAAAGGTGGTCTTGTGGGCTGTGTTCGGGCTGAAGAGCATGTGGGATGATGGGTTCTGAGTCGCTGGCCTTCCCCTTGAATGGGAGCTGGGGGCATCCCTGCCGTCTCTTCCCGGGATGTCCTGACTTCGGGAGGTGCGCACATGCCAGGAATACCCACAGCCTTTCTAGTCCGGAGGGAGAACTCTGACCTCCACCTCGCATCCCTGGTAAGAAGGATGGTGAGATTTGTTCCAAAGCCAGCAAGAAAAGGCTCGGAGGCCCTGTCTCTGTTTTGTTCCTCTCCGTTTGCATAGGCTTCTGCAGAGTTTTCACCAGAGGATCCAGTACATGGAATTGTAAACTTTCCTGACAGTCCTTGTGAGCACAGGTGCAGTGAAGTGGCGTTCCGCAAACACCTGGAGCTTTCCTACTGACTCCGGGATGCCAGGAGCTTTACACAGGCAGTCATGTTTATTTCGTACATAGATTTCAGCCATAATCCATGGATTTCGGTTTCCTCATTCTATTAGCTCCAAACTGAAGAAGTGCAGCAGCTTAGGTTTTCCTTGGTGCCAGCTGTCACCAGGCCACCACAATACGTTCTGCTTGTGAGGTCTCATTAGCAGATTGCCATGGGGCTCCCCTAGGAATTGAGATCTCTGGCCTCCCTGGGGTTTGCCAGGCAGGGCCACTTCATGGTGGGTAGGTCAACCCTGGAGTGGACACTGATTCTAGAGCTGAAAGGTGAGCTAAATGCTTACGTTTGGCCTTGGGAGGCCAGACTACAAATCCACAGCTGACAGGTGGCTACGGGTGATCGGAGCAAAGAAGGGGCCTTCAGGAGAAAGCGCCACAGGCTTCTCCAGCAACTCTGCCACTTGCCCACCCAGTTGGGGTGGACAGCTCAGACGTCAGCCCAACCCGTGCTTCGAGGAAGGCCTGGGCATGGTGGGAGGGCAGCCTCTCCAAATGCTGCACTTGTGTGATGCTCGAAGCTCCTGGAACTGGGAATAGAGCCTTTCCAGCTATCTTCTGCAGAGAAGAACTCTGATTCCCATTTGCTCAGAGGAAATGCCCCACCTCAGGGCCCTTGTGAGGTCTGGGCTGGAGGGAAGGAAGGAGACCCTGGGGCCTTTGAAATTTCCTGCCTTGCTTTACCAAGTTCCCTTCCTGGTGCCACCTAGAGGTCTTCTGGTTACTTCAAAGTGACAGTGTCACCCCAGAATTGCACTCTCAAAGGCACTCATGGCTCTTCTGGCCACTCCAGGCTTCTGGTCTGATCCCTCGTGCCTATATGGTTTTGTGCCTTTTTCTTTCTTTCTTTAAAAAAAAAAAAAAAAAAAATTGTGAAAAAGGTTGGATTGGGCCCAGCCCAGTGGATGTGTGGTTGTTTCATGTGAAAAAACTCAGGGTAACTGAGTCAACTCTCCAGTGGTAAAATGCTGGATAAACACAGAATAGAGAGTTGCTGCCCGGCTGCCATTTCCACATCTCTTAGCCGAGCCGCACTGGTCTGGCTCCAAAGATTTCTCCCACTGGTAAAGACCAGGACTTGTGCCTGGCTTTCACTGCAGCCTCAGAGGTGGTGTCCAGAACCCACTGTGGCCTCAGCCATCCCAGCTGGCAGTGGATGTTCCCCCAGCGGCCCACCCCCTCCGCAAGCCGGGCTTCCCGCTGAGACATAGTCATATTCTGAGGCCAAGACCCTGGAGGCGGGTGATCATGTTTGGACTCTTCTCTGGCCCCAGACCTCCACACCAACCCGCCGGAGAGGGGAAGGGCTCCTTGCAAAAGTGCTCTCCCCACAGGTCATGACAGGGAGCTTCTGAGAGCAGCGTGCTCTGACTGCACGGGTTCAGCCCCCATCATTTCCTCCGTGGCTCTGAAGGAGAAAGGAGAGCATGTGTGTCATGTCGCTTTGTCCCTTCAGAAGAATTAGGATGAAGGTACAGGGTGGAGGTGTCTCCTGTCTGTAGGTTTGCTGGGGGCGGGGGGGAACGCTGGTGGTCCTCCGTGGCAGGTCCTTCGTGGCAGGTAGGTAGATCTTCCTCGTGAGATCAGAGGAGTTTGAGTTTTCTGTGCTTTTTTTTTTAGTTGCTAAGAGTGCCTTTTTTGTTAACCCCATGGTCTTTATGGCCTCCAGTTCTTTTGTTCATGGATTCATTATTTTCTCAGTTTTCTAAGGACACCCAATTAGAATTCTGTTTGTTTTCTTAAGCTCCCTGCATTGTCTCCTGAGACATCCTTTCTTCTCCCTTCTTTCCTTCCTCCCTTACTTTTTTTCCCATCTCTGCTGGTGCCTTTCCTTAAGTATCTGGTGATCTCCGCTGTCCCTCATGGGTAGTAAGAAGCCCTGGGCGGTGGTGGGACTGGGCCGTCTCACGGGGCGCCCAGCTCTTGGGATCTGCGGGGCTTTTCTCTCCGGCTGGCTGGATCTCCCTGGGGACGGGGTCTCTGGTCTCCTGCCCAGGTTAGGTGAGGCAGTGGGGCGGGGCTCCCACTGGTAACTATGTAGCCTCTCATTGTTCCCTAGGTTTTTGCCATGTTGCCATGTGCCTGGTGTCACTAAGGCCACAGCCCCCCAGTTCACTCTGTCCACTCTCCTGCCAACACGGGGAGCAGGAAGGAGCCTGGACCCGGAACTGGGAACAGCAGTGGAGGGGACCCACTGCTTCCTGTAGAGACTTTCCATCAAGCCCCACCTGCCTGCAGAGACTCCGGGCCTCCAGTTCCTGAGCTTCTGGGGCCCTCCTTCCAGGCCTCCCCCTCTGCCAGCCTCAGTCAGCTCTTTCCTGGGCTAGTTTCACTGCCCACTTGCCACCTTCCAGCTTACAAACATCCTGTTCATTTGGGGGTTTCGGCCTCTTCAAAAAACATCCCTTCTGGTATTCAGGTAGGATCTCGGGAGTTCAACACGCACCCGTGTTGAACTGGAAGATCTTCTCCCAGGACTGTTCACCTCGTTTTTCTCTCCCACCTGCCTCGTTGGCGTTTGACGTTTTTCACGAGTGCTTCCCCTCTGGGGGGGACCCAGTGAATCCTGTCACAGACTCCCCGGGATAGGAACAAGGGGCGAAGTGAAGGAAGGGCAGCCAAGAGCTTCGTGTCCTCAGTGCGTGGAGAGCACGCTTTGCAAGGAGGACAGGGCGGACGGGAGCGGGGGCGAGGCCCCTGGGGACTGGGCGGGCCGCGGGTTGTGCAGTCGGTGCCGACCTTGCCTTGCAGACCTGGGCCTCTCCCCACACCTCACGGCACTCATGGCAGGCGGGCAGCCCCTGGGGAACAGCAGCAGCACGGGGGACACCGGCTTCAGCTGCTCTCAGGACTCAGGTAAGCCCCTCACCTGTCGCGTTTCCCCAGTGCCTGCCGGGTGGGGGCCAGTGGGGAGAGGGAGATGTCTCCCAGGGTGTGGACGGGCGAGACTCAAGGGTCTGGGTCTCCAGTCACGGCTCTTCGGCATCTCTGTGCCCCCGTTTCCTCCTCTCTACGGTGGGGGATCTCGGCTCCTGTTCTCCCCGCCATGCAGGGTTGTTGTGAGATTCAAATTAAGTGCAAGCCTTTGGAAAGTTAAAATGCTAAATGATTGTCAGTTGTTACTCGAATTATCATAACCATCGTCCGGTGCAGGCTCCAGAGTCAACCTGCCTGGTTTTCAGTCTCGAATTGACTTTTAAGAGCTGTGTTATCTCACACAAGCTGCTCAGTCTCTTGCTAAACCTTCGAGTTTCTCCATTTGTGAGCTGGGGCAGCTGTCCCTCTATCAAGGGCAGTTTCGACCAGGTCGGATACCTTGTCACCATCATGAGATGCCCTGCGACCTGCCTATGGGGAAGTTGGTCTCCCCAGAGAAACACGTCTCCACCAGCATTCTCCAGACCCTCCCTGTAGCTGCTGCCCAGGGGATGGCGCAGGCCCAGGACTCCTCCCCCCAGCGGCAGGCTCTGTGATGCCAGAGTCTGCTGCTGGCTGCTCTGGAGACCCAAATGCCACACCCCGTGCTTGCCAGCTCATGACCGGATGAGAGGCTCGCGGGCGGAGGCCGTCGGTGTCCCTACGTCGGTCATTCATGGAGCTGACGAAGCACCCCGTCCCGGGGCTGCCGTCTGTCCATGTTCTGGGCGTGAAGGGAGGGTGCTAAATCCTGGACCTCGACGGCAGGCTGTCTGTGGGCATTTCCCTCCCTGCCCCTCCATCTCCCCTCCCGGGACCTTTGGAAAACTCCTCTCCGCCCTGACCTGTGTTTCTTGGCCTGAGCCTGTGTCACGGAATTCTGGGGGGACAGGCCGTGGGCAGGGACCCAGACCAGGCCTCCTGTCGTGGAGCATTTCCCCGCAGGCAGAACATTCCCTGAGGATGTTCTCCCACTGGCAGCCCGGAGGATAGAACCACTGGTAACACCCTCCCTTGTAGGCCCGAGCCCCTCCTGTGACTTGAAGGACAGGAGGGTCTCTGTCTCTCCTCAGGCTCTCTCCCTCTTCTCAGACAACCAGCCGGAATCCAGAGGCAGAGTGACATGCATTCATTTAACAGATATTTACTTGCCAAGCCCTTGCTTTGAGCAGGCACTGTGCTAGGTTCTGGAGACGTAGTGGTAAACTGCCCTCATTGGGGCTTTCCGTCTAGCGGGAAAGATGGCCATCCCATGTGCTTTAAATGGGTGAATTGTGTGGGATGCGAATTATACCTCAATAATTCTGCTTTTTGTTTTTGTTTCTGTTTTTTTTTTGCGGTATGCGGGCCTCTCACTGTTGTGGCCTCTCCCGTTGCGGAGCACAGGCTCCGGACACGCAGGCCTAGCGGCCATGGCTCACGGGCTTAGTTGCTCCGCGGCATGTGGGATCTTCCCGGACCGGGGCACGAACCCGTGTCTCCTGCATCGGCAGGCGGATTCTCAACCACTGCGCCACCAGGGAAGCCCAATAATTCTGCTTTTAATAAGGGTTATAAGGGTGATGAGAGCTATGGAAGGGGAAGCCAAGTGCCATGAGGACACGTAACGGAGTTGTATGTGCCCCCTGTTGCGGAGAACTTGTCGGGGGGGAGGAGGGCGGTGTTAGAAAAGCTTCTCTGAGAAAGTGATGTTAAAACCTCAAGAGTGAATAGGAGGTGACCAGGCAAAGAGGAGTAAGGGGACAGTGTCGTAGGCCAGCGGTCCCCAACCTTTTGGGCACCAGGGACCGGTTTCGCGGAAGACAATTTTTCCCCGGACGGGGGAGGGCGTGGTTCAGGCAGTGATGCCAGCGACGGGGGAGCCGCAGGTGAAGCTTTGCTCGCGCGCCCGCCGCTCACCTCCTGCTGCCCGGCCCGGTTCCTAACAGGCCGCAGCCCGGTACCGATCTGCTGCCCGGGGGTTGGGGACCCCTGTTGTAGGCAGAAGAAAGAACATGGGCTTTGGGGGTCACACAGACCGGAGTGTGAGCTTCAGCCCCGCTGTTTATTCGCCGTGTCCTCACAAGTGACGACTTCCATTGATGAGGCACCTGTTGTGCGCCAGGCAATGTGTCACATCTTCACACGTCTCCACTCAAAGTCCTCCCAACAACTCCATGAGGTGGAGAGAACTCCGATCCCCGTTTTTTTGTAGACATGGAAGGATGCTGAGGGACTAAACATGCTGCCTGTGATCCCAGATCTGTCCGATTTGGGAAGCTGTGTGCTTGACCACCATGTGGAAGCCCGCTAGAGGAACACGCCTTTTCAGGTTGTTCTGCAAAACCATGTGAGGAGCTCCCAGCTCCCCTTTCTTCCTAATTTCCTGAGCACCGAGGCCTTGAAGGACTGAGAGCTGGAGGCTAAGACAGAACAAGACTGGTCCCGGGGGTGTGGGGTCCGGGTCCTTCTCAGCCCTCCTGCCCTTCCCCACCCTGGAGCCCCCCCGCCCCGCCCCGGCCTGTCCGCCTGCCCAGCTCCCTCTCATAGGACTTCCTTCCTTTCTGCCTTTTCCCCACTTTGGGGGGGTCATATTTCTCAATCCCTTTTTGGCCCCCGAAGAAGTTTACATGTTCGGGTTTGAAATGTTTATTCACAGCATACTTTAACTAGAATGATAGAAGTTCAAACCGTAAGAAGAATCACTCTGAACACAAAGCCCCTTTAACAGGGCCCCCTCCTCCGCTCCGCCGGACTTCCCTTCCCCATTCCAGGGCTGGCAGACTCATCACTGCGAGTCCGCTCGCTGCGGCAGGTAACCCGTCCACCTGGATGACGCTGCTGGATTTTGGGTGTGTCTGAAGCAGCCCCAGTGGCTGGCTGCAAACTCCCTGAAATGGGACCAGAGACAGCGTGTGTCCAGGGCAGATGCTGCAGGGCACCTGGTTGCAGCTGATTGTGGGTTTGAATAAATGAAAGGGGAGAGAGGGATGCAAGGGGTGTGAGCGAGGGCGAGAAAGGTGGCGAGAAAGACTTGGTTGTTGCCTGCTGTAGGCGCACAATCTGCCCTTGGTTTTAGGAACGGATGTCATGCTGCTCGAAGACTTCACGTCTGATGACATCCCTCCCTCCCACACTTGCCCACCCAAGAGGAGGAGCTCAGTGACGTTCGAAGATGAAGTGGAACAAATCAAAGGTTGGTTTCTGTGACTGATGGCTTCAGGGAAACAGGGGAAAGGAGAGCTCCTTGGCGCAGCCTGCTCCCGTCCCCAGCACACCAGGGCTCCCACCTTTTTTTTGCCCAGCCCCATGTCACTCCTGACCCTGCCAGTCTCACTTGAGTCCTTAGGCTTCCAACTCTTGGAGCAAGCAGCATCTAAGGCTGGGCAAGCAGTAGCCTACGTAGACAGACACACAGACACACACACACACACACACACACACACACACACACTTCCCACCTCCTCCCTCAGGAAGTTGCCCGACTGGATACAACAGTTTCTGAGCCCTTCATAGTTTCTTTCCTTTGTGGATGATGTGTGCTTATGAATCTGAACCTGCCCTCTTTGAGCCTCAGCTTCCTCATGTGCAAAATGGAAGTCATCGCCCAATGAGTGCGCCGACTTCACCGGAGGCAGAGGCCGCCGTCTTGATTGGCCTGTTGCCTCTGAAGCTGATGGGGGCGCTGGGGTCGTGTGAGAGAAATGAGTTCTGCTATGATCCAGTCCCTGCGTTTTTCTGCTCCAGTTGTTCTGAATTCAACCCTCAGCACTCTTGGTGCCTCTGGAACTTGGGGTCTAGTTTCCCATCCAGATAGGCTGATTAGAAGAGGGACAAAGGAGCCATCCAGGCTGCCCACAGATGGAAAAATGTCTTTTCTTCTGAATCCCACCCAGTGGTGAGGACAGGCACTGACACGGCCGGATGTGGATGTGGTGGAAGAGTCCGGGGACTTTAAGATATAAATTCTTCAGAAATGCTGAGTACTAAAGTGAATATGGGCCGGGTCAGAGTTTTAGGTTCATCATTTGTCCTATCTCTTCTACCACCCCCTCCCTGATTCCAGATGAATGGGGGGGGCGTGGTCATGACGTCAAGGAGGCAGATATCAACTCGTCTGCTTTACAGGCAAAGTGGATTCAAGAACAGAGCTTGGATTAGCACCTTCATGGGCTTTATAATATGTTACTCCCGTGTTAAAAAAAATGGATTGAAGCCCTCCGCAATCCACCCAGCCCGCATAGGGCCAAGCCTGCCCCATCCAGCCTACATGTTGGGGGATGGCAGTTCCAAAGGTGCCTTCTCTGCACAGGGGAGGGCAGGGAGCAGGCACGTGTGTAAGACCATATCAGTCCTCCCGGGAGTGAGTGGCAGGGCAGAGGTCCTCCCCTCTTTCCCTCCTGCAGCGTGGGGTGGAAGTTGCCTACTCCAGACAACGTGAGGTCTAGGGAATCCGTCGTTCCTCCCAAAATGTCAGGAGAGAAACAGGCAGTGAGGTTAATAGTCATAAGGCCATGGATGTGAAATTGAAGGGCCCCTCCCTCCCTCCCTCCAGTGCACTTTAGGTGTCAGGAGTCCTAATCCTGGGGGAAGGGGCACCCGAACCTTTAACATCCTTCCAGTCCTGAGGTTCTCGATGGCTTTGGGGAATCTCTGAGTGAGGGTGGAGAGGACGGAGACCACATGCAGGTGTGTGGAAGTTTAGAGCCGACCAGAGAACTCTTTCAAAGATGTAAAAATTTGAACGTCCTTAATAGAAAGTATTTATCAAGCCTTTTCTATGAGCCAGACCTTGGCTAAAGCACCTTAGGAAGAGCCGTCTAATTATCATGGGAACCCGATGACGTAAGGGATGTGCCATGATCTTCTCTTTACAGATGAGGTAACTGACATTAGATTAACTTACTTCTAAGATTTCCCAGATAGTAAGTAGGGGAGTCAAGGATTGTCACCTTACGGACTGTTACTCCAGAACCCACACCCTTAACCTCAGTTTGCTTCCCCTCCCAGGGGCAGTGAAGCAAGAGCAGGCCTATCCCGGGACAGCCATGGTCCTGGTCCCTCGCTAATAACCTTTTTCTGCCTTCTCTCTCAGAAGCTGCCAAGAACCCTATTCTTCACGTGAAAGCCGAAGTGCACAAGTCCTTGGACAGTTACGCAGCCAGCTTGGCCAAAGCCATAGAGGCTGAAGCCAAAGTCAACTTATTTGGGGAGGAGGCTTTGCCTGGGGTCTTGCTTGCAGCACGGACCGTCCCCGGGGTTGGCTTTGGGAGCCACCGAGGCAGCAGAACTCTTGCGAGTCAGAGGCTGCAGCTGCAGAGCATCGAAGAGGGGAACGTTCTAGCTGCGGAGCAGACGTGAGGGTGGATGCCCGTTACCATCTGTGCCGGGGCCCGGGAGCAACGCTGGGGTGCAGCCATCAGAAAAAACACTGAAAACAATGTCCGTAAGTGACTACCGTGTCTCTGTGAGACCACACGTGGGCTTCCTTGAGGTCCCAGCGATGGGACCAGAGGCATCTAGAGCACGAAACAAAGCCGACGGAGGTGTGGCTGAGACTTTGTGGGAGGTGGGCCGTAGAGGGGAACTAGAGAGCACGGCTTAGAAGGCAACCGCAGCGTGGGTCACTTCCTCCTCTGCACAAGCTGTGCCCTGGGGGTCCAGCCACACACTGTCCCAGAGGCCTCAGGAGGCAAGCCCTTCCTAGTGCCCTTTGGAGGATGGCGCTTCTTCTGCGTGGTTGATGTGGACCCTGCGGGGCCGTCAGTTTTACACTAAATGGTCCCCAGAGGAGAGCCCAGGAGCCTTGCTCCCCAGATCCAGGTGCTGCGCCCTGGGGTCCTGGTTATGACCTCACCTCTGGTGGCGCCACCTGCTGGTGCTAGTAGGGACAGCTTACGGGCCGCTGGGCCCGACGCAACAGGCCTGGGGCTGCTGTGGCTGAGGACGGGGCCGCCTCCCTAGTGACTGAGTCTTTGCTATTTCATAAGAAGGGAGAAACCACTGTAAAAGACACAGGAGGAAGGAGCAGATACCAGATGTTTCATTTCTAGAATTAAAAAAAAAAACCCAAAAACATCCGTTTGGTTAGGATAAAACCATGATCTTACTGAGCCTGAACGGGCCACGGGGCCAAGCGCTGCTGGGAACTAGAGATACTGTTATCGTTGGAGGGAATCCCCTTCGCATAGGAAAACCTCATGGAATAGATTCTGCTTGTGATGTTTGATGGACTGTTTCGATTAGCTGGCCTCCAGGGAACACTCCCGTAGGCAGCAGCTACTGTTGCCCCGCCCTGAGCAGTGTAAGACAAGACAGACTTGAACAAACGCTGGACCTGGCGTCAGCAACCTGTGTGCCGGCCCGGCTCTGCTGTACCTTCCTCATGTCACTGGGACTCCGTGTCACCTCTAGGCCATCTGGAAAATAAGATAAGGGAGTGAGGAGTTGGATTGAATGGTAGCCAGGATAATTTCTAACTCTGATCTTTGATGTTCTCTGAATTTGTAAGTTCGAAAAAAAAAAAAAAAAAAGAAGTGACCCATGGACCAACATTTGCACAGCTTTTGAGTGTGGCTTCTAATGGGCATGTGAAGCACCGCAAGCCCGGGTACATGGCCTGATCCGATGTGTCTAGAGCACAGTTCTGACAGGATGCCAGCCGGCAAGACACATAAATGGGGGCAGAGGGCACCTCCTCAGAGGCGGAAGTGGGCCACGTATTGTGACTTGTATGTTAGATCTCTCTCCCTTGGAGTTGGGATGGCAGTGGAATGTGTGGGCTTAGAGCGGGGGCTGTGGTGACTTGAACCACCTGTGCCTGCCCTTCAGCTTGGGTGATTAGGTCAGCCAAGTGCAGGCCTTTCCCCGCCTTGAGAATTCCTGGTGGTCAGCGGAGGGTAGATTCTGAGATTTACCTGCGTCTGCTATGAGGCAGCCATCCCACAAAGGGAATCACTTTTGTGGCGTTCCATTGGGGTCTAGCTAGCTCTCAGTGAGGCAGTGTCTCTTTGCTGTGTGACAGAGACCCAGTGGTTGGCTGGTCCCCTGGTCTGCAATTTACAGAAGACTTCCTGAGGCCTGGGGGCTGCTGCTACCTTCACGGGGAGCAAACACATCAGCACCTCCTGTGGGTCGGCTGGGTGCCAGCCACTGGTCCGCATTCTGGACGGGAGTGGGAAGGGGCAGAAGATGGTTTCAGGCTTGGGTTCTGCTGATGAGATGTGCAGATCAGTCAGACTCTGCTCTCACTACTGGCTGGCATTCCTAAACCTGAGGGCATTTTATGTTCTCTGCATGTATTTTTTCCTAGCACTTGTCCTTGTCTAGTTTCTAAAGGGACCATACTCCTGAGTGTCTAGTAGGCACCAAGGTGGAACAGGGCAGGGACCTTTACCTCTAGGTTGGAATGCCTAGGATGCCACCCGTCCCCCACCCCTTAGGGCATTTTGAGTGCCGCAAAGTGACTTGCAACCCATGGGCTGGAGAGTGCTTCCCCTGGACCGTACTTAGCTGGGCTCTAGGGAGAGAGTCCTGAGACACCCCCTACCCCCACCCCAAGTCCTCACTGGCTGATCCCAGACTAGCTCAGATACACTAGGATTTAATCTAAACCAATCTAGCAGTACTGCACTTCCTGAAAGCATTCTGTGCGTTTCCTCTTTTCTACTGAGATCCATTTATTTATTCATCTACCAGACACTACACATCCAGCGTGTGCAAGGCACCAAGCTAGGCTCTGTGAGTAGTCACACTAAAGCGTTTTCACTCTAATATAGGGAGAGACCTGGGAGAGACTGAGGCTAATAAATTGCAAAGTCAATTAATGATTATAGAAAGAACTGTGGGCTCCAGAGGGAGGTGAATATTTCCAATTGGAAGGAGTTAGGGGTAGCAACATGTAGGAGGTGACCGTTTGAGCCAAGCCTTGGAGGATGTCTGGCAGGTGGAACCCTATTTTGCATATTCATAAATTCAGATTTTCCTTGATTCAGCCTGAGAGAAAGGAGAGCAAAAGGAGGTGGATGGGGGAGAGGGCGAGGACATAATCCCCACACATGCTGAGGTTTCTGAGAGCATTTTTGAGGACCTCTGTCCTTAGTGCTGAAGGTCAGAACCCCAACTTCCCCCGCTGAACCCCAGGCCCGTTAGCTTTATTCTGCTGTGCAGTGTTAGCAGCCTGAGGCCTTCCTGAGGGGGCCACGTGGACAGTGGCAGGTGGGACACCTGGCCACTTGTTCACATAAAAACCTCAGCCCTGCATCTTCTGGTTTTGACAGGACCACGTTTAGGACTGTTGCCCATCTCTGCTTCTTTCATAGAGATTGCCACTTGACCAGGTCCCCCCCCCAGTGCTATACCCCAGATACCAGGTTTGGGGTCTAGTGTGACCCAGAAGGCACTGGAGTCCCACACCACCGAGCACACAGTTCAACCCCTAGCCTTTTCCCAGGCTAGACGCACCAAGACAGGAGTTCAGGGCCTTCGACACTAGGTGGCAGCAGTGTGGCTGTGATGTCGCTGGCAGTTCCCCACCGGGAAGAGCTAAGGATAAAGCTGAAAGCTTGTTTGCTTCTGTCTTAGAGCACTTACTCTGAGCTCCTGGTCTCCACTGCAGTCCTCGGCCTTTAAAGGACCACCCAGCTAGCTTGCTTACAAGTGTGACCCCCTTCGGGGTTGCAGGTGCTGCCAGTGCTCAGCTGTGTGATCTTAAGCAAATCAGTGGTGTAGAAACGGGGTTGAGGAATGTAAGACAAGGGCCATCTGGTGCTAATGTTTTTTGATTCTCATTTAAGGAGCTGCCGTGTAGTCTCTGAGTGAACGGGCGAGACTAACTCAAGTGTTGGCGATAGGCCAAGGTAGTTTGGGGTGGACAGGAGAGGGAGGAAAAGCGCTTTGATACAGTGAGAGACTTTACTGGCCCGTTCAGATTTAACTAGATGAGCATTTTGTCTATCCTGATAGTGGGTCCCTGAAATACTTGCAGATTAGAGACAGGTCTATGGATGGACCACAGGATATACTCACGACAAGGGTTCAGCCTTGAGCCCCAGCCATCTCCCGTCTGGAAGGAACTGTGGAGGTGATGAGGCTACAAAAGGATGAGGCGGGGAACTAGCCCATAATGAGTGCCTACTGTGTGCCTGACCTGTTAAGACGTTGGAGTGCCTGTCATGTGCTAGGCATGAGTTGGGCACTTCCAAATGCTTTATCTCACTGCAAATACGATATAGTGGGGATAGTGCAGGCTTTGGTAGGGGACGTTCTGGGTTCGGATCCCACACTGCCGCTTGTCAGTAAGGTGTCCTTGGGCTAATTACTCAATCTTTCTGTATTGCAGTTTCCTCATCTATAAAATGAACTTAGTATTCTGTTTCTATGTGGGGACACGGCATCCAGGGGGGCCTCTGATTATGTGGATTAGAGCATCCAGCACAGTACCTGGGGCATAGCTGATGCTGAACCACTGCTATTTCTTCTCCACTCTGCAGGTGGGTGTATTATTCTTGTTTTACAGGGCTCTCTGTGACAAGAAGTGAGAATCTTAAAAAGATAACCGTTATCCTAGACAAGAGATGTTGAAGGTTGTTGCCGTAGGAATCGTCACGTCTGCTGTACAGCATGAAGGGATGTGGTGAGAAAGGAGAAGACGATAGAGAGGAGGGGGTAAAGGCTAAGTAGCACTTGGGGTTCAGGAGATCTGAAGGAGCGAAACTTGAGCTTTTCTCTTAATGGCTATCGGAGGTGGCAGAGCCCCAGGCTGGTGTGGCATCTGGACTCAAAACACAAGCTCAGCTTTGAGCTCCCTTACAGCCCAGAAGGGATGCTCTCCCTGAGATGTGACCTGGAGTCTCAGGGCAGCCCCATCCTGCAGTGACAGTGACTGCTTGGCCTTGGCTTTTGGGTTCAGACTCTCTGACTCTCCGAGCCCCTGAGGGAAGAGGCAGCGCAGGGGCAGGAGTCCATGCTGCCACCCGCAGCGTACACAGAACCCCCGGTGAATCCCGTGGGAGAGTGACGGGAAATCACATTTTTCACCCTGGAGCAAAGGAAAACGGCTGTGAGCACAGTCGTATGTGACAAGAGGGGGCAGAGCCGGACCGTCCTTCTGGGTTGGGGAGGGGCACACACAGAATCCAAGGAGGCCTAGGGAGGTGAAGGGAATTGTCCAAGGTCTCAAAGGGGATTAAGCCAGGGTTGGGGCTGAAACGCCAGGTCTTGGCCATGTGACTGAGAGGAGGAAAGAGCCAGCTTTGCAGCTCGAGGAGGATGAGGGATAGTTAACAGTCATCATTATTAGGAGGTCAGTAGGGCTTTACTGGGTAGGTAGGACTATTGTAAACCAAGGAGTTTGGGAGACTGGAATATCTGCTTGCCAGATCTATGTATAAAAAACTTCAGGCCTGGGGGCTTCCCTGGTGGTGCAGTGGTTGCAAGTCCGCCTGCCGATGCAGGGGACGCGGGTTCGTGCCCCGGTCCGGGAAGATCCCACATGCCGCGGAGCGGCTGGGCCCGTGAGCCATGGCCGCTGAGCCTGTGCGACCGGAGCCTGTGCTCCACAACGGGAGAGGCCACAGCAGTGAGAGGCCCGCGTACCGCAAAAAAAAAAAAAAAAAAAAAAACTTCAGGCCTAATGTGATTGGATTCACTGGAAAGAATTCAAAGCACAAACTCAAATCTGCATAAGATTACCAGGAGCACAGTTCTGCTGTTATTTTTAGGAAAACAGAGTGTGCAAAGCTGTGTTCATTTCCCTCAGAAAGGATTTTCCTGAGCAGTATTAACAGCTTAAGAATTAAAAGCCTCTTCTGTTTTTCCTTTTGACACCACCATTTTGAAGTACCACTAATCACTGGTGAGTCTGACCCTCCCAAAGGAAAAGACAGTCCTATAGGGAGGATCACAGACCCGGGCAGGCGGCGCCACACTGAGAGTGCAGGGGAAAGAGCCTGTGTGGCTGGAAATAGGTCTGTCAGTCAGTGATGTGGACATGCTTAAGGGACAGAGCCCTATGCTGTGTTCTGATAATGGACCCCTGGATGCAAAGGTGGTTAAAAACCAACCTTCAAGATAAAGACAAGCTGATCCTAAAATATAGTTCACTTGAAGTTTTTGGATGCTTATTTTTAAGATTAAAAAATGCTTAGGATTATTATAAACCAATATTTATCAGAAAGTAAAAGTATACTTAGAATAGTTTTACCTGATTAAGTATCTGGTTTTTGGTCTGTGTATAGCTGTGCAAATTGTGAACTTGTGCTTGAGCTTGTGGACTGTGGACTTTTTTGGGTGTCTCCCCCTTTACCCCCACCCCTGTTTTCCACAAACATGTCTCTGTCTCCAGCCTCCCTTCCCATGGGCTAAAAAGAGGAAGGAGACTGAGCAGGAAGGGGCCAACTGTTGTTGCACAATCCATACCACAGTCACCTGGGTACATCCACCCATGTGTTTATAAATTCCCGCAAGACAATTCGCTTCATGGGATATTGTTAAGTGGCCTGGAAGTGACCAAGAAAGAGACAGCAAACAAACAAACACTGTTAACCCAGAGTTCTAAAGGAGGGTTAATGAATAGCAGTGCTGTCTCTCGATATGTCCGTCCCATAACCAAAGTCAAAGGGCGGGTGGTAGATTATCGGAGACTTGGAACAGCCTCAAGCCACAGAGCCCACCACCTCTGTCTGACCCTACACCTGCCACCACTAACGCCGCATTCCTTTTCTAAGTGGGTAAGTGATCCCAGGGGTCCAGTGTCTCCCCTGCAACAAACACCAGATCATGGAAGCAGCCAGGACTCATGAACTCTGCCTCTGTAGAATGTCTTCTCTCCTAGCTGCCTCCCTGACTGCTTGTCTGGCCTGCCCTGCTCCTTTGTAACATACAACACCAAAACTACAGAATCGCTAAAAGTAGGGGGCCTGATTCCTTGGACACATACCACTTTGTAATGGCAGATCGCCTAACTATTTGGGTACCAGAAACTGAAACCTGGCACTTTTTGGAAATCACGCATTTGCCCTGTTTGGCTAAACTTCTAACGAACTCCTTTCTTTCCCTTTGACCGTTTAGCATATTCCTAATATGGAGACATATGCGCCCTGCCCAGGCTAAGAGCTAGATGTTGAAGTCCAGCTGAAGTTACCGAGCCAACTAGTGTTATTTTTCCTCTCTCCAGAAAGCCAGTCTGTCTTCTCTCAGCAGCAGGTGTCCTTGGGCTTGCAGCCGTCTTCCGGGGAGGAGGCATCCCTGGTCTCCACACGGGAGAGGGACGCTTTGCCTGTGAGTCTGTCCGTGGCCCAACGAAGGCGAGCGGCATGACAGTTGAGGAGACGCGGGAGAGAGGGTGGCTCGGGGCTAGGTCTGCAGGAGCAGCTTCAAGTCATAGCCTGTACGACACAGACCTGGGTGTAGATGGCGTAAGTCGAGTGAAGTGGACACCAGAGAGCAGGAAGACCAGGGATAAGAAGACTGGATGGTCAGCACTTTCAGTGGAAATCTAGAGGTTGGAGAAAGGAAGGCCAGAAGCCAGAGCTCTCAGAACTGGCTTGTGCTAATATGGTGTGTGAGTACCCACGATGCTCTGGGATTGCTCACAGCCTAACCCCTGTACTAAGGTAATGAGGGACCACTAGTCATGAGAGATGATGCTTGGGGATGGAGATGAAGTGCTTTGGAAAGAGAAATGAAAAAAAGCTCTTCTATGTGATTCTGTCACATGGAAGTTCAAAACAGAAAAGGTTATTTAATCTAAAAAGAACAGAGAAAGACAATCTTATGTTACAAGAAAAGATTTGGAAAGTGTGGGTCAAGGTATCAAGGCATTAAATAGTCAAAGTCAGGATATCTTAAAACAACCAACTTCTTTAATTAGAAAGCAACAAACATGCAAATGGCAAGTGTAGAAATTTATTTGAACCAACATTTTCACCATAATGAAAATTACTCTTCAACAATGATCCAAGCTCCCACATTTGAAGGGTAGGGAAAATATTGCACTTTGCATTTTCTAGCACTCCTCATACATGGCAAAAAGTTTTTAAAACATTTCGCTAGTTTTGTTTTACACACACTCCCAAATTCATGCACACAATCATTCCAAACCAATGTTAGGTTATCCCCTGGAAAGGGAAAAACTCCAAAAAACCACAACCTTAAAATTGCACTAAAGCTCTGTAAAGGAAAAATAGAAATGTCGTATACAAATTTCAGAACACCTAAGTGCTTGCCAGTAAGAGCTGGTTACTCCTCATCCTCATTTTCATTCTCCTGACCGGAGCCTTCTGATCTGTCACTCTCCAGCCGGTCTGGAAAACACAGATATGAGACAAAAAGAAATACCTTTACTATTACAATTAAAATAATTTTCAATGCTTTTTATTAAAATGTATATAATTCAGAACATAATGTAAAAATCAGTTCACAGCTGTGCGTAGAAAAGTTATTTTTGCCTCTAGAGACAAAGAGTAAAGGAAACACAGCACTCTCAACTTTGAATATTCATGTAATTCCAAAGATATAAAAAGGACAAAGAAAAAACCCTAAAGATCTTGATCTACTGTGGTCTACTGCAATGATTTCAAACTGTGTTCCTGGGAGTCTGGGAGCCCTAGGAGGTGTATCAGGCGTCGCCAAGGGGAGTGAGAGGCAAGCTGTGCGAGAGAATTTGGTGATCGTTCTTGAGGATCTGTGTTATTTGTTTATGAAAATATTTCTTAAATATCTGCTATGTTCCAGGATACAGTGGTGACCAAAACAGTCACAGTCTCTGTCCTCAAGGAGCTTATCTAGACTGAACACTCAAGGGAGTGTACAATTACAACCCGGAGAGTGAGCACGGCATGTCCTCTCAAGTTCCATGATTTACACTTGCTGTTCCTCTGCTTGGGACACCTTCACCCAGTTCTTCAGCTATAATGGTTCTGCTTACTCATCTCGATACAACTATTATTCCCTGTGTGAAACTTTCCCCAGACTTTTTCAAATACCCAACCTGTAGAATTATGAACTCCTTCCTTCACATTCCAGAATATTTTATATGTATCTATAATAATTACAGTAATAGTTTGTTTGCCTATCTTCTTACATACTAGACTATGAGCTTCTGGGAGGGTGGCAGTTATTTCTTTTATGTCCTAAGGGTCTGGTACAAGAGGTTCAATGAAGGTTTATCAAATAAATGAACATAAGTTTTACTAAGATAAGATATATTACATTAGGGTATGTAAAGAAGGCATTAGTACCGAATAACTACCACCACTAGGATGCAACCCCTTCTATCACAGAAAGATTTCTCCAGGGTAAGCTCGGGGAAAAAAGGGTTAGACACAGGGGAAGAAACAGTTCAGTCCCACTGTCAACACCAAGAGAAAACTGAATCCTGAGATTTTATTATCTACAGAGGCTTAAACACTCCCACTGGATTCTAAGTCAACAACACCAGTATACAGAAGGGATTGCATGTTTAATTGTCCAAGTGAATTAGATTAAATCCCCTCTACGCCAACTCAATTTCAATGTCAAACTAATGAGATAACATATGTGTGTATGATTTGTAACCTGAATTATACAAGTTTTAGTTATTATTATATAAGTGTTCAATACACAATTGTAAAATAAATGAACAAAATAAGATGATGATAGACCTTCACAGGTCACTAAGGAATCTAAACGCAGTGGAAGACTTTCTGATCAATAAAAGGCTAACTAAGGGATGTTAGTATAAAAGAGATTACACTATTTTTATTGTGTGATATACTTTCACGAGAGAAAAAACCATGAAGTTGCTATTCTGCTTACCTAGAGTATCATGAATAGGATACAACTGACTAGATTCAACAAACCTATTCTGTCATATTAGTGGAACACAAGGAAGCACTATCAGCCTATTTCAAAATGTGTAGCGTGACCCAAATTCTTTTTGGTTGTCACACTTACGAATGAAGATGGGGAAATGGAGGGGAAGGAGGAGGAAATGTCACAGCCTTCAAAGTTTACAGCAGACATTAGGATTCTGCAGAGTCCAAAGCAAGCAATAAGAAGTCGAGTGAGGGCCCACAGAGTCTCTCATATAGGTCACACAGAAACTGACAGTGGCTTGTGGAATGAGGAAGAGGGCAGAACAGTTGTTTGTTTCCCAAATCCTTCTCACTTAACTGCTGCCGAGTCATGTCTCTCAGAATATAAACCCAATTTCTAAGAATAAATTAAATGAAATCTTTTTGTCCACAAAGTGCTACTGAGGTAGTAAAATTGCTAAGCAGTTCAACACTCACAAATCTCTGGTTGGCAATTACAGACCACGGAGATCTGAGAATGCTGTGTTCTTTTAAATGAAAACTAGAAATAATCACTTCTATATCCACTGTTTTCAAAAGCTGACAACACCAAATTGCTCCTGTAAATAAGGTTTACATTTGTGGAAAGGTTCCTGTAATTCTCTGTTAGAAATATTTCTTCAAGAAATTATTTTTGATCGGAAAAGATATGAAGAGATTAAGTTTGCTGGGGGTGTGGGGAGGGGACAAGGGAGATATGAAAAAAATACCCCAAGGAAACCTGTGTTCCAACAAAACAGAGTCAATACAAGACTCATCGTTAGCTAAAGATTTGATACTAGAAGTTCATTCATTCGTTCACCCATTCATTCATGAAACACTATTATATGCTAGGCACTGTTCTAGAAGCTAGCTATCCAGCTGTGACTAAGACAAACTAGGTCTCTGGTCTTAATGAGCTCACTTTCTAGAGGAGAAAAACAGAAAATAAATGTATTTTTCTCCTTTAATCTGTGTAACAAGACAAAAATAAAGAAATGAAGTTAGAATAAGTACTTGATGAAATAGGCAATGACCAGAGAATGACTGAATGAGAAGGAGGGTGTGAGAAGGCACATGAAACAACTTCACACTCGGCGACTAGGGAAGACTTTTCTAAGGAGGTAACACTGGAGCTGAGACCTCAACTGTATGTTCAATTATTAGTGGAGTTGGGGGACGAAGTTGCCTAAAAGGCAGAGGAAACAGCCAGTGAAAAGGTCCTAAATATGCTAACAATCTTGATGAATCTGAGGAGGAGGAAAGTAGCCATTTATGGGTGAAATGTAGCGGGCGAGGAGACAACTGGCATGTGTCGACTCGGTGGCTGGCAGGTCTAGGTCATGTAGATCAGTGTATGAAGTCTGGGTTTTATTTTAAGAGCAGCTGGGGAGTCCCTGAGAATTTTAAGCAAGGGTGACATAACCTAATATATATTTTAAAAGTGAGTCATGGGGCTTCCCTGGTGGCGCAGTGGTTGAAAGTCTGCCTGCCAATGCAGGGGACACGGGTTTGAGCCCTGGTCTGGGAAGATCCCACGTGCCGTGGAGCGACTGGGCCTGTGAGCCACAATTGCTGAGCCTGCACGTCTGGAGCCTGTGCTCCACAACAGGAGAGGCAGCGATAGTGAGAGGCCCGTGCACTGCAATGAAGAGTGGCCCCCACTTGCCACAACTGGAGAAAGCCCCCCGCACAGAAACAAAGACCCAACACAGCCATAAATAAATAAACAAATTTTTAAAAGTTATATATATATAAAAAAAAGAATCTAAAAAGTGGGTCAGCAAACTATGGCCCCTGGGCAAATCCTCCCACAGCCTATTTCTGTAAATAAAGTTTTATTAAAGCAGAGCCATGCCCTTGATCTACATATTATCTATGGCTGCTTTTGCACCACAATGTCAGAAATGAGTAGCTGCAACAGAAACCACGTGGCCCACAAAGCCTATTTACTATCTGGCCGTTTAAGGAAAAAGTTTACTGACCCACGTTTTATTTTTTATTTTTGGCTGTGTTGGGTCTTCGTTGCTGTGTGCGGGCTTTCTCTAGTTGTGGTGAGCAGGTTTCTCATTGCGGTGGCTTCTTGTTGCAGAGCATGGGCTCTAGGCTTGTGGGCTTCGGTAGCTGCAGCAGGTGGGCTCAGCAGTTGCAGCACGTGGGCTCTAGGGCATGTGGGCTTCAGTAGTTATGGCTCGCAGGCTCTAGAGTGCAGGCTCAGTAGTTGTGGCACACAGGCTTAGTTGCTCCGCGGCATGTGGGATCTTCCCGGACCAGGGACTGAACCCATGTCCCCTGCACCGGCAGGCAGATTCTTAACCACTGTGCCACCAGGGAAGTCCCTGAACCATGTTTTAAAAAGCTCCCTCTGTGCTGTGGAAATCAGATTGTATGAAGGCGAGAGCAGAAGCAGGGAAACCAAGGTAGATGATATTCTGGAGTAAAGCTACCATAATTGATGGAGTGAATCTGTGTATGACTGGGTAAGTGCCTGTGAGCTCAATATGATGTTACACTCTATAGATCCATCGTGGAGAATACTATGGCTATCTAGATGTATACGTGCCAAGGTCCAGAGGTATGAAGGGATGCTTCAGGGTTTTATAAATCATGTTAACATATTTGGACTCTATCCTAAGAGCATGAGGAGGCACAGGAGAATTTTAAAGAGGGGAGTAAATTGATCAGATTCTAACATATTTTAGAAAAGAGTAGAATGGTTCACACACCATCTCTCCAAAGCCTGTCAAAACTTATAGGAATCTCAGAACTGCCTTTCTCTTCCAAGAAGTTGCCTAGACTAAAAGTCTTTAGTACAGCATTCATGAGAATAATTTTGGTTG
The DNA here is from genome assembly GCF_026419965.1 of Kogia breviceps. NCBI lineage: Eukaryota > Metazoa > Chordata > Mammalia > Artiodactyla > Physeteridae > Kogia > Kogia breviceps. Next base: position 32,303,241 of record NC_081310.1, on the reverse strand, counting down.
CTTTTGCAGAAGCTCAAACCCTATTCAGATGAAATGAATGAGAATCTTTAATGGATAGGAACCAGGTATTTGTAGTTTTAGAAAGGGGATTTAAAGTGCACTCTTCATTAAAAATCACAGCTTAAGCAAGAAGGAGCTGATTTCCCAGGAAGCCTTGTGGAGTAATGGAAAGGCTGAAGTATTCTGTGGCTAGACTGTGCTTCCACGATCAAAGTCTATTACTAACTCTCCTTGAATACACAGACATTATTGTACTTGGAATACAGGACAATGAAGAGAAGGAGAGGAAAGGAGTACTTGACTCATCAAATAACTAGACATCTTAAGAATAAAAGCAGCAGAAATACAAACTCTTGGTTACCTTTAACTATCTAGTCTTTTACCTAAGAGAAACAAGAGGGTGAGTTAAGTTGACTAAACCTTGATTGCTGACAAAAAGAAATAGAAGAAAGGGAACTTTTATATTATAAAACATCTAATTCTAAAATCAAAGAAGGATGGTAATAACTATTAGTTAACAAACCACTGACACATTATCACCTATTTAAAATAGATTCTTGGACTTCTCTGGTAGCTCAGTGATTAGGAATCCACCTGCCAATGCAGGGGACACGGGTTCAAGCCCTGGTCCGGGAAGATCCCACATGCCAAGGAGCAACTAAGCCCGTGTGCCGCAACTACTGAGCCTGCACTCTATAGAGTCTGCAAGCCACAACTACGGAGCCCGTGTGCTGCAACTACTGAAGCCCACACGCCTAGAGCTCATGCTTCACAACAAAGAGAAGCCACCGCAATGGGAAGCCCCACGCACTGTGATGAAGACCCAATGCAGCCAAAAATAAATAAATAAATTTATTAGAAAAAATAAAATAGATTCTTGCACAAATGAAAGGAGAATTAGTTTCCTATAGGAAAACTCAGGAAGAACCATTCACCAGATGAACTCTTCATAAGAACAAGCAAATTTTAGTTCTCATAATCAGCAAATGTTTTTCTTGTTCTATAAAATGCTGCCTCCTCAAATCTGAAATCCAAGTGAATTTTAAAGGTTACTGATTGTTATTGAAGGAAATAGATCAAAAGATGTTACAGTGATTAGAAGTACTACAATAATATTTTGTTGGACTACAAACATTTTCTGTTTACATTTTAGGTTTATTTTTTGTTTTGACTATATTTGAAATTTTCACTCTTTCCTTGTAATAGTTAATATTTACAATTTGGGGGTTATTTTCTCTCCAGCTCTTTTAATTACAGACATAAGGGGCTTCTTTGAATTCTTCAGATGTACTACAGTCTCTCTCCTCCAGGACTTAGACAAATGCTACATACTCTTTATTTTGCCTGGAATACTTAGCTCTCCCTTCCCCACCCTCTGAGGAAGTAATATATAATCTACTGCTTATATAGACCTGAAGGTCTGAAATGGAAGTTATCCTAACAAAGAGTGAGGATGGGAGGGGACATCATGATTATAAAGATCTCTGAGGTGGGAAAGAGTTTGATGTACCCCAAAATTCAGAGAGGGCCAGAGTGAATGGAGTGGACAGAGAAGGAAAGAATGCACTAGAAAAGCAGTTTGCGATCAGGTCATCCAGAGGACTGCATGTCTTATTCATGACTTGAACGTGTTCCCAAAAGTGAAATTTGTAGGTAAAAGGGGAGTAAATGCTTGGAAGCTAGTTTCAAATTCAGGCTTTACCATTTATCAGTTATGTGACCTGGGGTGAGTTATTACAAATAATCTACTTTGTAAAGGGTTGGAGCTAACTGAGGATAAATTTGTGAAATGACTGGTATATTGCCTGATACATTACAGGCATTCCATAAATGGTGGTGGTGGTTATTATTAAATAATACCCAACATATGAAGAAATCTGTGATATCAGTGAAGAGTGATAAACACTTTGTTTATAATGGATACTGGATATTTTCTACTGTTATTAACACAGGTTATTCCATTCCTTCTTGAATATTAGTTGTAATATACACAATTTTGTATCTGTGGCACTGAACCTCACAGTTTATCATCTGAAACAAAAAAATACTGAAAAATAATATACTGAGCTATCTGTTTCAACCTCCGTAGTAACACGTTACATTTATTTTTGTCAGGGCTGTGACTGATTTTGACCAAACCTACCATTATAAGTAAAGGTACTTACTATAACTTATCTTAAGGTTTATGGTCTGATCTTCCACTCTGAGAAGAAAAGCACAGCTGATAAAAGTATTCAAGTGACTTCATCTTTTCACTTTGACACTTTTCAATAAAGTTGGCTCATGGGGATATAAATTACTGTACTAAGATCAAGAATTCATAGAACTCCTCGTTCAAAAGTTAAGCTGCCTTCCATGCACCTGTTCCCTCTGAAAGGACTTAATGTCAGCAAGAAATAAACTTCTCTTGTGTTAAAAAAAAAAAAAAAGTTAAGCTGCCTTCCTTGATTTTGTAATTTAAGGAAATTTTTACTTTACATTTTACTTTATTTTTTACTTTTATTTTACTTCACTTCACTTCACTTTATCGGCTGTGCCGCATGGCATGCGGGATCTTAGTTCCCCAACCAATCGAACCCATGCCCCCTGCAGTGGAAGCTCGGAGTCCTAACCAATGGACCACCAGGGAAGTCCCTTTTTAAAATAAATAAATAAATAAATCCCTTTAAAGTAGATCTTAAATAATAATGTTTTTCAAATATAATAATGCTTTAATAGTACACTGACAGTTCTTACCAGCTCGAATATGATTCAGTGAAGCCAACATCCTCAACATGAAAGAGGCTGGAACGGTAATGGTATTTCTAGTCTCTTCCAGCATGAGTTCATTTCGAGTTATAACCTATGAGGCAAGTTAAATAACCATGTCAAAGATCACAGGGTAACTGTACCTTTTCCTTAGAGATTAGGAGAACAGTAAAAAATTAGCAGGAATTATTTCATTCTTCATATGTATCTATATATGTCTATATTTCCATCTTAAGGCTACTCAGTGCCAAATAATTACTTTAACTTGCATTCGACAGAGTAAGATCAGAGAACACACTACTCTTTCAACTGGCAGAAAGACAAAGGTCAAACCTTGAGACTACTTAAAACATCCCAGAATTCAATTTATTTTTACTTATAATTTGTTTTCCAGAGCAGTCTACTTTGTGTCAGCTTATTATTTTCCCATCTAGTAGAACCGATACTTATAGTGACAGAGTAGTGTTAAATTATTATCCCTGGGTCACTTGGGTCCCTCAAGAAAAATGTTACCTTGACTGAAAGTAATCTTGAAAAATAAACCTTTGGATAAGAGTTACCAATGAATTGTGTCTTAAGTACCAAGAATTGGACTAAATGAACATCCATGAACATCTAGGGAGCTAAAGTATAATCACAGGCAAAGGAAAAAAGAAAGAGGAAAAACAAAGGTCATGGCAAAGGAAAAATAGGAAGAAAGAAAGGAAAGCATGAGAGGAAGAAAAAGATGCTAACCTGATCAGCAGTCCCCCAATGATATTACAGTACTTTTTCAACTCATCAGGGTGCCCGACAGGGCCCTTTACAACCATGCCCCAACCTAGCTTTTTAGTCCAACTGAGCTGCTTTCGTATGTGTCCTCTAGGTTTCAGCACACTGGTGGTTCATTTACCTTACAGTAACTTGAAACACACTGATCCTTCTGTCTCAAATGTTCCTTTGATCCTTGTATGCCTAGTAAACTCAGTCCAATTCTTATTTCCTCTGTGAAGACCTTCCCATCCCATCTATTACATTTGCAGGCATGGCTGTTCCTTTCTCCGGGCTTCCAAAACACTATGCGTACATCTCTGACACTGAGCACACTATATTCTAGCTGTTTATATGTCTGTTTTTTTCCACTAGTCTTTAAGTTCTGAAGGAAGGGTTTATCTTTTTAAATTCAGCACTGTGCCTGACATACACCAAGTGTTGTATATATGTCTATTAAATGAGTAAAAGTATACGTGGGAATTTCACTGTGAACTGTCAACCTTGGTCTAGAGAACTAGTTTTCCAACTCATTAATATTTTTAGCAATGAACTCTTATTGTATTGTTTTAAGAGGGGGTAGTATCAACCTTAGTTGCACTCCCCTCCCCACAGAAGTTCAACAATTAGTTAGTAGCTGATTAATGCAATGGATCCTTATTTTCATAAGAAATCTTATATGGAAACCCAAAAATGAAAACCGTCATTGCAGTTGGGAAGGAAATGCCCAGAGTTTAGCTTTCATATCATCCATCTTCCTGCTTCCAATCCTGTAAAAGAAACTAGAGCTTCAGAGAATTCAGTTTGAAAACTAGTGATGTAACAGTAGCTTCAGAAGCTGAAGAAATCTTAAAATATAATCATAAGGGAAAAGAGTCTCCAATCATTTGTTCTGCTACCTATTTGGCTATGATTATGGAGAACAGCTACAGTAAAACTATTTTCTTAAAAGGACACAGTGTTTTTTTTAATGATTCTTCATTGCAATAAGTACAAATAGTCAACCTATTTTTCTTAAACTACAATATACTATATCTGTTACTACCAATAATCAATATTCTACTTATCCAAATAATATTCCAATTTTTACCTCTCTAGTATTGTGGGCATGTTTTATTCTTGACTTTTCGTTTTCTTAAAATTTGATCTCATTAAATGAATTAACTTGTTTTATGTTACCAACTAATAACAAAATGAGATGCTTTGATTCTTCTTAAAACAGCAGTTCAGGAACAAAGTGACATATGTTCTGTAATAAGTATAATAAAAATCTTACTTCATCAGCAAGTTTTCGGTTAAAAATCCTTGACTCTTCTAGTGGTGACCAGATCTTTATGTCATAATCTATGCCAGACGAGGCTAGAACTAGAAATAAAATGTTCACATTAATATAAAGCTTAGAAATATGCCATTAACTCATGTAAACTTATAATGTATATATGCATGTTTGTATATGTTCAGCAAAATTGAGTTAGAATGGAAATTGTACTGATACCTTTAATTGTTAACTGAGAATATTATTTTGAAGATTTCCTAAAAGTTACTCTAGAACACAATTTTAAGACCATCTTGAAATCACTCATTTTTTTCTTATTTACTGCTCTTTTATGAGAAACATGGGCAATTTCAAATATAAGGCAAGAACAAGCCAATGCTCCTTTGTTCTGGTAAATTAATTCAGACATGGGAAGACTGTAAAAGGCTTGGACGTTCAATTTGGTTAAGTAGTGAAAAGTTCAATCAGCCAAACCTCTTACAGCTGACAAAACTTAGAAGCATTCTTAGGAGTATAAACTCTTTAACCTATTTTCCCATATTTTCTGCCAAAAGCAGGTTATAAGTGTTTTTTGTTTTAAACCCCAAATAGCAATACTTGACCCTAGTGGCTGCCTACTAGGATAATTTGGATTATTTTTATATTAACAACTAGAAAAAAGTTGAAGCTGATTAATCATACTAATGATTTCTAGACCTTGCCTTATAAAAGGTCATCTTACTTGGGTCAAATGGGTGTGGCTGCAGGCAGTTTACCACGTGATTATCAGCTTCCAGAAGCATTAAATGCTCAGCAGTGTGACGATCCCAGATGAAGATATGGCCACAGTCGGAACCACTCATTACAAAGTTAGCACCCCAGAAATTGGCTTCTTTTATCTAAGGGTTAAAAAAAAGGAAATGATAAGAGAATTCAAAGTTATTAAAAAAGATTTATTCTATTCTCAAGTTAAAACAACTAATTGGCTCAGGAAATAAAAAACTGAAGAGAGCCTTTGTCTTCTAGTATATTGAAATCATGATAGAAATTTATCAGCAGGGATAAAGTGGCAGTAAGTAATGAAAAATCCCCCATGAAGATAGGGATTTGCTTTGTTCAATGCTGTATTTATAGTGCCTGAAACAGTACTTGGCACACAGTAGGTGCTGAGTTAATAACTGCTAAATGAATGAATGGGATTTCTGCGTTTTGAACGGTATAATGGAAACATATATATATGTTTTTTGTTTTTTGCTTTTTGTTTTTTGCGGTACGCGGGCCTCTCACTGTTGTGGCCTCTCCCATTGCGGAGCACAGGCTCCGGACGCGCAGGCTCAGCGGCCATGGCTCACGGGCTCCGCAGCATGTGGGATCTTCCCGGACCGGGGCACGAACCCGTGTCCCCCTGCATCGGCAGGCGGACTCTCAACCACTGTGCCACCAGGGAAGCCCTATATGTTATTGAACTTTCCAAAAACGGTTCCATTTTAGCTTTTACAAGATAATAAAAACAATTCATAGAAAAAAATGAATTGTTCCCTCCTGTATCTTGCTTTATGCCCCAAACCAAAAAGTACCAATCTTTTTATTAGCTATTAGAAGCTCTCACAATCAAGAAGGAAAGATATAAATATTTACTTTCATGAAGCAATGAGACAGGATATGTTAGAATGGTTATGATGGAATTTTTCAGCAGATGCACATGAATGAACCATCAAAAATCTTTGTACGGGCTTCCCTGGTGGCGCAGTGGTTGGGAGTCCGCCTGCCGATGCAGGGGACGCGGGTTCGTGCCCCGGTCCGGGAAGATCCCACGTGCCGCGGAGAGGCTGGGCCCGTGAGCCGTGGCCGCTGCGCCTGCGCGTCCGGAGCCTGTGCTCCGCGACGGGAGAGGCCGCAACAGTGAGAGGCCTGCGTACCGCAAAAAAAAAAAAAAAAAATCTTTGTACTTCATATCAGAATTTCTGAAATCATTTTATGTGCAGCTGCTACTTTGCTATTTTTGGCAAAGCAAAGGAGAGGAGCCAATTTTGTTGTTACTTGAAACTACAATACTTTTATATTTACTTGTCTTCTTTTTTTTTCCATTCCTATCCCTAATTATTTACCTCCAAAATTTTAACCAGCAAAATGCAAGAAATATAAATTGGTTACTTATATTAATAATGAGTATGCTTTCCAGAATGATTAAATTATTACTACCAATGATGTCTATAGAGACAGCTAATTATTTCCCCATCCCAAAGTTACTTTTTGCCTTGACTCTAAAGAAAGCAGATTAAAACTGATTCTGTAGATATTTTTTGATAACTCAATGAATATATGAGAACACTTTCTAGGTATGAATGGTTCGGAGTTAACAGTTATGTTAATCATCTCATAAGATTCTCTTAGTAAATAGTTAATATTGCATTTGGTATATAGACTTCTGAGTTATAAAAACTTGAAATGATCTTAGAGATCATCTGGTCTATTCTTATTTCATAGATGAGGAAATTAAAGTCTAGAAAGACAAGGTGACTAAAACAAATCTTTACTTGTCAATCTTGAAAAGATTTATGATTATAATCTGACTGTATTTTGCAAAGAACCTGGATTTCATGTATCCAAATCTTTCTCTCCAAAACCAACAAAGGGCACTATTATGAACTAAAAAAATCTACTAGGAAAGTAGACAACAAGTGTGAGAGAGCAAAGAAGAAGCAATGGTTACTTGTACAAGCTAAAATTTTTTAAATTCTACGATAGTTCCTCAGTAGGGTAGAGTTTTCTTATAAAAAATGATGGTCTTTCACAATATATTATAGGACGAAAAGAACTATGTTTGGGTAAAGAGATAACTGTGAAGATGCAATAATATATTGGAATCACACTGGCATATATGAAAATAATCATTATGGAAAAAAATTCATATTACGAAATTGCAGTTCTTCCAAAGAATGTCATGAGTATATGGTACCATTGTCCTGGAGTTGCGATGGCCCTTATAAACCATCTTTACTAGTGGCCTTCTAATGTTCAAGGTATCCAATTCCTCCATTTCTTTTCTTTCTTTTCTCCGCCTGAAGAACTCCTGAATTCGGGCAACAGCAGAGCGTCTATGAATTACATATTATTAAAAAAAACAGAAATAAGTAAAAAACATTCACAGGACACTATAGAATGAAAATAAGCAACATTAAAATACGGTAAAGTCTAGAAAACATTTAAACTAAACATTATGTCAATAAGGCATCCCCAACCAAAAGCATAAAGAGGCAGACACAACAGTGAGACTACATCAGACTAGTTGAGTTACTAAAACAAAATGTTTTAGTTAAGAGATCACTTAGAAATTTGGTACTGGTTGAGAGAGTAAAGGAAATAGCATGCGGCACACTTTTTAAACGGCTGTTTTATAAAAACATAATACAGACAAAATTAATATGCAATTTACTACAAATAAAACAAAACCTATTCAATATTATTTGTCCTCTCCATATTAGGAAATGTAAAGGCATAAAGAGAAACCAAAAGAAGAAACTAACATATAATTTCAGTGGATAAACTTATGTTTTGAGATTTTGTTTAAAGATGTTTGTTCTCAGCAAAGAACAGACTAGTCAAGAAAAACAATATTAATATACATGAATAAAACAAGGACCTTCAAATAGAATCTATTCTATATGAACTCCATATTAGAGTACAGATTTAGAGCTATAAGGCTGATTTTACTCTCCTAAGAACTGAGTTGGTCACAAAACTAGAGAAGAACAATGGACTCTTTAAGACTGATTTAATTATTAGAAGGAAATTTTCCTAACACATGTTACTGAATAACTTTGTTAGTTTGAACTTCTTATTTAAAACATTATGGGCTTCCCTGGTGGCGCAGTGGTTGAGAGTCCACCTGCTGATGCAGGGGACACGGGTTCGTGCCCCGGTCCGGGAGGGTCCCACATGACACGGGCCCATGAGCCATGGCTGCTGAGCCTGCGAGTCCGGAGCCTGTGCTCCTCAACGAGAGAGGACACAATAGTGCAAGGCCCAAGTACCGCAAAAAAATAATAATAATAATAAATTAAATAAAACATTATATTTTGCCATATAATAGACCAAAACTCCAAAATATATAAAGTGTCCACAAATCAGTATGAAAAATGAACACTATAATAGAAAAAAGGTAAAGAACATGAATAGGGAAATTATAGAAGAGACTTAATAAATATACAAAAGGATGCCCAGCCTCACTAATATTAAGATAAAAATAAAAACAAATTGATCTTTTTGTATGTCTATCAGATTAAAAAATTTTTTACATCTATCAGAGTGGCAAGAATACAGGAAAATAGGCACTACTGGTAAGAGTTTGAAAGTTTTATATATAAAAAAGTGCACTCTTTTGTTGTAAACTTTGGGTGTGTGTGTGTGGTACGCGGGCCTCTCACTGTTGTGGCCTCTCCCGTTGCGGAGCACAGGCTCCGGACGCACAGGCTCAGTGGCCATGGCTCACGGGCCCAGCCACTCCGCGGCATGGGGGATCCTCCCAGACCAGGGCACGAACCCGTGTCCCCTGCATCAGCAGGCGGATTCTCAACCACTGCCCACCAGGGAAGCCCCTGTTGTAAACTTTTGACTGAAGTAGAACATATTCAGGAAGGTATAAAATCATAAATGTGTAGCTCAATGCATTTTTGCAAAATAGCCCCATGTAACCAGTACCAATATGAGAGACAGAAAATAAACAGAATTCCAGGAGAGATAGAGAATAAATAGAATTCCAGAAGTCTCTCTATGCTCCATTCCCATTATTACGCTCCCCTTATAGGAAACCACTATTCTGACTTCTAACATGATGGATTAATTTTGCCTGTTTGTGAACATTAACTAAATGGAATCATACAAAATATATTTTGTGTCTAGCTTCTTTACCTCAATATTACATTTGTAAGATTCATCCATATTGTTGAATTTAGCTATAGTTCATTCATCCTCTTTGCTGTAGAGTACTACTTTGTATAAATACATTATAATTTACTTTTTCCATTCAACTGTTGGTAAACATTGGGTTGTTTACAGGTTTTGATTACTGAAATAGTGCTTTGGCAAACATATGTACATATTTCTGTTGACTATATATCCAGGAGTGGAATTGCTGGACCACAGTATGTGCATATGGTCAGCTTTAACAGATACTCCCAAACAATTTTCCAAAGTGGTTACAGCAATTTATAATACCACTGGCAATATATTAGTGTTCCAGTACAATATATTTTTGAAGAGAAATTAAATAATATCCATTAAAATTTAAAACATGTATTTGCTTTGATGTAGCAATTTCATCTTTTAAAAATGTATGCTGTAGAAAAATGAATATGCAAATATATATATATATACACACAATATATACAGACACACACACATATATATTCACTGCAGTACTTTGAGAAACACTGGAAATAATCTAAATGTCTTATACATAGAAAGGTTAAATAAATTATGGCACATTCGTACATTGGAATACTTATGCCACCATTAAAAACAAGAAAGATCCATAAGCAAGAACATGAAAAATGTCAGCATTATCCTACTGAATCTACAACATAGGTTAAAAAATAATTCATAGGGGAAAAATTTATATATATACATAGAGTCTAGAAAACCAGACACTAAATTGTTAATAACACTTTCTAAAACAATTACAGAACAATTATGTTGTCTTATAATAAAAAGGTATTTTCTTTTTCATAAAATGGTATCATAAATTCTGTAGGCTTATTTAAAAAGTGTTTAAAAAACTTTATCCTATGCTATATATATGTTTTAAAAAAAAGGGTCCAGAATTTTAAGTTAGATATCATTAGAAACTACCACACAGAAAGCTGACATGTTTAGTTTACTCTGATTATCTCTTTCTGATTGGGAAGTGATAAATGGGAGGGGCTGAGAGTTCAAATGTTCTCAAAAGAAACATAATTAGTATGATTGAAACTCTTTTTTCTAAAGTGGAAGAGAAAAGGACACTCAATCAGTTAAAAATACGTGATTAACAGGAAATCAATAAAGAAAAAGCTCTTGCTAAGAAAGAGTATCTAGAAACTAACACAACATTGTAAATCAACTATACTTCTATAAAATAAATAAATAAATAAATAAAAGAGTATCAGGTAGTAGAGGAAATAGAAAGAATCCTGCTGATAAACCGAAGGCCTTGGGAGTTATAAATGGAAAAAGAAACTATATGACAAATTAAGAATTAGACAAAAGCTCAAATCATTTAGAACAAGGTATTTGGACAAAATTAAAGTTGAATGAGTAATGAGATGATAGTAATTAACAATTGATGGTACCAAATCATAAGTATTCATTTCACTTAAAAGTTTGCTGTGGAATATGGTCTAATTTACTGCTTAATGTTTGTTTGGCTTAACAATCCTGATAAAGAATAATTGTGAAAAACAGATCTCAAGCTATGCAGTTTGTATTGTACAGTTTAGATAAAAGATTAGGGCACCTACCACTATTTCGCTGTAGGAAAATGACCTAAAACAGAAAAAAAAGCTTCAAGTACACAAATTTCAAATTAGATGATAAAAAGTGACAGTAAATTCTATACTTGTATATATAGTCAGGTGATGTCCAACACAGCAAACAGTTCTAAAAGAGATGAATAAACTTAGAATGAATACATTGAGGGGAATTCCCTGGCAGTCCAATGGTTAGGACTCCGCACTTTCACTGCCAAGGGCCTGGGTTCAGTCCCTGGCCAGGGAACTAATATCCCTCTGGCTGTGTGGCCAAAGAAAAAAAAATTACACACTGAAACCACTTTCCTAGAGGATATTTCATAAAAAACACCAAAAGAATATAAGATGTTGAAAATAATAAATTTGTAATTTCTTACTTTGCAAATTTAATCAAATTAAAATTAAAATGATACATACATATGAAGAACACCAATCAGCAAATAACTATTTATTAAAAGCCTACTGTTTGCAAACTTGTTTTTGAGAATATTAGTTATTAATTCTTTTATATACATGATAGCTTATGTTAACTTGGCACACAATTTAAAATTCATAAAAGACATTATAAAGTTCAGTAAGCATGGAAAATTTCAGAAGTAAACAATAAATAAAGAGTTACATTCCAACCCAATGGAGGAAAAAAAATGAAAAAACAAAACAACAGCAAAAAGATAAAAATCTTAATCCTGAAAAACACAGGAAAGTTTAAAAAAATTAGGTAAAACAGGATAATTAGAAATAAAAAGTTGGAAACAAGTCCAAAAGTAGCCATGATAATAATAAAGAGACTAAATTCACCAATGGAGAAAAATGAGATTGTCTCAGACATACCTAAAGTATTACAACAAGGAAAGATTTCAGGGAAAAGGATATTGTGCAAATGCTAATCATATGAAAGGTGGCATAGCTACAGTAATATCAGACAAAACAGACTAAGATTAAAAAGTAGCATTAAAGGTAGAGAGGATTACTACATATATAGTAAGTTCAGTTTACCAGGAAGATATAACAATTTAACATATAAGCACACAATTAAAAGCCTCAAACTTCATTAAAAAAGAAAATGACAGAACTACAAGGAGAATTAGATACATACACCATTTTAATGATTTCAATACATCTCTATCACTATTTTATAAGTCAAGCTAGCAAAAAATATGGATAATATGAACATCAAATTAACAGTCTTAATCGAATGGTCACATATAAAATTCTACATTAAAAATTAAAGTCATATGCTTTTCAAGCACACATGGAACATTTACAAATTTATCATGTACAAGGCCACAAAGCCACTTTCTACAAATTTCAAAGTATGGGTCTAAACCAACCATGTTCTCTGACCACAAATTAGATGTTAATAAAAAAAAGCTGAATGTATACAATTAAAGAAGTTTGAAAAAGAACCACAAAGGAATCTCAAATAATATACAAGGAAGGAAATAATAAAGAGAGAAGAAAAGTAGAAATATAAAACAAAGGGGTTAACAAATATGAGAGAAATCAACAAAGCCAAAAGTTGTTTCTTTTTCTTTTTCTTTTTGGCTGTGCCACACGGCTTGCCAGATCTTAGTTCCCTGACCAGGATAATGGAGAAAAAATTAAGGAGGTTCAAAGAAATAATGTTATGAATAAAAAGGTGGCTATAACTAAAGACACAGCAGAAATTAAAAAGACAATAAAAATACCATAATAAATTTGAAAAGTTAGATGAATTGACAAATTGAAAAATATCACCTAAAACTGACTAAAGAACAGAGTTGAAATAGTCCTGTAATTATTAAAGAATCAAAATAATACTTGAAAACCATACCCCAAAGAAAATACCAGTTCCAGACAGTTTTATAAGTAGGGTCTACTAAATTTTCAAAGAAAAGATCATTCCAATCTTATACAAACTCTGCCAGAGAAAAGAAAAAGAGGAAATATTCTTCTACTCATTCTCTGAGGCTAATGTAACTTTTTACCAAAAAAAGGGTCATGAGACTATAAGAAAGGAAATCCAGTCAGAATATAGATGCAAAAGTCCTCACAAAATATTAGCAAACTAAATCCAACATGTCCAAATGATAATCTATCATGACCAAGTTAGATTTATCTCAGGAGTATAGATTGTTTAATCTGCTTCCACATGCAAGGAGCTTGAAGGTTCCCACTTTGCAGCTAATAAGTAAAAGCTGAATGGACTGAAAAATCAACAACTCTTCTTGGACCCCTAAGAGAGAGGAGGACACCAGGCATCACAGAACTCTAGAATGCGTCCCCTCCCCCACACATCACCACATTACTAAAGGCCTATGTACCGCAGTTCCTATTACCTAGTACATCATATACAGCTATGGAAAAAAAAATTACAAGGCATAGGAAAAGGCAAAAAACACAATCTGAAGAGACAGCATCAGAATGAGATATGGCAGGGATGTTGGAATTCTCAGACCAGGAATTTTTTTTTTTTTTTTTTTTTGCGGTACGCGGGCCTCTCACTGCTGTGGCCTCTCCCATTGCAGAGCACAGGCTCCGGACGCGCAGGCCCAGCGGCCATGGCTCATGGGCCTAGCCACTCCGCGGCACGTGGGATCCTCCCAGACCAGGGCATGAACCCACGTCTCCTGCCTCAGCAGGCGGACTCTCAACCACTGCACCGCCAGGGAAGCTCTATTTTTTTTATTTTTATTTTTTTAAACGTCTTTATTGGAGTATAATTGCTTTACAATGGTGTGTTAGTTTTTGCTTTATAACAAAGTGAATCAGCTATACATATACATATATCCCCACATCTCCTCCCTCTTGCGACAGACCAGGAATTTAAAACAACTATGATTCAGGACTTCCCTGGCAGTCCAGTGGTTAAGACTCTGCACTTCCCATGCAGGGGGTGCGGGTTTGATCCCTGGTCGGGGAACTGAGATCCCACATGCTGCACCACGTGGACAAAGAAAAAAAAAAAAAAAAAAAAAAAAGATCCTTCCTGCCATCAGCATCCTCAGACCTCCCTTGTCCCCCAGACTATTGCAACAGCTCTGAAAGCTTCCTGACCTCTCCCAATGCCAGCCAGCTTATAAAGCCTCCTCCCCCAGCAATTGGGAAATTTCTCTTCAGGGCTCTCATTCCCCTTTAAAAGAATAAAAAAATATATAAAACAACTATGATTAATATGCTAAGGGCTCTCTAACTGATAGACAGCATGCAAGAATAGATGGGCAATGTAAGCAGAGAGATGAAAATCCTAAGAAAGAAATAAAAAGAAATGCAAGAGATCAAAAACACTGGAACAGAACACAGACTACCTTTGACAGGCTTATTAGTAGACTGGACATGGCTGAGAAAAGAATCTTTGAGCTAAAGCCTACATCAACAGAATCCTTTAAAACCAAAAAGCAAAGAGAGCAAAGATTGAAAAAAACAAACAATATCCAAGGACTGTGGGATAACTATCAATACAAAAAGTGTAACATAGGCATATCAGAGTGAGAAGAAAGGAACAGATGAGATATTTGAAACAATAATGACTGAGAATTTCCCCAAATTAATGTGAGACACCAAACCACAGATCCAGGAAGCTCAGAGAACACCTTGCAGGATAAATGCCAAAAAAGAACTATACTTTGGCATATCACTTTCAAAATATGAAAATCAAAGATAAAGAAAAAATCCTGAAAGAAGTCTGAGGAAAAAAAAAATCATACTTATAAAGGAATAAAGATAAGAATCACATCCTACTTCTCCTCAGAAACCATGAAACAAAAAGAGAATAGAGTGAAATAATTAAAGTGTTGAGAGAAAAAAACAAAACAAAACCACCAACCTAGAATTCTGTACAATGGAAAATTATCCTTCTGAAGTGAATGAGAATAAAGTCTTTCTCAAACAAAAACCAAAGAAATTTGTTGCCAGTAGACTTGCCTTGCAAGAGAAGTTCTTTAGAGAGAAGGAAAATAATAAAATAATAAAGGTCAGAAACATGAACTGACATAAACAACAGAAGGGCATCAAAGAAGAAATGAGTGAAGGTAAAATAAAAACTTTTAATTTTCTTATTCTAACAAATAACACTTTGTTCAAAATAATAATAGCAACAAGCATTCCATTATCTATGTGCATATATATGTATATATATGCTTATGTATGCTTAAAGTGAAATGATTTACAGCTATGATACAAGGCACAGAAAGAAGGAATTAGGATTTTGTTATTATAAGGTAGTCAGACTACTTATGAAGCAGTATAGTGTTATTTGAATTAGCTGTAAATTTATATTGCAAACTCTAGGGTAACCACTAACAGAGGTAAAAAAAGAAGTACAAATGCTATGCTAAGAAAGGAGAGAAAATGGAATCATATAAAATGCTGAATTAAAACCACAAAAGGTGACCTTCGAGAAGGCAGAAGATTAAGACATGGAGATCACCTTCCTCCCCACAAATACATCAGAAATACATCTACATGTAGAACAACTCCTACAGAACACCTACTGAACACTGGCAGAAGACCTCAGACTTCCCAAAAGGCAAGAAACTCCCCACGTACCTGGGCAGGGCAAAAGAAAAAAGAAAAAACAGAGACAAAAGAATAGGGACGGGACCTGCACCAGTGGGAGGGAGCTGTGAAGGAGGAAAGGTTTCCACAACTAGGAAGCCCCTTTGTGGGCAGAGAATGTGGGTGGCAGAGGGGGGAAGCTTCGGAGCCACGGAGGAGAGCGCAGCAACAGGGGGTGCAGAGGGCAAAGTGGAGAGATTCCCACACAGAGGATTGGTGCCGAACAGCACTCACGAGCCTGAGAGGTTTGTCTGCTTACTGTCCAGGGAAGGTGGGGTCTGGGAGCTGAGGCTCAGGCATCGGAGGTAAGATCCCAGGGACAGGACTGGGGTTGGCTGCGTGAACACAGCCTGAAGGGGGCTAGTGCGCCACAGCTAACCAGGAGGAAGTCTGGGAAAAAGTCTGGAACTGCCTAAGAGGCAAGAGACCATTGTTTCAGGGTGTGTGAGGAGAGGGGATTCAGAGGACCGCCTAAACGAGCTCCAGAGATGGGCGCAAGCAGCAGCTATCAGCACGGACACCAGGGATGGGCATGAGATGCTAAGAAGCCTGTGTGCAAGCACAGGTCACTATCCACACCTCCACTCCCGGGAGTCTGTGCAGCCCCCCACTACCAAGGTTCCGTGATCCAGGGCCAACTTCTCTGGGAAAATGCATGGCACACCTCAGGCTGTTGCAACGTCACAACAGCCTTTGCAGCCCCGGGCTCGTCCCACATTCCGTACCCCTCCCTTCCCGCCCCCCCTCCCCCCGGGCTGAGTGAGTCTGAGCCCCCTAATCAGCTGCTACTTTAACCCTGTCCTGTCTGAGCGAAGAACAGACGCCCTCAGGTGACCTACACGCAGAGGCGGGGCCAAATCCAAAGCTGAACTCCAGCAGCTGTGCGAACAAAGAAGAGAAAGGGAAACCTCTCCCAGCAGCCTCAGGAGCAGCGGATTAAATCTCCACAATCAACTTGATGTACCCTGCATCTCTGGAATAGCTGAATAGGCAACAAATCATCCCAGAATTGAGGTGGTGGACTTTGGGAGCAACAATATATTTTTTTTTCCTTTTTCTCTTTTTGTGAGTGTATATGTGTATGCTGCTGTGTGTGATTTTGTCTGCGTAGCTTTGCTTTTACCATTTGTCCTGGGGTCTGTCCGTTTTTTTGTTTCTTTTTTTTTTAGCATAGTTTTTAGAGCTTGTTATCATTGGTGGATTTGTTTTTTGGCTTGGTTGCTCTCTTCTTTTTTTTTCTTACTTTTTAATATGTTTTTATTTTTAATAATTATATTTTATTTTTATAACTTTATTTTATTTTTCTCTTTCTTTCTTTCTTTCTTTTTTTCTCCCTTTTCTTCTGAGCCGTGTGGCTGACAGGGTCTTGGTACTCCGGCCGCGTGTCAGGCCTGTGCCTCTGAGGTGGGAGAACTGAGTTCAGGACATTGGTCCACCAGAGGCCTCCCAGCTCCTTGTAATATCAAACAGCGAAAGCTCTCCCAGAGATCCCCATCTCAATGCTAAGACCCAGCTCCACTCAAGGACCAGCAAGGGGCTTCCCTGGTGGCGCAGTGGTTGAGAGTCCGCCTGCCGATGCAGGAGACGTGGGTTCGTGCCCCGGTCCGGGGGGATCCCACGTGCCGTGGAGCGGCTGGGCCCGTGAGCCATGGCCGCTGGGCCTGTGCGTCCGGAGCCTGTGTTCCGCAACGGGAGGGGCCGCGGCGGTGAGAGGCCCGCATACCGCAAAAAAAAAAAAAAAAAAAAAAAAAAAAAGGACCAGCAAGCTACAGTGCTGGACACCCTATGCCAAACAACTAGCAAGACAGGAACACAACCCCCACATATTAGCAGAGAGGCTGCCTAAAATCATAATAAGGTCACAGACACCACAAAACACATGACTGGACACAGACCTGCCCACCAGAAAGACAAGATCCAGCCTCATCCACCAGAACACAGGAACTAGTCCCTCCACCAGGAAGGTTACACAACCCACTGAACCATCCTTAGCCACTGGGTGCAGACACCAAAAACAACAGGAACTACAAACCTGTAGCCTGCGAAAAGGAGACACCAAACACAGTAAGATAAGCAAAATGAGAAGACAGAGAAACACACAGCAGATGAAGGAGCAAGGTAAAAACCCACCAGACCAAACAAATGAAGAGGAAATAGGCAGTCTCCCTAAAAAAGAATTCAGAGTAATGACAGTAAAGATGATCTGAAATCTTGGAAACAGAATGGAGAAAATATAAGAAATGTTTAACAAGGAACCTGACGAACTAAAGGGCAAACAAACAATGATGAACAACACAATAAATGAAATTAAAAATTCTCAAGAAGGAATCAATAGCAGAATAACTGAGGTAGAAGAACAGATAAGTGACCTGGAAGATAAAATAGTGGAAATAACAACTGCAGAGCAGAATAAAGAAAAAAGAATGCAAAGAATTGAGAACAGTCTCAGAGACCTATGGGACAACATTAAACGCCACCAACATTCGAATTACAGGGGTCCCAGAAGAAGAAGAGAAAAAGAAAGGGACTGAGAAAATACTTGAAGAGATTATAGTTGAAAACTTCCCTAATATGGGAAAGGAAATAGTTAATCAAGTCCAGGAATTGCAGAGACTCCCATACAGGATAAATCCAAGGAGAAACATGACAAGACACATATTAACCAAACTATCAAAAATTAAAAACAAAGAAAAAATATAAAAAGCAGCAAAGGAAAAACAACAAATAACATATAAGGGAATCTCCATAAGGTTAACAGCTGATCTTTCAACAGAAACTCTGCAAGCAAGAAGGGAGCGGCAGGACATATTTAAAGGGATGAAAGGGAAAAATCTACAACCAAGATTACTCTACCCAGAAAGGATCTCATTCAGATTTGACAGAGGAATTAAACCTTTACAGACAAGCAAAAGCTAAGAGAATTCAGCACCACCAAACCAGCTTTACAAGAAATGCTAAAGGAACTTCTCTAGGCAGGAAACAGAAGAGAAGGAAAACACCTACAATAAAAAACCCAAAACAATTAAGAAAATAGTAATAGGAACATACATATCGATAATTACCTTAAATGTAAATGATTAAATGTTCCAACCAAAAGATACAGACTGGCTGAATGAATACAAAATCAAGACCTGTATATATGCTGTCTACAAGAGATCCACTTCAGACCTAGGGACACAGACAGAATGAAAGTGAGGGGATGGAAAAAGATATTCCATGCAAATGGAAATCAAAAGAAAGCTGGAGTAGCAATTTTCATGTCAGACAAAATGCACTTTAAAATAAACACTAGTACAAGAGACAAAGAAGGACACTACATAATGATCAAGGGATTGATCCAAGAAGATGTAACAATTGTAAATATTTATGCACCCAACATAGGAGCACCTCAAAACATAAGGCAAACGCTAACAGCCATAAAAGGGGAAATCGACAGTAACAAAATTATAGTAGGGGGCTTTAACACCTCACTTTCACCAATGGACAGATCATCCAAAATGAAAATAAACAAGGAAACACAAGCTTTAAATGATACATTAAACAAGATGGACTTAACTGATATTTATAGGACATTCCATCGAAAAACAACAGAATATACTTTCTTCTCAAGTAGCCATGGAACATTCTCCAGGATAGATCATATCTTGGGTCACAAGTCAAGCCTTGATAAATTTAAGAAAACTGAAATCGTATGAAGTATCTTCCGACCACAACGCCATGAGATTAGATATCAATTACAGGAAAAAATCTGTAAAAAATACAAACAGATGGAGGCTAAACAATACACTACTTAATAACCAAGAGATCACTGAAGAAATCAAAGAGGAAACCAAAAAATACCTAGAAACAAATGACAATGAAAACACGACAACCCAAAACCTATGGGATGCAGCAAAAGCAGTTCTAAGAGGGAAGTTTATAGCAATATAATCTTACTTTAAGAAACAAGAAACCTCTCAAACAAACAAGGTAACCTTACACCTAAAGCAATGAGAGAAAGAACAAAAAAACCCCGAAGTTAGCAGAAGGAAAGAAATCATAAAGATCAGATCAGAAATAAATGAAAAAGAAATGAAGGAAACAATAGCAAAGATCAATAAAACTAAAAGATGGTTCTTTGAGAAGATAAGCAAAATTGATAAACCATTAGCCAGACTCATCAAGAAAAAAAGGGAGAAGACTCAAATCAATAGAATTAGAAATGAAAAAGGAGAAGTAACAACTGACGCTGCAGAAATACAAAGGAGCATGAGAGATTACTACAAGCAACCCTATGCCAATAAATGGACAACCTGGAAGAAGTGGACGAATTCTTAGAAAAGCACAACCTGCCGAGACTGAACCAGGAAGAAATAGAAAATATAAACAGGCCAATCACAAGCACTGAAATTGAGACTGTGATTAAAAATCTTTCAACAAACAAAAGCCCAGGACCAGATGGCTTCACAGGCAAATTCTATCAAACATTTAGAGAAGAGCTAACACCTATCCTTCTCAAACTCTTCCAGAACACAGGAGAGGGAGGAACACTCAGGTACTCATTCTACAAGGCCACCATCACCTTGATACCAAAACCAGACAAAGATGTCACAAAGAAAACTACAAGCCAATATCACTGATGAACATAGATGTAAAAATCCTCAACAAAATACTAGCAAACAGAATCCAACAGCACATTATAAGGATCACACACCATGATCAAGTGGGGTTTATCCCAGGAATGCAAGGATTCTTCAATACATGCAAATTAATCAATGTGATACACCATATTAACAAATTGAAGAAAACCATATGATCATCTCGATAGATGCAGAAAAAGCTTTTGACAAAATTCAACACTCATTTATGATAAAAACCTTCCAGAAAGTAGGCACAGAGAGAACTTATCTCAGCATAATAAAGGCCATATATGACAAACTCACAGCCAACACTGTTCTCAATGGTGAAAAACTGAAACCATTTCCACTAAGATCAGGAACAAGACAAGGTTGCCCACTCTCACCACTATTATTCAAGATAGTTTGGGAAGTTTTATCCACAGCAATCAGAGAAGAAAAAGAAATAAAAGGAATCCAAATCAGAAAAGAAGTAAAGCTGTCACTGTTTGCAGATGACATGATACTATACAGAGAGATGCTACCAGTCTGCTTGCCGAGCTAATCAATGAATTTGGTAGAGTAGCAGGATACAAAATTAATGCACAGAAATCTCTTGCATTCCTAGACACTAATGATGAAAAATCTGAACGAGAAATTAAGGAAACATTCCCGTTTACCACCGCAACATAAACGATAAAATACCTAGGAGTAAACCTACCTAAAGAGACAAAAGACCTGTATGCAGAAAACTATAAGATACTGATGAAAGAAATTAAGGATGATACAAACAGATGGAGAGATATACCATGTTCTTGGATTGGAAGAATCAACATTGTGAAAATGACCCTACTACCCAAAGCAGTATACAGATTCAATGCAATCCCTATCAAACTACCAGTGGCATTTTTCACAGAACTAGAAAAAAATTTCATAATTTGTATGGAAACACAAAAGACCCTGAACAGCCTAAGCAATCTTGAGAAAGAAAAATGGAGCTGGAGGAATCAGCCTCCCTGACTTCAGACCGTACTATAAAGCCACAGTAATCAAGACAGTATGGTTCTGGCACAAAAACAGATATACAGATCAATGGAACAGGATAGAAAGCCCAGAGATAAACCCATGCACATACAGTCACCTTATTTTTGATAAAGGAGGCAAGAATATACAATGGAGAAAAGAAAGCCTCTTCAATAAGTGGTGCTGGGAAAACTGGACAGCTACATGTAAAAGAATGAAATTAGAACACTCCCTAACACCATACACAAAAAAAAACTCAAAATGGATTAAAGGCCTAAATGTAAGACCAGACAGTACAAAAAAGAGGAAAACATAAGCAGAACACTCTATGACATACATCACAGCAAGATCCTTTTTGACCCACCTCCTAGAGAAATGGAAATAAAAACAAAAATAAACAAATGGGACCTAATGAAACTTAAAAGCTTGCACAGCAAAGGAAACCATAAACAAGATGAAGAGACAGAATGAGAGAAAATATTTGCAAAGGAAGCAACTGACAAAGGATTAATCTCCAAAATTTACAAGCAGCTCATGCAGCTCAATACCAAAAAAACAAACAACCCAATCCAAAAATGGGCAGAAGACCTAAATAGACATTTCTCCAAAGAAGATATACAGATTGTCAACAAACACATGAAAGAATGCTCAATGTCACTAATCATTAGAAAAATGCAAATCAAAACTACATTGAGGTATCACCTCCCACCAATCAGAATGGCCATCATCAAAAAATCTACAAACAATAAATGCTGGAGAGGGTGTGGAGAAAAGGAACCCTCTTGTACTGTTGGTGGGAATGTACATTGATACAGCCACTATGGAGAACAGTATGGAGGTTCCTTAAAAAACTAAAAATAGGGGCTTCCCTGGTGGGCGGTGGTTGGGAGTTCACCTGCCGATGCAGGGGGCGCGGGTTCGTGCCCCGGTCCAGGAGGATCCCGTATGCCACAGAGCGGCTGGGTCCGTGGGCCGTGGCCACTGAGCCTGTGCGTCCGGAGCCTGTGCTCCACAGTGGGAGAGGCCACAACAGTGAGAGGCCTGCCTAGCACAAACAAACAAACAAACAAACAAACAAACAAAACTAAAAATAGACCTACCATATGACCCAGCAATCCCACTACTGGGCATATACCCTGAGAAAACCATAATTCAAAAAGAGTCATGTACCACAGTGTTCATTGCAGCTCTGTTTACAATAGCCAGGACATGGAAGCAACCTAAGTGTCCATCGACAGATGAATGGATAAAGAAGATGTGGCACATATATACAATGGAATATTACTCAGCTATAAAAAGAGACGATATTGAGTTATTTGTAGTGTGGTGGATGGATCTAGAGTCTGTCACACAGAGTGAAGTAGGTCAGAAAGAGAAAAACAAATATCGTATGCTAACACATATATATGGAAGCTAAAAAAAAAAAATCGTTACGAAGAACCTAGGCGCAGGACAGGAATAAAGACGCAGACGCAGAGAATGGACTTGAGGACACGGGGAGGGGGAAGGGTAAGCTGAGAAGAAGTGAGAGAGAGGCACTGACATATATACACTACCAAATGTAAAACAGATAGCAAGTGGGAAGCAGCCGCATAGCACAGGGAGATCAGCTCAGTGCTTTGTGACCACCTAGAGGGGTGGGATAGGGAGGGTGGGAGGGAGACGTAAGAGGGAGGAGATATGGGGATATATGTATATGTATAGCTGATTCACTTTGTTATAAAGCAGAAACTAACACACCACTGTAAAGCAATTATACTCCAATAAAGATGTTGAAAAAAAAACCCACAAAAAGCAAAAACAGAGTGAAAGACCAGAATAGGAACAAACAACAAGGGCAAGAAATAGAAAACACCAATGAATATGGTAGACATTAATCCAACTATATCAATAATCACTTTGAATGTTAATGTTCTAAATATACTAATGAAAAGACAGATTGTCAGAGTGGATCAAACAATACGACCCAACTATCTGTTGTCTACAAAAAACTCACTTTAAATATAGACTCCCATAGAGTAAAAGTAAATGAATGAAAAAATATATATACCATTCTAACACTAGTCAAAACAAAGCAGGGGTTAACTATAATTCTTTCAGAGGGAGTAGACTTCAAAGTAGGCAAAATTATCAGGGGTAAAAAAGAGCATTACATAATGAATAAAGGAATCAACAACTCTTGAGGAAGACACAACAATCCTTAATGTGCATGTCTAACTACAGAGGGTCAAAATACGTGAGACAAAAACTGATAGAACTGCAAGGAGAAATAGATGAATCCACTATTATAAATGGAGAAAATTAGGCATTGAATATATTACAGTCAACAAAAATATTTAGAGAATACGGAGAAAGACAGGCATTAAACAAACCATCCCTTAAATAAATGTATGATTACATACATACATACATCTGTCCACTCTTCTTTCTCATTTCCCACTGCTATCACCTTAGATTGGACCCCTCATCATCTCTCACCTGGCCTATTGCAATAGCCTCTTACGTCATCTTGCTGTTTTCAATTTTACTCCCTTCCAATCAGCCATCTATGAAGCTGCAAAAATGATCTAAGACATAAATCTGGTTATGTTTCTCCCAAGTTGAAATAATTTCTATATCATCCCACTGCTTAAAGAATTGATTTACTCACTCATTCAACAAATATTTACTGTTTAATGAAAACAGATACGCTGTTAATTTATTTCTTAGAAAATTAAATCAGAATCCCAAACAGCGTACAAACAAAAGAGGCAGCTTATATAAGGACACTTTAACAGTGTATAACCTTTTGCCAAAGATGTTTTTTTTGCTGAATACATACACACTGTGATTGGAATGTAATTTTTTGTTCAAAACTGAATCTCTGTGTCCATTGAACAATTCTCCTATTCTCCCTTATCCCAACCTCTGGCAACTACCATTCTACCTTCTGTTTCTAATGTTTCATCCTGACACTGGTAAAGAGACTGTTACAAACTAAGTGCTTTAAGCACCTTCAACCCTCTAATCAGCCTTTCCAATGTCCTTCCAATTCTCAAAGATGAGAGCTCCAAGGAATATTGGCTTTTCCCAATCCTCCCTCTTAACTGGCTTGGAGAAACATTTCTCCAGATTGGGGAATCTCTTCCAGGCCTGACACCAAAGCCACACTCAGTGCTCAACCCACTACTATAAAACAGCCCCTGCCTAGGAGTGATAAACAATTCAAATAGTGGGGATCTCTAATGAACCTCAAGGGGGTTCCTGTCTCTGAATCTATTCCTTCTTGTTTAGGTGTTTGAGAGATACATGCCCTATTCTCCTTAGTTCCTCTATCCCTCTACCCCTACCCATTTATTAAACTAAGACTTCTTAGAGAAGTATAATGCTGGAATTTATTTCTCCCAAAAGGGAGAAATAATTCTAGAAATTGATAGCAGTCATGAAAGTAACCCACCAGGCGAATTAAATGATCCTTTGACATCTTTTATTTGTTTAGTTTCTAATAGAACTAGAGCAGAGTATTGGAAACACTGACCATTTGTCCCTATTGAATCAACTACCACCTTCCTTATATGAACAAACTGATATTGGCAAAATTCATAGTGCACCTCCCATCAAAATTCAAATAAGCCCTTCAAAACTCTTCCCAGAATTAATCAATATCCTATAAGTATAGAAGCCCTTCAAGGCATAAAACCCATAATAGACGATAACAAGGCTCAAGGTCTCATTACCCTTTATACTAGCCCCTATAACTCTCCCATTTTTCTTGTGAGAAAAAGTAAGGGCCGAGGGTGAAGGTTTGTCCAGGACATCTGAGCTGTAAATAACACTGTCATCCCTTGACACTGTTGTTCCTAACACTCATATGTTACTAACAGCCATTCCTGCCAGAAGCAATTTTTTTTTTTACTGTAATTGATTTATGCAGTGCATTATTTAGTATTCCAGGTGATGAAGCTAGCTAATACCTTTTTGCCTTCACTTCGGAACAAAAAATTTTCACCTGGACAGTAATGCCTCAGCGTTTTACTAAGAGTTCTTATTTATCACAAATTCTGAAGGCTGATCTAGATGATATAAAGTTCCCTAGAAACGTATTTACAAAACAGAAGTAGAGTCACGGATGTAGAAAACAAACTTACGGTTACCAGAGGACAAGGGTGGGGAGGGATAAATTGGGAGACTGCGACTGACATATACACACTACTATATATAAAATGGATAACTAATAAGAACCTGCTGTATAGTACAGGGAACTCTACTCAATACTCTGAATGGCTTATCTGGAAAAATAATCTAAAAAAAAAGAGTAGATATATGTATAACTGATTCAGTCTACTGTACACCTGAAACGATCACAACATTGTAAATCAACTATACTCCAATAAAAATTTAAAAAACAAAACAAAACAGAAAAGTTCCCTAGAGGTTCTACTTTGCAATATGTGGATGATTTGCTTCTTTGCTCTCCTTCTCAAGCCTCCTCAGAGGAAGACAGTATTCACTTACTAAAGCTTTTAGCCTTAAAGGCTTAAAGTTGCCAAAGAAAAACTGCAGTTTGCCCAAACCCAGATTCAATATTTAGGGCATTTGATATCAGAACGAGGGCTAAACCTAGTTCTTGACAGACTTCATGATGTCCTAAGTTTCCCAAAACTCAAAACTTAGTGCCAACTGTGAGGTTTTCTTGGTTTGGTTGGTTGTTGATGAAACTGGATTCCAAATTTCTCTCTTATGGCCAAATTTCTATGTTTTCCTTAACGATAACAACCCCGGCCCAATTTTATGGGAAGAAGGAGACAACATAGCCTTTAAAGGCCTTAAAGGAGAGTTTGATGAACCCACCTGTCTTTGGGCATCCCAATTACCACATCCCCCTTTTTCTTTTTGTATATGAAAAGAAAGGGAATGCCCTTGGGGTGCTGACCCAAAAACATCACCCCATAGGGTATTACAGCCAGCAACTGGACCCTGTGGCACAGGGATACCCCCATTGCCTTAGAGCTATTAAGTCCACTGCCCTTTTGGTTAAGGCTACTGAGAAAATCATTATGGGATCCGCTTTAACCATTTTTGTACCTCAGGCAGTAGACGCTCTCCTGAATTCTCATCACACTCAACATTTCTCTGCCAGCTACCTCACCTCCTGTTAAATCCTTTTGTTAGCTGCCCCTCACATCATTCTTCTATGTTGTAATACCTTATCCTGGCTACTCTTCTCCCCTCCATCATTTTCAAAGTCCCGCACGACTGCTTAGTGATGATGAACTAACTCCTGACTCCTCGTGATGATCTATAGGAAATGCCATCAGGTAATGCCGATTTCTCATGGTTTGCTGATGGTTCTTTAAAAGGTGACAATGGCGAATACTGTGCTGGGTATGTTATTCCAACTCCTTTTAGTGTTGTGGAGGCAGCATCTTTTTCTATGGCTACTTTGACCCAACAGGCTGAATTATACACCCTTAAACAGGCTTGTACTTTAGCCAAGGATAAAACTGCCAATATTATATTGAGTTGGCCAAAAAAGTTCACTCAGTTAGTGAATACGTTGTTCAATAAAATTCTTGGTGAAAATGAAAAATGTCTTTTATTTTTACTTAACATGGAAAGAAACTTTTTAGCCAACTCAATACTAATAGTAGATATGCTTTTGGAGTAGCTCATGATTTTGGAATGTTATAGGAGCAATGTGGCTTCCTTACTTCCGGTGGACATAAAATTTTAAAATGGCTCCTATGTTCAGAAATTATTAATGCAGTACTCTTACCTCCCACTTTCAGCTATTATTAAGATCCTGGGGCATTCTAAACTTGACTCTCTGGAAGCTAAGGGAAAATCACCTTGCTGATATTTCTGAAAGGAAGGCTGCCCTTAAAGGAAAGGGATATTTAGAAAAACTGGCTAGAGAATCCCAACAATTGGTCTCAGAAAAGGGAAAACAAGATTGGAAATTCAACAACTGTTGGTGTGATAAAAAAGAGAAAGCTCTGGTTTGGACCAAGTAAGAACCCAGTTTTACCTTGGAGTCTAAAATTCCCACTTCTCACCACTGTACATGCATTAAACCATTAATCTACTAAAAAAATGTTAGTCTTCATGAATCAGTATTGATGGGGAAAACATTAAAAAGGCTGCAAAAAATGCCTATCTCACTTGTCCCACTTTTCCAAAGTACAACCCAGGGAAGCCTGTTCATACTGTTCCCAGACATTTTAAACTGCCTAATGGACCATTAGAGATCCAGCAAATGGATTTCACACAATTTACTCCATCTAATGGATATAAATATGCTTTAGTTATGGTCTGTATGTTTTCACACTGGACCAAAGCCTTCCCTTGCAGACAGGCTACTGCCTCTTCTGCAGATAAATTTCTTTTGGAAAAGATTATCCCTACCTGGGGAAATCCTCCTTAACTTCACAGTGATTGCCCAGGTGCTTCAGAATGTCTATGCTGTTTGGCTAGCTTTACAACACTATTACTGTTCTTACCACCCTCAATCCTCTGGTTTAGTCGAACACACTATGGTCTTAAGATTCAACTGGCAGGGCTTCCCTGGTGGCGCAGTGGTTGAGAGTCCACCTGCCGATGCAGGGGACACAGGTTCGTGTCCTGGTCCGGGAAGATCCCACATGCCGCAGAGCGGCTGGGCCCGTGAGCCATGGCCGCTGAGCATGTGCATCCAGAGCCTGTGCTCCGCAATGAGAGAGGCCACAACAGTGAGAGGCCCAAGCACCGCAAAAAAAAAAAAAAAAAAAAAAAAAAAAAAAAAAAAAAAAAGATTCAACTGGCAAAATTTGTAAAGGCCCTCCAAATACCTTGGCCAAAAGCATTGTGGCTGGTCCTTTTAAATTTCAGGTCTGCCCCTTTTGGAACTCATAAACCCTTAGCCTTTGAGATAGTCACAAGATGCCCAATGCACTTGGCTTCTGCTTCTTTTGACCTAAAACTGATAAAAGGAGAGATACTCTAATATTGCAAAAGCCTAATTGCTTCTATTAAAAATAATGTTTTGGGAATTCCCTGGTGGTCCAGTGGTTAGGACTCCATGCTTCCACTGGAGGGGGACCAGGTTTGATCCCTGGTCAGGGAACTAAGATCCTGCAAGCCGTGCGGTGCGGCCAAAAAAAAAAAGTTTTGACAGAGCAATCTTTTCACAGTGCACCCTTGGGAGACAAAAACTTGAAGCATCACACCTTGCAATCTGGAAATTTTGTCTTTTAAAAAAGACACTTCCAGATGAACTCTCTTCAACCTTGCTGGAAAGGCCCCTATCAAGTACTGCTAACCAACCCTTGTGCTGCCAAACTCCCAAGGAATAGACTCTTAGATTCACATGAGATACCTAAAGAAAGCACCAAACCCTGGCTGGACCTGCATATAATCTGGTGACCTGAAAGAAAAGATTTCCGGGAATTGACGCAGATGACATCTGATGAAACAGTTTTCCCCAGATATCCAGAAAAGGCTTGTTGGAAGTTTGTTGCTAAACCTTTGATGATGATATAATGCTTCAGGTGATCTCCAATGTCTATGATCTTGATAACATATGGACTTTAGACAAAAAGTACCTTAGAGTTTTCCCTCCTACCCCTCCTTCCTTGTTACTCAAATGTGACCTTAATAGGTTTCTAATCTGTGCACTTTCCCTCCAATGTGAGATGCTACACCCAGCAACAGTCCTTCATGATACTGAAGGACAAAAAGCTAAAACTAGAAAACCTGACTCTTGATCAGCTATGCTTTCAGAGAAAGGTCTTGATCAAAAGGGGGAAATGTTAAAAATTAAAACACAGAAATGTGAATTAAATACAGTTGGGAGTTTGGAAGGGGGAGATCTCATGTCCCGCGACCACATCAGAGCCCAACAGGAAGAAGGAAGACATCTCTTCTTTCCTGAAAAAGACTCAGCCAATGAAAAGCCATACTCTTTATTTACCATAGCCCTCTCACCTTCCTTTTCCTCTCTATGAAAGCATTATCCTTCCCTTGTGGGGGTGGGGGGGGGAGGGGGAGACACCTGTGTGTAGCTCATCATGGTTGCAGACTCCAAACTGCAATTCTCTGACTGATCCCAAATAAACCCATCTTTGCTAGAGAAATATCTAGCAGTCTATTTGTTTCAGGTCAACACTGGAAACAACCTAAATGCCTATTAACAAGAAAAAGGATAAATTATGGTATAGTTGTACAATAACTTACAATACAGCAGTAAAGCTGACTGAGCAACAGCTATACATAACAGTATGGATCAATCTTAGTAACATATTGTTGACTGGAAAAAAAGATAGCAAGTCCCATTTATAGTGAGATATCCTTTTTTATAAAGTTCAAAAGTGGGTAAAATAAATTAATACATTGTTTTTGCATTTATGTCTGGTAATTATCTGGTAATTCTTTGTTTTTTAAAGCAAGGCACGATACACATAACATTCAGAATGATTACCACTGGTATAGTGGGCAGGGGGACAGAATGGGGAGGAGTATAGGCAGATCTAAGGTACTAGCAGTTTTCTAGTCCTTGGGTTGGGTGGTGGGTTCATGGGTATTTATTACATTAACAAATAATAAAGAAAATGAGCCAACCATGAATCAACAATGACAGTGTGTCACAAACCAAGAATTATAAATACAATTCTCCCTTTCCTCAGATTAGGCCTTTAATAATCCCATTGCCTATGCAAGGCTCTATCACTGCAATTACAGTGTTGTAATTATTTATGCGTGTCTGTGTATCTCACTGAACCCACAGCTCAGAGAGGATGTGTCTTCATTATCCTTATATGACCAGTATCCACCACAGTGTCTAGCTCATATAGTTTACTGAATTAACTAATCAATACAAAAATGATTATCCAGGAATTTCAAAGTAAAAACATCTCAAAGTATTAGCTATTATTTTATTTTGAAAATAGCATTTAATAGATGGGAAAAAAAAGACAGTGAATCTGAAGGAAGTATATTTGACTTAAGAATATAAAACCTAGATTCCTGACTTTACATTTTGATCCTTTTCTCTTCCCCGAGTCTTTATATTTTATTTTTAATACTTCATATTCTAGAAAATTCTGTTTCTAAAATGGTCAGCAACATTTCTTAAGAAGTCTCCAAGCTCAAATTAGAAAGTTACATCAATCAGAAAGAGTCTATCAGCCTTATTTTTTTTAAAAGATATTAAACTGGCACATTTCGTAGTTAAAAAAACAAGTAGGCCAAACTACAAAAATACATTCTTAAATAACACTAAAAATATAAAGTGAATTACTTTGCCTATTGTTTTCAACATGGTAAAAAAAATCCTTTTATAAAACATATTTACATATAGCTAGAGTTGGAAATTCCCCACAGGTCCAGTGCTTAGGACTCCGTGCCTCCAGTGCAGGGGGCATGTGTTCCATCCCTGGTCAAGGAACTAAGATCCCCCATGTCAGGTGGTGTGGCCAAAAAACAACAACAACAAAACATATAGCTAGAGTGGTAAAATTAATCAATACTATTGAGATTATTAAAATAGCTTGTAAAAGAACAAAATATTAGGGTAGAAAAAGATGGCTTAATCAAAGATTAAATCTTTCCATCTTAAAATTCGTTGAGTTTGCAGACTTCCCTGGTGGCACAGTGGTTAAGAATCTGCCTGCCAACGCAAGGGACATGGGTTCAAGCCCTGGTCCGGGAAGATCCCACATTCCGCGGAGCAACTAAACTCATGCACCACAGCTACTGACTGAGCCTGCGCTCTAGAGCCCATGAGCCACAACTATTGAGCCTGCGTGCCACAGCTACTGAAGCCCGCATGCCTAGAGTCCATACTCCGCAACAAAGAGAAGCCACTGCAGTGAGAAGGCCACACACCACAAAGAAGCGTGGCCCCTGCTCGCCACAACTAGAGAAAAGCCCACGCGCAGCAACGAAGACCCAACGCAGCCAATAAATAAATAAATAAAAATAAAAATAAGTTCAGTTTGCATTTATTTACAAAACTTGAGATTGACTTTTTCCAGTCAAAGATCAAAATGTTAGGTTTTTATAAGCATACGGATGCTATTCTCAATCCCTACCTCTTCCCCTGCCCCCTTCAACAGGAGAGTTTCTGTAATAAATATTTTCTCTATTTTCAAAACAGCTATAAGACTTTGAGAGGAGAACCAAGTTGCTATGGTATGTGTCAAAGAAACATTCCCTAGGCAAAAGATATTAAATCAAAAGAATAAGTTAAATTCTACTTACTTATGCCTCACTGAATATGCTCATTTTAACTCTAGATACCAGTATACGAAGTTCAATTCTCTTAAGTTATACTATATTTTTTTTTTCTTATATTAACTTAGTGGTTTTTAGAAAGAAAACCTCATTGACTTGAGCCTCCAAATTCAAAGTTTGTGATTATTCCGAGTTAAGCTCAAATTTACCTTTAAATTATCAATAAAAAAAAGTTTGTTGGCCAAATGAATCTATGAATAGAAATTTAGAAAAGATATGTTACTTGTGTTTCTAAAAATAATACTTTTAAGTTCTTTAAAGCACTTGTTTATAGTAAAAGCCATGTTAGTGTTACTAAGTCATCTATCGTCACCAACAAAGTCTCTGGATTGGAATTTCAGTCATTTCAACACATACCTTTTACAAGTATCTGAAATAAGAGAGGTGGATGAGTTGCTAGAGAATCTTGCTGTTTCTAGTCCTTTTGTGTCTGGGGGGGGGGGGCAGATTGTATTCTTTGCCTCAAAACGTGTTAGGAAATAAAAATAAAGGATAGCAGGCCTGATGCTGTTACCTCTAAAGAGAACTTGACCTTTGTAATGTTTCCTCCATTGTTCTGCCTGTCTGAGACACTGAACCCTGATGTACCTGCTTGCCTAGACGGTCTGTACAAATAATGTGATTCATGGTGAACACCTACTTTCCTTCAGGGTCTGGAATTTAGGGGGTTGTGGTTGGGTGCAGAGGGTGCCTATATGATGAGCCCCAATAAAACTGCTGGATTTCCAGTCTTAATTAAGCAGGATTCTCTGGGCAGAAACACAACACAAGGGTTAACTGCATTTTATCGCTGGAAGAATGAGCACATTGTATGGACCACACTGGGTGGGAGAATGTTGGAAGCTTATGCTTGGATTCTTCCAGATTCCATCTGATGTGTTTTTCCCTTGTCATAATAAACTATAGCCATGATTACAAGTGACTCTTAGTTCTGTGAGTCTTTCTAGCAAGTCATCAAATGTGTGGGAATGTTGTCAGACTCCTAAAAAAGTAATTCATAGCTTTTCATTTATTTCAAATTTTAAGAAGCAGAGGAAGAAGACAATAAGCCAGACTATCTAAGGAAATATGAATAAAAATTTAGTTAGCTATAGTTTTAGATAAAAAGGTGTCTTCTTTGTCAACTTTTATTTATGTATTCATGTATGTAGTATGCTGGCTTAAAGGTGCTTACATCTTACATAGGGAAACATATACACACATATACACAATAAAGTGTTACAGGTAGCATAACAGATACATATAAAGGCACACAGAAGATATGTTCAATCCTACTTGGGATTATGCAATGTATAGCCAGGAAAAATTTCAAAAAAGAGCAGTTTAAGATGCATGTTGAGGCGACTTCCCTGGTGGTCCAGTGGTTAAGAATCCGCCTTCCAATGCCGTGGACACGGGTTGGATCCCTGGTCGGGGAACCAAGATGCCACATGCCACGGGGCGACTAAGCCTGCATGCCGCAACTAGAGAGCCTGCACACCACAACTACTGAGCCCACATGCTCTGGAGCCCACACACCACAACTAGAGAGAAGCCCATGTGCCGCAACTAAGACCCAACACAGCCAAAAATCAATCAATCAATAAATATATTTTTTAAAAAAGATGCATGTTGAAAGTTGAGGTGGCCAAAATGATGATGATGGTGATGGTAATAGGAGGTCATTTCAGTTAGAGGGCACAGAGTGAGATATGGAGGCATAAGGTGTATTCAGAGACACTCTGAATATGGCTGATGTAGAGAGCACGAGCAATTCTTGGCAACAGCCATAACACAGAATGCCTTCCACTTCAACGTTTTAGCATTTCTATAACTGATTTAGAGCGACATGGTACTTTTAGGTTGCCATCTTCACTGTAAAAGTAGAAATTGGCTTTGAGTGCTTAGGATGCAGGGTATAAATCAGAAAATCAAAAACCCTGAAACAAATTCCATTCTACTATTATTTAATTAGAAAGTGCTAATTACCAACAGACTAATTTGCAAAAAGTTACTCCAAATATACCTGAATGTTAAAAAAGACTATAAACACCAGCACAAAAGCAAAAATAATTTTGAGATGTTTATATGAGAATCCTTGTGAGAATGGGACGTAACCAGGGATTTCTATGTAGCTACAATATTTTTGGCTTATTTCATCATTTCTTTATTCCCCATGAGGAACTCTGCTAATTTTACATTTCTGATTGTTGCTATATATTATGTTTGTTTTTTGTTTTTTTTTGCGGTACGCGGGCCTCTCACTGCTGTGGCCTCTCCCGTTGCGGAGCACAGGCTCCGGACGCGCAGGCTCAGCAGCCATGGCTCACGGGCCCAGCCGCTCCGCGGCATGTGGGATCCTCCCGGACCAGGGCACGAACCCGTGTCTCCTGCATCGGCAGGCGGACTCCCAGCCACTGCGCCACCAAGGAAGCCCTATATTACGTTTTATATTCCACTTTGTTTTAGAAACATATGATAAATAACAGACATGTACCACTAAAATTAGGTACAAGGTCGATTTTGTCAGTAACCCAGGTTTTGGGTAAATGAATAATGGAACTGAGGTGCACTTTAAAGTTACATTTAAAAATGTACCCCCTTGTTAGTCTTCAAATTACATAAGTGTTTGAGAGTTATGTATCACTTGACGTGTGATACTAAGTTACTAACCAATTTATGAGCAAACTGCTTTCTTCAAAAAAATCAGAATCTTAAAACTATGCACAGAATTAGACTCAAGTCCATTTTTTGTTACTGATCTCAAGGCAAAGGAGTATTTTTGAATAATACCAAAAAGTTGCTAATTGTTACCTCCAATCAAGTTTTAGAAAAACATAAGTTTCATTTTTCAACAAAAGAGTCAAAGCAAGTAACTAATATTTAAAATACATCATTTCAGATTATAGTTACTTTATCATATGACACACTTGAAGTGAACATCAATTATATCTGCACACAGGAAATTTCTTTTCATTCTATTCCCATGCAGTGCATGCAGCTAAATATAGTTTGTGAAAAGCAACCCGCTTTATAATACTTAGCACTTAGAGTTCAGTTAAGTTCAAAGAAGTATTAACTGTTAATAGGAAAGGTGGTTAGCTGTGGAAAAAGAGGACCTGGCAAATTCATCATAAAGAAAAAGTAAAATAATGAAGGAACATACTGAATTACCTCATTATTCTATCACCTATTGTTGTTCCTCTGATATTAAATCTAGTGAAGGGAACACAATAACTAAAGTCACTCACAAAGACTTCAAAGAACCAAATATTTAAAGCATTAAGGCCACCACTTTTATCATTAATCATCTAAATCTAAAATACTTTTGTTTCCCTTTGTGACTTAGGGTATTATGTGAGACTATGTCATTCAACTAAACGTGTATGAGCAAATTAAGAAAACAGAAACAGTCATTGAAGATAGATTAGAAGGAAGACATTGCACTTAATCCCTTTTATCTTTTAAAAAAAATTAGAACCTAACCCTGTTAGGTTCAGATTCATATTATCAATACCCTCAACTGGAACACACTAGCTCCCCAGGGCTGAGCTGCTCTTTGGGAACTAAATAATTAAGCCCTGAGCTGACTCATTTGTCCTAACCATAAGACTGTATAACCAGCAAGCAAAGAATAACAGAGCTTTTAACTCCCTAGGAGTTCAGTTCTTTCTCTATGATTACTTTTCCTCTGCAATTTTAATAAAGAATAAACTTGAATCACTAGAAATACTGAAAAAGTGATGATAATGATGACTAAATAGATGATAGCAAATTTACAGTATGCAAAGAATTTTGGCTTTAAAAATGAAGGCCATGTTCCATAGAGTCCAGAGTAGGTAAATGGAACCAAATTTCTATGCAAATAAATATTTTTTTAAAAGTAACTAACAGTCAATATATGGTTAATATCTTTAATCTTTACATAAAAAATCTTTACAGTATCTTAATTGAGTCTTTTAACTAAAAACTATTCAAGACTATGTGAGAACTTCTTCAGGAAGCTTACTTAGATACTTGTCTTTTTTTTAGAGAGCAAAAAACCTCTTGGGTTTGGCAAGAGGAAGAAGTATCAGCCAGGCCATCATTCTGTTTACTAGAAGATGGATTTGGCGCTGTGAAAACAGTTTACATGAAGACCATCTAAAGAATAAACCTGACCACTTTCCTTTCATTCCAAGGGCACCTGTTTATGTTTCTAAATCCAATATATAAAATCACTAAGAGAAACACATACTACTTTCACTTATTGCTTTTTTTTATACCATATTGGAAAGTATATGTTTGATTAATTGTTTCTTTCTTCAATTTAGTTTCCATTTAATGTTCTGTGGTCCTGCTGTAGACAAAGTTAAAGGGGACCAAACGTGGTGATTCATAGATTTCACAGTTTTAAACTTTGGTTATCTGTCCATAGAGTCATTTTACCATACACTATAGCTTGGTTTCTCTCTATAAGACTTATTTGCTATAAAGCAGGGATCAGCGAACTATGGCTCTTGGGGCAAATCTGGCCAGCTGCCTGTTACTGTAATGGCCCATAGAAGAATAACAGTTTTTATATCTGTAAATGGTTACATTTTTTAAATGATTATAGAAGTGCCTACATAACTGCCTCCATTTTGCCTCTTGGCCAACAAAGACTAAAATATTTACTATCTGGCTTTTTAGGAAAAAGTCTGTTGACCTCTGCTATAGAGTCCCAGTTATATTTATACCGAGACTAGCTATAGTTAATGAGCAGAGCATTCCATTTTAAAATACCTACGTTAGTTGTTAAGGTCTTTATTTTCTAAGACATTTCCTTCTCATGATTGCTCTCAGCTCAAAAATGAAAATCTGGGTCATATTTATTTAACCAAATTATAAGAATGCAAATCTTTATTAAAAAATCATAACTTTGCATTGCAAAAAACTGTTTTGATATTTTTATTAAATGTGTTGAAAATGGCTTAGCTATAAACTTTTTAGGTTTCATTTAAAAAATTATATGTGTGGCAAAAAAATTATGAGATCTACTATGTAATTCTTCATACAAATTAAAGTACAGATCTAAGTGTATATATACTTTTTTACCATTTTCAATTTTGGGACCATCTCTAGCCTAAGCAAACTAATCTTGACTGGGTTTCTTAATGACCTTTAAGACATGCATCCTTTTAGTTGGGCATTTCATCCAAGTGTGAAATGTTTCCTTAGATTCTAAGAACCAAATGGTATTTTTACAGTAGAGCTTTGAAATTCTTTGTCCCTTTGGAAATAGAAATTCTCAAAATTCATATGCCTTTTTATAAGCTGGTAACTTATTCTTTTCATGTTCTGAAGAAGCAAAAATTTCTTAAACTTTCTCTGTTTAGAATAAAAGTCAACATACCCACTCCTCCAAATTTAGAAGTAAGATAAATGGGCAGTTTTCTGAAGGATGAACAGCCCTTAGAAAGGTACAGAAATGAAAAGTACATTTTATAAAAGTAGTTCAAGATTTAATCAAGATGGTGCTCAGGAAGTCAGGAACTATCAAAATTATTTAGAGAAAAGTCAGAAGGAAGATTTTCCACCATTTACAAATTTTTGGTAAATAGCTAGAAAAGAATAATGCAAATTTCAAAGGAAAACTGATATAACTGTGAAACAGTCACTATAATCACTTTAACATTACCTCAGTATGCACACAACTTTGTGTGTGTGTATATATACACATATATAATATTGTATTTATTTCATATATTTATTAAAACTGTTTTCCATGTTCTTATCAATGGCTTGTCTATCTATCTTCTCTTTCCAGTCAATTAACTTTCTCAATGGGAAGAATTTTATTATTCTTCTGTTACTACTACTATGTCCTATAGAATAAAACAAAAATAATATATAGGACAAACTAAGGTTAAATACCTAAACTGAGTGTACAGAATATTAATAATATTTATTTTAAAAAACAAAAAAAGCAGGGAAGCAAATGTAGACCCAGAGGTGGTTTCAAATCTGGACCTAGTCATGACAGCATGAATTCAAGGGTATGTGTGTGAAGTGGGGTCACTTCCAGGTTGTTGTCCCTGTTCATCTCTCCTCTAAAAGAGTCTGCTAGCCTAGTTCAGCACCTGGGTTTCTTGGGTCAATGAAGCTATCAGGTGCCAATTTTGTGGCAGATCCAAACCTCAGGAGAATCCCTAAAACATATAAATCATCTAAGTATTATGAAAATGATAAGTGATAACACTCTACAGAAAGATACTATCATTTCTAGTCAGATATCCAAAATAAGGACAATATGCTGCAAGACATTTAGCATTCTCTAGGACCCACTCTCCCCACAAATCCTCCTTTCTCATTCATGTTATACTACTGTGTAAACAAAAAAGAAAATCTCCTTAGGTCTAGAATATACAAAATCCCTGCTTAGCACCTCAGTTTCCTCAGCTATAAAGCAGGCTAGGTAAAAGTGTTAAATAATTAGCCTAAATAGAACATGCTAAATAATATGATTTTTTGCAAGTGTCTAATATTTACCAAAAATATATGATTTCTTATTTAAACAAACAGACCTGGTAAGTGACATGGTGTATTTTACTAGAAGTTGATACTTAAATTTTATTTTCCATTATGACCTTAGTATCATTTTAAGCTATGTAAGTACAGAAAAACACCAAGGACATATGTTTGCTTACATAATTAGAAAGCTATAAATTTACGAACTTAAAATAATTATAGACTCTAGCTCCCCACCCGGGGTTTTAGAAACCATCAACTTGATTTTCAAATTGTGCTATGCTTGCCAACCTTATCTGCATAGATCAAGCGGTAATAATACTGTAAGGGACTCCCTCTGGGCACGGAAAGAAATGAAACTAAGTTTTACTTGTCTAAAATATACTAAGAATTTGAAGACTAATGTGTGGCAGGTAATGAGAAGATGTCTGATTAGTCTCTAAATACAAATATAAGCAAAGATTACTTCCTCTACATTTAAAAACAGGGTCACTGCAAAGTAAACACGTTGACCAAATATGACTAAAGGAAGATACATATCTATCTGCATAGTTAAGAAAAGGCAGTTTCACTGAACTGCAAGTTACAAGGTTCAGGAATTTTGCTTGTCCTCTGTTAGTCTTTATCCCTGTAGCCATTCTTATTGTAATTGCTTTTTAAAGTCTAACTAGCTACACAGAATATCTTGGTTGTTTAATACACCTGTCATTTATTCAGTGCTTTCAATTTGAGACAAGTCCTTAGACTGATTGATTTTAAGTAATTTGAATGATGAAGCAGCTAGTAAATGGTAAAACCAGAATATAAGTCTTTATGCTCTTAATCATTATAAAACATTGCCATTCTTTAATGGGAAACAGAAATGTCAGAATATTTTATAAATAGCAGAACATTGAGCATAAAAATACGTGATATGGGTTCTTCATGCTTGTGTAAGCTAGGATTTTAAAGATAAAATTTTATTCTCTGGAAGAAGACAGAACTTACAATGAGATATGGTGGCACTGATTATAGAAATAGCTTTAGAAAAGTACAGAATGCAATATACTTTAAAAGATTTACTTTATCTACTAAAAAATAAAATATATCCTTATGAACACATAATATGAAAAATGGAAAAAGTATATGAACGTATTAGCAATTTAATTCTTTACTGTAGTTATAATATTTGTTACTTGGTGTGATTTTTCATTTTTGAAATTGAGTTTCTAAGTTTAGTAGAAGTCAGAGAAAAACATACTGTTCTCAAAAAGAGAACTTGAGCACACTCCCTTAATCCAGGGTCAAGAGAAAAGCAGAAAAACTAAACATTAAAAAAACCCAAAAACTGATAAAGGCCAGGATGTCTACAGGGCAATCTGACAACTAAATATAACTAACTTCATTAATAACCTGTTGGTCATTCTCAACATTCCTTTCTCTTGATCTGTAAATTGAGGACCAAGCCTTATTGCTAAAGATACAAAGCAATGAGACATTTTATTCTCCTCTTAATTCACAGTTTGCTCAAAGAATGTAATACATGAAATTATTTATAATTTAGAAAATTCTATGAGTTTATATGACTGAGACACCCTTAGAGGAAGTAACTGTCAAAAATGGAGAAACTCCTTTATGTGACTTCAAACAAAGGCTTGTGAATTATACTCTTTATAGTTCATGTTAATTAAAAATTTACCAACCTATCACCAGGTCCTGCTCGATACCTTGCACCTGGGATCAGCACTGGGTCATCATCACTGTCATCTGTGTCCTGTAGAGCAGAGTCCCTGGCCAATGTTTCCTCATGAGCCAAAGGCCCAATGGCTTCTGTTTGTGATTGAGGTTCGGGATTGCTGGTACTCTGACTGGTAGCACTTTCAGTGCTAGATTGATCTGAAGTTCCTGGTTCCTTGCCTTTTTCAGATAAAGTGGATTCTTCTGGAACCCCACAAGGGCTATCAAGATTGAAGTCATTCCTTTCTCCTGAACCGGAATCCAATGGCTCAAAAGTAAACTTATCTGATTGTGCTGTCAGAAAATAAGTAGTAACAGTTGGTCATGTTGGCAACACTAATTTTTTAATCTAACTTCAGAGCAGACACAGACAATTTCTAATATAAAGTCTAATCCCCCTATATGAAGAACAAAATTCCACAACACATCTATTTGGAAATGGTCTCTAACTCTGGAGAGACTAATACAGATTCAGGCTTCATATTTTCCTATATGAAGGAATTATCTAAAAAGAACAAGACAACTCACCTATATCTAGACTGTTCTGAACTGTGCTTTCTGCAGATGTACCTCCCTGAAGTGTTGTCACATCCTCTGATGATTCTTCAGGAGCTTCTGGGAATCCAACCAAATTATCATTAAATCCTAATTTTTTTTTTAGAAAAATAAACACCAATTTAATACTCCAGCTTTCCTATATATAATTAGTTCTTAACCCTTTCTGTGTCGTAAAAACTTTTGACACTCAGACAAAACCCCGCCCTGCCAGTGTAATGCAAATACTATGTATGTACCCACAAAACTGTAAAATGCTATCAAGAAGAGATGTGCAATTCTGCCCCCTGCCTCTTCCTAAAGCCTATGTGTGGACCTTCATGAACTCTATGTGAAGAATCTCTGCTTTAGATTATCCCTCACAACTGACATTCCTCAATCTTGCTTTTTTTCCTCTAAACTTCAGAGAATCTAAACTTAAAACTGAGTATTTTTCTGCCCTTTTGTCATGCATTTGGTCTAATTTGAACTATCATGAACAAATAGTAAAGTTAGCCCCACCATAAATTCTGTTTGGCCATTGAAAATACTTATTTCTGGATTTAATTCCAAGAGCCATGAAGGATCAGTCTTTTTTGTTCCTAACTGGACATTTGCTTACCAGACAATCATCTTATACGTATTTTATTCTTGCTAGCTCTGTTATACTGAGGTATGTATTAATTTAATGAAAAACAATTCATTTATCAAGTATGTACTGAAAATCTACTCTGTTCTAGGCTATACTAACCCCTAAATTTCATTTGATGATCACATAAAAATATTCTAGGAAAGGGTTCTAAAAACATACTCTAAATGGCACTTCTTGTTTCATGAAACAGGATTTACTCATAACCTGTTTAAATTTTATCCATTTTTTCCCTCCATAAACCACCTATACTCTTTGAAAAAATCAAGATAGGTACTCTGTATTTCACTGCTAGGTATAAAAATGGTAAAGATAATGCAAACCAACATTTATATCTAACTTACTGTCAGTACGATGACCATCTATCCTGGCCACTGTGTCCACAGAGGGGAACTGTGCTTTACTGTGATGCCCCATCTTAAATGCTTAAGGTCCTTATCTTTTGCATTTGTTATCTGTTTATCAACAGCAGTAACTGGACTATTGTGGCAAAAGTAACTGAATAAAAACAAGAAACAGGGCTTCCCTGGTGGCGCAGTGGTTAAGAATCCACCAGTCAGTGCAGGGGACACTGGTTCGAGCCCTGGTCCGGGAAGGTCCCACATGCCGCAGAGCAACTAAGCCCGTGCACCACAACTAATGAGCCTGCGCTCTGGAGCCCATGCTCCGCAACAAGAGAAGCCACCGCAATGAAGGGTAAACCCTGCTCGTCGCAACTAGAGAAAGCCTACCTGCAGCAACAAAGACCCAACGCAGCCAAAAATAAATAAAAATTTAA
Organism: Kogia breviceps; assembly: GCF_026419965.1. Classification (NCBI taxonomy): domain Eukaryota; kingdom Metazoa; phylum Chordata; class Mammalia; order Artiodactyla; family Physeteridae; genus Kogia; species Kogia breviceps. The sequence goes on along the minus strand of NC_081310.1, from coordinate 32,261,435 downwards.
AAAAAACAAGAAACAAAACTGTAGCACTGAGGTATCAGAAAAATAGGCAAACATCCAACACTGGGTTTTGTCATGACAAAAACAAAATGAACATCTTACTTGTTTCATTCTCTCCTTCTAATGGTTGCATGGAGCTCTGTGGGACCAAGGATTCCTCCTGATCCTCAGATTTGCAGTGGCTCCCATTTCCTCTAGAACTTGAGGCAGTACTGCTCCTACCATCAAGACAAGATAAGTGATCCCACGAAGAAGTTAATAAACATGAACTTTTAGTATAATTTTTATATTTTACAACTAGAGAAGTTGATCAAAAAACTTGACTACAAATAAAATACAGGATTTATTATTTTAATAGTACTTGAAAAACATCACTTTAGAAAGTCTAGGTGGTTATTCTAATCCACTTTAATATTTAAAAAGAGATTTTAAAATATGAAAGGACCGCTTCTTCACCGTTTTGATGCTTCCAGGATCTGATATATATTTTTACAAGTCTCTCTATTGAATTTTAACTTAATTATATAATCTCTCTTCTTGTTCTCACTACAGATGGTTCACCACATTCAAATTCTTAATGATTTTTTACAGACTCTGATCATAGGCCCTTTTAGACTTTGTTGTTCTAGGCTACTTTTAAATTAATACTTGAAAAGAGGCCTGGAAATTTCTTTGGTCTTTGAACTGCCCTCTGTGGACCACTGCCAGTTCTAGATTGTTGTTCAAATATGGCAAGTGATTGAGCACCATGGTTTTGTAGAAGGATAATGTTTTCTGTTTTAGTTTTAATACCTACCTGATGATGATCCTAATTGTTAGAATTTTTAGCTAGAGCAGAATATCACACCAATTTAAATAACTAATTTTCAATGAACATTCTGTGACAAATCATGACATATGTGTAAAAAGGTGACTGAGTGGGAAGGAAAATAGAGGAAAATGTATAATAATCTGACTAAGATTAAAATTAAATTCACAGAAATGCAACAACTTCTTAAACTTAGTATAGATGTGAAAAAGAAACTGAACAGCTACAGTAACTTAAAAAACGTTAATTATAGACAAACAGCAGTGACTTAATAAACAATGCAAATTATCATGGAACTTTTGTCAAAATTTTATAAAAACCTTTTTAGGTTAATTGCAGAAGTCAATTTGATTTTTTTTAAAGGGCATCCATATATAATATAGTTTTAAGGAAAATGTATATCTACATGGGTATATGAGCAGAGAAAAATGTCAGAAAGGATATTCACCAATGTTAAATGTCATCTCAGTAGGATTACTGTAAGCGATTTTTTTTCAATTTCTCTCTAGATTCTGATTTTTTTGCAATGAACACGTATTTCTTTTTAGCCAGAAAGAAATGCATAGCAATTTTGGTAAAGAGAAGCCAATGTGATACATAAATCTTTTTTTTTTTCCATTGAGAAAGCTATGATACAGGCTTAAAAAAAAATGTTCAATGTAGAATAGTTATGATAATTAAAACATTATGGCATTGATGTAAGAATACAGAGCCATTAGTGGAAAAGACAAAGTAATCAAGTAAATACATTTAGCATGTGTTAATATGGCATTTAAAATCACAGATAAACGACTAGATTGCTCAATAAATGGTACTGGGACAAAGGAAAAGCCATGTAGAAAAATTGAGCTATAAGCTCTACATCATACTTTATGGTAAAATAAATTGTAAAAGGATTAAACATATATTTTTGATATAAAATCACAGAACTGTAAGAGGAAAACAAGAAGAAACTTTTCCCCTAATCCTGGAAGGACAAGGAGTATTAGCTCACAGGCTGAAACGATAAAGCGAAACTACCATAAGTAAACTGAAAGACAAACAACAAACTGGGAAAAATATCTGCAACAAATGAAAGACAAATGATATTATCCTCACTTAATTCTATAATATATAGCTCTTATAAATCAGTAAGAAAAAGATAAACACCACAGTAAAAAACTGGGCAAAGGATTTGAAAGGCAATTTATAAAAGATGACAATTGTAGCTAACAATTATTTAAAGCCTATCACGTGCTAGTCAACGTGCTAAGTGCTATGTACTTTCTCTGCATGTTCTCATTAAATCTTCCCAACAAGGTCTGAAGTAGGTTCTATTAAATATGCCCTTTTTCAGATGAGAAAACTGATATTTAGAGACGTTCAACAGCTAGTCAGGTTCAGAGCCCAAACTCTTGGTCAGTGTGCTCTATTGCCTTATCTGGATCAAAGAAATTAAAATAAAAGCAAGACACCATGCTGGCATAGATGAAAAAGACTGCATACTCTTTTGAATTTTTTTTTACAATGAATACAGAATACTTTCATAATCAGAAAAAAGCTAATTACTTTTTTGATAAAGAAATAAGAGAATATAATTTATGGTCAGTTTTTAGAGAAGGAAAAGTAGCATTCAAAAGAAGAGTGGGACTAAAGATGTTTGGTTAAAAAATGTTCAGATGAGATTGTAAGATATCAGTCCCTTCTGTACAGAAACATGAGAAAAGACTTAAGAATAACTATGACAATCTTCTGTGATCTTAAATAATGTACTAAGAAAAGGGGCCATAGATATCACTATTTTTAAAAGTTGAGGTCAAACACTAGAGTTCCTAAAGAAATTCTACTAACTGTACCTTCAAATATATATCTAGAATCCAATCTCTTCTGACTACCTCCACTGCTCCTATCCTGGTCCAAGACACCACTACCTCTCACCTTGCTTACTGCCAAAGCCTTTTAACTGGTCTCCCAGCTTCTACCTAAGGCCTATTCTCTACACAGCAACCAGAGATATCCTTTATCTTTTTAAAGACCCTTCTCACTTACCGGACTGACCTTATCTGCTACTACTCTCTCCTTTGGTCACTCTACTCCAGCTACATTGGTTTTTTTTTTTAAAGATCCTTGAACATACTAAGACTGCTCCTGCTTCAAAGCCATTGTACTGGCTTTCTCTCTGCCTAGAATGCTCTTCCCCCAGATATATGCATGGCTCACTCCCCTTCTTACCCTTCAAATTGTCCAAATGTCATCTTCTCAATGATGCCTAACCTTTCCCTAGGTCTCCCAAACATCTTTACCTGTCTTATTTTCTTTCATAGCACTTAATACCATCTAACATACTATCCAATTCACTTACTATGTTTATTGTCTGTCTCCCATACCTAGAATGTAAGCTCCAATAGGGCAGAGATTTTTTTGTCTATTTTTTTCATTGATGCATTCCCAGTACAGTCTTTGGAATGTAGAAAGGTATTCAATAATATGTGAAAATCCTATTTAATCAAAGAGTTTAATATTTAAAAACACACAGAAACACAAATGGAAACCAGTGAATTGGAATAAATATTATCATATATCAACATATAATTAATTATATATTAATAAACAATATATAACTATATTATATATTATTTATATGCAATATTATATATTATACTAACATAATATATAATAATATACAATTAAATATGTTAATATAATAATATATTAATCATATAGGATAATTAATATATTGGTTATTAAATGATTAATATAATCACCCTGTATTAATCACATATAATATATTAATATATAATTAATTATATATTAAGAAAGATTATATTATCTATATATTAATTTATATAATAATAGTAATATATTCAAATACAAAATTTTGGGTGCTGTCTCTCTCACACAAAAGGCAATGAGACAGTGGCAAAGAATTTAAACTCACATAACTAGATTTATTTTTAATGTAAGATTTAACTAGATTAAATGAGCAATAAATATAATCAGAAATGTCATTAAAAAGAATCTATACAACTATTAAAGTTCAAACTCACCAGTAATAAATTAAATAAAAATTATTTAAAAATCAAATATATATTACAAATAAATGAATATATTGATATTGAACATTGGTCTGGAGACAGCAAAACATGTACTTTCATATGCTGCTGGAAGAAATGTAATAACAGATTATCCTTTTGAAAATAATTCTGTAATATCTTTCAATCTAGATATAGTTTATTTCTGGAAAAATATCCCAAATCGATAACCTTAAAGGTAGGAAAAAGCTTGTAAACAAAGATATTCATTATAGTTTTATTTGGTAAAAATAAACAAATAAATTCACTGCCTAATTAAAGGGAAATGGTTAAGTAAAACTATGGTACATCCACTTGACGGAATCTATTATACAGCTGATAAAATAATACTTACGAAAACTAAGTAGTATTGTGGGAATATTTACTATAAAGTTAACTCAAATAAATGCAGGGGAGAAGTGAATATATTAGGTATGATTAAAATCATGTTTTAAAACTCAAACCAAAAATATATACGTATATATACACATACACATACCTTTTACATAGGACCAAGACTGCAAAAAGCTCCAAAATGTTAGGTTTATTAATTTTTGCACTAGTGGTCCATTGGTGATTATTTTTACCTTTTGCATTTTCTATCAGAAGAAATATTCCAGGACCAGCAATATTAGTATCACCTGGGAAGTTTTTAGAAGGGCAAATTCTCTGACTCCATCTCAAACTCTGAGAGTGGGGTCTAGTAATCTGTGTTTTAACAAGCTCTCCAAGTGATCCTGAAGCACACTACAGTTTGAGAACCAATGTATTATTGCAAAACAAAGATGATGACGTGCTAAAAATAATATCTAATACAATCCTACAAAATGGCTAAGAACATCTTCACAAAAATATTAACTTACCATTCATCTGTAAAGTTCAGTTTTATTGTGCTTGTAGTTGTTCCTTCTGTGCTGTAGTGCAAACTTAAAACTGGTTCACCTGTCCCTGGTTTGGGGCTCAGCTTTTCATTATTGTTATCTGAAAATCGTGTTTAAAACATTTGAAAAAAGTCTCTGAAACCAATAAAAAGATGACATTTCCTAAAATTTATAAAACTTAAATTAGGTTGTCCTTGTCATAACTCTTTCTCACATCTGTATGGTTCTCACTTAAAGTTCAAAGCAAGTGTTATAGAAACACTCTATATTTCAAAAGTGGCATTGCATCATTTTCCAGCTTTGGGTACATGACTCCCTTTGATTCAGATGAAAATCACACACATTTGAGAACCATATTTAGTTTTTAGGGAATCAAAGAATATTAACATGCAATGACATACTTTATAAACTTGGTACTTTTATTTAATGGAACGCTCAGGATCTTTTTCTTCAGTTGCTACAACATCAAGAATAACTATCATTGGCTCCTTCAGAAACACTGCGAAGTAAGATGCAAGGGCTCCAAAAGAAGTTGTTTGGTAAAAACTTTGCTGCAATTAAATGCTATCAAATTCTTTCTGTTCTTTCAAATTCACAGACTTATAATCTAGGGAGGGATTACAGCCTGTACACTGTTGGGAAGGAGGCGGGAGAAGAAAATTTATTGTGCTCTGTTATTTTCTAAAACTCTACCTTATAAGATCGTATATTTTGGTAGAATTCCATCCTCTTCTCCTGACTAACCTTGCAAGAAATTTGTTTTCTAAATTATGGAAAGGTAATTCCACATTAGAAGTCTATAGGTGATAATCATAATATACATCCATCTCAACATATAAAATCTTTGTAAAATGGTAAATAAATATCAAGAAACTCTACAGAAATGGATACAAACCACTTTGAAGTCACCTCTCCCCTCCCCCGCAAAAGGAGTACATGGATATTCAAAGACAAATTTGAATAGGGCTTTAAATTTGTTTTCTTTTTATGATGAATAACAGCTTGGGGGAACATTAAAATGTATAGGGAATAAAAACTGCTATGTAATCAAACATGTAACATTTCTGCCAGTCGCTTGCAAAAAGGAAACTCTTCTGTGTCCTAATTGTTTTCTCGATACAAGTTCAAGGACTTGATATAACAGTACTAGAAATGAGCTTTCTGTCTTGAAAACAGTATCAACAAAAGCATTAACAACTTAATGAAATCAAAATTACTTAGGATTTTTGGTTTTTAGGTCCACTTTATATTGCAATGAAGGACATATCTTTTTGCATTCCTCTTGAAGACGGTGGAGCACTTACTAAAAGAGGATCTGATAGAAACTCTGCTCTAGCTTTTATCCTGTGAGAGGACAATTAACAAGACTTAAAAATACAGAACTGTAGCAGAAAGGAAAAAGGATTCTCCCCAAGAGACGAGAAGCCAAGCTGATAAAACTCAGGATTATCAATTCTTAGGTCTTCACTTCTAATTCCTGAGAAATCCTCTCCTATAACATTAATTGCTATTTGAAAATAAAAGTATGAAATCAATTATAAAGCTGGCCTACCAGATGATAAATTCACTTTGTTTCTGTACTACTTTTGTTATGATTATTTCCTTGATATAAACAGCTGCTGGAAAAAAATTAACAATCCATTACGACTTTCAAAGATTCAATATTACATTCAATGTTTTAGAGGATGTATTTTACCAAATGGCATTCTGATAAAATAACCAAATTAACATATCTTTAACTTACATAAAATTATCAAGAACAGGACTTTTTTTTTTTTTTGGCCACGCCGCATGATTTGTGGGATCTTAGTTCCCCAACCGGGGACTGAACCTGATCCCTCGGCAGTGAATGCCAGAGTCCTAACCACTGGACCACCAGGGAATTCCTGAACAGGACTTTTAAAATATCTGTCCTATCCTTGACAATCTTTGAAAAATTTGCTGTTAGTCATTTGTCCACATATAGTTTTCCCTTATTCTTTAGTTATGTTGCTAAAATTTCTGTCCCACTGCTGCCAAAACCACAGTTATCCTTAGGGATCTGGAATTGGTGAAGATAGCTGAAAGACTGAATGAATGATCAAGGAAACGAAGAAGTAGAGCTGGGGCTACTTCTTTCATTATCTCTCACAACATTCTGTAAGGTGCTTTGCTATTATTTTTCTTTTAAAGTAGAGAAGAAATAGGGGGGAAAAAAGCAGGTGTGAGAGAATTGTAGGATTAAATTTCATAGATCTACCTTGGTTATGGGAGCATAAGTTTTAAGAAGCCACTTAACACCTGATATTAACAAACACAACACTGTAAATCAACTATACTCCTCAATAAAAATTTTTAAAAAGCAGCCATTTAAATGCTGTATCAAAACTTCCTTTTTGGGTAAAATTAGAGGCAGCTATAGATATTGGCATGCTATGACAAAAGGAATATAGTAGACAAATAGCTAGCTGTTAAGAGGTCAAAATGGTGTAGAAAATATCTACCAGCCTCCAAGAGCACCCCCAACCTCCAAGAGCAAGAAGCTTCCTGAGATGATCAATGTTAATTCAAACCTTCTTCCTAGGTTATCTACTACCAAGTTATTATTTAATCTCTCTGGAATACAGTAAATAACATGTAAAACACAGTAGTACTCATTTAATTTATAAAATGACTATAGTTGACAGAATTTGTTCATTTAAGTTGTCAATGAAGTCATCAGCCCGGAGTAAAATTGGCCCATCACATTATTTCTGTTAGCTACAAATACTTCAGACCACTAGTCTAGTTATCTTCTTGTAGACTGCATATAAATATTGTCTCTGGCAGAAACACTATGCAGTGCAGAACGTGGTTTCTTCAACTGAGGCATTAATGGAAGTGTATATCCGAGGTTTAAAAATCCATTTCCTAGCCTTGTTCCATTCTACTCTTCCTAGTTTAATACTCCTCTTCTTGACCATATACAACCTATCAAATTGAATTTTTTTGGAAATGTAGATCACTGGGGTTTACTAGTAAATTAATTAACAAATTGTTTCTCATAAAGTGTGTATTTTAAGCTTAAAAAGTCTATAGAAGATCTACTTTAAAGAACTAAAAAATAAATTTTATTATTACTTTATTTGAGGAAATATTTGTAACCGTTTTAATTTTCCATAACTTGTTCTGTGTGTTAAAAGTTGGATTAGCAAAACATTCTAAAAACTGTATTATTCAAAGCCTTACTTATATAATGCACAGAAATATATTAATATTACTGAAATATTTTGCTTAACAAGTAGAGATTTTAATTTAACAGCCTTAGGGTTTAGAACTTCACCAAACCCAATGACTTTATGTAGAACGCACCATCATAACAGTAACTAAAATTTCTTGACCATTACTATGTCCCAGGATATATATGTATCCTTTGTTAAATCTCTGTAGCACATATTTTAATCTCCATTTTATAGATGATGAAACTGATGACAAAGAGCTAGATTCTTTTTTTCTAGTAACCTAAGTTTCTTCCTATATGAAGTTCCTACTTACCATACTGTCTTGGAAATAATTTGAATACTAAGTAGAAAATGATTACTTAAATAAATATTTTAATTAAGAAATATCAACTGCTGGTATTGTTATTTCTCAGAAGTGATGTATAATTCATATCAGCAACTTTAACTGATAAAAGTTCTGGTAGTCCAAACTGTCACTTTGGTATCAGAGTATTGAAAAACAACACTGTATCTTTTCCAGGGCACTGAAAGACTGAACTATTTCTTCTCACTCTAAAAACATTATAGGAGAATAAAATTAATTGTGGTGCACTACAAGGACAGTGTAGTGGGGGGGGGAGGGAAATCACTTTTAACTTGTTCAACACTGCTAAGATGGCCATATATATTGCTTTGTAGTTTAATTAGTAAAAACAACTGATGATGTTAGTAGCTTAGAGCGGTCTCTATCCAGGCAAACGACCATCCATTAAAATACATGCTTTAGCAGGCACAGTCATAACCACATGAAAATCAAGACAATATACTGTAAAAGACTTCATTTTTTGGAGTTAGAAGTGAATAGTTAGTAACATGAGATTCTGGGAAGCAAATTTAAGAGATCCTTTCCCGAAAGAGCCCTGTCAGATTAATGCATTGGCTCAGAAAACAATCTCAAAATGGGCTGGAATACAATTTGAAAGCAACTTCTTTGAACTTTAATTAGGTATCTTTCAAGCTTTGATTCACAATAAGAACCACAAATAAACTTTTTTTTGGTTAATACACATGTTTTCAAACCATTCAATCTGTGCATTTCAACTATGAAATTAATCATTTGTGGTTCTAAAAAAACATGCTGAAAGTAGTATAAAATATGCTATCTTGGTAACTAGGTTTGTATATCATCTAAATATTGATATGGATGTTTGGTCTTTTAGCTAGGATATCCCTGGAGACCCATCCGATGTGTAAATTTAAACAAAGTTATCGAAATGATGATAATTAAGTAGCATATGGCCACAATAATTTTAGAACCACTATGCCCAACATTTTCTCTGCTGCTGGGTCACTATCCTAACTGTACAATCATCCACCTACAGTAGCTTAGCTATCCTGTGGGTCATGTAGAAATAATATATTCTTTGCCTCAGGGATTTTCTATTGCACAATGAACTTGTCAATATTTTTCCTTCTATTTTGCCAAATGTTTAAAATAAAAATCAATCTAAAAGGAAACAAAATATATGATGAAATCCTCTCAAAAAACACTGACATAGCAATGACAAAGCTCAACTATTTCCTCAAATTTTGCACCCCAACTTGCTTGGCATACATAGAAGAAAAGGCAAATTTCTCAAGTATAATTTCTAGGCCAATGCAAAATTTCCGATTTTATAGGTCAGGAACCTGTAACTTTTCTGCACACTTCAGACTACTGGATATCCAGGTCTTCCAATCATTTGTATAAGGAAGCATATTCTGATTCAAAGTGCAGAAACTGTTTCTAGAAGTAGATGCTAAACAGAGAACTCCTATCTACCACATAGGTGACTGTGAGGCGAGGCTTTTATTCTAAAATTGAGTGTTCTCACTAGTGCAATCTGACTTTATACAGAAATTAACTATTTTATGAAAGCCAAAAACAAAGTGCAACTTTAATCCTGATATTTACTAGGAAATCTCTCCTATGTAATCTTTTGGAAATAATATCCTAGTCAAATTTTCTTCCTGACAATCAAAACTCAACCTGTATATCAATGACAATAACTTTAATCCAATACCTTTTTTCATGACATAACACAGAAATGTGAATTGAACTGAAACATGGGGTTGGGATACATACAGAATCAGACTGTGCCTGGTTCCATTTTCCCTCTAATATTTAAAATTTATGGATTGAAATGTAGTAGTCGTTTTACCTATGCTACCTAGGCTTTCTTTCCCTGTACTTCCGAACTGTTAGTCTTATAACCCTCTGTTCATAAAAGTCTATTCCTAGTTCACTTTCAGCTTGGAGGGAGAACAGATAGAAAGAAAATAAGTAAAAATGCGTACCCCATGTGGCACATAAACCCTGCCAAAATTCTCATCCAAGATTTTTCTTTTTATGACTGTTTCCTCACCTATATTCTCTATTAAAAACTCAAACCTGTCTGTCATACTCTGATTGAATAGATTACTTAACATGATAAAATGTGACTTCCAGATGAAAATGAACAAATGAGGTAGACAGCTTAGGAGAACACTCTCTTTAACCACTTTCCCCTCCAGCTACTGTCCTCCTTGCTTATCATTTTGAAGTACTTTTCTTAATTCTCATCTCCATTGAGAAGTACTTTTCATCTTCTCCTACTCTACTCTGGCCTCTATCAGCCAGGTGAAACTGCTCTCACTAATGAGATTGATCACCTCCGTGTTGATTAATCTAGTGGAGAATTTTTAGAACCCATTTATACTTGACCTCTCAGCAGCAAACAGACAACTCTCTTGTATTTGAAAATTTCTCTCCTTTTGATCTCATGACATCACACTGTTCTACTTTACCTATTACCTCTCTATGTGGTTGTTACTTCTCCATCTCCTTTCTCAGCTCTCCTCTAGCAAAATATTTAATTCTGGATTTTTTTCTGATTTTTTTTTGAGATTTTTAGATGTCTCACTTTTTACTTTCATCCTAGCTGATTTCATCTACTTTCATACCTTCAATTATCATCTACATGCAGACAATTCTCCAATTTACTTCTCTAACTCTGCCATCTTTGCTCAACGCCACAACAATACAATCAACTGCCCAACAGACTTTCCTACTTGGATGCCTCACACGGATAACTCAAATTCAACATATTCAAACTAAGTTTGTGATCTCCACCTCCTTCTATATATCCTCTCCCATATATTCTTCCTTTTCCAGGGTTACCTATTTCAGGAAGTAGCCAATCAATTGTACTCAGTCAAAACTTGGGAGTTACCCTTGCAGCCCTAGGAATGTCACCTGCTAGTCTCTATTATTACCTTTCCCAAACCACCACAAATAAATGTATAATCTAAGTCAAAACATTGCATCTACTTTATAAAAACAGATCTAAGACACACCCTGACCCTGCTCGCTCCAACCAGGCTGCCATTGCTAAACCACCCCCATGTAGAAATTCTGGAGTTGTTACTGCAATTTATACTCTGGACTCCTCCTCAATCCTTTGCCTCATTCATCAAACCCCATATACTCTACATTTGAAATACTTCATGAATCTCTTCACATCTCTACCTTACTTCTGTCATCAGGTCAAAATCCTTATTACCAGAAGAACCTCCTAAGTGATTTATTAGTCTCTAATCAATTTTTCACACTCTATTCAGAATAAAACAGAGCAGGCCATGTTCCCTATTTTAAATCCTTCATTAGCTTCCTACTGTTCCTAAATTAAAATCTAAAACCTTAAAAAAGTCTAAAAGGTCCTTCTCAATCCAGACTCTACCTGTCTCTTGAGGCCAGAGCAAACGCCAGCCATACTGGGACTCTTCTAGTCATTCTAATGTGATTATCTCAGAGCCTCTGCACATGCTATTCATGATCCCCTTTCCTCCCTCTCCTTGACCTAACTTACTCATACTCATCTTTCGGATTGCAGCTAAAATGTCTCATCCTCAGGAATGCCTTATTTGGCCCCCTACCAGAAGAGACAGACTCATTCATATGCTCCCCATTGAACCTTACTTCCTCTTTTATAACACTTAGGACACTTGCATTTATTTTTTTCACCATCTGTCTTTACTGTTAGATGAAGCAAAGGAGAGTGGTTATGATCACAGACACTGGAACCAGGCTGCTTGGATATGAATCACATCTCTAACACAGACACACAGTGTCACACAGTGTGTGACCTTGGACAAGTTTCTTAACCTCTCCTTATCTCAGTTTCCTCATCTGAAAATGGGGATAACAATGGTACCTGCTGTATACGGCTTTTGTGAGGACTAATTAAATAAACATATAAAAATTGCTCAAAGTAATGTTTGGCACAAAGAAAATGTAATGTAAGTGTCTATGTTGTTATTATGGTTAATCAACTCTATTATTATTATTATTATTATTATTACTATTATTAATCAATTCTGTTCCAAGCACAGGGAGCATTAGCTTTATTCATTCATGCAAACTGGTGCCAAGCCCAGTAATTGCCACAAGGTAACAGGCATTTAATATGAGTTGAATTAATGAAACACATATACAAATATGGCGCCACCACTTATTTCACTTGTCTTTACATATTTCTTGGAATCTTGGTTTCTTCACCAGTAAAATGAAGATCACATTAGTCTCACCTCATTAAATTACAACAAATGAGATAATATATACAAAATTCTTAACACAGTGCCAGTTACATATTAAAAATTCAGTAAGTGTCAGTTATTTTTATCATCGACAATTCTGAGTTAGAAAACAATTTAACTAGAAATATAGATATTGATTTGGTTAGCAGGAGAGGGGAACAAGTAAGCATATGCAATAAAAAGTAAATAGTGTTTAACTGCCAAAAGATGAAATATATCACTAATTTTAAGAATCTAGACTAGTAGTTGGGGAAAGGGGGATTAACTACTTCATTCTAAGCAACGAAGTGATAACTAGTTCTAAGGAATATTTTAAAAAATCTAAATGAAGTCTGATTTCACTAACTTTATTTTCTAGAATTTAAAATACGACATATACAGAGGTAGTCCAGTGTGATGAATACTGAACTTATATGTCCCACCAATGTAGCAGTCTTCAATCATTAGATATTTATTTAATAAAAATTAGAGTTGTCAAAGTACATTTAATGGCAATTTAAAATATTGCTTGATGTACTATCATCAAGATGATATTATTAAAATAAAATTTCAACTTGGTGACAGTATATAATCTTAAGGGAATAATACTTAATGCAAGACAGGTTCAGTTTTTCCATTCCCAATCTACCCTAGTAGAATTAGTAAAATCTGTTTTCACTGCTTTCTGATCATCCACAAGTCTCTTTCTGTAAGTAAACATTAATGTCAAAAGAAGTCTGCTTATATAAAATAATGGATAATTAGCATTTATGTTTCTAATGCCTACAAATTAGCATTTTTATTTCTTTAAATCTAGAGTGGAAAATGAGTGACAGATGCACAATTGCCTATAGGTGTGAGTTTCAAACTTAATGGCATTATCAACTTCTACTTAATGATTATCACTGTAAAATGAATATAAAGCAACTTGCTATACAGTCATGGCCAAAACTGAAAACTCAGGCAAAATTAATTCCTCATACCCTCTCAAAAACTAAATGTTAAGATTATAGGTTTCTTTTGTTATTGTTAATAAAAGAAGGGGGAGGGCTTCCCTGGTGGCACAGTGGTTGAGAGTCCGCCTGCCGATGCAGGGGACACGGGCTCGTACCCCGGTCCGGGAAGATCCCACATGCCGCGGAGCGGCTGGGCCCGTGAGCCATGGCCGCTGAGCCTGCTTATCTGGAGCCTGTGCTCCGCAACGGGAGAGGCCACAACAGTGAGAGGCCCGCGTACCGCAAAAAAAAAAAAGGAATGGGGAATTTCTGGCCTAAATATTTTTAACAGGAAAAATTTGTTAGTGTTAGTAAGAGGCAAGAGAAATATGTTCAGAAGAGGATTTTCCCCCTTAAAATACAGTAGTTATAACAGAGATATAAATAAAAGGACAATCAAAACTACTCATTAAAATATATTGTTCAAACTAAACAAAATGCATGACAGATATAACTGTGCTTATTCAAATACTTTCTAATTGGAATAGAAGGGTTGTCAATGGGTGTACCCACAGCCCTAAATTTGGAGAGTAGTGCAAAGTATTTTATCACAGGATAAAAACAATGTGCATGCTGTACACTTATTTCCCTATCATTTATTTCTTTAAAAAATATTGTGATAAAAGAAAATAAAAACTATTGAGGCAACCAGGCAGCTGCATTTATGGTCTTAAGGTTTACATTAAATATATTAGACAAAGTGTGGTGCTTTTTAAAAAAATTCAGGATAAATAAGTAAAAACACTGTTTGCAATCAACCAGTTCAATAATGTGTATATAATTATTGAAAGAAAAGAAATATTTTCAATGAAACAAGTCAATTATAATTTAAAAAATTTTATTAGTAACATTTTTAGCCTATTAATTCCTCAAAATAAAGAAAATCTAGCACTTCCCTGTTGGCGCAGCAGTTTAGAATCCACCTGCCAATGCAGGGGACAGGTTCTATCCCTGGTCCAGGAAGATCCCACATGCCGCGGAGCAACTAAGCCTGTGCGCCACAACTACTGAGCCTGTGCTATAGAGCCCACGAGCCACAACTACTGAGCCTGCGAGCGACAACTACTGAAGCCCGCTCGCCTAGAGTCCGTGCTCCGCAAAAGAGAAGCCACCGCAATGAGAAGACGTCGCACCGCAAGAAAAGCAGATCCCGCTCGCTGCAACTAGAGAAAATCCCGCACACAGCAACGAAGACCCAACACAGCCAAAAAATAAAATAAAGAAAAAAAGAAAGAAAGAAAATCTATGAACTACTATGGGAAATTAAATTAAGCAACATGTAAAAGCACCTGGACACCTGGAAGATGAATACTGTGAGGTAAGTATAAAACTGAATTATCAATTAAAAAATATATTAGTGTCTTTTAAAAGTATGAAAAAGACATTTAAAATATGCTTAAAATAATCATTAGAGATATATTCAGGAAAAAACTTATTAAATGTACTACTTTTTCCATTCTACAGGGTAAAATAGAGAACAAGGGTCTTAACAAAGATTAAAACTTGAAATAATAGCCTATCTGGGGACATCAACTATTCCCTATACCTTTAACCTCTTCTACAAAGATTCTTTCTTATTTTATAAACATGCTCAGTTTTGAAATTATAACTCCCTCCCAGACATTATCTATTCTCTATTTTTTCATTCTTAATTGAGCTTATTGAAAGTCATCTACATACCAATATGTCCACTTTTTTAAAAAAATCTTTCTCCTCAAACCACTGCTATCTGGCTTCTGCCTCCACATAATAAGTGTAGTGCCGAAGCAGTCAGTAACCCACATAGTGCCAAATTCAAAAACATTTCTCTGTCCTTTCATTGCTTCACAACGCACTACTGACCAGTTCCTCCTTGAACTTTTCTTTTCTCCTGACTTTGGTTATGGCATTCTTTCTGCCCTATTTCTCTGATCGTTCCTTTTCTGTCTCCTTAGCCAGATACTTTTCTCTGCTTGCTCCCTGTAGCAGACTTTCCTCTTTTCACTTTATCCTCTTTTCCTAGACAATCTTATCTACTCTCGTGGTTTCAACTGTTATCCGTATATTGAAGATTCCTAATTTTTATCTCCATCTCAGGCTTCTCTGGTGACTTCCAGAAACATATCATATCTCCATCCGACTATCTATGAGATTTCTCCATTTGGATGTCCAAAGGTACTTCAAACTCAACATATCAAGAAAATCGCATGTACCTTTTCCCCCCTGTAACTGGCTGTTTCTCCTGAAATCCTTATCTTGGTTCAGTATTACTATCTCTCACCCTATCAAGACACCTGGATATCGTTCTCTCATTTTTAATAACTAATCAGTCTCAAAGTCCCATCAATTCTAGCTCTTAAATATTTTTAAAAATCTGTCTATTCTTCTCATTTCCCACTGCTATCACCTTAGATTGGACCCCTCATCATCTCTCACCTGGCCTACTGCAATAGCCTCTTATGTAGTCTTGCTGTTTTCAATTTTATTCCCTTCCAATCAGGTATCTATAAAGCTGCCAAAATGATCTAAGACATAAATCTGGTCATGTTTCTCCCAAGTTGGAACTATTTCTATAGCATCTCACTGCTTAAAGAATTTATTTACTCATTCACTCAACAAATATTTACTGCTTAATGAAAACAGATATGATGTTAGGCACTGAATATATTATAGTGAATGAAAACATTTAGAGAATATGGAGAAAGATAGGCAGTTAAACAAACAATCCCTTAAATAAACGTATGATTACAAATTTTGACAAATGCAATGAAGGAATATACCAGGTCACAAAGAGAAAAAGAAGGGAGAACTCTTTCAGATTAGAATGTCATATTACTTTTGGGAAAGTAATATCTAAGTGAGTTTTGATGAGTAGAAGTTGCTAAAGGGAAAAGCATTTTTGGTAGAGGGAATACCATATACAAGAGATTTGAGAGGGAAATGAGCTTAGAGTGTTAGAAAAATTGAAAGAAGGCTTAACTGGCAAGAGCTTAGTGAGTGAGGGAAGGGGCCAGGTCATGTACAGCTCTGCAAGCCAAGTGGTATGGATTTCGATTGCCCAAGGGCAAACGGACGCAGTTTAAAAGTTTTAGGCAGATGAAAGACATGATTAGATGTACATTTTTAAAAGTTCACTCTGGCTGTTGGTAGAGAAGAGATACAGCCTGAGTAGATGTGAGGAAACCAGTTAGGAGGTTACTGCATTAGTCCAGGTGAGAAAGACAGCTGGGGGAAGTTTCTGTTAACTTGTACAGTAGAGGTTATCTTTAGGTAATATAAGCCTATAATGTAGAAGTCCCCAGTACTTTAAAAGATGTGATCCTGCTGAACAAAAAGGCATGTGAAAGCTCAGGATTTAATTCATTTGGATATACTGTCATTAGAACATTTCTGCTCAGAGAACTTATTGCAATGCTACATTGATGACGGTCTATCACCATGCAGCTTCTGCCAAACCTATGCAATATCTGACCTTTTATGTAACATCTCTCCTCATATGACTAAAAGGCATATCATACTTTACATGGCCAAAAAAATAAAGAATCTTTTGATTTCTGCCTCCAAACTAGTTTACCCTAGTAAATGGCACCATCATTTACCCAGGCATTGATGGCAAAAATATGGGAGTTATCCTTTATTCTCATCTCTTTCTGTCATATGCCATAACATATGTACATTAATTACCAACTTAAATATAATATTCAATATAATTCTATGGAAATTGTTCTGTAAGATTAAATAAAATATGAATTTGGCTACAAACTCTCTGGTAATATTTACATTCATATAGCCTTACCAAAAACAGATTATTTCATTAGAGAGCAGTTTTCAACAGTAGTAAAATATATTATAATATAATGCTATAATTGTTTTATACCTTAATTATTCTTTACGGATAATACCTCTACAATAAATGTATAAAGATAAAGCACGCATAATTTCTTAGTTCTCAAATTCATTTACTAATTCATTCATTCATTCTCAAGAACAGGAAACTGTAGCAAATATCTGTCAACTCAGGTCTATAAAGAATAGTAAGATCAGATGTACAGAAGTTTTCTAATTTGTTTCAAAATTAGTTTCTGAATAATTCTCTAAGAAGACAGTTAAAATTAGATCTGTTTCACACTAAATAGGTACTTCATCAATATTTCATTTCCCCGATACTGTTGACCAATGAGTCATCCTACATATGTAAACTTTTAGCCAACTAAAGCTTACGGCTATAGTGCTAAGTTATTCTTTTTTAATTTTTAAAAAATATTTGTAAAATCTACTTCATCAGCCTCCGCTCAAGGCTTCAAGGTGGATTCTATACGTCTCCTACTTCAAAAGTGCAAGTGGAAGTGGAAGCTATTTTCCCTTCTGATTGGTGGCTTTGGAGCTTATCTCTGCATTCATAATTGTATTCCTTAAAGTTAAAGCTATCAGGAGTTTAACTACCAGATAAGTGAGACATAAAATCAAGTATCATTATTATAGCAATGCAGTAATACAGAACATTACTATGTTCAAATAACTTTTTCTAAATTAGCCACTAGGTAATATGCTAACCTCACATCCACAGTTCTACACAATTTTATGATAGCTAGAATTAAGAAAAGGATCGATATTATATCCATTAAAATACTATTATAGGAAGAGATTCCAAAGTTGGCATAAAGGGCCAAAGGTAGAAATTAGCTTATACAGAAAATAATTTGTATAGGCCAAGGAGGCCCTTTGTGCATAATACCACCTAAGGTAATTCAGCCCACAAAATACTGACTATCAGACCATAATCAAAATGAAATGCTTTGAAAAAGTGAGAGAGAGCTTGGCTTATGCATTGCAATAAAACTACAGATGGATGGGCATAGCGCATCTCCTGTTGCACGCACCCTGTTGCTCGTCAAGTGACATGGATCCGAGCTGTTTGTTAACCACAGAAGAAGGAGAATCTGAAACAAAAATGAGATTTCAACTTAAAAGTAAGCAGCAGAAAACTGCACAGCAATGTTATGATCATCTCTAAGCTTAAGAAACAAATGTATAAGGTTGGGGAATAGAAGTAAGTACTGTGGTGTGTTTCCCAAGCAGTGAGTAAGCAGGGCCATGTGCTTAAGGTATGTTATTCCAGGCAAGCATTTAGCAACTTTGAGAATGAGTTGAGAAAATATTCTTCTACTTCCATGCATACACCCTTTATCAAATTC
The DNA here is from genome assembly GCF_026419965.1 of Kogia breviceps. Classification (NCBI taxonomy): domain Eukaryota; kingdom Metazoa; phylum Chordata; class Mammalia; order Artiodactyla; family Physeteridae; genus Kogia; species Kogia breviceps. The sequence goes on along the minus strand of NC_081310.1, from coordinate 32,242,758 downwards.
ATTTAGCACAGGCACAAGGTTCAAGGTAGATAAAATAGAAACAGTGTTATCTCCCTCACTAAAAGGAAGACTCCTTGTCCTTCTCAAACCCTCTCTCCAGCTCCTCAAGATGGCTTCCATTTTGGATTGGAGGATTCAGAGCCTGAAATAAGATGTTCACTACACTTAGCTAGATGTTATCTTGAGCTGAAAAAAGAGCTCCAGTGAAGATTTAAGACAAAGAAAATAGTTTATAAGAGAAATATTCAATTAAGTAATTACCATTACAGAAACATAGATAACTTTTAAAACTCTATGGTATGTTGTGCATATTAAAACTGTACTGTGAAGGCTTAGGTTTCTTTAGGTGCCTGGTGAGAAAAGGAAAAGAGAGGCAACGAGAAGGCTTATGGTCTGGGCTTCATGCTTTCCACCTTGGCTTCAAACAGAACATTTTATTTTTATCCTTTGGATATATGGAGTTTCTATGTAAAATAATCTGTTTTATAAATAAATGGGTTCTATTCTTGAAAAACACTGGTATAACAAAAGGCAGCATGATAAAATGGGAAAAGCACCGGTCTAGAGTTAGTCAGTGTTGATTCCAACCCTGGTTTGACAATAATTAGCTATGTGACAGAAGACAAGTCACATTTTTAGATCCAACACTCTCCTTCCTTCCTGGTCATCCTAGGGACCTGGTAACTAAGAAAGGTACTGGGGAACAGAAGGAGGTGGCTACTATTCCTGGCTTGGGTTCTAATGTGCTAGTGAAGCTACAGGAAGAAGGAAAATGTGGAGAGCAAGCATAGCTCTCCACTAACTGTAAGAATAATTCCTAGTTTCTAACAGCCTATGCTCTGTTCGTAGAAAATGTTGTTAATAAAACAAAAACTCTGCACTTTTGACTGATCGGTTTCTATTCACAATGGCACATTATTCCCCCAAAGGTAAATATTTTGATTTAAGAGTGTCCTTAACTCAATAGCTAAGAGTTTTCTAAAATATCCTTGATTCTTAGCAATTTTATACCACTTGACTGCTTCAGTCTGTACAGTTTAAAAAGTCTGAATCCTGCTACTGGGACTACTGGTATCAATTTTAAATTGTCTACCTTCTGAGATAACCAGTGTGCTCATAAATTTTTGTATTACTAGATTTTGATAAAGCATGATCGTTATTTAAATAATAGCTTTTACTTAAAGTATCCTTACTTATCACCTCTTCATCAGAATATTCAGCTCAACAAATCTGTATTACACAAAAAAGAAAGTAGGAATGATAGTATTTTAATCAGTTCCCTAATCTAGCCATGCTTTGCTTTCCTTTTCTAAGACTTCTCAAATATCCATCTCAGAGTTAGATACAACATTCCTATCTATGTTCTTTTTAAAGAGCAGATGAGTCAGTCTTTAGAGACAAACAAAATTATATTCTTTAAGAAAAACAATAAAAATGTGAGTCACAGTGAAATAAACATTGGAAAATCTTCCTAGAAAGCCTCTTATGAAATATTTTTTATCCCTTTGGATTTGTTATACATTTCATTATACTCTCATTAAGAACCCTCTGAAAACTAACAACTCTCCAAGCAATCTTTTTTCAAATATTTAATATTTTCATGAATATTATGGAATGTACAAATTTTATTAAAGTGCATCTTATGTAAGCTTTTAAATAAAACACATTGAGAAAGGATCTAGAATGCTATCATCTCCACAAAATGGTGTGTTTTCAAACTCTTGAAGTATTTAAAATATTAACAAAGTTTAGGTTAAGACAGAAAGATATTAAGCTAAAAGGGCTTCCATTTTGGTTTTACTGTCTGTCACAGATATTGTGTATATCTGGGAGTTGTTCTTTCCATGTTGAAGACCAATCTTTAAGAAGAAATCCTTCTTGATCATTGCTTCCATTCTATTTTTAATTTTGGGTATCATGCAACTGTTTTTGGAAGGATTACTTTCCTGTCACATAAAACATCTGAAGTAAAATGCTTCTATATCACTAGATATTCAGAAATACAATACCCATAACTTCCAACTTACAGAAATACTTCCAAATGTTAACACAATAATCACCAGAATATCTAATATTAAAAAAACAAACAAGTATTAGTTCAATGCTGATTGCTTCAGTGTTTGCGTACTCTATTCCATATTTCTGTGAAATGCCTTCTAGAAAGCACTATCACAAAATAAAAATTTGACCATATGGTCCAATGATAATTTATTACAAAATGCAATACAGTCGGTCAGCCTATTGGAAATGTCTTAGATTATTATTATTTTTAAAGTAGAGATAAACTTTAAGCAAAAGCTCCTTCAGTCTAAGCTCAAGCTGTCTCATGGTTAATTACTGTGTATCTCCAAAAATTTCGTGCTTTAGTTCTGAGAAAATTCTTAGCCCCTTGACATCTGAACTTTTTCAACTGTAGGAAATAATAAGGAATTATAATCTAAGTAACAAGAACTCTTTAGTCAGACTCCCTGGGTTCAAATCTGGCTTTCCTACTCAGTAATACTGTAACCGTGGGCAAGTTATTTAACGTCTCTAAGTCTCAGTTTCTCCATCTGTAGAATGGGGATAATTACAATATCTACCACATACTGTTCTTGTGAAGATTTAATGAGATAATCCATGTAAACTAGACAGCATATATGTTATTACTTGCTTGTTTTTCAGAAACATGGTGTTTAATGAAAAATGATGATAGGAGGCTGTTCTGAAAACACGGAGCATGGTCCCACATTTAAAGTGCCAAGAGACCCATCACTGTTTTGCTCAGGGCCTTATCATTCAAAGTAGTTAAGAAGTACTTGCAGAACTATGTCAACATTACATCTGATTTACTAACGGCTTATGTTATTATAATCACTAAAAACCTGGGTCAAACGCATCCATTTGAGAAGTGCTACGTGTAACTGACATCATGGACACTGTGGGGAACTGGATGTTGTATAGAGCCTGCTTGCACAGGACTGGGTAAGTGCTGATTTTTTCCAATATGGCTCAGTTTTGAAAAGCCCTTTAAAATATTCACCAATGTTTTATACCCTTTAAGGGGTATAAAATTTACTTTTTTCTTTTCCAATCGGCAAAACCGTGCCATAAAGTGAAAAAACAGTTCCTACCTGACACCCTCTCTAGGCTGGCTCCATGCTCCAGTGGGGCTCTGTGGTGGTTGGGCCAGTACCAGCAGACTCCACAGGGTGTTGTCACTCTGAGCAGGAGCCAGCAACCCATGACTTCAGGGGACCTGAAATGGAAAAAAAGAGTTGGGTTTAAAATCAGCCATATGCTGAATGCCTCTGCCATAGCTAGTTACGGCATTCATCTGATAAACATACATACAGCTCATTCAAAACCCTGAATGCTATCAACCTTACATGGCCGTAAAATGAGGACATCTTGAGGTAGTAAGTTAAAGTCACTAAAATTAAGATAGTCCATTACTATGTGTACTGTTCTACTTAGGAGTATAAAAACTTTACACAGTATTCTCCATCCCATCCTTATGCCATCTCTATAAATTATGGCAGGCCACGCTACTTAAATAAATCAATAATTGCGAAACTGAGGCATAAAGCAGCCAAACAACCTGCCCAAGGTCATTTGTCATAGGGCCAGGGACAAGAACTCAGCCAGTCTAACACCCAGGCAGTGATCTGATGAAGGCAAATTCATCTCTTTATGATTTAAAAAAAAAAAAAAACTAAAAGACTAGAAATGAGTTGTGATGTATTTCCTAAAAGCCTAGAAAAAAGTGTACTTTTTAAATAAGACTAAAGTGAAAATATTTTTAAAATATATATCCTGACTGACTTTGAAAAATAAAAATTTTGGAAATTAGCTATGAATAATTATCATTTACAGGTGTCAAAAATTCTTTTAGAGGAGTGGTTTTCAAAGTGTGCTTCAGAGAGCAGAGGTGGCTTGGGGGTGGCAAGAAGGACAAGGAGTTGGGTTGTCATTTCTTAACTCTCTTTATGTTCAATCACAACAGTGTCACTTGTATATATTTTATATTAGAACTTCTCCATGAAATTCTGATTTCACAGCTGAAAAAAAGGGGGGGGGATATCTTAATATCTATCTTATTTAGCTCATTTTAAATAGCACTTGGTGCCTTGGAATGATGTTTTACTTTTCAACTGCCAAGAAATATTGGCATCAGGCACCTTCCCATTTGATCTCATTAAAATGTAGATTATTTCTATAAAATGGCTTGATGGCTTGATCTCATTTTCCTACAGAAATTAGGTATTAGGTAGATTCATCTTACACTTAGCCTTTCACAAAATATTCTCATGAGTCCTGTATTTTGAAAAGAGAATAAAACATTTATCAGACAATGTAATCATTCAGAAATTCTACACTTGTTAAAATTTCTTGGTTTCCAAATCACATTAATGTCTCCTTTGAATATCTTATACTTAAAAGGCTTAAATAGGTGAGAAAATGATAGAAGTATCATTTATTGACAGTATCATCACTTGCTGACACTGTGAAGACAACAGCATATAATGGGAAAATGTTTTATGAGAATTGTACAGTCTTCTATTGTTAAAAAGTTAAAATCTAGAATGTTAATTCTGTGCTATTCTATATTGATGATTTTAGTAGTAACATCTAGCATGAGTGAATGGATCAATTAATGTCCATAATATAAATATACATACACAAAATTGTATTCATACATCATGAAGTATAAGAAAATATTTTGCTAATTGTTATTCAAATAAAACCTATCTCCCTTTTGAATTTCATAAATTTAATTCCTATTCTGTATTTTTATAATTTGAATGTTCTGAAATGAAGAATTCTGCATTAAGTCAACTCATCTTTCCTCACATCCAAAATTTACTAAATGGACAAAATATATATACTTTATTAGTATATATATATATATATTATATATATATAAAATATATATATACTTTATACTTTATATATACTTTATTAGTTGTCCTTTGTAAAAAACTAACAATACATTATTTAACTGTTCTTAAAGTTTTTAATTACCAAATAGTGTTCCTAACATGTGAAGACAGAATAAGATAAAAGTAACACTAACAAATGAACCCAGGCCATGTTACAGGTTAGACTTACTTGGGGTCTCATATGAATGCTATGTTAAAAGCGTATGATAAAGATGACGTATTTCACCTTGCAGGTGAAGGGAGCAACGTACACTGAGTGACAGCACTAAGGGCCTCTAATACTGGTCCACGTGGGCAGCCTCAGCAGCCCAATAAGTTGTTTAATAACAAAATTAAGATAACATGTTTCTCAACTTCAAAACTGGCAAGGCATCTAACTCAACTTTGGCTTTTTAAAATATACTGGTTATCAAACTAGGTACTATTTAATAAGAATGATGCTTAGAGTTGGGAAAACAGCATCTTATTTTACAAAGACCATATAATCACCCTAAAGCTTTCTGATTCTAAAAAGAACTTGCTTTGATTCAAATTGATAAACTAGATATAAAGACTGCGTGTCAATATCTTCCTAATGTTCACAATGTACATTTCCACAATGTACACAATGTACATGATAATGTAAACAGTTTTGCTTTATACTCAAATTCACTTTAATACTTGGTTTGTTATCTGCTGAATTTCAGTATTGAAAAAATATTTATACATGTAGGGATATTTTATCTTCCTTCTTATCGTTTTATATGTTGTATATTTTTACTTTTAAAACCCCTGAGCTAGAGTTTTATACACAGCACAAAATCATAGCAAAATGTATTATTATTAAACGTCACAACTGTAATCTAATCAAACTTTCTTGTTAGTTTTAAGTATAGGAAAAGATTTCTCTATAGTAAAAAAAAAAAAAAAAAAAAGACACAGAGAGAGACATCTTCTTTGCTTGACTGATATTCTCTCTATTAATATAACACTAAGTTAAAAATCAGGTCCATAATTTGTTCCAAACATCACACCTGTACTGCAGTTATTTAAATCTATTTTATTTCACCATGGTATTATATAATATGCTTTTATTACCATAGCACTTAGTGGAACAGACATTTATAAAGTGGAGGTTGTCCAGTTCTGCCAATATACAGATTAATTCCAAGCAATTTAATCAGAGTTCTCAAAGTGATTAATTCCCAACTCGTCACTCCTTAGGGTGCCAAAACAAAGTGTATCAAAGTAGTATAATCTCGTTAGTATGATAGCACCTACTATGGTACCTATAGTACAGGATACATAGTATCTACTATCCATCTTGAAAGAATTAAGTTGACAGATTATTTTATGCAATATCTTTCACTAATTCTTTCAACAAATGTTTATTGAGCATCATGAGCGTTTTTGGCCATAAAAAAACGTGAGCCACTAAAATACTCAATGAAAAAGAGAGTGGCACAGATTATTACTGTCTTATCAGAGTTTTATCACATAAAAACAGGAACATAAAACTGGAATCCCAATAAAGATGTTAAAAAATAAATAAATAAATAAATAAAACTGGAATATTTTTGCTGCCCTGTGTACCAGAAAGTTGATTATGTGTAGGAGGAATAAGTAAGCAATTATTGAAAATTTTCAAATAATTACAGAAGGGGATGATTGAGTCAGCATGCTAGAAAGGCCAAACAACATTATAATTCTAAAATCTAGCATTACTAGGTTTATATGGGAATAGAAATACTGGTTAACTTTCAAAGCAAAAAACAAAAAAAAAGAAGAGGAGCTAGGGGCCATAAGCACAGATATCATCTCAGTATATAGGACATTTCAATGGAACTATCAATGTAGGCTCTACGTTCACTAGATTATTACATAGCATCTCATTAGCCATAAAAGTAATAAATATTTGCCCTTCTCTAAAACTACAAATAAAATAATGGACTGTTTTATATTTGTCTCTCTAGCAAGTGCTGCTGCCAATCTGTCCCTCTAGCCGTGTGATGATAAATTTCACCATATGCAAGAGGCGGGAAAAGCTGCAAGCGCATCAGCTTTCTTTGGAAGGGGAAAAGGGAAGCATCTTACTACACAGCAGCAGCGTTAAGAAACCAACTCTACCAGCTGCTTAAGGCCACTTGACATGGATAACCTGAAGCCTGAGGGTCCTGTGAAGAGCCCTCACGAGAAGACTGATCAGGAGTGGAAGGCTGCTGCTGGGCGCGCACAGCTAGCTCCCGCTGCCTCCGCTGCTCAGCCCTCTGAAGCCTCAGTTGCTGCAGGCGCTTACGGAGCAAAGCTATCTCAGGCCCCCTTAGAAATTCTGACACAGATAGGAAAAGAAAGGTGAAGAGACAGTAATAAAACAGAACACAATAAGAATCTGACCATACATTAAAGACAGAAGGGTATAAATAAAACACACATCTCATAGAGGAATGCTAAAAACAACTTACTCAAAAAATTACTGATCATTATGATAAACTATACATACTTACACACGCGAAGGCTTCTATTTAACTATGATGAATTAGACACATAGAGTTCTCTAAGAGTATTTAAGTAATTAAATGGAATGAAAGTAAAATCTTCCATAAGCAAAACATTGCAAAGTGAACATTCCTTTCCTAATTGCATCTCTTTTTACAATACTAAGAAAAATTGAAAAATATCAGTTATCTCATTTACTCTATATACAAAAACTACTAATTTCAATCAAATAATAATTAAGATTATGAAGAAGTTATGCATTTGGAAAGAACTCTGGAAATTTATTAGTAGAGAGTCTTTTAAAAAGTAAAAGCTTTATATTTTTCAGCTAAAATGTTTCTTTTTATGTTGGAATTATCATTTACTTTTTCTTTTGAGCTGAAAAATATTTACATAATCTTCAACATTTTCTTAAACTTTATCTGAGGCAGTGGTCACAGATAAAAAACAGAAATAGTATAACATGAAATTCTGCAGAGAATACTGAGTACCTACTAGGTATGAGGCATTGTTTTAGGCTCTGGGGATAAATAAAACATTGAACAAAAAAATAGTCCCTACTCATTTGTTCTGAGAGGAAAACAGACATCACTGCACACATACACACACATATATAATATACACGTATGCATTTATCTGTGTCCAGTAGGGATAACTGCTATGAAGTAAATTGGGCAGGGTAAGGTCAGGGTGATAAAGATTGTGGGGGAGTGGCTGTTGTTTTATGTATGGTCATAAGGGAAGGGTTCTCCTCCTAAGATGATTTTTGAACAAAGACCTCAAGGATGTGAGGGAGTAAATCATACGGATATCTGGAGGAAGAGTGTTCCAGGCAAAGGAAAGAGCAAACACTAATGTTCAGAGGGGGAAGTATATTTGGATGGGGGATATATACTACAGGTAATGGCAGAAAAATCTGCTGATAGTTTGGACACGGAGTGATCCCAAAGTTTCTGGTGTAGATAACAGGAAAAATGGAGTTGCCATTTATTGAGACGGGAAGAATAGAGAAGGAGCAAGTAGCATTAGAGGGAAGAAAAGAACTAACAGATATCCAAGTGGAGAAACTGAGTAGGGACTCACTGTAATAGTCTAGAATTCACCAGTAAATCTGGATGTCATTGATGATGTTACTTTAAGCCACATTAAGAGAGTAAGTGATAATAAAGAAGCCTAAGAACTAAATTCTGGGACACTTCAGTGTTTAAGAGAAGGAAGAACAGGAAGAGTAAGGAGAATCCAGTGAGGAGGCTGGAGAACGGAGTGAGCCAAGTTTTGTAAGCTCAGTGATGAAAGTGTGTCAAGAAGGATAAAGTAAGCAGCTGTGTCTGCTGATACAATGAAAAAGATACTGACCGAGAACTAAGCACAAAGACCTTGACAAGAGCCATTTCAGTGAAGTCACAGGGGCCCAAACCTGGCTGGAACAGGTTCAAGAGAAAGGGGAAGTAAAGAAGTAGAGAGACAAAGCATACCTACTTTTTCTAGAAGTTTTGCTGCCAATGGGGAACAGAGAAATCCGCTGATTGTTGGTGGGAGAACAGAATCAAGGGAGGTTTGTTTGTCTCAGTTTGGAAGACAATACATATGTTTGTATGCTGATGGACAATGTTTAATTGGACGGAGGAAGAAAGATAATGAATGAGAAGTGGACAAATGTGTGAATGATGTCCTTGAGTAGACCAAAGGAGGTGAATTACAGTGGATAAGAGGAGGAATTGGCTTTAGATAGGTGCATAAAAATGTCATCCACTCTAACCAAAGAGGAAGCAGAGTATATGAGTAGAGATTAGTTGTAGATTGGATGCAGGGAGCACATAGAATTTGTCTCACTGACACTGACAGCAAATTATACAAACTACCAAATAACTTTCAGCCTCTTTTATATAGACTATAAGAGTGTAAAATTTGGTTTGTTGTTTCAGAATCAATCATGCCAGAGACACTAACCTCCTGTTACCATGTCTCCTATTTATAAAGAATTTTATTCAATTGGCAGTTAAGGTTTAACAATTCAAGTGTCATCATAGTCTTTCATTGCTAGTTCTTCCTAGAAAATTCTCCGGTACCAAGTAGGATAGTATCCATTAACAAATAAATTGTGATGCTCAATAGGATAGTGCCTTCTTTTTAGGTATATACATATCCCATAGTTACTGTCAGCATAGTAGTAACACTTAGCAACATAAAATAAAGCATTATTATGCAGCCATAAAGTCTGTCATTTTATACTTCAAAAGAAATTACCATAAGAGAGAGATTACAGATATGTCAAGTTTTGCTAAGAAAACTGAGAAAAAAAATCACAAAAAATTCACCCAACTTCATGGTTGTTTCAAACCCTCTCTCTTGCACTGCCAAATGTTTTATGGGGATATGAGTCTCCATCCTAGACCCACTAGGTGAGGTAGCAAATCAATAGCAGGCTCTAAATATAAGAAGTGGTGCTCTATAACTTGGAAAATTAAGATTTAGTTACCAAAAAAAAAAAAAGATTTAGTTATGATAATGTCATGAACCATTAATTCAATGCTCCCAGTGCTTTTCAAAGAAGAACTTGTTTGCTTACTTGAAGGCTGGTTGTATGTCTCCCCAGCCAACTTTAAAAAAAAAAAAAAAAAAAATGAGGCTAGGGAAAGAAGTCATCACGCAGCTAACTGGGAAAGGCAAATATTGAATTAAAAATTCCAAGCAGATGGGGCTTCCCTGGTGGTACAGTGGTTGAGAGTCTGCCTGCCGATGCAGGGGACACGGGTTTGTGCCTCCGTCCGGGAGGATCCCACATACCGCGGAACAGCTAGGCCCGTGAGCCATGGCCACTGAGCCTACGCGTCCGGAGCCTGTGCTCTGCAACGGGAGAGGCCACAGCAGTGAGAGGCCCGTGTGCTGAAAATAAAAAAAAAAAAAAAAAAAAAAAAAATCCAAGCAGAAATACCACTCTAAACAAATAGTTCTGCTAGCAATTTGAAGTATTAAAGGCACATATGACACATACACATTACATCTTTTTAAAAATGTATAAGCAAACATATATAATTTGTAATATGAATAAATGCTTGGAGAACTAATTTTTGTTAACATTAGCCAAAATCGAAAGTAAATACACTGAATACCTTCGGGTTGATTTTAAAAATAACAAAAAAATCCTCAACAGTGAGTCAGGAACTGCTAATGGGAAATGTATACTTTCATCTCCTGAAACTACTAACCTTGCTCTTCTTGTTTTTTTTCTGAAAGATTCTAGGCTAGTCTCCCTAATGACAATTCCCACTGATGGAAAACAATAAACTACAGTTGACCCAACTAAGGTCCATTTGGTTCTAACCTCAAGTCCTGCCTCTCTTCCAATACATAGGGTCTTTTGTCCTGGACACTGGATTATTTTTATATCTAATTTGGTGGTACTTTATCTGCTTGCTATCAACTGTCCCCCACTCCCAACTTGCTCCTTTGTCCAGGTGATCCTTCTGTTTTTTTTCTCCTAGAACTGGTCACTCCTTTACAGACTTCCAAGTTCCTCTGATCTCTTCTTTAGTTTCCTCAAAGTGGAAGTCACTAACCTAATATTTCCACTTGTTTCTAATCTCTAAATTGCCTGTATCTCATCTGACTAGATCCTGATCCCCTTTAAGGAAACTATAAACTGAATATCTGGGCTTTGAAAGGTTTGTTTTGCTATGCCATACAACAGAGTTCTTACTTCCCCAGGAATTTTTCTACAGAGCTCAACTCAGCTATAAAGATTATGAAAGGACCTAAATAAATGTATAAACCTGAGCAGACACAGTAATTTGTAAATAAGCAGGACTCCACGCATAAGCCATGAAACACTATCTTAAAAAAATTCAATTCTCATGGTCTGAGTGGTCCATTAATTAGAAACACATGGATCCTTTAGGTGACTCACTTCTCAAGGTGAGCCCCCAAAACTGAGTTTTTTATGTACTGATATCCCCATCCAATCCAAAGAAACCACCTTCTCTTTCTTAAAGTAAGACCAAAGGAGGCAATTAAACTATAACACACTGGAATGAATGCCTCATTTAACACTCTCTCATTATAAGAAGCTCCTTACCATGGAAAAAAATTACAGATAACACACAAAATGAAGACATTTCTAGACTGAGTTTAAGAAACTACTAAAAGTGATGTCTGCTAGGCATTACTAAGAAAGAAAAAAATATTTTATAGTTACTTTGAAATACTTTTTATAAATAAAACTATGAAGACTTCATTTTAACCTATATAGTTTCAGCTCACAGTCATACCTATCCGGTTTTTAAATAGATAATCTTATAACCATATTTTCAAAGGCACAGTCTTTTGTTAAATATTCAAGAAAAGACCATGTATAACATAAGAATCAAAATGTTAGATTCTGGGTTATGTATAGAGAATGTAGTTTCAAATGGTCTTTGTGAATGAAAATAAAATTCAAGAATATGAAGGGTGAAGATGTCCAAATTTTAAAAAAAGATCTACCAACTGACTTCAAATTCCACTGTAGTATATTTTATCTTCCTAATTCAGCTACTGTACCCAAAGCCAACTCTGTGGCTCTCTCTAGAAACACTATTCTTCAGGTATGCATTTTATATATTCACCTCACTGTGGCTCCATTTTTTCTTCCTACCCATATTTCTGTCTTGATTTTATCATTTATCAAAATGATTTTTTAAAATATTTCCATAAGTTACCATAAAATATTTCTGGAACGAAGTAAGAAAAAATATCTATTCAGTCTTATGTGGTCTGGACAGCCAAGGGCAAATAACGGATCCAAAAGCAATAAATGACTGGATATCCATTCACAGCATCTTCCCTAGGTATCATAAAATTTGCGGAGCCTACTGGAAACATCCAGAATGAATGAAATGGGACTGAAACTATAAAGACTATAATATAGCTAAATATTCTATATAGGTTATACTAGCTTAAAGATAACAGTCTTAACAGTATCATTAAAGACTGACTATTGTTGGCAAGAAAAAGAGGCTTACGTAGAACAAGATAAATAAAATCTCTGTCTTTATGAGAGCATTTTCTAATAAGACAAAATAAGTCATAAACAAAATAAAAAATAAAATAATTACAAATTTTATAAGTACTTTTCAGGAAATAAATAGGGCTATATAAAAGAAAATAAAATTTTAGGGAGGAAAGAAAAGGAAGATGAATCTAGCTAGGGTAGTTATCAAAGACCTCCCTTGGGTGACATTTGAGCTGAGAACCAAAAAAAAAAAAACAAAGAGCTTCTCAGGTACAGAGATCAGTAAGTATAAAGACTCAGAATCCAAAAGAAAGAGGCAGAAGAAAATTTGGCATATTCAAGGAACTGAAAGAAAACCAGTACAGCTGGAGCGTAATGATCATTAGGAAGTGAGAATGTGGTATGAAATGAGGCTAGAGATAGGCAAGGGCCCAGCCATATAGGTTCTTTTAGGTCCACAGTAAGGAGTTTGAGTTTATTTTCTTGTATTTATATTTATAAATGCAATTAGAAGTCTTTGAGGGGTTTTACACAACAAAACTATATAATCTGATTTAACATTTTAAGATACTCATACTGGCTGCTACATGGAGAATAAATTATAAGGGAACAAGAGTAAATGAAGAGATAAATATTAGTGGACAACAAATGATGTAAGATGGAAAGATGTAGAACATATTTTAGATACAGAACCAATAGAACTTGCTGATGGATTGGGTGTGGGACATGAAGGTAAACAAGGAATCAGTAACTCACAGGCTATTAAAATAAGCACATGAGCAGTAGTTACAATTTACTAAGATATGAAATGACCAAGATGAAAGAGATTAGTGAGACGGGAAGGATAGGAGGATAAATCAAATTTCAGTTTGGACACATTAAACCTAAGATGTCCAAAGATAACCAAAAAGAAGTCAAATAAGCAGCTGGACACAGGAGTCTATAACTCAAGGTAGAAAATCAGGTTGTCAATATAGATTTGGGAATCATCAACTTAGAGGAGATATTAAATGCTATGGGAATTGATGCAATTAACCAGGGATAGAGTGCATGTAGAGAGAGAGCACAGACTAGGGGTTTTACTAAAATATTGAGAATTATAGAATAAGAAATATCAAAAATGGTTACTGAAAATCAGCCAGAGTTGCTAATAAGAGTAAGTAGGCAAAAGTGGTGTCATAGATGCCAAAAAAGGAAAGTGTTTCAAAAAAGAAGTGACAGACTATGTTAAATGAAACTGAGTTAAAAAAATCTACTAAGCACGAACAAAGAAGTATACTGTAAAACAGGCAAAATGGAAGTCACTGGTGACTTTGACAAAAAGTTTCAGTGGAAAAGGAAGTTAAAAGGCAGAGTGGAGTTGGTTGATAAGTAAGTGGAAGATGGTAAGAAAATGGAACAGTATATGTAAGCTATTCTTTTGAAGACTGATTATAAAAGGAGCAAAGACATGAGTCTGGAGGGGAATATGGGACAGTTAAGAGCTATTTTTAAGACAGAAGACAATTATAGAGCATGTTTGAGGTGGAAAGGAAAAATTCAGTAGAAAAGGTAATAATAAAGATGCAGGAGAAGGAGCAAAGTCCTTGAGAAGCTGGAAAGAGATGCACTGGCTAGCTTTTGTTAGGAGCAGATACACTTCTTCCCAAAATGTGACTCCTTCTGTCACAGACAATGTGAGTATAGATGCTGGAAAAGTTGGGAGATTCAAAAGTAGGAAAGTGAATGCTTTTTTTCCCCACTGTGAATGAAAGAAGGTTATCAGCTACGGGGCAGGATGAGGGTAAAGGGCGGTGCTAAAACTTTGAGAGACATGAAGGTGTGAAACAGACATTCTGTCTACGTGCTGAGCAAGTGTTAGAAGATTGCTTTAATGTGGAGCACCAATGAAATCTGTGGTCATGAATTTCTTCACTATCAGTGACTCAGTTGCAGACTAAGAGAAGGCAAATAATTAGGTTCAGTCAGAGATGGAATTTTGCCAGGCAAGTCTTCACATTCCCACTGTCCCTCTCCCTCAATCCAGTAAAAGTGACAGAGGAAATGCAAGGGACCTGAATGAAAGATACAAACATTTACATAAAGAGGTATCCACAGCAAGGCAAGAAGCATACTTTTTGTTTTCTCTACCTCTATGCAAGGCAATAATAGAAATCATGGCTCTAGGATGATACTCCCACCTACATGGACAATTCCTACTGTCCACAAACCCATCTGGACTTAGAAGTGAATAAAAGATTGAGAAAAAAAACAAAACAAAACATAAAGAGCATTAAGTTCTTATTGTTAAAATACTAAACTCTGGGATTATGAAAGGATTATTGTCAAAACAATCACAGACATAATCTTTAGATGTTACATCTAATATCAAATCATCTTCCTCAATATCAATACTGTCTTGGTAACATGGAAATATTCCAATTTTCCATAATTTAGTCAGCCAAAATTCTTTCCATAACCTACCAGTTAAAAGTATCTCCTATGTTTCTTTGAAAAATGTATAGACAAAAGTGTAAAGTAATGTTCAATGTTGCTTGATCATCACAAAAATGTTTTTTTCTATTTCAATGATTCAATGAAACAGAAATAGTATTCAAGTATTTAATACTTACATCAAATATTAAAAAGGATTTAGTAATTTCAAATGTAGTATTAGAATGTGGTAAGTTCTATGACAAAAAGGAAAAATGAAATTCCATACTAAGTAGTTTACTCAGAAATGTGTTTAAGAAACAACTGGAATCAGTTAAGATTCAGTGGAACGTGAACATGAGATAGGGAATCTTCTTGCTAAGTTTTGACCAAACTTATAATTGATCAGAATCTTTAAGACTATTCCCAAGAATGCTATCACTTTAAAAAGTCTTGTTTTTACCTGTTTTGAAAAGCAAACTTTTAAATGATTCTGTCCAGACTTCCCTAACCCTCCAAAATATTTTATTTTCCCATAACTTGAAATGCTGTATAAATTAGAATGTGGAAAATCTAATTTTATAGCTCATCTTTAGGTTATTATTATAAGTAAATTGTACACAAGTGTTATTTAACAGCCACATAATTGAGTCTGGCTTCTATTCCCATAGAAACTGAAAATAAATGACCAAAAATGGGATATACTGATAAAAGAGTACTTAATTTAAAACACCCCATATTTGGTGATCTGACATCAAATTTCAGAGAAGCAAGAATAAAGTGACAGCTTGGCAGTTAAGCTGTTAGGAATTTTTTTATAGGCTTTAGCTGAGGCCTGCCAGATGTATCTTTAGTTGCTAATATTTTTGATTATATATCGAGGAATATACTTCCTTAGAAAAACTCAAAGAAAAATATGAATGAACATCTTGTTGGTTATTATAATTACATGTATATATTTAAAATGTCAAGTAAACTACAGACATATCTGCTAAAGATTACTATGTAAACACTAGCACATTCCATAGCTGGGGTGGGGTGGGGTGTTTGAACATGAGGAGTTATAATATTGAGAGGAAAACACAATTTTAACAGAATTTAGAAATTGATTTTTTTCACTAACATCAAATACAAAGAAGACAAGGATTTGCTAAAATAATTTTTTTCACATAAATATAGAAATAATTCTTTTGGTAAATTGTATACATTGTTGACAAGAGACCACATAAAATTCATCATAAAGAATGTATTAAAAGTATGTCACGATTTGAGGAAAAATAATAAAAAAACAGAAATACAATGGATCTAATAATAATCAGGGCTATATTTTCACTATCACTCTAACACAGACAACCAAAAAAGCTTAAGAAAGATATTTTGGTCTATAATTGTCTATAAAAATAATTGTTAAGTCAAATGCATTAAACTATGTCAAAACACTATCTGCTGGTACTTACATGTTTTAAAGAACTGTCTTGTGTAAACTGAAGATTCCTGCTATTTGTTAAAATTCATGAAAGTGAGGCATACTTGAATTTTGTTTTTAAGTTACACATTCACATATTACGTGTCATTTTGATCATTTATTCCAGCAAGAATAAGTTGATGTGATTTAGCATCTTTCAAAATAGCCCAAAAAGAAGTTTTCATTATCAAAAATCATCAGATGAACCACAGCCTATTTAAAGAGTAACATCCTCACCAGACTGATGATGTGTATGGTGTCCAGATGCCTCAAAAGACTGCCTTTGTTCACTGACTGGAGAAGACAGCAAAGAAGTAGAATGAGGGCTTTCTGTAGAAGATGATGCTGAATGAGCCTGAGCTGACATCGTAGAGGATGTAGAAGGTTGAAGAAACTGTTCAGCTGGAGTGTCTACTTCCATAGCAGTTTCATTTTCACCCACTTCCAAATCAGTACTTGATGGGACCGTAGGAAGACTTGAAACATCTGACTGACTAGTTCCACCTTCAAAAAACACATCGTAATACAAATTCAAATAATAAATGCTTTCCAAAACCAACTACTCTAGAGATATGTTCAAGAAATATATGCACGTGCGCGCACACGCACACGCACACGCACACACACACACAGAGAAACAGATAATTTCAGGATATCAAAAGCACCCACCAGGCTAATTAATAGGGGTAAAAAATCTACCTATGGCACATTCTTGTTATAATAATCAACCTTTTAAGCAAAATGCTCAGTATGGTAGCTTGACTTACACAAAGCTAAATAACAGCTTGAAAGATTCCTATAAATAATGTCTAGTTCCTTAAGTTTGAAGATGATGATCCTGATTTAATAGCTGGATAATAGGATAATGGACTTTTATTAAATTTTTCTACTCTATAACATAATGTCCTTGGTAAAATATTTAATTAAAAAATTTTATTAACAAGAGTAAAGCTACAAATAGGTCATAACAAGACTATGTTCCTGATTCCCATTTCATTAGCAGTAACATTTTAACCACTAAAATAACATGATGCAGTCATGATTTTAAAAGGCTTGAATGTCTACTATGTGTTGTGCTAGGCCTTGTGCTATCTGCAAAGGAATAATTAATAATACTCAATAAACATTAAAAATTTCCTCGATTTTGCTTCAAATCTGTATTATTAAAAGAAAGATAGAATAAACTAATCAAGTTCATGTCTTGCAAGATCCAACTACTACAGAATATAAAAATTTTTCTTTTAATCATCGTAATTTAAATATTTCTTAGTTTAAATTTAAGCACAAATGTAGTAACTCTTAAGCAAATCCATAGTCTAAGAAATTTTTTTAAGTTTGTATGCAGAATTTAACAAGAACCATTTATGGATGAAATTCAATAGAATTTTTCATTTTGGGACTTAAAACATTTAGGAGTTAACTTTCATACTCCTGATTTTTTTTTTTTTTTTTTTTTTTTTTTTTTGTGGTACGCGGGCCTCTCACTGTTGTGGCCTCTCCCGTTGCGGAGCACAGTCTCCAGACGCGCAGGCTCAGCGGCCATGGCCGACGGGCCCAGCCGCTCCGCGGCATGTGGGATCTTCCCGGACCGAGGCACGAACCCGCGTCCCCTGCATCGGCAGGCGGACTCTCAACCACTGCGCCACCAGGGAAGCCCCATACTCCTGATTTTTGACAGAGATAAGTAACTTGCCAAAGACCACAAAGCTGGAAAGTAGTGAACCAAAATATGAAAACAGGTCAGCTAACACCAGAAACAGCAATGGACAGCCATTGCATATAAGTAACCAAAAGAAGAAACTATTTAATTATATAAAACTTATCTAAAGAGTTTTATCTATATCCCTTCTCAGAGCACATACAAAAGTACTTAAAATAGGGGATATCAGACTCTCTTACTTTTTTTTCAGAGAAGCAAAAAATGAAGGCTAGGTCTAGAGGAGCAAATTATACCAAATACCCTTTGTTCTCTACTGCTCCACACAATACAATAAGAACCTTATGATCACTAAAGATATAAAACATGGTATACATTAGATGATATAAATAAAACTGACTTTAATAAATAGTTTTTTGCAGGTTTTCTGGTAACTTTAATTAATAACAAAAATTACCTCTGGGTCGAGATCTTCCTCGTCCTCTATTGCTTTGTGCAACTTCGCTTGCTTCTTCAAACCACCTTGATAACATGTCAGACATTCTCTGCATCAATGACACGTTGGGACTTTGCTCTCCTATGACAACACAGGTCTTATCAGTGAATTTAGGAATAGGTCAGGATCTTTCATTAATGCAAAAACCTTGATTTGAAGGCTTTAAAATGAAAGCAATTTTAAAAAATCAAATTGCCTAAATAAATTATATGAATGTATATATAAACCTATTAGGGCTATCATCACATTTTATAGTACATGTTTATATGAATGACTCTCCATCTCTATTTTGAGTTTCTCAAGAACAGGACTTACATCTCCTACATGTTTGCCAATTCTTAGGTACTTCCACACTACCACCCCTACCCCAGCCCACATCGTTAGTTCTAAGAGTAGACAGCTAGGAAGAGCTCATGAATTCTAAGTTGAACAGATTGAAAGAAAAGTTTGACCTCTCACTTAAATTTCCTTAAACTGAAGGTTTGCCCTCTCACTTAAATTTCCCTAAACTGAATTTATTTTTATCATTTACTGCAAATTCCACATAATTGAAATTAACGGAAACCAGAAACTTTTTAATTTATCTCTTTCCTCCCCCCCTTTTCTCCCCTCAAATATATGAGTATTTTCTAAAGGACATTTTCAAATTAAGTATCACATCAAATTGAAACTGTGACAATTCTATTTTACAATCATATAATTTAAAATGGAAATCATTTGTTTTTGAATTTTCTGTGAAAACAGAATTTATTTTATGCTTTATTACCTTTATATAATGTAGCTTTATATTTTTAAATATATTAAATAATACCAATAATAATATATTGGGAAAATATGCTTTTGATCTTAAAAGATTTCAGAAATCATTAGAATAAGATTTTTGCTATAGATCCATTTATTAAAATCACACACATTACTTCTATTTTAAATGTGCCATCTTAAGAGACTTCCCTGATGGCACAGTGGATAAGACTCTGCACTCCCAATGTAGGGGGCCCGGGTTCAATCCCTGGTCAAGGAACTAGATCCCACACGCATGCCACAATTAAGAGTTCACATGCCACAATTAAGAGTTTGCATGCCACAACTAAGGAGCCTGCCTGCTGCAACTAAGACCCAATGCAACCAAATAAATAAATAAATATATATATATATATTTTTAATTCTGTAAAAAAAAAAAAGTGTGCCATCTTAACACTCCCAAAATAGTAGTTTCTTATGCTTATCAAAGGCATCTGATAGGAGGAAAAAACAATTGTTTTATGTGCTCTTATAAAACTGTCAGACTGGAAACTGGGTTTTCATTGCTCTTTATATCAAATACAAAGGCAAAAATTACTATGTTTGATAATACCCAATGTTTTTTGTGGCAAAAGACATTCTTACACTTTCAGTGGGAATACAAAATAGTGCATACTTTTCAGAGGGTAATTTGATAACTATCAAAATTAAAATGTAATTATCCAGTGACCCACACATTCTACTTTTAGGAATTTATCCTAAGATACACTTGCACAAGTATGGTACGATATGTATGAAGATGTTTGTTACAGCATCACTTATAATAGTGAAAAAAATGGAAACAAGTTAAAATATTAATTTTTAAATACCATATTTTTAAAAAGCTGACCAAAGTATTGTTACCATCTCTTTCTCGTTCACTCTCAGGCCTTGCTCGGGGTCCAGTATCTGACCAATCACCACGAAGTCTCAAACGCTTAACTGGAGGCTGTCGTAACTAAAAGATGAGAAAACTCATTTGCTCAATTCTTAAAGCACACTGTAAGTCTAATAGATTCTTTCCATCTTCTTACTTTCTTTATTGAGATGCTAATCAAACTATGAAAGATAGCCATAAATATCCATTGATGTTGACAGCCTGTACTTATTATCTTCAACCTAAAGTTTGAATGCAACTTTAAAATCATGTAAATGTGATATCTAATCCTACCTGTATCACTTTCCAACTGACAAGAGGAAAGTTATCTAACTACATTGAGCCTAAGTTTTCTATTATGATGATAAATATAGTCTAGGTAAAGTATCTAAATACCTAACTGGCAATAGAAGGAATCATTATTTTATTATTGACAATTTGCTCTCTGGCTCTCCCCCAGTACCTATTCCAACCCTGCATTACTCACCTCAGTGTCTCTACTCTACCTTGTTGCTCTCATTCTCAACTATTAACTATTCCTCCTACTTCAGAGAAAATAAAGTCAGTTCTATAGAAATGACATCAATTTCCTCAACTGCATTCTACAACTTACCCATATTTGCTTCTTAATTCCTTCCAATCTTCCTCAGGAGATGGATCACTTGTCTTGTTTAAGTTTAATCTCTATCTGTGCTTTTTATTTCATTCCTTGAACAATTATTCTCTCTATACTTACATTTGTCTCTTCTCTCTTGGTTCTTCCTCACAATATGCTAAAGGTTCTTATCATTTTTAATAAACACCTCAATTTCATATTTCTATCCAGCTACACTCTTTTCTCATGCTTTCTGAAGCTTCACTGTCAAGCCTCTTTTAAAAAGTCTATATTCAGTGTGTGGGGGGGTGATGGGATCAACTAGGAGACTGGGATTCACATATATACACTAATATGTATAAAATAGATAACTAATGAGAACCTGCTCTATAGCACATGGAACTCTACTTCACTGTACAGTAGATACTAACACAACATTGTAAAACAACTATACCCCAATTTTTAAAAATAAGTCTGTATTCGTTCTATTTTTATCTACCACTCCTCTCTCAATTCACTGAAGTCAATCTTACGTTCCCATTTTTCCACTGAATTCATTCTCACCAATATCACCAATGAATGATCAATGATTAAGTTCACTGATCAATGATAAAATGATTAAAACTCAATTTCCTATTCAAATGGCCCCTCTCAGAGATTATTTTATTTGATGTCTATGGCATCTGTCACTCTTAATCACCCCCTTTAACCGTTACATTTTAACATCTTTTTATTGAGATATAATTCACATACCATAATATTTACCCTTTTAAAGTAGACAAATCAGTGGTGTATATTCACAAAGCTATGCAACTACTTGTATTACACTAATCCAGAACACTTTCATCACCTTAAAGAGAAACCCTATACTTATCACCAATCATTCCCCACTTCTCCCTCTACTCACCTCCTGGCAACTACTAATCTACTTTCTGTCTCTATGGATATGCTTATTCTGGACACTTCATATAAATGTAATAACATAATACGTGGCCTTTTGTGTATGACTTCTTTCATTTAGCATAATATTTTTCAAGGTTCATCCACATTGCAGCATATATCAGTATTTCATTGCTTTTTATGGCTCAATAATATTCCACTTTTTGAATATACCACATTTTGTATATTCATTAACCAGCTGATGAACACTGAGTTCTTCCCACTCTTTGGCTACTGTGACTAATGCTGCTATGAAAATATGGGCAAGTTTTTACGGGGGCATGTTTTCAATTTTCTTGGGTATATATTTAGGAGTGTAATTGCCGAATCATATGATAACTTCTATACTTAACTTTTGAGGAACTAACAAACTGTTTTATTACAATGCACCTGCACCGTTTTATACTCCTACCAACAATGTATGAGGGCTCCAATTTCTCCACATCTTCATCAACAATTGTCATTGACTTTTTTATTTTAACCAACCTAGTAAGTGTGAAGTGGTGCCTCACTGTGGTTTTGATTAGTGATGTTGAACATCTCTTTATGTGCTTAATGGTCATTTGTATACCTTCTTTGGAGAAATGTCTATTCAAATCCTCTACCAATTTTTTAATTAGGATACTGTTGAGTAGTAAGTGTTCTTTATATAACATATTCTGGATACTGGATTCTAAATCATAAACCAGATATATGATTTGCAAACATTTTCTCCCATTCTGTGGGTCACTCCCTTTTATTTTTTTCTGACATAATATTCATTGATTTTTTTTCTTTCACAATTAAGCAGGTTTTAATAGAAATCTGGTGACAGCTTAGCTGTAAATTTTCTGTTTTCTCCTGGAAACCATACCAAGCAACAAGGAGAATGGGAAAAAAAGGTCTCCATCCTCAGCAAAGGAAACAGAAAAAAAAAAAAGACCCTACAAATTCCATGTTATGTGTAAGTATGGTTACAAGCAACTGAGAATAACAAAATCTGCAGAGGAAGTCACAAGAGTGACAAAGAATAATCAGAAGATTAGAGGATGCCTAGTGTGGTAGTTATCTAAAATATCAGACAAATAATCATTTCCAGAAAGAGAGAGCCTCACCCTGTATATAAATTGTACTTAGAATTAAGAGCTCTGTTCCATGGTTACGAGAGAGAAATTTTTATCTTATACAGGCAAAGAACTGATGTTATAACCTCAGCAACTGTTTCTGGAACAAGATCTTCAAGTTAAAAACAGTCCTAAGTTTGATTTTTTGAGATATGTGAAATAACCTACTCAAGAATCCTGATAATGATACAGCATTCATTCAATAAAAATTTTTTTAGCACCTTTCATGTGTCAGGTACTACTCTAGGTATTGGGGAAAGATCAACGTACAAAACATACAAAAATTCCCAATGTCACAGAGTTTACAGAATACATGAAATTAAAAAGTAAAATATACAGAGAAAGTGATAAGTGTTACAGAAAAAAATAAAGTATCAAAGAAAAGGGTGACAGGTAGTACCAGATGATTAAGGGTTACAATTTTAAATAATGTGGTAAGGTAGGATCTAACAGAGAAGGGAACATAGGAAAAGCCCTAGAAGAAGTAAAGGAAGAAGAAATCCAGATATCTAGAGGAGATCATTTCAGGCAAAATAAATGCAAAACCCATAAGGTAGCTTAGCCTGTCTGAGTAAACAAGTAAGTAGATGTAGCTAGAGCAGAGTAAACAAAGGAGAGAGCAGTAGAAGTAACAAGAACCAGATGATATAAGATCTTGAAGCCACCGTAAGGACCTCAGTTTTGTTCTGAGTGAGGTGGGGAGCCATTTGGAGTGTGGATCAGAACAGTGTCATGATTTGACTTATGTTTTAAAGGATTACTTTGACTACAGTGTAGCTAACTAAAGGATTGGAGGGGGTGGGCATGAAAGCAGGGACCTGGTAAGAAAGCTACCATAATAATCTAGGAGGAGAGATGCTGATGACTTGGATTAGAGTATTAATAGTAGAGTGGGAAGCAGTACTACAGATTTTGGATACAGGTTTCCCCTACTATCTGAAAGCAGAATGTTCCTATGAAAACTTTCATAAGTAGAAATGGGGTAAAATGAAGAAGCAATTACCTTAGGACACATCTTGCTAATGGATGCACAGAATAAATTGAGATAAAGCACAGATGCTCACAGACACAGTTCAATGCTACGACAGCTTGAGGCTGAAATAGAGACACAATTCAAAGCTACGGCAGCTTGATGCTGAGATAAGACAATTCAATGCTATGACAGTTTGATGCTGAGATGCTGAGTATAGTTCACTGGGAAGGAGCTTGGTGATGCCACTTGCTGCTCAGGGTGCACACTGCAAACAAACGCCAAATGCCATTTTCGCTTTTCACCTTTTATTGGTAAAAGCGAAAATCCTCTTTGGATTTTTTATTTAGTGAAAGCAGGTACTAAGCAGGTCTTTAGTAAAAGCAGTGATACAGAAGCAAACATTCAAAAAGCAGGGGATACATGCAATACTTTTAGAGATAAATTATGGGGACCAGGAGAAAATGAGAGATTGGATTCAACAAAGCAGTCCAATAATGTGCTAGGTAGGTGGGGAAAATGTCAAAAAGATATAAGAGAAAAACGAAAAGAAAGAAAAGACAATAAAGAGGAAAAAGGAATGCCAAAATAAAGGAAAATGAGAAGTGGAAAAAATTTGAATAAGACTAAAGAATATGCTAAATAAAGAAGGGGAGGGGCTTCCCTGGTGGCACGGTGGTTGAGAGTCCGCCTGCCGATGCAGGGGACGCGGGTTCGTGCCCCGGTCCAGGAAGATCCCACATGCTGTGGAGCGGCTAGGCCTGTGAGCCATGGCCACTGAGCCTGCATGTCCGGAGCCTGTGCTCCGCAACGGGAGAGGCCACAACAGTGAGAGGCCCCCGTACCGCAGGAAAAAAAAAAAAAAGAAGGGGAACAGAAATTCCCCTGGTGGTCCAGTGGTTAGGACTCTGAGCTTTCACTGCCAAGGGCCTGGGTTCAATCCCTGGTCAGGGAACTAAGAACCAGCAAGCCGAGAGGCATGGCCAAAACAAAAAGGGGCGGGGGGTGAAAGACAAATTATTGGAAGACAAAGGAAATAATATAGGAAATAAAGAGACCCCTACAAGTTAAGAAAATATAAAAATATGAAAACATAAGAAAAAAATCATATATTAAACTTTTATTCATACTTTAAAACCCTGCTCAAGTGTTTCTTACGTTCCCAATCAAAAACAATTATTCCTTCTTTTGGTCTACTTATATAGAACATAATTCTTACATACAATTCTATTATTTTAAGTTTCACACATTTCTTTATAAACTTTATTCCTTTATAAATTTATTTATTTTTTTGTAAACTCCTGAATGAGAGATCATGTCTTTATTACAGTCATCCTTGATTTTCTAAAGTTTAGTATAGTACGTAGTATAGTAGCCACCCAGTAAATATTTGGTGAGCTGAGATGAATTTGTCCGAATATTACTGTCAAGGATTTAGCATAAAACTCTGAAAGAAAAGATGGCGAGATTAAGAGGAGGACAGGTTATTAATTTCTTTTTCTATATAGACCTGTGAATTATTTCATTTATTACAATAATTTATTTTTTTAATTTTAATTCATTTTCAGAATTATTTTTCTTAATCTAGTTAATTCAACAAAGAATACTGAGAAAAACATGTTCAAAAAAACCAACTGTTCATAATTAAGCATCTTTCACTCTGATTATATAAACATCTTTAGGCTAAGTATTCTATGGGATAAAAGCTAGTTGGCTCACTTAAAATGTTTCTGCATTTCCAACTCTTTCATTCTGTAACAGTCACAAAGTATGACTGTAACTTTACTGAAGTGCATTATCTCAAGAGGAAATTACATAGCAACAACAAAATGACAGAGCAGATTTCACATTTTCAATCAGACCAATAAACTCAAAAATTGTTTCATTAGCCATCATACCCTCTTCTTCACCAATTTCCTAATTCACTTAAACACAGTGCCAAATTTAAAATCCCAAAAACGCATTCATTAAGAAGAGTTGGACCAATACCTAAAAGTCACTGATAATTAATAAAAAGCAATGGTTAATTTCAAAAGATATTTATAATCCAAAGAATAGAGTGAATAAACACAGGACACTGCAGGGACCTCCCTGGTGGCACAGTGCAGAAGACTCTGAACTCCCAATGCAGGAGGCCCAGGTTTGATCCCTGGTCAACTAGATCCCACATGCATGCTGCAACTAAGAGTTCGCACGCCACAACTAAGTAGGCTGTGTACCTCAACTAAGGAGCCTGCGAGCCGCAACTAAGGAGCCCACGTGCCGCAATTAAGGAGACGTGGAGGCGCAACTAAGAGCTGGTGCAACTAAATTTTTAAAAAAAGAAAAAAAAAAAAAACATAGGACATTGTAAAATAAAAAAGCCAAAGTGAAAAACTTTGGGGAAAGAAGCTTAACAAGGTTAAAGCAAACATTTTTCTACTGCTGTGTACTGTCAAGAATATACTATTTTTGGTTTTTGCTTTTCATAAATAAGAAAAATGATTTAGTATTTCAGAGTCATTTTAGGAAAAGTAGTTATTTCACCTAGTTTCCAATACATAATATATATCTATATTTATATCTAGAAATTGATAAAGAGGGTATCTACAGATATAGATATATATATAATGTAATGTATATACTTCTAAAAGACTAAATGTTTTTATTCATGCCCCAATAGGAGTTTTACCTATTACCATTCACTATTTATATGAGGACAGCAATCCCCTCCTCTCCCGATTCTGTGTTTGTATTGTGTTATGTGTGTATGTACACACTTTAATTTACCTTTTTCTCACTCACTCATATGTGTCATTGTTTTACAAAATTTACCTAGAGATAATGTTACCTGTCACTAATTCATAACTGTGAAAGAGGCATAAGCAGGAGAAGACAAGAAGGACTGCTATCAACATATGAATAGTAAACACTGTTGCATGAATATAAACATTTAGTCTCTTGGAAGTTTATACATCACATTTATTATTTTAATCGCCTCTTCTGCAACTCTCAGAACTGTTCATCTTTCTTGCCTGCTGCTGTGCATCCATAAACTTGGAAAAACATTTTGCTATTAAATATTTTCTCTTTAAAAACTTTTACAATACTTTCACTTAGTGCCTTATCCTTATTTATTACTCCCATTCTTTCATGCATGTTTTCATGTCTTTGCTCCTTAGACTGTAAATGCCATGAAAATTAACTCTATTTTTTGAAGCCCTTCAGGCCCTAAGAGTTACTGAATTCATGCTCCAGGAGTTAGTGAATTACTGTTTTCTGAATTCAATAAAGAACATGGTTTTGTGTAAACTTACCTCTTCTCTTCTCTCTTCTGCAGAAGGAGTTTTAAGTTCTCGTGCTGTATCATCTTTTGGGTCAAAAAGATATATGTAATCTGAAGAGTAACTAACAAGAATCTCTTGACCATCTTCACTGTAACACAGAGATGTCACCCTGCAGGACTTGTTATTAAGATGGGAAGGGATAAAACGGGCAACCATTCCAGTAGTACCTCGACCTGCATAATTCCCTAAATAAGAAAAAAGGAATTGTTTAAAATTCAGAATATTTTTCAAGAAAAACAGTTGAAAAAAAAAAAAGAAAAACACTTGAAAAACTCTTAATCTGAATTATGAGATATGTGATTTAACGTAGCAATATAAATCCAAGCTATCATATTCTATTTCTGGAAAAGACTCTTTAACCATCAGTCAAATTTTGTAACAAAATAAAAATGAATATAGTATAAAGGTTACATATCTTCCAAAAAGAATTCATGATTTTCTAGAATTCCAGATTACATCAATGTTTTATTGGAAATATAAGTATTTAATCAATTTTATATTGTGATTACAGTCACACTAAATCATCTCTTAAAAATTCCCCAAATTAAGATAATATAATTTTTATAATATAAATCGGAAAGCTGACATTTACTAGCATACTAGATAAAACAGTACAGTATCTTTTAAATATGATTTACCTTTTACTTTACGTCATTAAAAGATTTTTGATTGCCATGAAATTCTCCTCTTATAAGATAACAGAGTGGGAATACCACTCTAATTTTAATTAATTTTGATGGTCGTCAACATAATGCAATACGATAGGGAGAAGTACAACTGGCACTTTGTGCTCTGCAGGCCCAGGAATACTAAATTCTAAGAATCCCACAAAGCTGTATTATCCTGCCCTGCCCAAAATTTCAATCATGTCCCATCTGTTGAGAAATGATAACTGAGGCTACAGTTCCGTATATTACTACTGTTCCCCCTAAACATGCAGGTCCTAATAGACAGGACTCCTCAATCACAGTTCAAGAAAAGAAAAAAAATCCCACCTTGTTTTCCCATTTCAGTAATCCATGTCCATTTTCACTGGACATAAACTGACATTGAGATCAACATCGTTAATCTCTGGCCCAAGTCAACTTTTATTTTTAATTCCATAAAATATGTGAATATATATATAAATGTGTACATATGTATGTATATTTGGTGTGTGTGTGTGTGTGTGTGTGTGTGTGAGAGAGAGAGAGAGAGAGAGAGAGAGAGAGAGAGAGAGAGTGCAATCTTGGCCTTCCTTGACAGAAAATGCTAATGGAAGTTAGCTTTGAGGTGAATATTTCAGAAGTGGTTTGATCCCAAAGCAGATGAGGAACAAATAGGAGTTTAAAGGCAAATTCAAATTCAGTACTGCAGCATCATTTACAGTACTTTAGCTAGGCTACTAAGTAAGCGTAAATATGTTATACATTAATACACACCCAAGTCACTGTTCTTTCCTAACTTTTCTCTCCACCACACTTACTATTATCCCCTTGATTGAAAAGATGGCAAAGAGAAATTAGGAAAGCCAAGTGTTGTGAAGAGTGGCCCCTGAAAATACATGTCCACCAAGAAACACAGAACGTGACCTCATTTAGAAATAGGGTCTTTGTAGATGTAATTATCAAGATGAGGTCATACTGGATTATGGTGGCCCTTAAATACAATGTAACTAGTGACCTTATAAGCAAAAGGAAATGTAGGCACAGATACACAGGAGAGAATAGCATGTAAATATAGAAGCAGAGATTGGACTGATACATCTAAAAGCCAAGGGATGCTAAGGATTGTCAGCAACCTCAAGAATCTAGGAGAGAAGCAGGCAATAGATTCTCCCTGAGAGCCTCCAGCAGAAAACCACCCTGAAATATCTTAATTTTAGACATTTAGCCTCCAGAAATGTGAGAGAATAAATTTCTGTTATTTTTAAGCCACCCAGTTTATAGTAATTTGTTATCACAGACCCAGGAAATTAATATATCAAGTGTTACAACTTTTTAAAGTGATAAACTGCAAAAGTATCACACTGATGGGTCATAAAAACTTGGTGAAATGCTATTTTTTATAATAATCCATAGTATTTAAATACATTCTATTTACTAAATTTTATGTCAAACTAATGAAATTTTAAAATTGCAATACATCATAAAGATGTATCCTTTGGGGACTTCCCTGGTAGCGCAGTGGTTAAGAATCCACCTAGCAATGCAGGGGAAATGGGTTTGAGTCCTAGTCCGGGAAGATCCCACAAGCCGCGGAGCAACTAAGCCCATGCGCCACAACTACTGAGCCTGTTCTCTAGATCCCACAAGCCACAACGACTGAAGCCCACACACCTAGAGCCCGTGCTCCACAACAAGAGGAGCCACCGCAATGAGAAGCCTATGCACCACAATGAACAGTAGCCCCCGCTCACTGCAACTAGAGAAAGCCTGCATGCAGCAGTGAAGACCCAAAGCAGCCAAAAATAAATAATTTTTTTTTTTAAAAAAGATTTATCCTTTGAACTGATAGGGTCTCATATTTTCTCTAATATGTGTCTTTTTACCTGTAGCTCTTGTACCCAGCATTCGCCGATCATATATTCGTACTGAGCTATCAGAACAACCAACAGCAAGATAATATGGTATTGGTGGACAAATAGCTACAGATGTGGCAGCACGTCGGCAGTTAATTAAAATATCCTACAAAACATTAAAAAAAATACCAGTTACATAAGCTTTACAACAGATAATCATCTATTTAAAACATTTTCCCTTCAATTAGAACAAGAAAATCTTTTTCAGAAATCCTAATTCAGTCAGTATGACAATGAGGGGGGAAAAAAACCAACATGCCTCCTAAATATTCTCATACTCAGGAATAAAATGATCATCTTTAGAAATATTAAAAACCTCATACATTACCTATGTAATATGTCATTAAGTCATTAATGTCATTAGAAATGCCTGCTATCATTGGTCCACTGGACAGTAAAGATGGAGGTATAATCAACCTTTGTCTATCATAAGTATAATCATTATTTTATACAGTACTCATGATATTTTAATTTTAATTATTGCTATTAAAATACAACAAAAATATCATAACCTGATATTAAAATTTTATATTTTTGTTAACTTATAAAATCTTCCTCCTTACCAGTTCAAAAACAAAGTACATACATACATATATACAAACCATGTCAAAGACAGGCTTCACTATAGTGTCACTACTTATCTCTACACAAGCATTAGAAAATATAAGAGCTATCACCCCAAAGATATAGCTTTAAGGCATTGTTAATTCTATACTATTTTGTCTACAACTCTAACTCCTCACTCTTCTCAGAACAGCCAAGTTTTTAAGTTACATTTATGCTGTTTTATGTATTTAATTATGGGCCTCAGAACATTATTTCTATTACACAGAATTTATTCACCAAATACTGTTCATAATTCTAAATTTTTAGGATTTAAGAATTACTCTAGTTACCAATTTTTCTTTATACTCTCTCTATTCCTTTTTACATATAAAGAAATCAAAAGTTTTATTTAGAAAATATTTAACAATATTTCACTTATTAGCTTTGCTTTATTCTTTAGTTTTACAGAATTTTTGATTATAAAAGCAAAATTAAATCCAACTACATTGTATACGAAAATACTGCTTAAGCGATTTTGACCTAACAAATTTTAGAACCTATTATTTACTAAGAAACAGGTAAACCAAATGCCCCTAATAAACAACCTGCTATTTTAAACTGATTTTTGCCTTCAAGTTCAACGTTCCTAATTGTGTATGTGTATACATGTATACAATATAAAAACTGACAAAATTTTTTATTTCTATTTTTTCTTCTCTGTTTCAATGTATAAAATAATCTTTTCTCCACCTAAAGCATGTTAACAATAGTAACTGGTTTAATTAGCAAACACTCAACCTGATTACTAGTAACTTTTTTTTTGCAACTATCAGTAAAAATGTATTTAGCAATACTTGCTTACTTCATTTCCTACTCTAAAGTGATCTGAGACAAAAGCTACTGTCTCTAAATAACATTTAGGGTTAGCTGTCTGGGGCCCTACACTGACTGATTTCTCAGGTCTTTTTCAAGTTTAAAATACTATTTTAAAAAATACAAAATTGATAGTGAAGCTCTATCTTTAGAGAAGTGAGCTAAATCTGAATGAACACGTTGATAAAATGGTATCTAACTGTCTAAAACAAAAGATAGCATATAAATAAATCTTGGTTTAAAGGACAGGGTAAAAATAAAGACACTAAACTTCTACATGCTTTTATCACTGCTATTGGTAAGCCAAAATTGCCTCCATAAATAAATGGAATATACTGATAAATACTTCAAGGTTTTATAATGCTACGGTATATGCCGAACAATTATATAAATTTTTATACATATATTTGAACTGTACAATTTAAGTATATGTTCTTTAACTTTACTATTAACATTTTAATTAAGAAATTTTTTGATTATAAAAATATACTTATTGAAAATTTTACAAAATAAAAAATACTTAATTTATCCATAAGCTCATAACTCAG
The DNA here is from genome assembly GCF_026419965.1 of Kogia breviceps. NCBI lineage: Eukaryota > Metazoa > Chordata > Mammalia > Artiodactyla > Physeteridae > Kogia > Kogia breviceps. Next base: position 32,211,224 of record NC_081310.1, on the reverse strand, counting down.
AGATAACTTACTACCCGATTTTAAGCATAATCTTAATTTTTTTCATCATTTGTACAAAAACTTGATTCTTACATCTTTGCAATCTTCTTTTGTGCAGCTAGTTTTGATGCGTGTATCAAACCACCTAACAGTTCCATCTTCACCACAAGAGAGAAAAGTATACGGGTCATTAGGTACAGTCATAATCTGAAGATGAAAAAAAAGTACAGGTAATGTTAGTGAACATTTAAACAGATGACTTTGAAAAACATTACTGCTATATCATAAAATGATTATGGCAAAAGCAACTAAGAACCATTTATTTTAATTATTTATGACTTACCCGTATCATAATGCAAAATAGGGCTACATATATAGAAATATGCAAGAAGTAACTGTTGAATTAATGTGACTCATTACTTGGAAGTTTGACATTAATGTACCTTCAGAGAGAAAGCTCTTTAAATTATAAACTCCTAACAACTTGACAAGAAAAATCCTACGCTTGGAAGCGTGTTCAAACTTTGAATAGTCAAATTTTTGGTTTCTGGATGTGAATTTACACTTGTATTAGAAATACATTGTAAAATTTTACTCTCTGATAATGTTTATAAAAACTATGTGAGGGCTTCCCTGGTGGCGCGGTGGTTGAGAGTCCGCCTGCCGATGCAGGGGACACGGGTTCATGTCCCAGTGCGGGAAGATCCCACATGCCGTGGAGTGGCTAGGCCCGTGAGCCATGGCCACTGAGCCTGCGCATCTGGAGCCTGCGCTCCACAACGGGAGAGGCCACAACAGTGGCCCACGTACTGCAAAAAAAAAACTATGTGATGCTAAATTAAGCATTTATACTGACCTCTCAAAAAATTTTTTGAGTGATGGTAATGGTTCTATAACAGGGTAAAAGTACTAAATGTCATGAACAGTACAGTTAAAAATGGTTTGAATGGCAAATGTTATATTATGCATATTTTACAAAAATTAAATTTTTTAAAGAAATGAAACATTTTAGATATTCCCGTATTCACTTCTGGTTTAGCAATAATACTGTAAGTTGAGGCCCTCTGTGAACCCTCCTGTCCAACATATTCCTCCCCTTCTCTGTCCTTAGAAGTAGAAACTGCCAAAATTGGGTATTTAGCATTCTCACATAGGTTTCTATATACCCATAAACAATGGAAGGTATATTCCTATTATACATGAAAACGTGCTCAGATTCATTAGTGATCAAATAGATACAAATTATAATCCTAAGTAAATATCACTACACATCACCAGAATGACCAAAATGAAAGGGACTAGATTAATATCAAATGTCAATGAGGACATGGAGTAACTAGGGCTTTCACATATCATTGATGGGACTGTAAAATGGTACCATCACTTTGAAAAACCATGTCTCAGTATCTACGAAAGCTGGTCATATGCCTCTTCCATGACCCAGCAATTACACTACAAATAAATGTATGCATAAAGGCACCTAAAGATGTGTACCAGAAAGTTCATAGCAGCACGATTCATATTAGCTAAATACTTGAAACAACCCAAATGGCCAGTAAGAGAATAAGAACATAAATTGCGATTTACTCTTAAAATACTAAAGCAATAAAAATAAAGAAATACATTGCTCTCAAATTATGTAAAACCAGTGATTAAAAATAAGATTTCTTGCGAGAAATCAGTGGAGTAACATCTTTAAAGTAGTAAAAGAAAAAAAAAAACTGTCAAACTAGAATTCTATACCCACAGAAATATCTTTCTAAAACAAAAATAAACGAGACTTTTTCAGAAATAAGAAAGCTGAAAGATTATTCAGTAGCATAGAAGTCAGCAAAGGATGCCTCTTACCTAACTATGACGCATTATTTTTGTAAATAAGAGTGTGAATGAAACTCAGCCACATCCAATCATTTAAATATTATCCAACTCTGCTTTCCTGACACAATGGCATATTTGAGTAGTTGTGACAAAGATTATATGGCACACAAAGCCTAAAATATTTACTATTTGGCATTTTACAGAATAATTTTCCAAACCTCTACAATAACAGACCAGCACAATATAAATACATCTTTTTTTTTTTTTTTTTGCGGTACGTGGGCCTCTCACTACTGTGGCCTCTCCCATTGCAGAGCGCAGGCTCCAGACGCGCAGGCTCAGTAGCCACGGCTCACGGGGCCAGCCGCTCCGCGGCATGTGGGATCCTCCCAGACTGGGGCACAAACCCACGTCCCCTGCATCGGCAGGCAGACTCTCAACCACTGTGCCACCAGGGAAGCCCCTATAAATACATCTTTTAAAATCCTTTATGTAAAAGGAAAATAATACCTGTCATAATCTGGATCTACACAAAGGAATTTAAGATTGGAAATAATAAATATGTAAGTAAACATAATATAATTTTAACTTTGTTTTAAAATCTTTTTTAAGATAATTGACTATTAAAGGAAATTATAAAACATATAAGAATAAAATGTGGGCTTCCCTGGTGGCGCAGTGGTTGAGAGTCCGCCTGCCGATGCAGGGGACACGGGTTCGTGCCCCGGTCCAGGAAGATCCCACGTGCCACAGAGCGGCTGGGCCCATGAGCCATGGCCGCTGAGCCTGCGCGTCCGGAGCCTGTGCTCCGCAACGGGAGAGGCCACAACAGTGAGAGGCCCATGTACCGCAAAAAAAAAAAAAAAAGAATAAAATGTAAGAACAAAGTACCCAAAATTCCAGGAGAAGAAAAATGAAAGTACAGTGTTATAAGATTCTTATACTATATTTGAAGTGCTACCATATTATCTGATGGTGCACTGATAAAGTTTATGATGTATACTATAAACCCTAAAGCATACACTAAAACAACCATAACAAAAAAAAGTTATAGCTGATAAATCAACAAAGGAGGTAAAGTGGAATCACAAAAATACTCAGTTCTTCCAAAAAACAGAAGGGGAAAATACTGATGCAACAGGAACAGAGGGAAAACAAAGAGTACAACACAAAATTTAAATTCAGCTACCTACATATCAATAATCACATTAATTGTAAATGATATAGACAGCCCAATTAAATAAAAGGCAGATGTTGCTAGATTGGATAAAAAAGCAAAACCCAACTATAAATTGCCTGTAAGAATCTAACTTTAAACATAAAGACACAGATAGCTAGACTAAAAGCAAAAGGACAGAAGAAAGAGATACCACAATAACTCTAATAATGAGAAAGCTAGATATGCTATATAAATAGCAAATTTCAAAGCAAAGAGTATTAATGGGGATAAAGAGAATCATTTTACAATGATAAATGGGTCAATCCAAGAATAGAAACATCAAAATCCTGAATGTTTATGTACCTAAAAACAGATCTTTGAAATATACGAAGCAGTAATTGACAGAACTGAGTGGAGAAACAGACAGTCCAAAAATATTAGATTTCAACACACCAGTTTCAATAATTGACAGAACAAGTAATCAGAAAATCAGTAAGAATACAGAAGAATTGAACATGGTTATCAGCCACCTTGACATAACTGATATTTATGGAATACTCCAAAAACAAAAGAATAAGCAGTTTTTAAAGTGCATAAGATAAATTTACCAATAGACTATATTCTGGGACACAAAACCAGTCTCATTAAAATTAAAAGGATTCAAGTCATACAAAGTACATATTCTGACTGAGATGGATTTAACTAGAAAATAATCATTGTAAATCAATCCATACAAAGACAGTTACACAAATGATTAAAATAGCTTCAACTGCAATTAAGCCCAAGCTGGAAAACAACTCAAATATTCAAATATTTCCAAATATCTGCCAACTAAATGACATGTTTTTCAATAAATGATGAATCAAAGAAATCACAATGGAAACTAGAAAATATATTTACTAATTTACTAATAGAAGAGAAATGGAAGTTCAGTATATCAAAATTAGTGAAATTTACCTAAAGGTAAATTTCAGTGGAAATTTTATTTTACTGACTGCCTGTATTAGAAAGGATAAAGGTCTCAAATCAGTAACTTCAGCCTCTACTTTAAGAAACTAGAAGAAAGAGAACAATGAAACTCATCACAGTAAACAGAAGAAAGGAAAAAATGGAGATCAAAAATAGAAAAAGAAAATAGAGAAAATCATGGAAATCAAAGTTCATTCTTAGAGATGATCATTAAAATTGATGAAATCTCTACTCAGACTGCTAAGAATAATAAAGAGAGAGAGAGAGAGAGAATACAAACTACCAATATCAAGAGTGACAGAGGTGACACCACTATAGATTCTACAGATGTTAAAAGGATAGTAAGGAAGTACTGTGAACAACTTACACCAACAAATTCAGCAATATAGATGAAACAGGTTCCTTGAAAAGGATAAAATACCGAAGCTCATTAAAGCAGAAAGATATAACCTGAATCACCAAATATTCATTTTAAGAAATAAATATGCAGTTATAAACATCCTACAAAGAAAACTCTAGGACCAGATGGCTTTATTGGTGAATGCTCCCAAACATATAAGAAACAAATATTACCACTTCTACACAAACTCTTTCAGAAAATTGAAGAGGACAAACTTTCCAAGTTATTGCAATAGGGCAGCATTATGCTAACAACAAACCCAAAGATGGTGCAAGAAAACAAAGCTAAAGATCATCTCTCATGAACACGTCTGCAAAACAAAAAAGTCCTTAACAAAATGAATATAACAACACAGAAAGAGGATAATATATCAATATATGACCAGGTGAGGTTTATCTCTGGAATGTTAAATTGGTCTTAACATTTGAAAAATAAATGTAATTCACCATGCTAAGAAACTAAAAGATCCAATTAAAGATGTTTAAGGAAAAAAATGAGTGGAATGCCCATTGATCTCAAGTCCATGTGAAATGTTTTTCAAGATGGACTGTAGCTACACAGAGCAAAACAATTCTCAATAAATATTAAATGTTTAAAATCATAAGAATATCTTTTCTACTATAAAAAAAGAAACTAAAAGAAAAGCAATACAATCCTTTCAAAAAATGAAAAAATGCAGAGAAAACACATGACAAAATCCAACATCCATTCCTAATAAGTGTAAGAATATGAACAGAAAGGAATTAACTCAACCTGCTAAAAAGCATTATTGAAATATACCTACTGTCATAGTTAATAGTGAAAGATCAAAGATCAAAACAAGGGAAGGATGTTTAGTCTTACCACTTTTATTCAATATTAGACTGAAAGTTCTAATAAGTGTGATAAGAAAAAGAAATAAAAGGAGTCCAGATGGGAAAAGAAGAAAAATTGTCTCTATATTCACAGATGACATAATCATCTAAGGAGAAAATTCTATGTAATCTTTTTGTAAAAAGTTACTAGAGCTAATAAGTGAGTGTAGCAAAACTGCAGAATACAAGATCAATATATAAAAATCAACTGCATGTGAAAATACTAGCAACAAAACCATCAGAAATAGAAATTTTAAAAATACCATTTACAATAACATTAAAAAATATGAAATATTTAAGGGTAAGTCTTAAGATACACGAACTGAAAATTATAAAACACTGCCAGGTAAAATTAAAGTTCTAGATAAGGGAGATATACTGCAATCATGAATTGGAAGATTTAATAATTGTTGTCATTTCTCCCTAAATTGATATATAGATTCAAATAAATCCCAGGAGGAATTCTGGTAAAAACTGACAATTTAATTATCAAATCCATGTGGAAATACAAAAGACCTAAAATACCTTAAACAATTTCGAAAAAGAAGAAAGGACTTATACTACCTGGTTTTAAGAGTTAATATTAAGCTATAGTAATAAAGACAGTGTGGTACAAGCATAATCATAAATCACTGGGAGAGAAAAGGTACTGACCAGAAATAGGTGAAAACAGATGTGGTCAAATGACTTACGATCATAATGCAAAAAAAGTTCAGTGGAGAAAAACAATGTTGGAAAACCAGATATCCATATGCAAAATAATGAACTTAAAGCAGTATCTCATACTTTATGAAAAAATTAACACAAAATGGATCATCGATCCAAATGCAAAACATAAAAGTATAAAACTTTTAGGAGAAAATCATTGTGACATTTGGTTAAACAAAGATTTTTAGACACAACATTGGTTCCCCTCCCAAAATAATAAATTTGATAAAATGGGCTTCTTTAAAATTAAAGAACTTCTTTTTGAAAGACACTGTAAAGAAAATGAAAAGACTAGCCATCAACTCAGAGAAAAAAAATTGAGTCACATACCTGAAAAATACACAGAACATACTTTTAAAAACCCTCAAAACTCAACAATAAAAAATGAAACAATGGGCAAAAGATTAAACAGACAATTCACTGAAGAAGGCACATGAAGAAACAGGAAAACATGGCTCAAACAAAGGAACAAAGTAAATCTCCAGAAACTGACCCTAATAAAAGGGAGATATATGAATTACCTAAAAAAGAATTGAAACTAATGGTCATAAAGAAATTCAGTGCACTACAAGAGAATACAAATAGACAGCTAAACAAAATCAGGAAGACAATGCATAAACAAAACGAGAATACTACCAATGAGAAAGAAACCAGAAAAATAGCAAAACAGAAATTATGGAGCTGAAAAATATAGTAACTAAATTTAAAAATTCACTAGAGGAGGATCAACAGCAGGCTCAATCAAGCAGAAAAAGGAATTAGCAAACTCAAAGATAAGCCATTTGAAATTATCTAGTCAGAGGAACAAAGAAAAGGAATGAAGTGAAAAAGCCTAAGGAACTTATAGGCTATCCCCAAGATGACCAATATTCCCATTATAGGAGTTCCAGATGGAGAAAAGGGAGTGGGTAGAGAGCTTATCTGAAAAAAATTATGGCCAAAAACTTCCTAAATCTGAGAAAGAAAATAAACATCCAGATTCAAGAGACTAAGAGGACTCCAACTAGAATGGGCCCAAAGAGGCTCAAATCAAGACATACTATAAACAACTAGTCAAAAGTGAGTTAATCTTGAAAGCAGCAAGAGAAATGTGAATCATTCCATACAAAGAAGCTCCCATTAGATCAGAGGATTTCTCAACAGAAACATTACCAGCCAGAGGGAAGTGGGATAATACATTCAAAGTGCTGAAAGCAAAAACCTGCAAACCAAGAATACTATATATCCACCAAAACTGTCCTTTAAAACTGAAGAAGAAATAAAGACCTTCCCAGATAAAGAAAAACTAAGAAAGGTTATCACCACAAAGACCTGCCTTACAAGAACTGATAAAGGAAGTCCTTCAAGGTGAAATGAAAGAAGCTAGACAGCAACACACAGCTGTGGTAAAGATAAATATACAGACAAATACAAAAATCTGTAATACTGTAATGGTGGTACATAAGTCACTTTTGAGTACAGAATTTAAGAAATAAAAGCATTAAAAATTATTATAACACTATGTTAGTGAATACAAAATATAAAAAGACATAGTTTATGACACTGAACAAAGTGGGGCAATGATGTAAAGGAATAGTATTTTTGTATGTGATTTAAGTTAAGTTGTTATCAGTTCAAGATAGATTGTTATAACTATGTTTTATGTAATGCTCATGGTAAACACAATGAAAAAAAACCTATAAAAGATGCCAAAAGAAGACAAGAAAGGAATTAAAGCATGTCATTACGAAAGAAAAAAGAAAATCAATAAAACAAAACAGAAAACAGCAAGAGAGGAAAAGAGTGACCAAATATTTGCAGGACACACAGAAAAAAAATTTTTAATGGCAATAGTGAGTAGTTCCCTATAAGTAACTACTTTAAATGTAAATGGTACAGTACTAAGTGGGAAGTTTATAGCAATAAATATCTACATTAAAAAAGAAGAAAGATCTCAAATCAACAACCTAACTTTACACCTCAAAGAACTAAAAAAAGAATAACAAATTAAAGCTAAAGTTAATAGACGAAGGAAATAATAAAGATTAGAGCAGATATAAAGGATATGAAGAATAGAAAAAAGTATCAATGAAATTAAATTCTTCTCAAAAGAGTATCAAAATCAACAAACCCTCACCTAGACTAACAAGAAAAAAAGCAAAATGACTCAGCAAAAATAAGAAATGAAAGAGGAGACATTACAACTTATACCACAGAAATAAAAAGGATCCTAAGAGACTGCTATTAATACAACAACAGATGGAATGACCTAGAAGAAGTGAATAAATATTTAGAAATATACAACTTACCAAGACTAAATAATAGATTAGATAGATAGATAGAGATAAACTGAACAAAGCTACACTACAGTAAGGAGACTGAATCAGTAACCAAAAACATCCAAAGAAAGGAAAGCCCAGAACCAGATGGCTTGACAACACCATCTACATTAAAAAATTTACATCAATCTTCTCAAATTCTTCCAAAATACTGAAGAGGAGGGAACACTTTCAAACTTATTCTATGAAAACAGCTTTACCATGATACCAAAATCAGACAAAGATACTAAAAGAAAGTAAGACTACAAACCTGTATTCCTGATGAATACAGATATAAAAATCCTCAGCAAAATGCTAAAAAAAAAAAAAACACACTAATAGTCCAAGTCAGATTTACTTCTGAAATGCAAGGATGGTTCAACATACACAAATCAATCAAAGTAATTCATCTCATTATCAAAATGAAGGACAAAAACCATATGATCATCTCAACTAATACAGAAGAAGCATTTGACAAAATACAACACACTTTCATGCTAAAAAACACTCAACAAACTAGGAATGGAAGGAAATTACCTCAACATAATAAAGGCCATATATGAGAAGCTCATAGCCAATATATTCAACAGTGAAAAACCAAAAGCTTTCCCTCTAAGATCAAGAACAAGGCAAAGATACCCACTCTCGTCACTTCTATTCAATATAGTATTAGAAGTTCAAGCTACAGGATCAAGGCAAGAAAAAAGAAATAAAAGGCATCAAAATTGGAAAAGGAAGAAGTAAAATTATCTCTATTTGCAGAAAACCTGATCTGATAGATAGAAAACTCTAAAGTTTCTGCAACAAAACTATTAGAATAAATGAATACAGCAAAGTTGCAGTTACAAAATCAACACCTAAAAATCAGCTGTGTTTATATACAGTAACAATGAACAACCTGGAAATAAAATTAAGAAAACAACCCATTTACAATAGCATCAAAAAAATAAAATACTTGGGAATAAAATTATTCAAGGAGGTGAAAGATCTGTACACTGAAAACTACAAAACACTGCTGAAAGAAATTATAGAAGACACAAATAAATGGAAAGACGTTCCGTGTTCATGGACTGGAAGACTGAATATTGTTAAAATGTCCACATTACCCAATGTGACCTATATTTAATGCAATTTCTATCAAAATTCCAAGGACATTTTTACAGAATCAAAAAAAAATAACCCTAAAATTCATATGGAACCTCAAAGGACACAAAACAGCCAAAACAATCTTCAGAAAGCAAAACAAAGCTGGAGGGCTCACACTTGCTGATTTCAAAGTGTATTACAAAGCTACTATATTTAAAACATTATGACAGACCTACAGACCAATGGAATAGAGTAGAGAATCCAGGAATAAATAAACTTTCACATATGTGGTCCAATGATCTTTGAGAAAGGTGCCAAGGCTACACAATAGGGAAAGAATAGTCCCTTCAACAAATGGTGTTGGGAAAACTGGATATTCACATAAAGAAGGAAGTTGGACCCTTATTTATGCCACATACAAAAATTTAAATGTATTAAAGACATTTTAATGTAATACTTAAAACTATAAAACTCCTAGAAAAAAACCCCTGGGGAAACACTTCATGAGTTTAGATTTGGCAATGATTTCTTGGGTATGACACCAAAAGCTCAGGCAACAAAAGTGAAAATAGACAATATCAAACTTAAAAACTTCTACACAGCAAAGGAAACAATCATCAGAGTGAAAAGAGAATCAACAGAATGGGAGAAAATGCACACTGCATCTTATATGGGATTAATAGCCAAAATATATAAAGAGGGACTTCCCTGGTGGTCCAGTGGTTAAGAATCCATCTTGCAATGCAGGGGACGCAGGTTCGATCTCTGGTCAGGGAACTAAGATCCCACATGCCATGGGGCAACTAAGCCTGCACGCCGAAACTACTAAGCCCACACAATCTGGAGCCTGTGTGCCACAGCTAAAGAGCCCACGTGCTGCAATTACAGAGCCCACGTGCCACAACTACAGACCCCATGCACTCTGGAGCCCATGCACCACAACTAGAGAGCCTGTGTGCTGCAACTAATGAACCTGTCCTCTCTGGAGCCCACACGCCACAATCAGAGAAAAGCCCGTGCACCACAATGAGGAACCTTCGTGCCTAATGAAAGATCCCACATGCTGCAACTAAGACCAGACCCAGACGCAGCTAAGTAAATAACATATATTTATGTATGTGTATATATATGTGTATGTATATATATATGTGTGTGTGTGTGTATATATATATATATATATATATATATGTATATAGATAGAACCCCTTCAATTCAACAATAAAGCAATCCAATTAAAAAATGGGCAAAGTACTTGAATAGACATTTTTCCAAAGATATACAAATGACCAACATACACAAACAGAGCTAACTCAACATCACTAATTATTAAGGAAGCAAATAAAAACCTCATTTAGCTATCTCCTCACACGTTAGGATGGCCACTATTTAAAAAAAAAACAGAAAATAACAAGTGTTGACAAGGATGTGGAGAAATTGCAACCTCTGTGCACTTTTATTGGGAATGGAAAATGGTACAGCTGCTATGGAAAAAAGTATGGAAGTTCCTCAGAAAACTAAAAATAGAATAATCATATGATCCAGCAATCCCACTTCTGTGTATATATATCTAAAAGAATTGAAAACAGAACCTTGAAGAGATATTTGTATACTCCTGTGTTCATTACAGCATTATTCTCAACAGCTAAGAGGTGGAAGCATCCCAAATGATCATTGATGGGTAAACAGGTAAAGAAAATATGGTATATACATACAGTGGAATACTATTAAGCCTTAATAAAGAAGGAAATCCTGTCAAATGCTACAGTACAGATGAACCTTGAGGACACTGTGCTAACTAAAATAAGCCAGACACAAAATGACAATTTCTGCATGATTCTACTTCTGTGAGGTATTTAAACTTATCAAACTCTTAGAAACAGAAAGTAGAATGGTAGTTGTCAAATGCTGGGATACAGGGGAAGAGGAGAACTGTTCAATGGATGCAAAGTTTTAGTTTTGAACAAAAAACTATATTCCAATCACAGTGTATATGTATTCAGCAAAAAAACACCTTTGGCAAATGGTTATATACTGTTAAAATGTCCTTATATAGGCTGCCTCTTTTGCTTGTATGCTGTTTGTAATTCTGATTTAATTTTCTAAGAAGTAAATTATATTTATACAAAAAAAATCCATAGGGGAGAAAAAAATAGACTCCTACTTCATATTATCAGAAAAATCAAATCCAGGTGAATTATAAGATCTAAATGGAAAAGACAAAACGATAAACTTTCTAAAAGAAAAAACAGAAGAATGCCTCCATAACCTTCATAAAAGATTTTTTTAAACATTTTTATTAGAGTATAATTGCTTTACAATGGTGTGTTAGTTTCTGCTTTAAAACAAAGTGAATCATTTATACATATACAAATGTCCCCATATCTCTTCCCTCTTGCATCTCCCTCCCTCCCACCCTACCTATCCCACCCCTCTAGGCGGTCACAAAGCACCAGCTGATCTCCCTGTGCTATGCGGCTGAAGAAAAGATTTTTTTGAGCAGGATGCAGAAAGCACTAACAATAAAGGAAAAGAACAATACATTAGACAATACTGAAAACTTCTGTTCATCAAAAGACACCATCAGGAGGGTGAAAATACAACCACAGAGTGGAAGAGATAGCTTCATATGCAGAAGATATAAGAAATTCCTATAAATCAACAATAATAATGAAATAAAATGGACAACCCAATAGAAAGATTAGGAAAGAAATCTGAATAGACACTTGACAAGACAGTACATCCAAATAACCAATAAACATATGAAGAGATGCTCAACCTCAAAAGTATCAACAGAAAAAGGCATTTTAAAACACAAGAACCTGTCAAAATTAGAGATTACCAATACCAATTGTTGGCAAAGATGAGGAGCAATAGGAATTCTTATATGCCATTGGTGGGAACGAAAGCTGTTACACTCTGGAAAACTATTTGGTACTATCTCTAAAATAAACAAATACGTATCCTGTGACCGAACAACTTTACTTCTAAACATAAATATACTGAAAGTCATGTAAAAGAATGTTCTCCAAACTGGAAATCAAATTTAAAACTTTCATCAACAGCAGAACAGATCAATCAGCTGTGGTTTATTCACACGATGGAATACTAAAAAGCAATGAAAATGAACACATTATACTTGTACCCAATATGGGTGAATTTCACAAATTTAAGATAAGATTTTGTTCATCAAAGGACATCAAATTCAAAAACAAACAGATCATTTAATATGACTTCATTTATATAATGTTCAAAACCAGAAAAACTAAGGTGGTTAGAAAAATGAGGTGTTGGAAGTCAGGATAAAGGGGCTTCTGGGAAACTCCATGCCTTATATTTCTCTTTCTTTTTAAAAATATTTATTTATTTATTTATTTATTTATTTATTGGTTGCACCGGGTCTTAGTTGCAGTGGTGGGCTACTTGGTTGCGGTTCCAGGGCTCCTTACTTGCAGCAGGTAGCCTCTTTAGTTGTGACATGTGCGGTCCTTAGTTGTGGCATGTTAACTCTTAGTTGCAGCATGCGAGATCTAGTTCTCTGACCAGGGACTGAACCCAGGCCCCCTGCATTGGGAGTGCAGAGTCTTATCCACTGTGCCAGCAGGGAAGTCCCAATGCCTTATATTTCTTGATCTTTGGGGTTGTTACATGTACAGATTCACTTTGTGATAATTTACTGAGCTATATGCTTAAGTGTTTATGTACTTTAACTACACGTTTTATACATCAATGGAAAAAAACAAGTTTAATGGTAGATAGAATAAGAAGGTCTTAACAGTATCTCATCAGAATTCCAGGAAAAAAAAATACAGAGAGGAGGCTACGAGACCTGCCTCAGATACTTGGCACAAAACAAATATTAAAATATTTCCTTCCTAAGAAATGGGCTTTCAGATATAGTTCCTCAGACAACACTAAGGTAAGGGAAAGAAACTCAATCTAGCTGAATTAAAAGGTAAAGGAAGTACAACTTCCAGTGGAGGAACCAAGATGGTGGAGTAGAAGGACGTGTGCTCTCACTCCCTCTTGTGAGAACACCAGAATCACAGCTAGCTGCTGGACAACCATCAACAGGAAGACACTGGAACTCACCAAAAAAGATACCCCACATCCAAAGACAAAAGAGAAGCCACAATGAGACAGTAGGAGGGGTGCAATCAGAGTATAATCAAATTCCATAACTGGTGGGTGGGTGACTCACAGACTGGAGAACACTTATACCACAGAAGTTCACCCACTGAAGTGAAGGTTCTGAGCCCGACGTCAGACTTCCCAACCTGGGGGTCCAGCAACGGGAGGAGGAACTCGTAGAGAATCAGATTTTGAAGCATAGTGGGAATTGATTGCAGGGCTTTGACAGGACTAGGGGAAACAAAGACCCCAAACCTGGAAGGCACACACAAAGTAGTATGCGCATCGGCACACAGGGGAAGGAGCAGTGATCCCATAGGAGACTGAACCAGACCAACCTGCTAGTGTTGGAAGGTCTCCTGCATAGGCGGTGGGTGGCTGTCACTACCGTGGGGACAAGGACACTTGTCTAGCAGCAGAAGTTCTTCGAAGTACTCCTTGGCATGAGCCCTCCCAGAGTCTGTCATTAGCCCCACCAAACAGCCCAGGTAGGCTCCAGTGTTGGGTTGCCTCAGGCCAAACAACCAACAGGGAGGGAACCCAGCCCCACCCATCAGCAGTCAAGTGGATTAAAGTTTTACTGAGTTCTGCCCACCAGAGCAACAGTCACCTCTACCCACCATCAGTCCCTCCCATCAGGAAACTTACACAAGGCTCTTAGATAGCCTCATCCATCAGAAGGCAGACAGCAGAAGCAAGAAGAACTATAATCCTGCAGCCTGTGGAACAAAAACCACATTAACAGAAAGACAGACAAGATGAAAAGGCAGAGGACTATGTACCAGATGAAAGAACAAGATAAAACCCCAGAAAAAAACAACTAAATGAAGTGGAGATAGGCAAACTTCCAGAAAAACAATTCAGAATAATGATAGTGAAGACAATCCAGGACCTAGGAAAAAGAATGGAGGCAAAGAACGAGAATATGCAAGAAATGTTTAACAAAGACCTAGAAGAATAAAAGAATAAACAAACAGATAAACAATACAATAACTGAAATGAAAACTACACTAGAAGTAATCAATAGCAGAATAACTGAGGCAGAAGAACAGATAAGTAACCTGGAAGACAGAAAGGTGGAATTCACTTCTGCAGAACAGAATAAAGAAAAAAGAATGAAAAGAAATGAAGACAGCCTAAGAGACCTCTGGGACAACATTAAATGCAACAACATTCACATTATAGGGGTCCCAGAAGGAGAAGAGAGAGAGAAAGGACCTGAGAAAATATTTGAAGAGATTATAGTCGAAAACTTCCCTAACATGGGAAAGGAAATAGCCACCCAAGTCCAGGAAGCACAGAGAGTCCCATACAGGATAAACCCAAGGAGAAACACACTAAGACACATAGTAATCAATTTGGCAAAAATTAAAGACAAAGAAAAATTATTGAAAGCAAAGGAAAAATGAAAAATAACATACAAGGGAACTCCCATACGGTTAACAGCTGATTTCTCAGCAGAAACTCTACAAGCCAGAAGGGAGTGGGATGACATACTTAAAGTGATGAAAGGAAAGAACCTACAACCAAGATAACTCTACCTGGCAAGGATCTCATTCAGATTCGATGAAGAAATCAAAAGCTTTACAGACAACCAAAAGCTAAGAGAATTCAGCACCACCAAACCAGCTCTACAACAAATGCTAAAGAAACTTCTCTAAGTGGGAAACACAAGAAAAGGACTTACAAAAACAAACCCAAAACAATTAAGAAAATGGTCACAGGAACATACATATTGATAATTACCTAAAACGTGAATGGATTAACTGCTCCAACCAAAAGACACAGGCTTGCTGAATGGATATAAAAACAAGACCCATATATATGATGTCTACAAGGGACTCACTTCAAACCTAGGGACACATACAGACTGAAAGTGAGGGGATGGAAAAAGATATTCCATGCCAATGGAAATCAAAAGGAAGCTGGAGTAGCTATACTCATATCAGATAAAATAGACTTTAAAATAAAGAATGTTATAAGAGACAAGGAAGGATACTACATAATGATCAAGGGATCAATCCAAGATTAAGATATAACAATTATAAATATATATACACCCAACATAGGAGAACCTCAATACATAAGGCAACTGCTAACAGCTATAAAAGAGGAAATTGACAGTAACACAGTAATACTGGGGGACTTTAACACCTCACTCACACCAATGGACAGATCAGCCAAAATGAAACTAAATAAGGCAAAAGAACCTTTAAATGACACAATAGACCAGACAGATTTAATTGATATTTATAGGACATTCCATCTGTAAACAACAGATTACACTTTCTTCTCAAGTGCACACGGAACATTCTCCAGGATAGATCACATCTTGGGTCACACATCAAGCCTAACTAAATTTAAGAAAATTGAAAACATATCAAGCATCTTTTCTGACCACAACGCTATGAGATTAGAAATGAATTACAGGGAAAAAACGTAAAAATCACAAACACATGGAGGCTAAACAATATGTTACTAAATAACCAAGAGATCACTGAAGAAATCAAAGAGGAAATCAAAAAATACGTAGACACAAGTGACAATGAAAACAGGATGATCCAAACCTTATGGGATGCAGCAAAAGCAGTTCTAAGAGGGAAGTTTATAGCTATGCAAGCCTACCTCAAGAAACAAGAAAAATCTCAAGTAAACAATCTAACCTTACACCTAAAGGAACTAGAGAAAGAAAAACAAACAAAACCCAAAGTTAGCTGAAGGAAAGAAATCATCAAGATCAGAGCAGAAATACATGAAATAGAAACAAAGAAAACAATAGTAAAGATCAATAAAACTAAAAGCTGGTTATCTGAGAAGATAAACAAAATTCATAAACCATTAGCCAGACTCATCAAGAAAAAGAGGGAGAGGACTCAAAGCAATAAAATTATAAATGAAAAAAGGAGTTTACAACAGACACCACAAAAATACAAAGCATCCTAAGAGACTACTACAACAACTCTATGCCAATAAAATGGACAACCTGGAAGAAATGGACAAATTCTTACAAAGGTATAACCTTCCAAGACTGAACCAGGAAGACACAGAAAATATGAACAGACCAATCACAAGGAATGAAATTGAAACTGTGATTAAAAATCTTCCAACAAACAAAAGTCCAGGACCAGAGGGCTTCACAGGTGAATTCTATCAAACATTTAGAGAAGAGCTAACACCCATCCTTCTCAAACTCTTCCAAAAAACTGCAGAGGAAGGAACACTCCCAAACTCATTCTATGAGCCACCATCACCCTCATACCAAAATCAGACAAAGATACTACAAAAAAGAAAATTACACACCAATATCACTGATGAATATAGATGCAAAAATCCTGAACAAAACATTAGCAAACAGAATCCAACAACACATTAAAAGGATCATACACCATGATCAAGTGGGATTTGTCCCAGGGATGCAAGGATTCTTCAATATACACACATCAATCAATGTGATACACCATATTAACAAAGTGAAGAATAAAAACCATATGATCATCTCAATAGATACAGAAAAAGCTTTTGACAAAATTCAACACCCATTTATGATAAAAAACTCTCCAGAAAGTGGACATAGAGGGAACCTACCTCAACATAATAAAGGCCATATACGACAAACCCATAGCAAACATCATTCTCAATGGTGAAAAACTGAAAGCATTTCCTCTAAGATAGGGACTGAGACAAGGATGTCAACTTTCACCACCATTATTCAACAGTTTTGGAAGTCCTAGCCATGGCAATCAGAGAAGAAAAAGAAATAAAGTAAATACAAATTGGAAAAGAAGAAGTCAAACTGTCACTGTTTGCAGATGACATGATACTATACATAGAGAATCCTAAAATGCCAACTACTAGAGCTAACCAATGAATTTGGCAAAGTTGCAGGATACAAAATTAGTGCACAGAAATCTCTTGCATTCCTATACACTAATGATGAAAAATCTGAAAGAGAAATTAAGGAAACACTCCCATTTACCATTGCAACAAAAAGAATAAAATACCTAGGAATAAACCTACCTAGGGAGACAAAAGATCTGTATGCTGAAAAATATAAGCCACTGATGAATTAAAGATGATGCCAACAGATGGAGAGACATACCATGTTCTTGGATTGGAAGAATCAATATTGTGAAAATGAGTATACTACCCAAACCAATATACAGATTCAATGCAATCCCTATCAAATTACCAATGGCATTTTTTACGGAACTAGAACAAATCATCTTAAAATTTGTATGGAGACACAAAAGACCCTGAATAGCCAAAGCAGTCTTAAGGGGAAAAAAACTCCCTGAATCAACTCCCTGACTTCAGACTATACTACTAAGCTACAATCATCAAGACAACATGGTACTGGCACAAAAAACAGAAACACAGATCAATGGAACAAGATAGAAATCCCAGAGATAAACCCATGCCCGTATGGTCAACTAATCTATGACAAAGGAGGCAAGGATATACAATGGAGAAAAGACAGTCTCTTCAATAAGTGGTGCTGGGAAAACTGGACAGCTACATGTAAAAGAAGGAAATTAGAACACTCCCTAACACCATACACAACGATAAACTCAAAATGGATTCGAGACCTAAATGTAAGACTGGACACTATAAAACTTAGAGGAAAACATAGGAAGAACAGTTTTTGACATAAATCACAGAAAGATCTTTTTTGATCCACCTCCTAGAGTAATGGAAATAAAACCAAAAATAAACAAATGGGACCTAATGAAACTTCAAAGTTTTTGCACAGCAAAGGAAACCATAAACAACACAAAAAGACAACCCTCAGAATGGGAGAAAATATTTGCAAACAAATCAGCAGACAAAGGATTAACCTCCAAAATATATAAACAGCTCATGCAGCTCAACATTTAAAAAGACAAACAACCCAATCAAAAAGTGGGCAGAAGACCTAAATAGACATTTCTCCAAAGAAGACATACAGATGGCCAAGAAGCACATGGAAAGCTGCTCAACATCACTAATTATTAGAGAAACGTAAATCAAAACTACAATGAGGTATCACCTCATACCAGTGAGAATGGGCATCATCAGAAAATCTACAGACAACAAATGCTGGAGAAGGTGTGGAGAAAAGGCAACCCTCTTGCACTGCTGGCGGGAATGTAAATTGATACAGTCAGTATGGAGGTTCCTTAAAACACTAAAAATAGAATTACCATATGATCCAGCAATCCCACTACTGGGCATATACCCAGAGAAAACCATAATTCAAAAAGACACATGCACCCCAATGTTCATTGCAGCACTATTTACAATAGTCAGGTCATGGAAGCAACCTAAATGCCCATTGACAGACGAATGGATAAAGAAGATGTGGTACATATATACAATGGAATATTACTCAGCCATAAAAAGGAATGAAATTGAGTCATTTATTGAGACGTGGATGGACCTAGAGACTGTCATACAGACTGAAGTAAGTCAGAAAGAAAAAAACAAATATCATATATTAACACATGTATGTAGAACCTAGAAAAATGGTACAGATGACCCGGTTTGCATGGCAGAAGTTGAGACACAGATGTAGAGAACAAACGTATGGACACCAAGGGGGGAAAACCACAGTGGGGTGGGGATGGTGATGAGCTGAATTGGGCAATTGGGATTGACATGTATACCCTGATGTATATAAAATTGATGACTAATAAGAACCTGCAGTATTAACAAACAAACAAACAAAAAACAACTAATACTAAACCTCCTTTGGGTTATTTGTGTGGAAATATGTTAATATAAATGTTTCAGACATTACTTGAAATTTCTAAAAATCTTATATGTTCTGGTATAATGTTATAAGTCATAATTCTAGTTATTACTTTAAAATGCATATCTCAGAAATAACTAAATTTCCTTGTCAATTGCATTATTATGAACTTTCATCAAATCTTTAACCATGGTCATTTGTCTTTTGTCATTTACAGACAGTTCTGGTGTACTCTGACGCTTTTGCAAAAATGTTCCTATAAAAGGGTTTCATCTTCAAGGAATTCATGGAAAAGACTCTGACAAGTACAGGCTTCTGGTAACTGACTCTACTGCTGAACTGAATGAATAAGCTTTTTCAGAACTCTAATGGAAAACTGATGAATTCATAAAAGTGCTAACAAAACATCAAGATTTAAAAAATTAATTACATGGGACTGAGTGAACTAATGAGGATGATTATAATTTTTGTGACTTTCTGTTTGAATAAAAAATAAAACATCCCACAAGGACTCAGAGGCAAAAAATATACAAATCAATTTTCACTGCAAAGTAAAGGAGCTGTTACAGTGGAGTACTACTAGCCCAAATATCAATATTATGACATAGTATGAGTGTGTTTCGTGTTTGGTAATTGCAATCATTGTTGCTTTTGTTGTGGTCATCTACTTACAATGCTTGGTGTCAGTTTATTTATCTCTTGTAAAAATAAAATACAGTGTGTGTGTGAAAAAAATAATCAATCAATTAATTTTAAAATAAAAATAATAATAATAAAAGGTAAAGGACAAAAAAATAAGTACAGAGAATGGTAGAGAATAACCAAAGACTTACTAACTACAAATTTCCCTCATTTTTCAAGATTCCAGTTCCTAAGATCAAGAACATAAATAAATTCCAAGTATGAAAAATAAAAAGCAAATCCATACCCTGATACACTGTTGTGACATTAATTAAGATGAAATAAAAACAGTGAAGAAAAACAGAATTACCTGCAGTCAAGGAAGAGAGATAAGTTAACTACACAGGAACCACAATAAGACTGACTTCTCAATTTCAAAAGTAAGGGCAGAATACAGTGGAATATCACCTGAAACAAAATAACTGTCAAACCAGAAGTGTGTATCTAGTAAAACTACCTTTGAAGAACTGAAATAAAAAAGATATTTTCTGGAAAAGGATGAAAAGGGAAGAAGTGAATGAAAGAAAGAAAAGGAAAATAGGAAACTAAAATTGTTTTAGATCAACAAACTCTCACCTAAATGAACTGGTAAAGACTGTACTTTACCAGGTACAAAATGACCCCACATAGAAAATCTGTAACAGAAGAGCCAAAGGTATTGGTAAATATGTCGGTAAATCTAAACAAACACTAACTAATAAAACAATGATAATATTTTAATTCATGAGGGGAAAAACAGAATATAACTATATTCTGAACAATATAAAACATATCTATATAAAATTAGACAAGGGATGGAGAGATTATAATGTGCTAAGGTGCACATTCAGGAGAAGGGCAAAGTTATTTATTGACTTTATACTTTGTTAATTACTCTTGTAAAACATGAATGTCTATCTTCCTTGCAAATAGTGGAAACAAAATGGGCCAAATGCAAAACCTACAAGCAATTCAAAATGAAGGCAAAAAGAGGAGGGGGAAATTAATAGGGGAAAATTTTTTCAAACAGAAAACTTATAATAAGATATATAAATAGATCCAAATATATCAGCACTCACAATAAACAAATTGACTGAAATCTCCAGTTAAAAGCCAAATTTGTAAGAAATGGATAAGAAAAAAAATCCAGCTATAGAATACTATTTTTAAAAGTACACATCGGGGCTTCCCTGGTGGCACAGTGGTTGGGAGTCCACCTGCCGATGAAGGCGGCGCGGGTTCGTGCCCTGGTCCGGGAGGATCCCACATGCCGTGGAACGGCTGGGCCCGTGAGCCATGGCTGCTGAGCCAGCGTGTCCGGAGCCTGTGCTCCGCAACGGGAGAGGCCACAACAGTGAGAGGCCCGCGTACTGCAAAATATATATATAAATAAAATAAAAAATAAAAGTACACATCATAAAATAAGGGTACAGAAGAACTGAAATTCAAGTAATGGAAAAAGATATACCAGGTTAAAACAATATGGGAAAACAATGAATCCTCTGATACAAAGAAATGAAATGACAAAATTATAAAAGACCATTCTGAAGAGTAAGCAATTTTTCTGAACCAAAGCAGTATAATTGAGTCTCAGATTCATTTCACCTCATTTAATTCAGTTTAAGGCTTGAGTTTATTAATATCCTTTAGGAATCAGATTCTTTTGTCTACTGTACTAGTGACCCTTCTGACCTGAACATTTGATAAGCGTGCCGGTAGTGACTTTATACAAAACAATGAGAAAGTGGTTACGAAGTTAAAGCCTAGTATAGAGAGCCCTATAGCATAATAAAGAAGCATCTATAAAGGCTGATACCTGTTTGCTTAGAGTATAGTTGCTCAAGGAATTACAAACCCCATTACTATTACTCACATCTTATTCTTTAACTTTATTCACAAGCCTATCAAGATACATTTTCTCAAATACTGAAATCTAGATATTGTCAATAATATCTTTACCTATTTATGCATGAATGTGTATATACACACAAATCTACACATATGCACATACACATATCTATCTACACAAACATACACACTTATACAAAACAAACACACACATGTCATATAGATAAATCACAGTAATACTGTACCTCATAGGTAGTTCCATAATGGCACGTAAATTGGCATTGTCTGTTGGTTTCTGCATCTTGCTCAACATTGGTATAAAATATTACTCCATCTCCAGAGCAGGATACAATCTGCTTATCATTTGTGCATGGTAAGAACTTTGCACTAAATATATTTGCTCGATGCCCTGAACGAATTGTTGTCAAAACCTAAAACACAGAGAGGAAGTAGTTCTTAGTAATTTATTAGTTCCTAAAAAGAAACATTCAAATTCAATATAATCACAGCCAGGAATAAATTCTCATTAACATTCTCATCTCAAATGAAAAAATATCATTTGATTCCAAATTATTATAATTAGGAAAAAAAGAAAACAGAATCTCACATATTTTCTTTATTTCCCTCTGAGATGTAATGAAGATTAAGTATCCACAGGAATAGTGCTGAAACTGAGTCCCCCTAAAACTGAGTTCCTCTGAAGAGTTTATGATTAACCTGTCTATCCAAATTTTATTCCCTGTCTCCAACACCTGTTCCTCTCATGACTAAGGAGAATCAAAGAAAACGGGGGACTGAAACCAAGCAGGACCCTGTGGGGCCGTCCCAGGCATAAAAGCCTTTCAATGTCCCCTGTTTCTTGTTTGTAGGAAGAAGGCTTAAAAGCCTCCTAGGCCTTTCCTGAGTTCCAAAGGGCAGATTAAACAGTTACTAATTAGGAGACTGAGAAAATGCAGAAACAGAAAAGGGAACTGGTCCTGGTTCTCTGCAGGAAGGAGAAGGGATTGTGCATAACAATTTGATACATATCTTTGAGTTCTTCTATAGGAACTAAGCCCCTCCCACCCAGGTAGAGGATGGTAACTTCAGGCTGGGCACAAGCATGTGGACCCCAGACTGACTGGAGATTCCTAGAACACCACCCTGTTACCTCACCACCAGCCAACCAGAGGAGGGTTACACACCCAGCAGCCCTCCCCCCGATTTCTGCCTATAAAAATTTCTTCCCTGAAACCCATGGGGAGTTTGTGGCTTTTAAGCAGGATCACCTGTTCTCCTTGCATGGCCCTTGCAATACACCTTTCTCTGCTCCAAACTCTGACATTTAGGTTTGTTTGGCCTCATTTTGCATCAGGCACACAAACTTGGGTTCAACAATAGTGCCTTGAAAATTAAATATACATATTTTCACCTACTTGGTGTATCTGACTCATTCATAAACCCTCAGTAAATATAAAAAGACTATCTTGATTGACTTATGAAACTGTTTACTAGATGATTAAGTTATTCCCTTTCAGGATGAAGAAATAAAAGTAAACTGAATTTAAATGAATCATAAAGTAATGAAATGGTACAGATGAGGATAGAGCAGAACTTCCTACATCTAACTCCTTAATAATTTAAAAGACCAGAATTCCTGTGACAGAAATACAGTTTAAAATAAACATTTTATTATTTGTAACATACACTGCAGGTAAAAGACCAAATCCCCTAACAGTGTTTAAAAATTGAGAGGGGGAAAAAAAACCAACAAAACCTGATTTTTTTAAAAATGGGCAAAAGATCTGAACAGATAGTCCAAAGATATACAAATGGCCCTTAAAAATGTGAAAAAGCATCTAAGTTTATTCATAAAGGAAATGCAAATTGAAACTACATTGAGATTACTAATTCCCACTTTTCAGATTGGCAAAAATTCAAAAGCTTGACAACATACTGTATAAGTGAGCATGGGGGGGGGGGGGGACACCAGGCTCTTTAAACAATTCTGGTGGGACTTTTAGCAGCACCTCACAAAACCACATATGCGTTAACCCTTTGATCAGACAAGTCTATTTCTAAGAATTTATGCTGCAGATACACCTTCAATAATACCAAAAAAAAAGTACCAAGTTACTTACTGAGTTATTTATAATAGCAAAACACAGGAGGCTGGCTGAATAAATTATGGTACATCCCCACAATGTATTATATACAATGGGAATTTATTATATACAATGGGAATTTAATGCAATGGGAATATCCGGTGTACTTTTTTTTAAAAAATGTGCTCAAAATAAGGGAGTATGTCAAAACAAAGTTGCTTTAGTTCACTTTAAATGTCTTACTGAACAAAACTAACACAACACTGTAAAGCAACTATACTCCAATAAAATTTTTTTAATAAATAAATAAAAGAACAACAAAAAATGTCTTACTGAACAAACTGGGGCAATTCAAGCATCAACAAGAATATCAGTGATAGATTATAATTTATTGAATAAAAATAAAAATCTATAATCCCACAGTAATTTTTTCAAAGAGATAGCCAAGACAAAGGAAATGCTCTTATTCACAGAATAATGTCAATTAATAAATGTAGAAGTAATGACAGAATTAAAAATCACTATTTATAACCATATTATAACAACTGACTAAGGCAAGAATCAATGAATACTGAAACCACTGTGTGAAAGATTGCTATGAAAGAGAATATGCACATAGTCCCAACACACTACCACTCCCCAGTAGCTTATAATCAAAGGGTAAGTGTACCTACACAATGGAAAGATCAAACTTAACATCACCAATTAGGGGAAAAATTAACATCATGTACTACAACTTCCCCCCTGGAGAATTCCTAGCAAAAATGTTTAATGTTAATCTACTCATGAAGAAACAATCAGACAAATCCAAATGGAGGGACATTCTATAAAATAACTTGACTGGTATGTCAATATAACAATAAAACAACATATCAATGTCATGAAAGACCAAAAAGTTGAATGAACTGTTCTAAAGGAGACAAAGGAAATATGACAAATAAATGAAATACGTGGTGCTGGATTGGGGGCTGGGCCCGTGAGCCATGGCCGCTGAGCCTGCGCGTCCGGAGCCTGTGCTCCGCAATGGGAGAAGCCGCAACAGTGAGAGGCCCGCGTACCGGGGAAAAAAAAAAAAACTTTAAAAATTACCCTAAAAATAAATAACTGTCTTGATAGTAAGGAATTTTCAGTCATATCACATATCACTCAAAAATTGAAAGAAATTTCTTTATTAAAGTAATCAGAGTAGCCATTAAAGTACTTAGTAAAAAACTGAAGTCCTTTCCCTCTGAACAAATCTCTTGATTTCAGATGTCCCTCTCCAAACTTTCTTCTTTTTCTCTAGTATTCCCCATCTTAATAACATCAATATCCACCCACACAGTTGATCAAGTCAAAAACTAAGGAATCATCCTTCATTTCTCTTTCCCTCATCCACTATATAAAATCCACCAGCAAATCCATGTCTAAGATACATTTCAAATTACTTCTCACCACCTTTAATGCCATTATCTCTAACTCAAACATCATCCGTTCTCAACTACAATCTCAGAGATTTTCATCTCAGTCTCTGGATTACGTCAATGGCCTCCTATCTCCTAGATTCTGATCTTACTCAAACTCTACTCTCCAGAAAGCGACCACAGTGAACTTTTAAAAAGACAAATCATATCACTTCCGTGTTTAAAATAGTCTAGTGATCAGCTATTTCAATTACACTAAAAAGTAAACTCCTTAATCTAGCCTATCAAACCTACTACCTGACCACTGCACAATCATGTTAACTTCATTTTGTACTGCTTCTTTCCCTAATTTATTAATAGATAATTGTTGGAAGAACTAGTACTCATCTATATACAGTTAGTAATTTCACCAAAGGTCGGAATTTGTTTTTAATTGTTGAAATGGAATCAATACAACCAATACAGATATGCACACTACTGGAGATAAAGAGCAGTAAAGTCAATTTAAAAAAATAGATGTGCAGCTGCAAACAGTTACAATTTTTGAAAGTTAGATTTATTTTCTTATTTGTGCTTTCCTTGTATTAATGCATTATATTACTTTTCCAGAAAACATCTAAGAATAATGGCCTACAGAGGTGGAAGTTGGTAGAGTAACTTAATCTAAAATGAACAAAACATATTGTTAATTAACTTCAATTAATAATAAATGTGAAAGGGAACTAGCTGTAATGTCTATCACTTTGCTGATCATCAGGTTATTCTGACTAATCTAGCTGGCCAAGCAGGTATCTCTTCCCTCCTGCATCACGTTATATACAACACTTTCAAAACTTCATGCTTGGTCCAGGAGTATATAGATAGAAGACGCTAGCTCTTCAATCTCTTAGTAAAAATCACCCCTCCCCCCACCCATGCCTACCCTTGTCTAAAGCATTGAATACAGAAACTTCTTGCCTTTCTTTTACTAATATTTATTGGGCACCTACTACATGATAGGAAATTTATTAAGTGTTGAGGAAACAAAAAGGAAAAAGAAATGGTCATTGTCCCAAAGCAGTTATAGTCTAATGGTGAGCAACATGCAAACAAACATAATAATTGAGTTATCCATAAAATACGAGAACATAGAGGAAGGAATGCCTGTATCTGCCTTGGTAAACTAAAGATATATCACAGATAAGAGCTGAGGCTTGAAGGATGAAATTAAACTTGCCAAGTAGGTAGGAGGTGCATGGGACAGCAGAACATCCCACAAAAAGAGAAAAGCAGAAGCAAAGCATAGAAGAAACAAACAACATTTTATGCTCTGAGAACTAAAGGTAGCTGAATGAAACCAAATCAAGAAAAATTTTGCATATACTCAGGGTTTCTTTTACAGAAGATGCTGCAAGGCTACCTGAGGGCTAACTTTCTTCTGTTTCATCTATACCTTGAGGAGGAGGCCATTTGGGGGTCTCAGAATATTGTGCAAAGTCTCTTATTGGAATCCATACCTGACTGGGATCCTGAGCTTTGTTTCTATTTACCTTGACCATCAAGGCCACCAAACTAAAGTTTAGATATGCTAAGACTGACAAATATCTTCAGGGTAAAAGTGGCTATCATGCTCACTTCTCTGGATTCCCTTTTTCCCTTCCATTTTATTTTTTTTGTTTTATTGGTTTTTTGGGTTTTTGTTTTTTTTGGTTTTTTTTTTTGTGGTATGCGGGCCTCACTGTTGTGGCCTCTCCCGTTGCGGAGCACAGGCTCCGGACACGCAGGCTCAGCGGCCATGGCTCACGGGCCCAGCCGCTTCACGGCATGTGGGATCTTCCCAGACCGGGGCACGAACCCGTGTCCCCTGCATCGGCAGGCGGATTCTCAACCACTGCGCCACCAGGGAAGCCCTTCCCTTCCATTTTAGACTGAAAATTCCTTACTATCAAGACAGTTATTTATTTTTAGGGTAATTTTTAAAGTTTTTTTTTTTTTTCCCCGGTACGCGGGCCTCTCACTGTTGCGGCTTCTCCCATTGCGGAGCACAGGCTCCGGACGCGCAGGCTCAGCGGCCATGGCTCACGGGCCCAGCCGCTCCGCGGCATGTGGGATCTTCCCGGACCGGGGCACGAACCCGCCTCCCCTGCATCGGCAGGCGGACTCTCAACCACTGCGCCACCAGGGAAGCCCTTTTTTTTTTTTTTTTTTTGCATATATTTATATACTTTATACATGGGTATTTATACATATATTTGTATATACATATATATGTATATATGCATCCATTAGTGGTATATCTACATATTTAATAAAAATTTATGCTTAACATTTTACTATATATTACAAAATTAGGTTTACTATATTTTGTACATGTATAAACGTGTATATATGCAAATACATAAACACATATGTAATACTGATATATCTCAACATCCCTGGGAATCTGAATTCTAACACGCCCCATGCCCCCCTCCCCACCAAGGTGATTTTTGTGCACATTGACATTTATGCGCTGGGACTCGGAGGGTCGGGGTCTCAGAAACCACCACCCTCCGGGCACCCGCGAATCCAAGCCCAACGCAAGCGGCCTCGATGTTCCCCGGGGCCGCCAGTGCAATGGGCGCAGGACAACAGCCGAGCTTTGTCTCCCCACAGGTGTTTGGCTTCCTGAACCTGGTGCTCTGGGTCGGCAACCTGTGGTTCGTATTCAAGGAGACAGGCTGGGCCGCCCCATTCCTGCGCGCTCCTCCCGGTGCCCCCAAGAAGCAACCGGCGCCCGGGGATGCCTACGGCGAGGCAGGCTACGGGCAGGGCCCCGGCGGGTATGGGCCCCAGGACTCCTACGGGCCCCAGGGCGGCTATCAGCCTGACTACGGGCAGCCCGCCGATGGCGGTGGCCTAAAGTTTTTAATCAAGTGTTTTTGAGTTGATTTCAGTGGGAGGATTGGTCCAAATAAACTAGCCTGTAATTTTTGAAAAAAGAAGCTTCTCTTTTTTATGTATTTGAGATCTATGATATATATAACTAAGACATGATGCCTTTAATAAGGAGCAATTAAATCTATTTTTTTAAAGTATCAAAACTTTTATATGCAATAAATTAATCTTTCCATGAACTCACAGGATTTAAAAAGAGTAAAACTATAGGAACAGATAATATCTGACTCAAGATCAAAAAACTTTATTTTCCTATGTAGTGAATCATCAGTGGGGTTTTTTTGGGTTTTGGGGGGGGGGTTTCTGTTTGTTTGTTTTTTTTAATTTTTGTGGTACGCAGGCCTCTCACTGTTGTGGCCTCTCCCGTTGCGGAGCACAGGCTCCGGACGCGCAGGCTCAGCGGCCATGGCTCACGGGCCCAGCCGCTCCGCATCATGTGGGATCTTCCCGGACCAGGGCACGAACCCGTGTCCCCTGAATCGGCAGGCGTACTCTCAACCACTGAGCCACCAGAGAAGCCCCATCAGTGTTTTAAAACAAAAAATATCCCTATATGACAGCAAATTTGGATCTATTAAAACCACTACATGAAAACTATAAAGTCTTGTTATACTCAAAATCTTTTAAAGTATTATCTGATTAATCATTTTTCAAACTGAAAAAGAAGAGTAATCACTTTTCAAATATACATATTCTACTGGGAACCATACGTCAAAGTGATTATCATTTTTTTAAATAAGCAAATAAAGGAAAAACAAGATCTTTTAAAAATTATTCCAATGAGGATATTCACAAAATAATCGAAGGCAGGGACTTGGAGAGATATTTGTACAGCTCTGCTCATAGCAGCATTATTCACAATAGCCAAAAGATGGAAATAACCCAAGTGTTCACTGACAGATGAAAGGCTGAACAAAACGTGATATATACATACAATGGAATATTTGTCAGCCTTAAAAAGAAAGGAAATACGGACACATGCTGCACATGGATGAACCTTAAGGACCTTATTCTAAGTAAAATAAGCCCATCACAAAAGAACAAATACTGTATATAAACACTTTTATGAGGTACCTGGAGTAGACAAATTCATAGAGATAGGAAGTAGAACAGTGGTTGTCAGGGAATGGGGGAGGGAAGAATGAAGGGTTATTGCTTTATGGGTATAGAGTTTCAGTTTTGCAAGGTAAGAGTTTTGCAGCTGGATGATGGTGATGGTATCACAACAATATGAATGTACTTAATGTCAGTGAAATGAACTCTTAAAAATGGTTAATATGCTTAATTTTATGTAATGTGTATTTTACAACAATTTTTATAAGAAAGAGTAAAGCTCTGGGACTTCCCTGGTGGTCCAGTGGTTAAGAATCTGCCTCCCATTGCAGAGAACATGGGTTCGATCCCTGGTTGGGGAACTAAGATCCCACATGCTGCAGGACAACTAAGCCTGCACGTCGCAACTACTGAGCCCATGCACTCTAGAGCCTGTGTGCCACAACTAGAGAGCTCATGTGCCACAACTACTGAGCCCACATGCTCTGGAGCCCGTACACAACTAGAGAGAAGCCTACACACCACAATTAGAGAAGCCCATGCACCACAACAAAGAGCCCACACGCCACAACAAAAGATCCTGCGTGCTGCAACTAAGACCTGATGCAGCCAAATAAATAAATAAATAAATATTTTTTTTTAAAAAGAGTAAAGCTCTGCATCTTTTCAAAACAAAAAAATTATTCCATTGGTATCTAGATGAGTGACTTAAATACTGTAAACATTAAAATTCTGATAGTGATGATCAAAAAGCATTCCACATATACATTATTCCAGAAAGGTTCTCTGAGTAATTGCAGAGCTAAGACAAGCAGGATTCTGAAACATCAAGCTTCCCTCTGCTAAGTCAGGACAATTAAGTAAAGCTATCTCTGAAATAAAACTATGACCTGTCCTTTAATCAAGGATAGCCTCCATACAAACCTTTTTTTAGGCTAAAGAACCACAAACATTTATTTAGATATCTTAACTATTTAAATGTAGAAAAACAAAATATACACGAACAATTTATTCTGTAAGATTGCTAATATTAAATATGACTTCAGTCTGCCAATCTACAGTATTCTCACTCATATAAAAGTATTTGTACACTTACTTACTCTTATAAATAGAAAGTCAGAAGAAGGGCCAATAAAAATCAGAACATAATCCAAATTAAAACTCAATATGATATCCCAGTTTACTGAATTGGATGTTATAAAGCATTTCATTAGAACCTAGCCACTGTTTGTAAACTGATAAAATTCAGTTTCTTAAATTGCTTGGCTGAAGATTAGATTCTCTGAGCATAAAAGAAAAAACATCACATTTTTCCCCCAAAGAATGGCTTATTGACATAACGTCACTTTTGGCAATTTTATCCACATGCATAAAATGAAATATATTTAAATTTTCTAGAGTAAAAAGGCTGAATGAAATCTAATGTTTTCTTAAAGAAACTAAGGAACTTGCATGTGATAACTACCAAATTATATAACTTTAGAAAAATAGGGATGTTCTTTACAAATGCCCACTCCCTGCTTATTCACTATTTCTTGATTTCTAGCTTCTTGATTTTTTTTTTCTCTCATTAAGTTGTAGATTTTTAAAACCACTTTACCTTTCTGCTGTAAGGATTACTAATTACTAACTTGGTGTCATCTGAGCCAGATAAAATATATTCTCCAGTCTCATTCCAACAGATCGTATTAACCTAAAAGGAAAGCAAAAAAGAAATTTAAGCAGACTGAAAGTAAAATAAGTTTGCCATCTTCACTTAGCTTGATGGTTCAAAATTTATATCACTAATGACGTTATGTCTATGGTAAATAGTATTTACCAGTTTACTTAGTGAAAATACATACTGAGTGCCATTTGGCAAGCACAATGTTCTATAAATTCACAATGAAATATAAGTCTTTCTTAAGTTTTACCTAAATTTATTTTAATTAGTCCATTTTATATCCAGAGACATAAAACCAAGTCACCTAAAAAGGAATTAGAAGGGCTTCCCTGGTGATGCAGTGGTTAAGTGTCCACCTGCTGGTGCAGGGGACACAGGTTCATGCCCCGGTCTGGGAAGATCCCACATGTCGCGGAGCAGCTAGGCCCATGAGCCATGGCCACTGAGCCTGCGCATCCGGAGCTTGTGCTCCACAATGGAGAGGCCACAACAGTGAGAGGCCCGCATACCACACACACAAAAAAAGGAATTAGAAATACTACAGAGCTACAGTAACCAAGGCTGTGTGGTAATGTCATGATCATAGACATATCAATCAATGGAATGGAATTGAGTCCAGAAATAACCCATAAATTTATGGTCAGGTAATTCTTGACAAGGGGTCCAAGACCATTCAATGGAGAAAGAATAATCTTTTCAACAAATGGTGCTAGGACACCTGGATATACACAAGCAAAAGAAGGAATTTGGATCTCTATTTCACATCATATACAAAAATTAACTGAAAATGATCAAAGATTTAAATGAAAGAGCCAAAACTTTAAAGCTCTTAGAAGGAAACATAGGTCTCAATCTTCATGAAAACTAAAACCACAAGGAATTACCACTTCACATCGTTAAGATGGCTATAATAATTTAAGAAAAAGAAAACATAGAATATAAGAAGAATTAGAGAGAATGTCAAGAAATTGGAACCTTGATACATTTCTGGTAGGAATGCAACATAGTACAGCTATTTGGAAAGCAGTTTGGCAGTATGGTCAAAAACTGAAACAGTTACCCTAAGAGCCAGCAATTCCACAACAAAATGTATACCCAAGAGAACTGAAAACATGTCACAGAAAAACTTCTACACTCAAGTTCATAGCTGCATTATTCATAACAGCCAAAAAGGGAAGCATTTCAAATATTCACCAAATAATGAATAAACAAAATGTGACTAACCCATTTGCTCATAACAAAATATCCATTCAATGAAGTATTATTCAGCCATAAAAAGAAATAATGATACATGCTGCAACAAGGATGAACCTTTAAAAAGTACACTAAGTGAAAGCCAGTCTGAAAGGTCATATATTATATGGTTCACTTACATAAAAAGTACAGAATAAGCTTATTTACAGAGACAAAGCAGATTAGCGACTGCCAAGAGCTTGGTGGAGTGGGAATGGGAGTGACTGATAATTGGTATGGACTTTCTCTTTTGGATGGTGAAAATATACTGGAATTAGATAGCAGTGACAGCTATACAACTTTATGAATACAGTAAAAAGGCACTGCACTGAACACTTAAAAGAGATGAATTTTATGGAATGTGAACTATATCTAAATTTAAGAGAAATGAAGGAATTACTGACTTCCACTTTCAATCAAGGTGGAGTAACTAGGACCAGATTTACTATCACATCTGAAACAACCAAAAACAGCAGAATATACATTCTTTTTAAGTACACATGAAATATTTACCAATACAGAAGATATTTACTATGGGCCATAAAACAAGTCTCAATATATTTAAAAGACTTCAAGTCCCATAAAATATGTCCTCTGTCCAAAATGGAATTAAATTAGAAATCATTAACGCAAAGAAATATTTGAAAACTATAAAATAGCAGATAGTCAAAAAAGAAATCAAAAATAAATTACAAAGTATTTTTAACTGAATGACAATAAAAGCACAACATATCTCAATTTTGGGGTTGCAGCTAACATAGTGCTTAGAAGGAAATTTATAGCACAAAAACACCTATATTAGAAGGATAAAGGTCCCATAACAATGAATTCCACTTCCACTCAAAAAGGTATAACAAGAAGGCCAATGAAATCAAAAGTCAAAAGAAGACTGGAAATAATGAATATAAGAGCAGAGATCAATGAGAAAGAAAAAGGAAAACACAGAAAATTGATAAAACCAGAAACTGGTGCATTGAAAATACAAAGTTAATTAACCTCTACTCAGATTAATAAAGAAAAAGAAGGGGTGGGGGAACTTATTACCAATATCAGGAATGAGAGCAGTGACATCATTACACATTCTACAAATATTTAAACAAATAAA
Organism: Kogia breviceps; assembly: GCF_026419965.1. Lineage (NCBI taxonomy): Eukaryota > Metazoa > Chordata > Mammalia > Artiodactyla > Physeteridae > Kogia > Kogia breviceps. The sequence goes on along the minus strand of NC_081310.1, from coordinate 32,178,133 downwards.
AGAACACTGTGGACAACTTTATCAAATAAATTCAACAACTTGGGGAGTTAACAAAATCCCTGAAACACACATACTAAACAAAATTTACTCAAGACATTGTCCATTTTTATTAACAAACTGTAGGTAGAATTTTCAACAAAGAAAACTCCACACCCAGACTGCTTTGTTGGTGAATTTTGCCAAGTATTTTTTAAAAATAAAAGATGGCAATTCTGTACCAAGTCTTTTAGAAAATTAAAAAGAACAGTACACTTACCAACTCACTGATACAAGAAAACTATGGACCAATATCCTTAATGTACACATAAAAACTCTAAAACAGAATTTTAGCAAACTGAATAAAGCAATATATGAAAATAGATAATACATCATGACTCAAGGGAAATGCAAGAATGGTTTGACACTCAAATATTAATCAATGTAACCCATGATATTAACAAACTAAAAAAGAAAATCATATGATCACTGCAATAAAGGCAGAATAGACATTTGAAAAAAATCCAACGATTCATAAAAAGAGCTCTCAGCAAAGTAGAATGGAACTTTTTCAACCAGACAATGCACATCTGTTAAAAAACCATCATACTTAATAATGAAAGACTAGATGCTTTCCCTCTAAGATCAGAACAAGACAGGAATGCCTGCTCTCACCACTTCTGTTCAACACTGTCTAGGGTACTAGACAGCACAATAAGACAAGAAAAAGAAATAAAAGGAAACCTGACAAGAAAAGAAGTAAGCCTATCTTTATTCTCAGATGACATGATTGCTTATATAGAATATACTACAGAATCTTAAAAAAAGGGACTGGAACTATTAAGCTTAGGAAGTTTGAGGGATACAGATGAATATCATATTCCCTTGGTATCCAGTAGGATGGGTTCCAGGACCCCCTGACAAATGCCAAAGTCTGCAGATGCTCAAGTACCTTATATAAAATGGAGAAATACAGTTGACCCTCGGTATCCACAGATGCGGAACCTGTAGATATGGAGGGATGACTGTATGTAAAAATAGATAGCACAAGGAATTAAAACCACATATTGCTATTGCTAAATATCTATTAGAATTTCTAAAACTAAAAAGAATGACTATATCAGGTCTGAAGGAAGAAAAAGAGAAGAGTATAACAGTAGCAAACTTCAACAACCCACTTTAAACAATGGATAAATCATACCAACAGAAAATCAATAAGGAAACATTAGACCTGTATTAAACTTTAGATCAAATGAATCTAACAGATACATACAGAACATTCCATCCAACAGCAGCAGAACATTCTTCTCAAGTGAACACAGAACATTCTCTGGGATAAATCATGTTAGACCACAAAACAAGTATTAGCAAACATTAAAAGAATGAAATCTGGGCTTCCCTCGTGGCGCAGTGGTTGAGAGTCCACCTGCCGATGCAGGGGACGCAGGTTCGTGCCCCAGTCCAGGAAGATCCCACATGCCACGGAGTGGCTAGGCCCATGAGCCATGGCCGCTGAGCCTGCGTGTCCGGAGCCTGTGCTCCGCAACGGGAGAGGCCACAACAGTGAGAGGCCCGTGTACAGCAAAAAAAATAAAAAATAAAAGAATGAAATCTTACCAAGTATCTTTCCTGCCCACAGTTGTATGAAAATAGAAATTGACAAGAGGAAAACTGAAAATTTCACAAACATGTGGAAATTAAATAACACACTCCTGGACAACCAGAGCATCAAAGAAAAAAATCAAAAAATATCTTCAGACAAGTGAAAATGGAAACAAGACACATGGGATGCAGCAAAAGCAGTTCTCAGTGGGAAGTTCATAGCAATTAATGCCTACATTAAGGAAAAAAGAAAGATCTCAAATAAACCACCAAAATTTACACATTGAGGGACTAGAAAAGAAAAAAAAAGCCCAAAGTTGGCAGAAAGAAGATAATAAAGATCAGAGCACAAATGAATAAAATAGAGAACAGGAAAATAACAGAAATGGTCAAAAAAACTAAAAGCTGTTTTTTTGAAAAGATTAACAAAGTTGACAAACATTTCTATAGACTTAACAAGATTATAAAATTATAAATAAAAAAGACATTACAACTGATACCACAGAAACATAAAGAGTCATAAGAGACTACTATGAACAATTATACACCAACAAATTAGACAACCTAGAATAAATTCCTAGGAACATATAACTGACTAAGACTGAATCATGAAAAAAGAAAATCTGGATAGAACAATAATGAGTAAAAAGATTAAATAAAAAATCTCCCAACAGTAACAACAAAAAAGCCGAGGACCAGATAGCTTCTCAGGCTTTAAATGTTTACCAAATGTTTCAAGAAGAATTAAACTCATTTTCTGAGGTAAGCATTACCCTTACACCAGGGCCAGACAAGGATACTACAGGAAAAGAAAACTACAAGCCAACATTTCTGATGAATATAGAGGCAAAAATTATCAAGAAAATACTAGCAAATCAAATTCAAAATCACATTAAAAGTATCATACACCAGGACTTCCCTGGCAGTCTAGAGGTTAAGACTCTGCCTTTCCAATGCAGGAGGTGCAGCTTCGATCCCTAGTTAGGGAACTAAGATCCCACATGCCACGCAGCACAGACAAAAAATTTAAAAAAAAAAATTTTTTTTTAAGTATCATTGACCCATACACCATAATCAACTGGGATTTATCACTGAAACGCAACATGGTTCAATGTAAAGAAATCAATAATTGTAATACACCTCACTAATGGAATGAAAGGTAAAAATCATGATTGTCTCAATAGATGCACAAAAAGCATTTAACTAAATTCAACATCTTTCGTAATAAAAATTCTCAACAAACTAGGAAGAGAAGGATTACACCTCAACATAAAAAAGGCCATATATAACAAGTCCACAGGTAACAACATACTCAAGGGTGAAAGGTTGAAAAAAGCTTTCCCTCTAAGATCAAGAGCAAGACAAGGATGTCCACTCTCATCACTTTTATTCAACATACTACTGGAAGCCCCAGCCAGATTAATTAGACAGGAAAAAGAAATAAAAGGCATCTAAATTGGAAATGAAGACATAAAACTATCTTCATTTGCAGATGACCTCATCGTATATATATATTGATACAAAATCCTGAAGACTTCACCAAAAATTTATTAGCACTAACAAATGACTTCAGTAGTTTCAAGATATATCATCAACAAACAAAAGCCAGTTGCATTTCTATATACTAACAATGAACTATCTGAAAAAGAAATAAAGAAAACAAGCCCATTTACAACAGTATCAACAACAATAAAATACTGAGAAATAAAGTTAACCAGGGAGGTGGAAGATCTATACACTGAAATCTGTATGACAAAGATGAGAAACACTGAAGAAAAAAACAAATAGAAAGACACGTTCATGTATGAAAAAAGTTAATATTATACTATACTACCCAAAAGCCATCTACAGATTTACGGCAATCCTTATCAAAATTCCAATAGCATTTTTCACAGAAATAGAAATCCTGAAGTTTGTATGGAACAACTCCCTTTTGCGAGAGTACCATAATCACAACTGACTGCTGGGCAATCATCTACAGAAAGACACTGAAAATCAGCAAAAGATACCCAGAATCCAAAGAAAAAGGAGAACCCCCAATGAGATGGTAAGAGGGGCGCAATCACAATAAAGTCAAATCCTGTAACTGCTAGGTGGGTGATTCACAAACAGAAGAATAAGTATACCTCAGAAGTCCACCCACTGGAGTGAAGGTTCTGAGCTCCACATCAGGCTCCCCAACCTGGGGGTCTGGCAATGGAAGGAGGAATTCCCAGAGAATCAGACTTTAAAAGCTAGCGGGATTTGATTGCAGGACTTCAACAGAACTGGGTAAAACATAGACTCCACTCTTGGAGGGCACAGACAAAATAGTGTGCACATCAGTACCAAGGGGGAAGGAGAAGTGACCCCATAGAAACTAAACCAGACCTACCTGCTAGTGTTGGAGGACCTATGCATAGGAGGGGGGTGGCTATGGCTTACCATAGGGACAAGGACACTGGCAGCAGAAGTTCTGGGAAGCACTCCCTGGCATGAGCCCTCCTGGAATCCACAATTAACCCCACCAAAGAGCTGGGTAGGCTCAAGTGCTAGGTCGCCTCAGGCCAAACAACCAACAGGGAGGGAACAGAGCCCCACCCATCAGCAGAAAAGTGGATTAAAGTTTTACTGAGCTCTGCCCATCAGAGCAACACCAAGCTCTTCCCACCACCAGGCGATCCCAGCAGGAAGTTTGCACAAGCCTCTTGTATATCCTGATCCACCAGAGGGCAGAGAGCAGGAGCAAGAAGAACTACAATTCTGCAGCCTGTGGAATGAAAACCACATTCACAGTAAGACAGACAATGAAAAGTAACAGGACTATGTACCACATAAAGGAAAAAGATAAAACCCCAGAAAAACACTAAATGAAGTAGAGATAGGAAACCTTCCAGAAAAAAAATTCAGAATAATGATATTACTTATCATCGATCTATCAATGATCCAGGACCTCAGAAAAATAATGGAGGCAAATATCGAGAAGATACAAGAAATATTTAACAAAGACATAGAAGAACTACAGAACAAACACCTAGAAGAATTAAAGAACAAACAGAGATGAACAAGACAATAAATGAAATGAAAAATACACTAGAGGGAATCAATAGTAGAATAACTGAGGGAGAAGAATGGATAAGTGACCTGGAAGCCAGAATGGTAGAATTTACTGCCACAGAAGAGAATAAAGAAAAAAGAATAAAAAGAAATGAAGACAGCTTAAGAGACCCTGGGACAACATTGAACACACCAACATTCGCAACATAGGGGGGTCCCAGAAAGAGAAGAGAGAGAGAAAGGACCCAAGAAAATATTTCAAGAGGTTACAGTCAAAAATTCCCTAACATTGGAAAGGAAATAGCCACCCACGTCCAGGAAGTGCAGAGAGTCCCAGGCAGGATAAACCCAAGCAGAAACATGCCAAGACACACAGTAATCAAACTAACAAAAATTAAAGAAAAAAAATTATTAACAGCAATAAGGGAAAAATGACAACATACAACTCCCAAAAGATTAACAGCTGATTTCTCAGCAGAAACTCCAAAAGCCAGAAGGGACTGGCACGATATATTTAAAGTAATGAAAGGGAAGAACCTAAAACCAAGATTACTCTACCCAGCAAGGATCTCATTCAGATTTGATGGAGAAATCAAAAGCTTTACAGACAAGCAAAAGCTAAGAGAATTCAGCACCACCAAACCAGCTCTACAACAAATGCTAAAGGAACTTCTCTAAGTGGGAAACACAAGCGAAGAAAAGGACTTACAAAAACAAACACAAAACAATTAAGAAAATGATCAAAGGAACATACATATTGATAATTACCTTAAACATGAATGGATTAAATGCTCCAACCAAAAGACACAGGCTCGCTGAATGGATACAAACACAAGACTCATATATGCTGTGTACAAGAGACCCACTTCATACCTAGGGATACACACAGACTGAAAGTAAGGGGATGGAAAAAGATATTCCATCCAAAAGGAAATCAAAAGAAAGCTGGAGTAGCAATATTCATAAAAGAAAAAATAGACTTTAAAATAAAGACTACTAAAAGAGACAAGGAAAGACACTACATAATGATCAAGGGATCAATCCAAGAAGAAGATATAACAATTGTAAATATTTATGCACCCAACATAGGAGCACCTCAATATGTAAGTCAAATGCTAACAGCTATAAAAGGGGAAATTGACAGTAACACGATAATAGTAGGGGACTTCAACACTCCACTTTCCCAATGGACAAGTCATCCAAAATGACAATAAATAAGGAAACACAAGCTTCAAATGACACATTAGACCAGATGGACTTAATTGATATTTATAAGACATTCCATCCAAAAAAAGCAGATTACAGTTTCTTCGCAAGTGCACGTAGAACATTCTCCAGGATAGATCACACTTGGGTTACAAATCAAGTCTTGGTAAATTTAAGAAAACTGAAATCATATCAAGCATCTTTTCACACCACAACACTATGAGATTAGAAATAAATTACAGGGAAAAAAATGTAAAAAAAATCATATAGAGGCTAAACAATATGTTACTAAATAACCAAGAGATCACTGAAGAAATCAAAGAGGAAAATAAAAAATACCTACAGACAAATGACAACAAAAACACTATGAACCAAAACCTACGGGATGCAGCAAAACCAGTTCTAAGAGGGAACTTTATAGCAATACAATCCTACCTCAAGAAACAAGAAAAATCTCAAATAAACAATCTAACATTACACTTAAAGGAACCAGAGAAAGAACAAACAAAACCGAATGTTAGTAGAAGGAAAGAAATCATAAAGATAGGAGCAGAAATAAATGAAATAGAAAGAAAGAAAACAATAGCAAGGATCAATAAACCTAAAAGCTGGTTCTCTGAGAAGATAAACAAAATTGATAAACTTTTAGCCAGACTGAAATCAATAAAATTAGAAATGGAAAAACAGTTACAACGGACACCACAGAAATACAAAGCATCATAAGAGACTACTATAAGCAATCTATGCCAATAAAATGGACAACCTGGAAGAAACAGACGAATTCTTAGAAAGGTATAACCTTCCAAGACTGAACGAGGAAGAAATAGAAAATATGAACTGGTCAATCACAAGCATGAAACTGAAACTGTGATGAAAAATCTTTAATCACACAAAAGTCCAAGACCAGACCCCTTCACAGGTGAATTCTCTCAAACATTCAGAGAAGAACTAACACTCATCCTTCTCAACTCTTCCAAAAAAAGAACCTAGGTGTTTGTCAACAGATGAATGGATAAATATGATAAACACATACACCCATGCACACAATGGAATATTTTTCAGCCACAAAATTGAAGGAAATCCTGACGTTTGCAACAATGTGGATGAATGCTGAGGGTGAGATAAAGAATGACAGATACTGTATGATGTCACTTATATGTGGAATCTAAACATGCTCAACTGATAGAAACAGAGAGTAGACTGGTGGTTGCCAGAGGCTGGAAGGTGGAGGAAATGAGATGTTCAGAAAGTATAAACTACCAGTTATATAAGGAATGTTCTGGGATCTAATGTACAGCATGGTGTTTACAGGTAGCAATATTGTGCTGTATACTTGAAAGATGCTAATAAAGTAAATATTAAATGTTCTCACCACCACCACAACAACAACAAAATGGAAATTATGTGAAGTGATAAATGTGTTAACTAAGCTTATTGTGGTAATCATTTTGCAATATATATGTGTATCAAATCATTACATTTTACACATTAAATTTATACATTTATATATGTAAATTATATCTCAATAAAGATGGGGAAAAAAATAGAGTAGAAGGATACCCATGAAACTAAAACAAGTGGTTATGTGTTTTAGGGAACAGAAAAAAATGGGGAAGACAGGAACAGGAGTGAGAGCCACACTTCTCAATGTATACTTTTTTGTTGTTAATTTATTGTATTTATTTTGGCTGTGTTGGGTCTCAGTTGCAGAACGTGAGATCTTCATTGTAGTATCCAGGATCTTTCATTGCGGTGCACGGGCTTCGCTCTATAGTTGTGGCATGCAGGCTCTAGAGCATGCAGGCTCAGTAGTTGTGGTGCACAGGCTCTCTAGCTATGGCACATGGGCTCAGTAGTTACAGCACGCAGGCTCTCTAGTTGTAGCACACGGGCTCTAGAGCGCATGGGCTCAGTAGCTGTGGCACGTGGGCTTAGCTGCCCCATGGCATGTGGGATCTTAGTCCCCTGACCAGGGATCGAACCCACATCCCATGCACTGGAAGGTAGTCTTAACCACTGGACCAGCAGGGAAGTCCCTCAATGTGTATTTTTTTATATAGTTTATTTTTGTACCATGAGAAGGCATCACCTATTTTAAAAAATGCAAAATAAAAATAAGGACAAACATTTTTTTAGTATGCAAGCAGAAAAGATATCCTTAAGCTTGTAAGAAAACTTTATGTTCCACTCATCCTTAGAAAAATATTTGAGAAAATACTCAGTAAAACCTGAAAGTAAATTCAAAACTGGAAAGGCACAGAATCCACAGCTTGTAAAACTTCAGAATACCACAAAGGCAGTTATACATTATGCAAGAATCCATCTGAAATTAACACTAGAAAATTCTCCTTTGAGTAAGGAGAAAGACTTGACCTTACTTCCTTAAAGAAAGACATAAAATCCAATACGTAACACACGCTTTGTCTCTTCGATAAACACTTCATAAGTGTCAAATATGTGGTAGGCACTCTCCTAGACACTAGACAAAGAAAATAAATTTATGAAGATATATTTGGTGTCCAGAGTGCTAGAGTAGAGGGAGGCAGGTGAGCAGACTATGAACAAATAAATAAATGTATAATTATAATGTCAGTACTATGGTGAAAAAAACAGAAGAAAGAGAAAGATACTGATGAGGAGTGAGGAGTTATTAGGGTGGTCAGGAAAAGCGTCTCCGATAGGTTAACAGTTAGAGCTAAATGAAATGACGAGGTAAGCTTCAAAGATATGTGAGGAAGAAAGTTCTAGGCAAAAAACAAAATACGTAAGTAAGAGGTGTACTAGGTGCATTTAAAGAAACAGCAAAAAGATGAGTATGACTAAAACAAATATGTATAACAGAGAATACAGCAAGGGATGAAATGGAAAAGAAGGCAAGTGCCAAATCATGTAGGGTCTCTGAAGCAATAAGGCCTTTGGATTTACTATACGTAAGCCAGAAACCCATTAGAGAGTTTTGAGCAGCTGAGTGTGCTCATCTATAAAACAGAGGATATATTATATAATTTTCTTCCTATTCTCTCCTTATTGTGAAGAGCTTAACGAAAACTAAGACATATACATATGTATAAGACATTAACACTGTTTACTGAATTTTGACTTTTAGAATAAATACACTGACAAATTTAAGAAAATAACAATGGCTACAGAATAGGAGGCAAATGAAATAAACACTGACAATACAAAAGCATAAATAGCTGAAAAAGGTGTGAAATAGAAATAGGAAGGTGGAAGAAGGGTAAAAGCCTTAAATATATTTTACAGAATGGGGATTCAAGAAATACTGTTTATGAATGACAGGAAAACAAAAAGACGCTTAAGTATGTTGTTTAAAATTAAAGTGACAGCTGGAGAGACTGAGAACAGTAAATAAATTTTTGAGAAGCTTACATCTTAGACTATTGTATAAATTAGTTAATTCCTCTTCTACCATAACAGGAAATCAATGGACAACACCCGAAGTTCACACTTCAAGAAAGACCAATATAACACTATCACACAGAAATGAAAGAAATTACCAGAAGATCTGAAATAAAACATGATTAAAAGAGGCTGCTTAAGGAGGATAAGAACAGAATAAGGGAGTGCAGTACATTTCTATTTCTTTTTGTTATGATCGTTTTGTTTTGGTTTTTTGTGGTTTTTTGCGGTACAAGGGCCTCTCACTGCTGTGGCCTCTCCCTTTGGGGAGCACAGGCTCTGGACGCACAGGCCCAGCAGCCACGGCTCACGGGCCCAGCCGCTCCATGGCACATGGGATCCCCCAGGACCAGGGCACGAACCCGCATCCCCTGCATCGGCAGGTGGACTCCCAACCACTGCGCCACGAGGGAAGCCCTGTTATGATCCATTTTTAACCATAAGCATCAGGGGATCCTAAAGAGTGGTGCTAAGGTTTAAATTAAATAATATATATTGATACCTAAAGTGTATTTACAGCATAATTATAATACCACAACTGTGAACAGGAAAAAAGATAACATTTTGGAGGATAGGACTATAGATAATTTTCCCCTCTTTGCTTAAGTTTTAAATGTTTGAATCCTTGGAGTTAAGGCCTAGACCCTCTTTTCAGTTTGCAATTTCTTTCCATGTGCTCTTTCTACTCTCATGTTTTTAATTAGTAGCTACAGCACTGTTTCCCAAAGTATGATCCACAGATCACCTAGATTAAAATCACCTAAAGTGTTGATTAGAATACAGATTCCAGGGACTTCCCTGGTGGTGCAGTGGTTAAGAATCTGCCTGCCAACCAAGTACCTTTTTGGACCACAACACTATGAGACTAGTTATCAATTACAGGAGAAAAACTGTAAAAAATGAAAACATACGGAGGCTGAACAATATGCTACTAAACAACTAAGAGATCACGGAAGAAATCAAAAAAGAAATCAAATAAATACCTAGAAACAAATGACAACAAAAACACAACAACCTAAAACCTATGGGATGCAGCAAAAGCAGTTCTAAGAGGGAAGTTTATAGGAATACAATCCTACCTCAAAACACAAGAAAAAAATCAAATAAACAACCTAACCTTACACCTAAAGCAATCAGAGAAAGAGGAACAAAAAAACCCCCGAAGTTAGCAAAAGGAAAGAAATCATAAAGATCAGATCAGAAATAAATGAACAAGAAATGAAGGAAACTATAGCAAAGATCAATAAAACTAAAAGCTGGTTCTTTGAGAAGATAAACAAAATTGATAAACCATTAGACTCATCAGGAAATAAGGGAGAAGACTCAAATCAACAGAATTAGAAATGAAAAAGGAGAAGTAACAACAGACACTGCAGAAATACAAAGGAGCATGAGAGATTACTAAAAGCAACTATATGCCAATAAAATGGACAACCTGGAAGAAATGGACAAATTCTTAGAAAAGTACAATCTTCCAACACTGAACCAGCAAGGACTAGAAAGTATGAACAGACCATTCACAAGCACTGAAATTGAAACTGTGATTAAAAATCTTCCAACAGGGCTTCCCTGGTGGCGCAGTGGTTGGGAGTCCGCCTGCCGATGCAGGGGACACGGGTTCGTGCCCCGGTCCGGGAAGATCCCACATGCCGCAGAGCGGCTGGGCCCGTGAGCCATGGCCGCTGAGCCTGCGCGTCCGGAGCCTGCGCTCCGCAACGGGAGAGGCCACAACAGTGAGAGGCCCGTATACCAGAAAAAAAAAAAAAAAAAAAACTTCCAACAAACAAAAAGCCCAGGGCCACATGTCTTCACAGGCAAATTCTAACAAACATTTAGAGAAGAGCAATCACCTACATTTCTAAAACTCTTCCAAAATACAGAAGAGGGAGGAACACTCCCAAACTCGTTCTGTGAGGCCACCATCACCCTGATACCAAAACCAGACAAAGATACCACAGAAAAAGAAAATTACAGGCCAATATCACTGATGAACATAGATGCAAAAATCCTCAACAAAATACTAGCAAACAGAATCCAACAGCACATTAAAAGGATCATACACCATGATCAACTGGGGTTTATCCCAGGAATGCAAGGATTCGTCACTATATGCAAAACAATCAATGTGGTACACCATATTAACAAATTGAAGGATAAAAACCATATGATCATCTCGATAGATGCAGAAAAAGCTTTTGACAAAATTCAACACCATTTATGATAAAAACTCTACAGAAAGTGGGCATAGAGAGAACCGACCTCAAAATAATAGAAGCCATATATGACAAACTCACAGCCAACATCATTCTCAATGGTGATAAACTGAAAGCATTTCCTCTAAGATCAGGAATGAGACAAGGCTGACCACTTTCACCACTATTATTCAAAATAGTTTGGGAAGTATTAGCCATGGCAGTCAGAGAAGAAAAAGAAATAAAAGGAATCTAAATTGGAAAAGAAGAAAGAGTGTCACTGTTTGCAGATGACATGATCTATACATAGAAAATCCTAAAGATGACACCAGAAAACTACTAGAGCTGATCAATGAATTTGGTAAAGTAGCAGGATACAAAATTACTGCACAGAAATCTGTTGCATTCCTACACACTAAAAACGAAAAATCAGAAACGGAAATTATGGAAACAATCCCATTTACCACTGCAACAAAAAGAATAAAATACCTAGGAATAATCTACCTGAGGCAAAAGACCTGTACACTGAAATCTATAAGACACTGATGAAAGACATTAAAGACCATACAAACAGATGGAAAGATATACCATGTTCTTGGATTAGAAGAATCAATATTGTGAAAATGACTATATTACTCAAAGCAATCTATAGATTCAGTGCAATCCCTATCAAACTACCAATGGCATTCTTCACTGAACTAGAACAAAAAATTTTACAGTTTGTATGGAAACACAAAAGACCCCAAATAGCCAAAGCAATCTTGAGAAAGAAAACATAGCTGGAGGAATCAGGCTCCCTGACTTCAGACTACACTGCAAAGCTACAGTAATCAAGACAGTATGGTACTGGCACAAAAACACTATATCAATCAATGGAATAGGATAGAAAGCCCAGAGATAAACCCACACACATATGGTCACCTTACCTTTGATAAAGGAGGCAAGAATATACAATGGAGAAAAGACAGCTTCTTCAATAAGTGGTGCTGGGAAAACCGGACAGCTATAGGTAAAAGAATGAAATTAGAACACTTCCTAACACCATACACAAAAATAAACTCAAAATGGATTAAAGACCTAAAAGTAAGACCAGACACTATAAAACTCTTAGAGGAAAACATAGGCAGAACACTCTATGACATAAATCACAGCAAGATCCTTCTTGACCCACCTCCTAGAGTAACAGAAATAAAATCAAAAATAAACAAATGGGACCTAATGAACCTTAAAAGCTTTTGCACAGCAAAGGAAACCATAAACAAGAGAAAAAGACAAACCTCGGAATGGGAGAAAATATTTGCAAACGAAGCAATGGACAAAGGATTAATCTCCAAAACATACAAGCAGCTTATGCATCTCAGTATCAAAAGAAGAAACAACCCAATCCAAAAATGGGCAGAAGACCTAAACAGACATTTCTCCAAAGAAGACACACAGATTGCCAACAAACACATGAAAAGATGTTCAACGTCACTAATCATTAGAGAAATGCAAATCAAAACCACAATGAGGGGGCTTCCCTGGTGGCGCAGTGGTTGAGAGTCCACCTGACGATGCAGGGAACACGGGTTCGTGCCCTGGTCCGGGAAGATCCCACATGCCACGGAGCGGCTGGGCCCGTGAGCCATGGCCACTGAGCCTGCATGTCCGGAGGCTGTGCTCCGCAACGGGAGAGGCCACAGCAGTGAGAGGCCCTCATACCACAAAAAAAAAAAAAAAAAAAAAAAAAAAACCCCACAATGAGGTATCACCCCACACGGGTCAGAATGGCCATCATCAAGAAATCTACAAACAATAAATGCTGGAGAGGGTGTGGAGTAAAGGGAACCCTCCTGCACTGTTGGTGGGAATGTAAATTGATATAGCCACTATGGAGAACAGTATGGAGGTTCCTTAAAACACTGAAAATAGAACTACCTAATAACCCAGCAATCCCACTACTGGGCATATACCCTGAGAAAACCATAATTCAAAAAGAGTCATGTACCACAAAGTTCACTGCCGCACTATTTACAATAGCCAAGACATGGAATCAACCTAAATGTCCATTGACAGACAAATGGATGAAGAAGATGTGGCACCTATATACAATGGAATATTACTCAGCCATAAAAAGGAACAAATTGAGTAATTTGTAATGAGGTGGACGGACCTAGAGCCTGTCATACAGAGTGAAGTAAGTCAGAAAGAGAAAAACAAATACCATACGCTAATGCAGATATAAGCAATCTAAAACCTAGTGGGAGGAACAGGAATAAAGACGCAAATGTAGAGAACAGACTTGAGGACACAGAGGGGGAAGGGGAAGCTGAGACGAAGTGAGAGAGTAGCACTGACATATACACACTACCAAATGTGAAACGGATGGCTAGTGGGAAGCTGCTGCATAGCGCAGGGAAATCAGCTCGATGCTTTGCAATGACCTAGGGGGGTGCAATAGGAATGGTGGGAAGGAGGCTCAAGAGGGAGGGGATATGGGGATATATGTATACGTGCAGCTGATTCACTGTTTTGTACAGCAGAAACTAACACAACATTATAAAACAATTACACACCAATAAGAATGTTTAAAAAAAAAGAGATTTTTAAACAATGGGGGAAATATGATTATGGACTGTGTATTAGATGATACCAAAAATATACTATCTAGTTAAATTATATAATGCCATTTTGATTACATTAAAAAATGTCCATTACTTTTAGCTTACATACAGAGGTGAAATGACTTCACATCTGAGATTTGATTTAAAATACTTCAGCGAAGAGGAGAAAAAAAATGAAATGGAAAAAGAAAATGTGCCAAAATCTTGATTAACTGCTAAATACAGGTCCTGAGTATATGAAAAGCATGATTAAAGGTTTTTTTAAATAAATAAATAAATAAATTTATTTATTCATTCATTCACTCATTTATGTTTGGCTGCGTTTGGTCTTCGTTGCTGCACGTGCGCTTCTCATTGCAGTGGCTTCTCTTGCTGCAGAGCACGGGCTCTAGGCACATGGGCTTCAGTAGTCGTGGCACGCGAGCTCAGTAGTTGTGGCTTATAGGGTCTAGAGCACAGGCTCAGCAGTTGTTGCACACAGGCTTAGTTGCTCCGCAGCATGTGGGATCTTCCCAGACCATGGCTTGAACCCATGTCCCTTGCATTGGCAGACAGATTCTTAATCACTGTGCCACCAGGAAAGTCCAATGTCTGAAGTTTTCCTAACAAAACCTTACAAGGGTTTTGTTTTGACCCTGTTAAATTTGGGGTGCTATTAGACATGCAACTGGGAATGTTAACTAGAGAGTTATATATATAAATCTTGAGTTCTGGGAAGAAGTGGAAAGTTGGAAGTCATGTTTTTCAGCCATGGGACTAAACAAAATCACTTAGAAAAGTGAAGAGAAAACAGGGTGGGAGGAACCAAGATAGAATGTTGGCACATCCAACATTTGAAGGTGAAGAAGTGGAGGAGTCAGGGAAGAAGACGGAGAAGATGCAACAAGTCAATGAGATAGAAAGAAAACCAAGAGAGTGTGGTGTTAGCAAAATCCAAGGGAATAAATATTTCAAAAAAAGAAAATGTATTCAACCAATGTCTAAAGTTTCTAAGAAGTGACCACTAGATTTGGAGACATGAAGATCACTAGTGACTGTCACAAAAGCAGTACCAATAGAGTGAAAGAGATGAAAACCTTTTGATAATGTTAGAAAACTCATCATTCTTTAAAAAAATCTCCCATATGCTTTTCTAAATTCAAAGTATACTTTTACATTTTAATGTAATACTTAATTCTCCCATTTTCTTATACTTAGTCCAATCTCTTTTGGGAGGACTGGGGGTAGTTCCTCAAACATCTGAACACTTAGTATTAAAGTCCTTCATAGTTGAGAATTAACTATTACTTACACAGCCATCATGCACATTCAGGGTTGCTTCAAGTTTTAATCTTTGGATAAATTCTCTTCTTCCTGTTTAAAAAGAAAGAACTAAATAAATCATACAATTTACTGCTTAGACAAGTGTAACACTGTTAAGAGCCTAGGAACTGTCATGAGGTAGAGTCAAGCTCTAATTTTAACTCCTCCATTTACAGGCTGAGTGACATTGGGCAAATTAACTCCTCCTTAGCCCTAGTTTCCTCATTAGAGTACCTACCTACCTCATGTGGTTATTAAGTGATTCAAGGAGAGAAAGGGCTTAGCACAGTATCTGGAACCACAATAAAAACTTAAATGTTCCCTTCATTCATCCATTCATTCAACAAATATATTGCATACTTACTCCATTCCAGGTCGTGTTCTAGGAGCTAGGGATACAATGGTAAAATAAAAGAGAAAAAGATCCCTGACTCTAGTTAGCTTAATGAAAGACAATAAACAATATGTGACTTAGTAAAAACGCTATATGGAAAAATAAAGCAGAGAAAGGAGATAAGAGAAGACTGGAGATGGGGAATAGGGTTTTCAATTTTTAAAAGGGTGGCAAACAGTGTTTTAGAAGATGCCACCTATTTTTAAACACATCTCAATTTCAGAAATGCTAAAATACTTAAAAGTTCATTTCACAGTAATGAAATGTGAGAGCAAAAAAATTAAATCAGCCTAAATATCCATCAATAGCAGAAAAGTTATAATACTTCAAAAATACAATAAATTCCTCCTTTGAAAAAGAGAAATTATGTTTCTTTAAGAAATGAATCATCTTTACCAAAAATGGACCAAAAAGCTTCATGTTTATTCAGAAGCTGTAATGAAAGGAAGCCGAATATATGACAAAGAACAGTAATTAGCTAAGTAATCAGGCTGATGAAATTTCAAAATTATATTTGACTATGCTCTCTATATACTGTCACAAGGGACTCTATTATGTTTTCTTGCATTCAACGTAAAGAGCAAGACCTTCTTGAAGCCAGACTGTTTTCTCTGTCCTTGCCTGTAACTGGTAAGATGGCTAGATAATGGATGAACATGTGGGTTAAAGATTTTGCGTGTGTTCGGGTGGGGTATGGTTCCTAAACTTATTGGATTAAAACAACCTGCAGAAATTCAGCAAAGTATTTTCAAGAATTAGGTTATACCTTATATAATTAACTTTTCAAATCTGTTTTTCAGTTTTAAAAAGATGCTAACTAGTAAACAGAAAAAAATTTTTTTAATCTTTTCCTTTTGGCCATCAACAGTTATGGTAATCCTACTGAGTTATAAATTAAGAGTTAAGGAAAAAGTATTCAAATTAACAACAGGACAGTAATTAAAATTCATTAAAATGCTAAGAAAAAAGTATTAAAAATTATTTTCCAAATTTTTAAAATCTGGGCTTGACAACATGGCTGTAGCCATTTCCAACTAGAGAAAATGGTAGTGCAACGAGAGAATAGAAGACAAAGTGAGTAATTTGAGCAAGATTTCTTACATATGAACTTGTAAATAAAAACATGTACTGAGACACGATAGAGACAAGACAGCTCCTAAATGATATTTTTATATGTGACTTAGGAGATCAAAATGATTGTATTGCGCTTCCCTGGTGGCGCAGTGGTTAAGAATCCGCCTGCCAATGCAGGGGACACAGGTTCGAGCCCTGGTCCAGGAAGATCCCACATGCCGCGGAGCAACTAAGCCCGTGCACCACGACTACTGAGCCTGTGCTCTAGAGCCCGCGAGCCACAACTACTGAAGTCTGCATGCCACACTACTGAAACCCGCGTGCCTAGAGCCCATGCTCCACAACAAGAGAAGCCACCGCAATGAGAAGCCCACGCACCACAACAAAGAGTAGCCCCTGCTCACCACAACTAGAGAAAAGCAGCAACGAAGACCCAACACAGCCAAAAATAAATAAATAAATTTATTTTTTTTTAAAATTGTATTGCCCCACATTCCATAAAATGGGCTTCTGGAACAACCTAGTATAAACCTCCTCTACCCATTTGGTAATTAAATGCACTACACCAAGAAATAGGAGCTGAGGGCTTCCCTGATGGCGCAGTGGTTGAGAATCCGCCTGCCGATGCAGGGGACACGGGTTCGTGCCCCGGTCTGGGAAGATCCCACATGCCGCGGAGCGGCTGGGCCCGTGAGCCATGGCCGCTGAGCCTGCGCGTCCGGAGCCTGTGCTCCGCAAGGGAGAGGCCACAACAGTGAGGCCCGCCACACAAAAATTAAAAAAAAAAAAAAAAAAAAGAAATAGGAGCTGAAAGCTAGGATAAAAATAAGAACTATAAGTTTAAAAAAAAAAAAACTGAGTCCTCTCAAATTAAAATAAAAATAAACTCATGCGTATTATCAAGAACTGTGATGAGTCTGGCCTACTTGCAAACTAACAAGCTACCTGCCACCATTTCATAGATGCTAGCAAAAGACACAGGACTTCTGAGTCAGAGGCAAAGGATTTTACTCCTCAAGGAGAATGAGCTTCAGGTTCACATTGGTTCCCCTTGTCCCCCAATTCCCACAGAGCAATGCAGAGGGGTCTGGGGGGATACTGCACATGCAATGGGTTTGAATCACAGCTGGGGAACCCTGAACTGAAGGAACGCAAATCTTATATCAAGCAAATCTGCTTAACCTTTGTCCCAAAGGAAAACATTATCTTTATTATTCTGGACAGTAAATAAATCTGCCCTCTGCTCCACAGGGAGCTATTATATCTCCCAAGTCTGTTCCCTGAAAAGAGAGTGCAGAACAAAGCAGCCAGTGCCTCTGCTCACAACATGTGCAGAAATACAAAAGAGACATGGAGAACTGTCTCCCAACAATTACCCATTTGTTATGGATGAATTTACCTATCACTGAGGCTTTCTCTCCAAGTCTTTCTTGCAGCCCAAGCTGCCTCATTTAATTCCGTCTCTTTTACAGTCTATTCTATATTAATAGATTGTAATCTCCATAAAAAAAACCACTCTTGTTCACTCAAGTATCCTAAGTGCCTAGAACAGTGCCTAAGACAAAGGAGGCACTCAATATACATTCCTGGATCAGTGAGTAAATGAACAGGCTCATAATACTGATTCTGTTCTTCGTCATGTTTTCACTCAATAATACAAGGTGAACATCTTTCACTGGCAATAAGTACAGACATATTGCTCATTTTTAATGGCTCTGTAACTTATGAAACAGCTTCATAACTTATTTATTCAAGTACCTATCTCCGTTATTAGACTGAGATGCTTCTGACAAGAAATGTTAGGCTTAAATCTAACTTGGAACATACTACACATACACTGGGCAAAACTTAACATCTCAGGGCCTTAGTTCTACATTTGTAAAAATTTTATATTTGATGGGAATAATACCATCAACAGGCTTACTGTCTGGAATAAATTAAGTAGCATATGCAAAACTCATAGATGTGACTGATCTACTATAGACACTTAAGATTCGTTCTCTCCCTATGTACACATGGGATTGTTCTAAGTTAATATTGTCTGAAAAGAGAGAAAATGATTTTTTTGTTTGTTTTTGTTTTGTGTTTAGGCCGCACTGTGTAGCACGTGGGATCTTAGTCCCCCGACCAGGGATCAAATCCGTGCCCCCTGCACTGGGAATGCGGAGTCTAACCACTGGACCACCAGGGAAGTCCCGAGAGAAAATGATTTTTTTTAAATGACTTCATTAAGGAGTTGGGGTAACTTCAACTGGTTAAGAGAAAAGAATTAAGGCTACTGATATTGAGAAACAGAGATGGAACAGCACTTTAACAAAACTTTTCACTTTACTTGACTCTATTGCTCCTTTGAGCAACTTCTCTTTAAGGCCAAACTTCCTAGTCAATTACAAATGCTGCCATCTGTAGCTCATTGTCAGGTCTTCCTTTTCCTGAACTGTCTGTTTTGCCCCCTCCTATTCACTGGTTTTGTTCTCAGAAATCATGGGGTATCAGTAAATTCAATGGTCTCCTTCAAGGCACATTTTTCATAACCTCATAGCAGTAGCTGTCATGGGTAAATGCTGTCTCCTTGACATAATCTTCTTTGGTTCCCAAGACATCTTGCCAGATAACCAGGAGAACTGAAAATTAAAGTGTAACAAACTCTGAGGAGAGAAAGAACACAGAACTGTTTTACCTTTGACAAAGAACAGGACAAAGAGGTGACTGCAATCAAAATGTGTAAGAAGAAAACAGTAAAAACTCAAATGAATGTTTGAAGGCCAAATGTAGGCTAGAGACACAGTTTAGAATCTCTAGGATCCTAGGCACAGAGACAATCTACATTCAATCACCAGCTCTTTTCCATGAGCCTCCTCCAAGTACTCAAAAGACACACTGAAAACAACAGGAAGCCTGAGAGAGTCCCTGTCTGGTAAGACTTAAAAAGGAAACTCCAATCACTTTTCAGGCCCTTCTCTCATGGGAAGCAAAAGTCTTAAGCCACTGGGGAAGCCCTAGCTAAAAAGAGCCTCAGCAAAGGTCCACTAGCTTTAAGAGAGGCAGGAAACCCTCACGTCCATTTCAGGCAAAGGCAACTGCCTTCAGGAAAGGAAAGAAGTATAAACTGCCTATCCTTAAGGGAGGGACAGGAATCCCCCTCCCATCCCTACCAAGAGCCTTACAATGAACAACAAGCAGCAGTTAAGTGTGGTGGCTTTGAAATGTATCAACTCACAATGAACCATGTTCCCCAGAATTTTTTCCCTGTATGTTTCATGTTACTTGAATTAACAGTCATATTTGCACAAGATTGGTGGGTGGAAGTAAAGCAACAGCAATACTGATTTTTATTAATGCTTATATTGTTTATATACATTGTTACTCGTCTGGCTCACCTCGTTAGAATGGGGAGCAACTAGGCCTATAACCGTCCTGCCTACCGATAGATTCTCTTTTAGGTTCTTGGAATACTAGGCCAATTTGTCTTTAGGTCCATGACAAAGGGTACCAGTTTCTCCTAAAAAAACACCTACATCTGTAAGACTGAAGACAGTGAGAACTGGCACAGATCTTATGTTTTCATGGGTTCAGGCTTGTCCTTCCTATCCCCAATTTACCATCATCCTTTCCCAACTGTCTGTCCTGAGGATGTCAAGCCCCAGCAAAAGACATGAAGAAAACAACTTTACAGAGACAGTTTAATGAGTTCCCACAACTACACAAAGTCAAATACCAGTAACACATCTTTGTGTGTATGTTTGTATATCTCCTAGTAATTCTGCTTCTTTGATTGAACTCATTCATGATTAACATTTTCAGCAAACTAGCAACACAGGGAAACTTCCTCAATCTGGTAAGCACTAATAAAAGACCTAAAATATATCATATTTCATGGTGAAGGACTGAATGCTTCCCACTTAAAATCAGGACAATACAAGGAAGTCCACTCTCATCACTATTATTAAACACAGTCCTGGAAGTATTAGACATTGGAATAATGTTTAAAAAAAAAAGACACATAGTTTGGAAAGGAAGAAATAAAACAGTCCCTATTGAAAGATGACATGATTTTCCACATAGAAAATCTCCTGGGATATACCCAGAAACCTCTGAGAATTAATAAGTAAGTTTTGCAAGATCACAGCATATAAGATCAACACACAAAAAAAATCACACTGTTACATACTAACAATGAATGGGTAGAAGCTGAACTTAAACACAATACATTTGGGCTTCCCTGGTGGCACAGTGGTTAAGAATCCGCCTGCCAATGCAGGGAGCATGGGTTTCAGCCCTGGTCCGGGAAGATCCCACGTGCTGTGGAGCAACTAAGACCATGTGCCACAACTGCTCAGCCTGCACTCTAGAGCCCGCGAGCCACATTACTGAAGCCCACATGCCTAGAGACCATGCTCTGCAACAAGAGAAGCCACCACAATGAGAAGCCCATGCACCACAGCGAAGAGTACCTCCCGCTCTCCGCAACTGGAGAAAGCCTGCACGCAGCAACAAAGACCCAACTCAGCCATAAATAAATAAATAAATAGATAGATTTATTTTTTAAAAAACAATACATTAATAATTGCTCAGAATAAAATTAAATATTTAGACATAAACATCAAAATATGCTGAAGATGTATATCCTGATAATTATAAAATGCTGATGAAAGAAACCAAAGAACTAAATAACTGGAGTGATGTACTGTGTTTATGGATCAGAAAACTCAACATAGTAAAAATGTCAGTCCTTCCCAAACTGATATGTGAATCCAATGCAATTCCTATAAAAATCCCAGCAAAGCACTTCCCTGGTGGTGCAGTGGTTGAGAATATGCCTGCCAATGCAGGGAACACGGGTTCGAGCCCTGGTCTGGGAAGATCCCACATGCTGCGGAGCAACTGGGCCCATGAGCCACAATTACTGAGCCTGCACGTCTGGAGCCTATGCTCTGCAACAAGAGAGGCCGCGACAGTGAGAGGCCCGTGCATCGCAATGAAGAGTAGCCCCCACTTGCCACAACTAGAGAAAGCCCTCGCACAGAAACGAAGACCCAACACAGCCATAAATAAATAAAATTGGCCCTGGTTGTTAAAAAAAAAAAAAAAAAAAAAATCCCAGCAAGGTATTTTGGAGATAAGGACAACCTTACTCTAAAATTCACATAAAAAGGCAAAAGACATAGAAGAGCTAAAACAATTTTGAAAAAGAATTATTGAGGGGAGAAAACATCACTTAACTTGATGTAAAAACTTACTATATAGCTACAGTAAGCAAAACAGTATGGTATTTACAAAGGGACAGATACACAGATCAATGCAAGAGAATAGAGAACACTGATTAGATACACAAAAATGTGCCCAACTGATTTTTAATAAAGGTGCAAAAGCAATTCAATGGAGCAAATACAGAGTTTTAAACAAATGGTGCTAGGGCAAGTGGACATTCATAAGCACAAAAATGAACTTCAAGGTAAATCACATACCTCATACAAAAATTAACACAAAATGGACGCCGGACTTAAACAAAAATATAAGACTATAAAACTTCAGGGAAAAAACATAAGAGGTAATCTCCAGGACCTAGGGTTAAGTTAAGAGTGTTTACACATCAGACCAAAAGCATAATCCATAAAAGAAAAAAACTGATAAACTGGACCTCTCCAAAGTTAAAAACCTTTACTCTGCAAAAGACTCTATGAAAAGAAGAAAAAGACAAACTACACACTGGGAGAAAATATTTGCAAACTGCATCTGATGAAGGACTATTACCTAAACTATATAAATAAGTCTCAAAAAACAACAGTGAAGAAACAACAGTGAGAGACATGAAAATATCCCCTCTGAGCACCAACAACCAGCTGTGTTGGGACCTGGCCTTACCTGCCATCTGGCCAGCATCAGCCCAGGACTCCTGCACTGCACAGCCAGCCATACCAGGACCTGGCCCCAGCCACAAGCAACTGGAAGCCTCTGCACTATGCAGGGCCCCACAGCCAAGTGGGCTGGGAGCCAGCTCCATGTACCAGAGTGCCACAGCAATCAGCCCCACCACAACAAAAGGGCCCACATAGCCCAGACAGGGGGTACCCCTAGGTCATACAACTCTGGTGACCTGAGGGGAGTGTACTTATCCCACAAGCTGCACAGCACGACCAAAAAAAAAAAAGAAGATATAACAATTGTAAATATATTTGCACCTAACATAGGAGCACATAAATACATAAACCAAATATTAACAAACATAAAGAAATTGACAGTAACATAATATTACTAACACTCCACTTACATCAACGGATAGATCAACCAGACAGAAAATCAATAAGGAAACACTAACTTTAAACAACATATCAGGGACTTCCCTAGTGGTCCAGAGGTTAAGAATCCGCCTCCTAATACAGGGGACGCAGGTTCAATCCCTGGTTGGGGAACTAATATCCCACTTGCCATGAGGCAACTAAGCCTGCACTCTCTAGACCCGTGCACCACAACTAGAGAGCCCACATGCCACAACTACTGAGCCCACATGCTACGGGGCCCACATGCCACAACTAGAGATCCCCATGTACAACTACTGAGCCCACGCGCTCTAGAGCCCACACGCCACAACAAAAGATCCCACATTCTGCAACTAAGACCCGATGCAGCCAAATAAATAAATAAATAAATAAACATTTTACAAAATGGTTAAGATAAATGTTCTGTGTATCTTACCGCAGTAAATTTTTTTAAAAAATCAAATCAGACGAACTTAATAGATATAGAAAGAACATTCCATTAAAAAGCAACAGAATACACATTCTTCCCAAGTACACATGGAACATCTCAAGGATAGAGCACAAGCTGGGCCACAAAGCAAGTCTCAATAAATCTTAAGACTGAAATCATACCAAACACCTTTTCTGACCATAACACTATGAGCCTAGAAATCAACTATAAAGAGAGAAACTGCAGACACAAAATACACATGGAGGCTAAACAACATGCTACTAAACAACCAATGGATCACTGATTAAATCAAAGAGAAAATCCAAAAATACCTTGAAACAAATGAAAATGGAAACACACTGATCCAAAATCTATAGGACTTAGCACAAGCAGTTCTAAGAGAGAAGTTTATAGCAATACAAGCCTAGCTCAAACAACCTAACTTTACACCTAAAGCTACTAGAAAGATAACAAACAAAACCCACAGTTAGCATAAGGGAAGAAATAATAAACAGCAAAATAAGTGAAATAAAAACTAAAAGATCAATAGAAAAGACCAATGAAACTAAGAGCTGGTTCATTGAAAAGATAGACCAAATTGATAAACCTTTAGCTACACACATCAAGAAACAAAGAGAAGGTCCAAATCAATAAAATCAGAAATGAAAAAGGAGAAATACGAAGGATCATAAGAAATTACTATGAAAAACTATGTACCAATAAAATGCACAACCTAAAAGAAACCGACAAATTCCTAGGAATGTACAATCTCCCAAGACTGAATCAGGAAGAAATAGAAAACCTGAACAGACCAATTACCAGTAATGAAACTGAGTCAATAACCAAAAAACTAAGAATAAGCAAAAGTCCAGGACCAGACAGCCTCACAGGTAAATTCTACCATTTAAAGAAGAGCTAATACCTATCCTCAAACTATTCAAAAAAACTAAAGAGGAAGGACTTCTGAACTCATTCTATAAAGCCAGCATCACCCTGATACCAAAAAAAAAAAAAAAAAAAAACACACAAGAAAGGAAATTACAGGTGAATATCACTGATGAACACACATGCAAAATTCCTCAACAAAATACTAGCAAATCAAATTCAACAATACATTATATGGATCATACACCATATTCAAATGGGATTTATCCCAAGAATGCAAGGATGATTCAATATCTGCAAATCAATCAGTGTGATACACCATATTAACAAATTGAAGAATAAAAATCATATGATCATGTGATCATCTCCATAGATGCAGAAAAAGCTTTTGACAAAATTCAATATTCATTTATGATAAAAATCCTCAACAAAATAGGTATAAAGAGAACACACCTCCACATAATAAAGGCCCACTTTACTGACAAGTCCACAGCTAACATCACACTCAACAGTGAAAAGCTGAAAGCATTTTCCCTAAAATCAGGAATGAGACAAGGATGCCCACTCTTGGCATTTTTATTCAACATAGTACTGGATGTCCCAGACACAGCAATCAGACAAGAAAAAGAAATAAAAGGAATCCAAATTGGAAAGGAAGAAGTAAAACTGTCACAGTTTGCAGATGACCTGATACTACATATGGAAAGTCCTAAAGATACACCAAAACACTATAAGAATGAATGAATTCAATATAGTTACAGATAAAAAATTAATATATAGAAATCTCTTGTTTCTATGTAGTAACAATAAACTACCGAAAGGAGAAATTCAGCAAAAAATCCCATTTACAATTGCATCAAAATGAATAAAACACTTAGGAATAAATCTAACCAAGGAGGTAAAAGACTCAGAAAACTATAAAACGCTGATAAAAGAAATTGACAATGACACAATTGGAAAGATATACTGAGTTTGTGGATTGGAAGAATTAATAATGTTAAATGTTTACACTACCCAAGGCAAGCTATAGATTCAATGCAATTACTATCAAAATACCAATGGCATTTTTCATAGAACTAGAATAGATAATTCTAAAATTTCTATGGAAACACAAAATACCCCAAATAACCAAAACAATCTTTAGTAAGAACAAAGCTGGAGGTATAACACTCCTTGATTTCAAACTATACTACAAGCTAAAGCAAATAAACAGTATGGTACAGGCACAAAACCAGACACACAGATCAACGGAACAAAATAGAAAACCTAGAAACGAACCCACACGTACATTGTCAATCAATCTACGACAAAGGAGGCAAGAGTACAGAATGAAGGGAAAGGTAGCCTCTTCAATAAATGGTATTGGGAAAACTGGACAGCTACATGCAAAAGTATCAAACTGAACAAACTTTCTCACATCATACACAAAAATTCAAAATGAATTAAAGACTTAAATGTGAGACCTGAAACCATAAAACTTCTAGAAGAAAATATAGGTGGTATGCTCTTTGACCTCAGTCTAAGTAATATTTTTTTATATGTCTCCTCAGCAAGGGAAACAAAAGCAAAAATAAATAAATGGGAGTACATCAAACTAAAAAGCTTTCTGCACAGTAAAGGAAACTATCTACAAGACTAATAGACCACCAATTAAATGTTAGAAGATTTTTGCAAACAATATATTTCATAAGGGGTTAATATCCAAAATACACCAAGAACTCATACGATGCAATATCAAAACAAAACCTGAGGGACTTCCCTCGTGGCGCAGTGGTTAAGAATCAGCCTGCCAGCGCAGGAGACATGGGTTCAATCCCTGGTCTGGGAAGATCCCACATGCTGCGGAGCAGCTAGGTCTGTGTGCCACAACTACTGAGCCTGCGCTCTAGAGCCCACGAGCCACAACTACTGAGCCTGCATGCCACAACTACTGAAGCCCATGTGCCTGGAGCCCATGATCCGCAACAAGTGAAGCCACTGCAGTGAGAAGCCCACGTGCCACAATGAAGAGTAGCCCCCACTCGCTGCAACTAGAGAAAGCCCGTGCAGAGCAACGAAGACCTGATGCAGCCAAGTGATTAATTAATTAACTAATTAATTAAAAACCCAATTATAAAATGGGCAGAAGACCTGGACAGACATTTTTGCAAGGAAGACATACAGATGGCCAATGCACACATGAAAAAATGTTCAACATCCCTAAACATCATGGAAATGCAAATCAAAACTACTATGAGATATCATCTCACACCAGTCAGACTGGCCATCATCAAAAACTCTAGAAACAATAATTGCTGGAGAGGGTGTAGAGAAAACGGAACACTCTTGCACTGCTGGTGGGAATGTAAATTGATACAGCCACTATGGAGAACAGTATGGAGGTTCCTTAAAAAACTACAAATAGAACTACCATACGACCCTGAAATCCCACTACTGGGCATATACCCTGAGAAAACCATAATCCAAAAAGAGTCATGTACCAAAATGTTCATTGCAGCTCTATTTACAATAGGCAGCACATGGAAGCAACCTAAGTGTCCATCAACAGATGAATGGATAAAGAAAATGTGGCACATATATACAATGGAATATTACTCAGCCATAAAAAGAAATGAAATTGAGTTATTTGTAATGAGGTGGATAGACCTGGAGTCTGTTATACAGAGTGAAGTAAGTCAGAAGGAGAAAAACAAATACCGTATGCTAACACATATATATGGACTCTAAGAAAAAAAAAATGTCATGAAGAGATTAGTGGTAGGACGGGAATAAAACAGACTTACTAGAGCATGGACTTGAGGATATTGGGAGGGGGAAGGGTAAGCTGTGACAATGTGAGAGAGTTGCAGGGACATATATACACTACCAAATGTAAATTAGATAGCTAGTGGGAAGCTGCCACACAGCACAGGGAGATCACCTCTGTGCTTTGTGACCACCTAGAGGGGTGGGATAGGGAGGGTGGGAGAGAGGGTGACGCAAGAGGGAAGAGATATGGGAACATATGTATATGTATAACTGATTCACTTTGTTGTAAAGGAAAAACTAACACACTATTGTAAAACAGTTATACTCCAATAAAGATGTTTAATAAATAAATAAATAAATAAATAAATAAATAAATAAATAAATAAGACAAATAGGGCTTCCCTGGTGGCGCAGTAGTTGAGAGTCGGCCTGCCATGCAGGGGACACAGGTTCGTGCCCTGGTCTGGGGGGATCCCACATGCCGCGCAGCGGCTGGGCCGTGAGCCATGGCTGCTGAGCCTGCGCGTCCGGAGCCTGTGCTCCGCGACGGGAGAGGCCACGGCAGTGAGAGGCCCGCGTACCACAAAAAAAAAAAAAAAAGTGTGGGAGAGGATGTGAAGGAAAGGAAACCCTCATGCACTGCTGGTGGGAACGCAAATTGGTACAGTCACTATGGAAAACAGTATGGAGCTTCCTCAAAAAACTAAAACGACAACTACCGTACTATCCAGCGATTCCGCTTCTAGGTAATTTCCAGAAGAAAACAAAAGCATTAATTCGAAACAATATATGCGCCCCTATATTCATTGTAGCATTATTTACAGTAGCCAAGATATGGAAGCAACCTAACTGTCCATCAACAGATGAATGGATAAAAAAGATGTGGTGCATGTATATGCAATGGAATACTACTCAGCCATGAAAAGGATGAAATCTTGCCATTTACAACAACGTGGATGGACCCGGAGGATATTATGTTAAGTGAAATAAGTCAGAGGGAGAAACATAAATATCATGTGATTTCACTTACATGTGAAATCTTAAAAACAAAACAAATGAGCAAACGTAACAGAACAGAAACAGACTCATAGGGCTTCCCTGGTGGCGCAGTGGTTGGGAGTCCGCCTGCCGATGCAGGGGACGCGGGTTCGTGCCCCGGTCCGGGAAGATCCCACGTGCCGCAGAGCGGCTCGGCCCGTGAGCCATGGCCGCTGAGCCTGTGCGTCCGGAGCCTGTGCTCTGCAACGGGAGAGGCCACAGCAGTGAGAGGCCCGCGTACCGCAAAAAAAAAAAAAAAAAAAAAAAAAAAAAAAAAAAAAGAAACAGACTCATAGATACAGAGAACAAACAGGCGGTTGCCTAAAGGGATGGGGTTGGGGGGAATAGTTGAAGGAGATTAAGAGGTACAAACTTCCAATTACAAAATAAATGAGTCACACATCAATGAAATGTACAGCATAGGAAATACAGTCAATAATATTGTAATAACTTTGTATGGTGACAGAGAGTAACTATACTGATCATGGTGATTATTTTGTAGTGTACAGAAATATTGAATCACTATGTTGAGCAACTGGAACTAAATTAAATACTTCAATTAAAAATTGATACTTCAATTTTTAAAAAGGAATAAGAAAATATAAAGATAGTTTAAAAAAAAACAAAAGCACATAAAAAGATGCTCAAAATTAACCATTAGGGAAATTATAAATTTAAACCACGAGTTACCACTACACACTTATTAGAATTACTAAAATAAAAAACAGTGGCAACACTAAATGCTGCTGATGATGCAGAGAAACTGGATTACTCACACATGGCTGATGGGAACATAAAACGGTTCAGCCATACTGGAAAAAGGTATGGCAGTTTCTTACAAAAGTAAATAATGTGCTTATCATATAGTGTAGTAACTACAATTCTTGGACATTTATCCCAGAGATGAAAATCTATGTTCATACAAAAACCTATATATGGATGTTCGTAACAGCTCTCTATTTAATAGTCAAAAACTGAAAACAATACAAATATCTTCAACAAATGAACGATTAGTTATATATTGATATCATGAAATACTAATCGACAATAGAAAGAAACTATTGTACACACAACCTGGATGAATCTTAAGGGAATTATGCAGAGTGAAAAAAGCCAATCTCAAAAGTTTACATGCTGTTATTTATAACATTACATACATGTTATTTATGTAACATTCTTGAAATGACAAAATTATAGAAAGGGAGAACAGATTAGTAGTTACCAGGGGTTAGCTGTTGGGAGGGAAGGATGTAGCTGTGGCTAAAAATGGGATCACAAAGGACTGTTGTGATGAAACTGTTCTGTACCTTAAATATGGTGGTAACCACTATAATCTATTAACATTAATAACATTAATTTTTTTTTTTTTTTTTTTTTTTTTGCGGTATGCGGGCCTCTCACTGTTGTGGCCTCTCCCGTTGCGGAGCACAGGCTCCGGACGCACAGGCTCAGCGGCCATGGCTCACGGGCTTAGTTGCTCCGCGGCATGTGGGATCTTCCCGGACCAGGGCACGAACCCGTGTCTCCTGCATCGGCAGGCGGATTCTCAACCACTGCGCCACCAGGGAAGCCCTAATTTATTAAAATTATTAGAGAAATGCAAATCAAAACTACAATGAGGTATCACCTCACACCGGTCAGAATGGCCATTATCAAAGAATCTAGGAACAATAAATGCTGGAAAGGGTGTGGTGAAAAGGGCACTCTCCTCCACTGTTGGTGGGAATGTAAACTGATACACCACTATGCAGAACAGTATGGAGGTTCCTTAAAACACTAAAAATAGAAAGCAATCCCACTACTTGGCATATACCCTGAGAAAACCATAATTCAAAAAGAGTCATGTACCACAATGTTCACTGCAGCACTATTTACAATAGTCAGGACATGGAAGCAACCTAAATGTCCTAAAGAAGATGTGGCACATATTTACAATCGAATATTACTCAGCCATAAAAGGAACAAAATTGAGTTATTTGTAGTGAGGTGGATAGACCTAGAGTCTGTCATACAGAGTGAAGTCAGAAAGAGAAAAACAAATACCATATGCTGACACATATATATGGAATCTAAAAAAAAAAAAAAAAAAAAAAGGTACTGATGAACCTAGTGGCAGGGCAGAAATAAAGACACAGACATAGAGAATGGACTTCAAGACATGGTAGGGGAGGGGGAAGCTGGGGTGAGGTGAGAGTAGCATCGAAGTATATACACTACCAAATGTAAAACAGATAGCTAGTGGGAAGCAGCAGCATAGCACAGGGAGATCAGCTCGGTGCTTTGCAGTGACCTAGAGGGGTGGGATAGGGAGGGTGGGAGGGAGGCTCAAGAGGGAGGGGATATGGGGATATATGCATGTATATGGCTGATTCACTCTGTTGTACAACAGAAATTAACACAGCATTGTGAAGCAATTATACTCCAATAAAGATGTATTAAAAATAATAAAAAATAAAATAATAATAAAATAAATTTTTTTAAAAAAAATAAAAATTAAAATTAGTGTTAAAATTGCATGGAACTAAATACACACACATGCAAAAGTGCATGTAAAACTAGGGAAATATGAATAAGATTCATAGATCTATCTATGTCAATTTCCTAATTGTGATATATTAATATACTTGTACAAGATATTACCATTGGGAAATTGATTGAGGGTATATGATCTCTTTGTATTATTTCTAACTGCACATGCATCTACAGTTATCTCTAAATTAAAAGTTACCAAACAAAACAAAACCTTCCCACAAAGAAAACTCCAAGCTCAGATGGCTTCAATGCTGAAATCTATCAAACATTTAAGGAAAAGGTAATTTCAAGTCTACACAAACTCTTCATAAAAACAGAAGAACACTTCCAACACATTTATGAGGCCAGCATTATCCTGATACGAAAAACAGGCAAAAATATAACAACTGTGAGCTAATATCCTTAAAGAACAAAAACACAAAATTCTTACCAAAAGTGAAGCCAGCAATATATAAAAGACAGTTTATCATAACCAAGTAGGATTTGGCCCAGGAATTGAATGCTGGTTCAACATTCAAAAATCAATCAATATGTTAACATAATCTATGAAACAGAAATCATATAATCAATTCAACAGTTGCAGAATAAACCCTGACAAAATTCAACAGCTAGTCATGACAAACACTCTCAGCAATTTAAGAGTAGAAGGGGATTTCTTCAATGGGTATCTGCAAAAACCTACAGTCAACAACATATTTAATAGTTAAAGACTGAATGCTTTCCAGGATGAGGAATAAGGCAACAAACAATGTCCACCTCTTACTACTTCCTTTCAAGATTCTACTGGAGTCCTGGTCAATACAATTAACCAAGAAAATTGAAAACAGAAGAAAAAAATAACATAGGTAAAAAACGGAAGAAATCTTCTTTTGGGGGGTTTTTTTTTTTGGTCACACCACGCTGCTTGTGGGATCTTAGTACCCCAACCAGAGATTGAACCTGGGTCCCTCTGGGCAGTGAGAGCATCAAGTCTTAATCACTGTACCACCAGGGAATTCCCAGGAAGAATCTTAATATGCAGTGACATAGTCAACTACATAAAATCCAAAAAAGCCTGCAAAAAAAAAATTTTATAAGAACTAACGAGTAGGGCTTCCCTGGTGGCACAGTGGTTAAGAATCCACCTGCCAGTGCAGGGGTCACAAGTTCAAGCCCTAGTCCGGGAAGATCCCACATGCCCTGGAGTAACTAAGCCCGTGCGACACAACTACTGAGCCTGCACTCTAGGGCCCACAAGCCACAACTACTGAAGCCCGTGCGCCTAGAGACCATGCTCTGCAACAAGAGAAGCCACCGCAATGAGAGGCCTGCACACCACAACGAAGAGTAGACCCTGCCTGCCGCAACTAGAAGAAAGCCCGCATGCAGCAACGAAGACCCAAAGCAGCCAGAAATTAATTAATTAATTAATTTTTTAAAAAAAGAACTAATGAGTAGGTTGAGTAAAGTTGCACGATGTAAAGCCAACTTTAAAAAATTTTATTTCTATATATGCATGATGAATAATTTGATATTACTTACAAACTTATAAAATGATACTATCTAAAATAGTATAAAAACATTAAATATATAGGAATAAATATAGCAAATATATATATAAGATCTGTACACTGAAAGATATATAACATTGCTGAAAGAAATGAAGGAACAACAAAATAAATGGAGAGAAAAGCCACCATTATGAATTGGAAGATTCCATACTGTAAAGACTACAATTCTCCCTGAAATAAGGTACAGATTCAACACAGTATCAATCAAAACCCCAGCAGTCCTTTTTATAGAAATTGACAAGCTGATTCTGAAATTTAAAAAATGAAAAGGACTCAGAATAGCCAAAGTAATTTTGAAAAAAAGAACCAAGTTCAAAATATCACACTAGCTGATTTCAACACTCACTATAAAGACCGGAAGTACTGGCATAAAGGCAGATACCTAGATCAATGGAATGTGGTAGAGAAATTGACTTACACAAACTGGGAGAAAATATCTGCAAAATACATATCTGATTAAGGACTTGTATCAAGAATATATAAAGAATTTTTACAATATTAAGAAGGTAAATCTGAATATTTAACCAAAGTATAGAATGGCAAATAAGCCATGAAAATATACTCAAAATCATTAATCATTAGGATTAAATCAAATGCAAATTAAAACAACAGTGATATTATACCTACGTATCAACTAGAAAAGCTAAAATTAGGAAGATTCATAATGCCAAGTATTGATGAGAATGTGGAACAACTAGAACTCTCAAACACTGCTGATGGGAATGCAGTATGGTACAACTGTTTTGAAAAAAAAATAAGTTAAACACACTTATTATACAACTCGGCAATCCCATTGCAAGTATTACTCAAGAAATGAGGATTTGGGAATTCCCTCACAGTTCAGTGGTTAGGAATCTGGGCTTTCACTACCAAGGAGAGCCTGGGTTCAATCCCTGGTCGGGAAACGAAGAACCAGCAAGCCGTGAGGCATGGCAAAGGAAAAAAGTGAGTATTCAAAAGTGTTCTGGGCATCACTGGTGGCACAGTGGTTGAGAGTCCGCCTGCCGATGCAGGGGACGAGGGTTCGTGCCCCGGTCCGGGAAGATCCCACATGCCGCGGAGCGGCTGGGCCCGTGAGCCATGGCCGCTGAGCCTGCGCGTCCAGAGTCTGTGCTCCGCAACCGGAGAGGCCACAACAGTGAGAGGCCCGCGTACCGCAAAAAAAAATAAAAGTGTTCTACCCTAGTTACTTTTGCCAAAGTATAAATTAAAAGTTTTGTTATTTATATCTTCTTTACTAGCCATCAGCACTATTCAAAAAACATTTTTTTTTTAGTCTACCACAACTACTTGGGAAACCCACCCACCCTAACTTTAAAGTCAGTAACATTCCATTACAATTATTAAAAAAACACCACCGGGCTTCCCTGGTGGAGCAGTGGTTGAGAGTCCGCCTGCCGATGCAGGGGACACGGGTTCGTGCCCCGATCCAGGAAGATCCCACATGCCGGGGAGCGGCTAGGCCCGTGAGCCATGGCCGCTGAGCCTGCGCGTCCGGAACCTGTGCTCCGCAACGGGAGATGCCACGGCAGGGAGAGGCCCGCGTACCCACCGCCCCAAAAAAACAACCACCACCTGGAACAGCTTTGTGAACCTCAAGCCAACACTCAATAGTGGATACTCTACACGGTCAACACCAACATTTGTAACAACACGACATGGAACAGAAAAGAGAATGCACCACACCTATTAAGGGTAAATGTCGTTTGGGGAATCTTTTATTTTAGTTATGTGTATCACAAGTTGCCATGTAAATGTATTTTTACTGTGGATCATGGTCAAACCATTTGAAAAACACTGCATAAAACATACCTGAAATATAAATTTTGTGCTACCAGAAGCTCCTATCCCTTTTAAGCACTTTCATCCTATACCAGGTAGGAATGAAATCTACAATAGAGCTATTCAATTGTCTGCTGTTGTTATGATTGATAACATGCATTTGGTGGCCTAATCTTCAGGAATTAACAGCATATTCTATTACATATATTTGTCGTATTTAACTGTCATTATTAACTATTAAAATCAGACCTTTTTTAGCTTTCATTGAAATTTTAAGACTAAAGAAACAAAATAAAAATACTTCACTAACTTTTCCCCAGTAGTTAACAAGGAGGCAAAACTCAGAATTTTCTGACCCTCATAAAATATGTTTTAACCCGGCAACACTTTATGAAGAACTTGGTAAGTCTGAATATAGATGTATTCAAGATACGCTAAAGACTAATCTAAATGCAAAATTATCCATTTCAGTACATACTGACCCTAATGATATTCAAAGGACATAGACTTCCTAATCACCTGAACAAAAAGAGATTTCAATCTCCACTATAAGGCTGTCACTGGCTTAGTGGTATAGTCTGAATGTTCATGTCCCCCCATCACCCCACCCGGACCAATTCCTCTGCTGAAATCCTAATTAGGAGGTGGAAATCTTTGGGAGGTGATTAGGCTTGGATTAGTGCCCTTATAAAAAAGATCCCAGAGAATTAGCTCACTTCTTCTGCCTTGTGAGGTTATGATGAAAAGATGGCTATGAACCAGGAAGCAGGCCCTCACCAGACTCAGAACCTGACCATGTGAGCACCCTTATCTCAGGCTTCCAGCCTCCAAAACTTTGAAAAATAAATTTATGTTGTTCAAAAGCCACCCAGTTTATGGTATTTTGTTACAGCATCCCAAGTTGACCAAAACACTGCCTAATCACAACTTAAACACTTTGTATTAAACATATAATACATTAGCGCAAACAACTCGCTTGAAAATTTCCCTTAAATTGCTTCTTGTTAGTCAATTACTGTCTTAATTTAGAAGGGTTAGAAAGTGTAAATTCAAATTGTAGGCAAGCCTGTCTAAAATGAGAGAAATAGGAAAAGAAAGAAGAAATGTACAGTTGATAGTTTCTTTTATAAGTAATGTTTATCTCTATAAAACTGTAATGAAATATGTATGGCTAATAAATTATAACAATCATTGAGTTCCAAAAGCACTACTCTATAACTAGCATACAGTATCTTAAGAAACATTTAGACCTACAGGTGTCTCCGACTCTGGGCTTTGACAATTGCTCTTTAAAAAAATAAATCCTCCACTGAAATTTAGATCAGGCTCATAAAGATTACAATCCCTGGCCTAGCCTCTGAATCCATGCTAGACAAAACCCTTCATTGGTTCAGGTGAATCTTGTGAATTTGTGGGCTATAAGTAAACATATACATCTTCTTCTAAATAACACATGACAAATTATCTTTATTCTCACAATATAAAAGGATGTTTTGGGAGCTTCCCTGGTGGCACAGTGGTTGAGAGTCCGCCTGCCGATGCGGGGGACACTGGTTCGTGCCCTGGTCCGGGAGGATCCCACATGCGGCAGAGCAGCTGGGCCCGTGGGCCATAGCCGCTGAGCCTGCGCGTCCGGAGCCTGTGCTCCGCAGCAGGTGAGGCCACAACAGTGAGAGGCCCTCGTACCGCAAAAAAAAAAAAAAAAAAAAAAAAAAAAGGATGTTTTGTGAACTGCAATTTTTTTGATGGGAGGAAAAGAGAAAATTAACCAAATTTAAATAAAATCACCTGTAAAACATGAATACTACTATTGAAAAGGCACATGCTATGGTTAATTTGAAATGCACATATTACAAGAAAAATCTGTCAATTGCTTCTATCCCAATTTTACTGTTATTTAGAAGTAATTCATTATTAGAAATACAAATAATGGAGATAAATTAGAAAAATATTTAACCTACAGTACTATAAACAATCAAAATGTTTAAATATTGAAGTCCCCCTCAAAAAATCTATTTAGTTTTTAAAACACTTGTTCTTCTTAAAAAGAAGACTTTATAAGAGTACTTCAAAAATATCATTTTTTAAGAAATCTTATTAATTCAGGCAATACCAATGTGGATTTTGCTGTTTCCTGCTAAACCAAGATTAGCACTGGAGTGTGAAAGAGATGGATAAACTAAAGGTGTAAAGAAAGTCTCCTAAGGCTAAGAAATTACTCTTCAGCTATTTTTGAATATTAAAAAAAACCACTTTAAAAGGATGTGCTAATTATAAAGTATATATTACTACCACATTTAAAATATTATGTAAGATATGGAATTTCCTGCATGAATATACATATATTTGAAAATCTATAATTTCGACTTTCTACTAAATACAGTGGACTCTTACTCTTCAATTCTCCTCCACCCAACACACGAACTCCACTCCTATTATGGAGCTAGAAGAGGAAAGGAAAAAGAAAATGTATGATTTTATATTTTAATTGACTCTATCATAGATACAGCTTAAGTAACTGAACCAGAAGAAAACATTAATACATAAACTTACATATAAGTACTACTTATTTAAATGCTCCAACTAATAGAGATAAAGTACCACATATAAATTCATTGGTGTAGAACGCAAGTTTGTTTGCGGTATGCGGACCTCTGACTTGTGGCCTCTCCCGTTTCGGAGCACAGGCTCCGGACGCGCAGGCTCAGCGGCCATGGCTCACGGGCCCAGCCGCTCCGCCGCATGTGGGATCTTCCTGGCCCGGGGCATGAACCCGTGTTCCCTGCATCGGCAGGCGGGCTCTCAACCACTGCGCCACCAGGGAAGCCCACAAGTTTTTTTTTATTCAGCTAAAATTAAGTTCTTTCTCAGCAAGTAAGTATTAAAAGAAATATTGCACATCTTTTAGGTTAATGGTTTAAAAAAGCACTCTCTACTGATATTAAATTTTAAAATGATTAATCACCACTCCAGGTACTTATCCTAGAACAAATGCACAAAAAGCATGTGCAAGGAGGTTCACTGTAGTGCTGTTAATAACAGCAAACGTCCAAAATTAAAGGTTGAGTCGACGATGACACCTTCATACTGTTAAATACTCTGCAACAGTTTAAAAGACTGTATAGATCTATTTTTACTGCCATGCAAAGATCTCCAAGATGTAAAAAAAAAAAAAAAAAAAAAAAAGCAAGTTGCAAAACAGTGTTTACAGTATGACACCATATATTCAGGTCACACACACACTCCTACAGCATTTCTATATGTACACATGTGCTTCTAAGATTTCAAAGAAAAAGGTCTGGAAGAATATTCAGGAAACAGAGAACACTGTTACCTCTCAAAGAGTGTGTGTGTGATTCTGGAATGGGAGAAATCACAAGGATTTGTGCTTCATTCCTATTAAGTTTTTACAATGAGAATGTATTCATGTCACTGGAGACACTAAAAAACAGGATCAAGGGGGGAAAAAAATGCCTGCTAACTTCTGTCAAATAACTCACAAACCAGAACTGTTAGGTGTAGCGAAATTTCATTTTTTTATTGATTTTAAGTCAAAACTAAATGACATCAACAAATACCTAACAAAAAGTAACAAAACTGCAAAGAAAAAAATTTTAGTGATGTTGTCTTATCTTCAAATTAAAAAAAAAAAGAAAAGAAAAAGAAGAACGGGTAATGAAAAGACTGAAGAGGAAGGAAGAAAAAAGACCCCTACTAAATCCGTCCACTTTTAGCTCAGGCGTGACCCAGAATCCGCACAAATCCACTTTACGCAAAACGAAAAAAACTGGACTACCGTTCCCCCAAGTATCGAAGGTTGTTTTTAGAATGCTTAACTAAGTAACAGTAAATGCCAAGTGTGTTTCACAGGGGTGGGAATGGGAACGTGAAACCCTACACCTCCTTAAAGCGGCCGAAACGACCGAACAGCAGAGTCCAACTGGGAAAACGCGCGGGGGTGGGGAGAGCTCAGCTATCACTTTCAGGTTTTGGCTCGGAGCCGCCCAACAGTTTACACCGAGTCTGTTTGGAGAGCGGAGTCCCCTAGGGTGGTCAGCGCGTCGCCACGGACACCTAAGCCCTCCCGAGACTTTAGGGGAGAGGCGGTCAACACAAACTTAGGTCCTTCGGCTGAGCGAGGAGAGCGCTGAAGAAGAGCAAAAGCGCCAACTTTTGCTCTAAACGCGGCAGCTCGGGGAGGTTCGACAAGTCTTCTCCCGAGTCCCACTCCAGAAGCGACCCCAACACCTTTCCCGGCCAGTACCGTCTGCCCCCTGTCCGGCCCCCCGAAGGAAAACCCAGTAAGGGCGGCGGCTAGCAGCATGAAAGGGGGACTTAGCCATGGGAGAACACGGGCACGGGATCCGTCCGCCGAGGTCCACCCAGCACCTCGGCGTCTCCGGGGCGTCCCTGCCCAGGCGCTGTCCCACCTC
This sequence comes from Kogia breviceps, assembly GCF_026419965.1. NCBI lineage: Eukaryota > Metazoa > Chordata > Mammalia > Artiodactyla > Physeteridae > Kogia > Kogia breviceps. Next base: position 32,139,670 of record NC_081310.1, on the reverse strand, counting down.
CAACAGCCCTAGCGGCGTGGCCCCCTCCCCCACCTCTGGGCGGCGACCTCAGCGCCTCCGCCCCAGGGTCCCCGCTCACCCAGGTAGCGGCTCCGCAGCCGGGACGGGTCCTCCAACCCGAGAGACCTTTTCCTCACGTCCCACAACAGGTGTGGGCAGCAGCCACCCCGAGACATGGCTTCGCCGGGCCGGGGGAGAGGAGACCACCGCGTGGGGGAGGGGAAAGGGGGGAGGGGACACGCGGATCAACACCCGAGCCGCACCGGCACCATCCGCGCGTCGGGCCTCGCGGTAGCAGCGAGTTAGATGGCGGTGGCAGCGGCAGCGCCTTCGCCCCCGAAGCCCGGCCGCACCCGGGCCTGAGCTCGCCTCATACTCTCCTTCTCAAGACTACCCAGAACATCCAGAGATCAGCAACTATCCCCTCCCTCGGCACCCCCTCCTACAGGGGGAGGGGGAGGAGGCGGAGGCGGCCTCGACTCCTCCCTCTCCTCGTTCTCGACACCCTCCCTTTCAAGCCTTTCTCGCGAGATGACGACCACCCAGGAGACTGAGGCAGGTGTGTGCCAGGGCTGCCCTTACCCTAGAAAAGTGGGTTCAGACAACTCTAGTCAAATCCTTAATACTCTGGATAAATGAGGAATAGAGACGGAAGAAGCTGAAATCGGAAGTCTCGCGCTCACAAGTCTCATTCCAAAGGAAGTAACAGAGTTGTGCAGCGTCATCTTTACTCGGGTTATGGAAGGCCCGAAAAGCCCATTTTATCTAGGCGCCTCCTTAACCAAAGTGAAAGGGGATTAGCGCCGGTGCAGCTTCACTTTCCCTTCTCCAACATGGCCTCCGGGCCAGGAAGAAGAAATTGTAGGTTTGGTCTGGACCCCGCCCACGCCCCGGGGAGAGCCAATCACCGCGGGCAGCTCTGCTTGCGCAAGCGCGCTGCCGGTAGGGCTCCTGGTTGACTCGGGTGAGGCTGTCCTTTTGCCACCTGTTTCCATGACTCCTCCTCCCTCTAGGCAGTCGGAGGCCAGGAGGCGGGCTCGGGGCGGGCCGTCGCAGAGTGTCCGCCCCCACAATCTTCTCTAGGCGCGGGCCGCCGGGCGGTTCGTAGGGGAGTTAGCTGAGCTGTCCTGGGGGAAAGGAGGGCGCGAGGTGTTGAGACAGGGGAAAGTGACGAGCTGCCCTTCATTGCTAGCCAGGGAGGAGCACGCGGCCGCTGCCTTACCCGGCTGCCCACTATCACTCGTCCGCAGAAATGTCAGCCGCCGGCGCCCGGGGCCTGCGGGCCACCTACCACCGGGTCCTTGATAAAGTGGAGCTTCTGCTGCCTGAGAAACTGAGGCCGTTGTACAACCACCCGGCAGGTAATGAACCCAGAGTGGCTCCCACCGAGACCTTCCCTCCCAGTCTCTTCCCTCCCTTTAGAGGCCCACTGACAACTCTGCCGCTGGAGGCATAACCCACAGCCCCAACCCCCTTCCCTCAAGTGAATCCGTGTACTTTCCCATGCTCCCTGCTTTTCATGTTTTCTTTTCCAGCATCTCTCAAACTTGTTATTTTCAAGTCTGCGCCCTTTGCGACCTTTGTCGCACCCCTTCCCTTAGGTACAACTCAGACCCGGACCGGGCCTCTGGGTTTGATCCTTCTCCATTTCTGCGGCCAAGAAAGGGTCTGGGCCACCAGGAAACCTCATTCTCTCCTCTTTCCCTCCATGAGTAGTGGTATATTGACCCACGCGGAGAAGAGCTGTCTTTCCGCCCCGGAGGGTTTGGAGTAAAGGTCATACTTCCTTCAGCTCCAGCTGACAGGCCTGCAGATGTGTTAACCAGTTTCTGAGTTAGTGTCATTACTTGCCCCATAGGTCTAGTTTGTTTAGGTCTGTCCTTATTTATGAAATTACTACTGAACAAGCTCTCCCTGGACCTTTATGTGTGGACAGACCTGGTTTTAAATTCTGCTCTGCTGCTTACTATCGATGTGACCTTGGGCGAAATCCTAGATCTTAGTTTCTGTAAAATGTGATCGATGTGAGAGTTAAAGATAACGTATGTGTTTGATTCTTCATAAATGCTCAGTAAATGTTAGCTCTCTCTTTAACCTATTGGAAAACAATGTTCCTGTGGTTGAAAAAAATAATTCTATAAGAAACTGGAAGATACCAATTCCTCCAACTCTCTATCTCCCCACATATCTGACTAAGAAGCAGCTCTTGGGAGTCTGAAATGATTACTAAATCTAATTTCCAGTTTGATAATGGAGTGAACTGTATCTTGGAATTATACTTTAGTATAATATTACTTATTGCAGTAGTTTACCCCTTATAAAATTGATCTTTAAGGAGAGGTTTTTATTGATGAAGAAGCTTATTTAGTTTATGTGCCTTTTGGTTCTTTTAACATGCAATTTTTGGAATTGTGCTGTGTTTTGTGGCAGAGATTTTCAGGAGGGAGAATTGGGCAATGCTTCTGTAATAATCTGGGCTTCAGACTCAACTGAATTCTGTATAGTCAACCCTGACCCTCTTAAGCTCTGTGTTTGGGTTGTAGGATAAAGACAGGATAGAGGTGGAGCAATTTTAAACTACTTTAAAACAGAATTGGAGGGTAGTTTTATAGTGATCTTTTCCAAGGCCTTGGTTTTAACCACCTATAATTCTTTATAATACTTTATTCGACTTTTAAAATGAAAAGGAATTATCTTTCATTTGAGGTTGGTTAGTAGATTGTGCATTTTATCTGGATACTCTTAGACTAGTGCAGTTATTGTAACCCTTTTTTTTTCAGTGTAATGGAAGGAGCATAGGCTTTGAAGCCAGACTGAACTGGATTTGAATCTTGGCCGTGTGACCTTGACCCCAACCTTTAGTTCTAATCTATGAAATGAGGATAATAATTATTACCATTTAAGGATTGTTGTGAAAGTTAAGTTATGTATTGTCTGTAAATTATGTAGCAGTGTTTGCACGTAGACTCTCAACAAATGTTAGTGTTAGTTCCCTCTTATTAAGCTTTTCATCAATATGCAGAGTAAGAATACCTATCACTGCAAAATTATTTGTGATTAAAATGTTGTAGGGTAGGCACACCATTGTAGAAATGAAGAAACATGAAAAATATAACTGTTGATTGATTCATAAGTATTCAATAAAATCTGAGGAAACACTGATTATTGTTCCAAGAGTTATCAGAGTGAATATTCAAGGTTTTTGCGTACTATTTTAAGTAATAGTATGTTATTGAATCATTATATTAAACAGTAGAGTAGATTCACATACTGGAGGTTTTTACAGTAATATGCAAGGTTAAATTTTTCAGATTTCATTGTATCATTGACAAGTACATCGAGACAGGTTAAAAGAATATGTCTTTATGTAAATACATATTAGGGTAGAATATTGCATTATATATAGAGTTAGACCTGTGGTCTTCATCATCCATTTATCTACATATTGTCTCTGGCACAGAATGATCTACTTCTGTAGAGTAAGAATAGTGTTCTATATACATAGAAAATCCTAAAGATGCTAGAGCTAGTCTATGAATTCGGTAAAGTAACAGGATACAAAATTAATGCACAGAAATCTCTTGCATTCCTGTACACTAATGATGAAGAATCTGAAAGAGAAATTAAGGAAACACTCCCATTTACCATTGCAACAAAAGAATAATATACCTAGGAATAAACCTACCGAAGGAGACAAAAGACCTGTATGCAGAAAACTGTAAGACACTGATGAAAGAAATTAAAGATAATACAAACAGATGGAGAGATATACCATGTTCTTGGATTGGAAGAATCAACATTGTGAAAATGACTATACTACCCAAAGCAGTCTACAGATTCAGTGCAATCCTTATAAAACTACCAATGGCATATTTCACAGAACTAGAACAAAAAATTTCACAGTTTGTATAGAAACACAAAAGACCCTGAATAGCCAAAGCAATCTTGAGAAAGAAAAATGGAGCTGGAGAAATCAGGCTCCCTGACTTCAGACTGTACTACAAAGCTACAGTAATCAAGACAGTATGGTACTGGCACAAAAACGGAAATATAGATCAATGGAACAGGATAGAAAGCCCAGCGATAAACCCACGCACATATGGTCACCTTATCTTTGATAAAGGAGGCAAGAATATACAATGGAGAAAAGACAGCCTCTTCAATAAGTGGTGCTGGGAAAACTGGACAGCTACATGTAAAAGAATGAAATTAGAACACTCCCTAACACCATGCACAAAAATAAACTCAAAATGGATTAAAGACCTAAATGTAAGGCCAGACACTACAAAACTCTTAGAGGAAAACATAGGCAGAACATTCTATGACATAAATCACAGCAAGATCCTTTTTGACCCACCTCCTAGAGAAATGGAAATAAAAACAAAAATAAATAAATGGGACCTAATGAAACTTAAAAGCTTTTGCACAGCAAAGGAAACCATAAACAAGACAAAAAGACAGCCCACAGAATGGGAGAAAATATTTTCAAATGAAGCAACTGACCAAGGATTAACCTCTAAAATATACAAGCAGTTCATGCAGCTCAATATCAAAAAAACAAACAACCCAATCCAAAAATGGGCAGCAGACCTAAATAGACATTTCTCCAAAGAAGATATACAGATTGACAACAAACACACGAAAGGATGCTCAACATCACTAATCATTAGAGGAATGCAAATCAAAACTACAATGAGATATCACCTCACACCGGTCAGGATGGTCACCATCAAATAATCTACAAACATTAAATGCTGGAGAGGGTGTGGAGAAAAGGGAACCCTGTTGCGCTGTTGGTGGGAATGTAAATTGATACAGCCACTATGGAGAACAGTATGGAGGTTCCTTAAAAAACTAAAAATAGAACTCCCATATGACCCAGCAATCCCACTAGTGGGCATATACCCTGAGAAAACCATAATTCAAAAAGAGACATGTACCACAATGTTCATTGCTGCACTATTTACAACAGCCAGGACATGGAAGCAACATAAGTGTCCATCAACAGATGAATGGATAAAGAAGATGTGGCACCTGTATACAATGGAATATTACTCAGCCATGAAAAGAAACGAAATTGAGTTATTTGTAGTGAGGTGGATGGACCTAGAGTCTGTCATATAGAGTGAAGTAAGTCAGAAAGAGAAATCAAATACCGTATGCTAACACATATATATGGAAGCGAAAAAAAAAATTGGTCCTGACGAACCTAGGGGCAGACGCAGATGTGAGGACACGGGAAGGGGGAAGGGTAAGCTGGGATGAAGTGAGAGAGCAGCATCGAAGTATATACACTACCAAATGTAAAATAGATAGCTAGTGGGAAGCAGCAGCATAGCACAGGAAGATCAACTCGGTGCTTTGTGACCACCTAGAGGGGTGGGATAGGGAGGGTGGGAGAGAGACGCAAGAGGGAGGGGATATGGGGATATATGTATATGTATAGCTGATTCACTTTGTTATACAGCAGAAACTAACACAACATTGTAAAGCAATTATACTCCAATAAAGATGTTAAAAAAAAAAAATAGAGTTCTAACCAAATGTGTGTCCTAGCAAGTTCAGTTCTCATAAGATATGTCACTCCCCCCTCCATCTCCTGACTATAAAAGTATGTGACTGCACACTAACCAGCTGCATAGCTACCCTCTAGATATTTGTTCAAAGAAATAACCTTGAAGTCATGCTGCCCAGTGTTTACTTAAAAGCTTAGTTGGGAAAAAAAAATTATTAATGGAGTGTCATTCCTTTGTATTTATGAGCTCCAAAATGGAGTGAATCATCCCAAAGCTTGCACAAAATGAAACATTGGAATGTAGGCAGAAAACAAGAGGACTTTTATTAATACTTACTATTACTTTATCTTTTTAAAGTTTCCATTTTGTATATGTTTTATAATATAAAAATAAATTAGTACACATATATATGTATGTGTAAATAGTCCCTTTACTACGATGGTTGGACTTAAGATTTTTTCAACTTTACAAGATGGTTCAAAAGCAATACAAATTCAGTAGAAACTGTACTTTGAAGTTTGAATTTTGATATTTTCCTGGGCTAGTGATATGTGGTACAATGCTCTCATGATGCTGTGCGGCAGCAACAAGCCACAACTCACAATCAATCATGTGGTAACCAATCAGTATGTCCATTCTGCACCCATATAGCCATTCTGTTTTTCAGTACAGTATTCAATAAATTACATGAGATATTCAACAATTTATTATAAAATAGGCTTTGTGTTAGATGATTTTGCCCAACTGTAAGCTAATGTTAAGTGTCCTGAGCATGTTAAAGGTAGGCTAGGCTAAGCTATGATACTTCAGTAAGTTAGGTATATTAAATAAATTTTCAATTTATGATATTTTCAACCTTCAATGGATTTATTGGGATGTAACCCTATCATAAATCAAGGAAAATCTGTACACAACTAAATTCTATGGAGTATATATATATTAATTTATATATATGTATATATATGGACCGTATATAGGAGATGTATGCTCAAAAAAAATTTTTTTTAACTGATGGGCAATGTGTCCAAAAGAAGTTAGGAGACCTCAGCTCTAAAGAGTCCAAAGAGTCTCTAAAGAGTTATATCTCGGGAATCCCCTGGAGGTCCAGTGGTTAGGATGTGGTGCTTTCACTGCCATGGCCTGGGTTCAATCCCTGGTTGGGAAACTAAGATCCCACAAGCCATGTGGTGCAGCAAAAAAAAAAAAAAAGAGAGAGATATCTCAATAGAATGGGGGGAAAAAATAGAATCAAATAAGAAATAAATAATAAAAATAAATAAAAACTATCCTTCAATTAAGTCAGCCCAGAAAACAGCTATCTGAGCCATAAAATTTTTGCTTACCATAGCTTTGCTTATATTGAATTACATTTTGGCTTATGTGGAAGAACTGTCAAAAAAATACTTCTATGAAACCTGTTGCAGTGTTTAGTTTGCTGTTGCTGAAAATATTCTCTACATTGCATGGCGTTCTCTCTGGGAAGGCTCATGGGAAAAGTTACTTTAAGGTCTTCATAACAGGAATATTTTCATTTTTTCCTAGGTAAGAGAATTGGTTTTTCCTTTTTGTCTTACAGACCTAGAGAATATTTTTTAAAATAAAAACATACTAAATGAACCATTATTAGCAGTGTTCATAAGGGAATATCTTTATCAAAAAAATTCAAAATTAAATGCTAAGGGAATTGATGTTATACTAGATAGTTTAATACAACTTAGTTCAGAGAATATATTGTTTTATGTAAATAAAGCCAAATGGGAATCAAATAAATAACCAGTGTAGAAACCCACACAGTTATGTATTAACATGGTTATTTAGCGTCTCTGTTAGAACAATTTATTTTCTTCCTGCAGAGATTATCTGAAGAATTTTAATGTCAGTCTAGGATAGACATCTAGATATCTTTATCATATTAAATATATCTGTATTACATACCATGTAAAATACATCTCTCTATATAAATATATTCTTAAACATATTGTTAATGTATATTATGTTTAAATATATACACTAAATATGTAAATATACGTATATTATTTTTTACAGTTATAACCTGTTACCTTAAAATTAAGGAATAAGAACCAAAATGGAAAGTTGGGGTATCAAATACAATTGTAAGATATTGATGAAAAATAGAATATCTTTAAAGTAGTTAGCTCCAAGAAAGTTGAATTATTTATTATTTTTTGAGGGCCTGCTGTACATTAGATACTGTTTTGGCATTTGAGATATTTTAGTGAATAAAATTAAAATCCCTGGCCGCAGAGATTCTGTATTCTCAGAAGAGATCATAAAAGTAATACAATCCTTGTTGTAGTTGTTAGTTTGACATTTAACATAACTATTGCCCACTAACCTGATTTTAAACTAATTTTAAGAAATTAAGACTGTTCATGCCTCATCTAATTTGATTCATTAGATGTACTAAAGGAGAAGCAAGCCCTAAGAGAAGCTATAAATAGTTTGTTATATACACTCTGCTATATATAAAATAGATAACCAACAAGGACCTACTGTATAGCACAGGGAACTATACTCAATATTTTGTAATAATCTTAAGTGAAAAGAATCTGGAAAAGAATATGTATGTATTCAGTTTTATATCTATATGAAACAGAATCATTTTTCTGTACACCTGAAACTGACACAACATTGTAAATCAACTGTACTTCAGTTTAAAAAAAAATAGTCTGTCATTTCCAAGTCATGTAATAATATTAATTTTGTCTATGAGAGAGTGTGAAATACATTTAAAGTGTGGTATGGCATAGCAGAAAGAGGACTAGAATCAAAGAGGCCTGTATTCTGGTCTTTGCTCTATCTGGAACTATCTGAATATGAGACAAATTACTTAACTTTTAGGTGCCTTTTCTTTTTCATATATGAAAGTAGAAGAATTTGGTTTTTCTTTAAGTTTCTTTCCAGCTGTAATAGTCTACAATTTGGTGTTTCTGCTAGGACTTTTCTTAGTTTCAGAGGCTTCAAGAAACTCAGATTTCATCAGGGAAGACTATATAATTATTGTTAGATTAGGTTTTAGGGACCTAAGTTTTTATCCTTGTTGTGCTATGTATTTTATATAAGTAACTTTATCTCTCTGGGCCTCATTTACCTGATTTATAAAATGAATGCCTGAACTATATGATTTCAACAGTCTTTCTAAATCTAGAAGTCATTGATTCTTTGTTACTGAAGAAATGTATAAATTTAAACTGTATCAACCCTAAAATGCATATTGGCTATCATAGCTAGTCACTTCACCTGTTATTTTTCTTTGGCATTTTCACCAAAGCCTGTTTTCAATCAACATTTTAAAAATCATTATACACCTATGACGTTCTGGGTACTATTTGAGTGAGCTCTTTCCAAGGCCTTCCAAGAGATATAAAGACTGCTTGGCTCTAAAATGGTAGCCCCGTCATGTTCTCGGTATGAAATCAGAACTAGCTTTAGTACAAAAAAAAAAAAAAAGAGTAATCTTTGACTGTCATTATCTGTGTGAATTTGTAAGTAGCTGGCTACATGATAGCAAACAGATAGACTTGCTTAATACAAGGAACGTTAGAGGAAAGTTGAGGGATGTTGAAAGCAGTAAACCGTAGAGAAATGGTATGAAAGGGATTCGGTGGAGTCGTGGACAACATTCAGTAAAAACTTTATTCTCATCATTGAGAGCACCTCAATTCAATATTTGTATATGTGTACGTTTGCATGTGTGTAAAAGTTACTTATTCTGTTCCAGGAAGGAAGTCTTCCCCTAGGAAGAGAATCATACGTACAATAAATGACACACTTTGTGGGTAAAATTTATAAAGTATTTCATTAGCGGTCATTCCTCTCAGGTAAGGAAATTAGGAAGTAAAATTCTGTCATTGTTTTATTAATAGGTTCATCAAAGTTCATCAAGGCAACTAGATTTGTTCATTTGTTTGAAAATGTAGGTCTCTTATGTCTCTTACATATTTGGTTGTGATATTCCCTTGCAGAATTTTTCAAATTCTTCCATGAAAGTTTGAACTTTAGAAAACATCAGTTTCACTTTAAAAATCAGAAAAACATATAACAACACAAAGGAAAATGACCATTATATTATTCTTCGTATTTTTTGTTATGCTTGAAAATAGTTCATAGTTTTACAGTCAATCCTTGTTGCTCATCTATTTTATGTATAGTAGTTTGTATCTGTTAATCCCATACTCCTAATTTGTCCCTCCCCACCTTCCTCTCCCCTTTTGTAGCCATATGTTTGTTTTGCTGTATAGTTCATAGTTTTAAATAGTCAGCATTTGAGGCCTTTTCCAACTTCCAAGAGTGGACTTATAAGAAACAAGATGAAAATGTGTTAATTGTTAGTTAATTCTTTGTCTAAAGGAATGTATATTTATATCTGGTGGGGACACACTTCCCTTATCTTGGACTTCAAATTAAATTTCTTAAGAGCTGCTTTTTATTCAATATATTTTCAGCAATTTAAAATTTCTGCCTAAGCAAGTTTTTTCATTCATCATAATGAATGTTAACTAGATACTCCATTTATACTTATGCTTATCTTGATTTTAAGGTGTTATAATCACTTCAGGTATCATGATTATTTAATGACTTCATTTTTTTTAATGCTCTCCAGTGAGAATAGCTATGTCATTGTAGAACATAAACCTATTTTTCCCAGGTCTAGAAAGACAATGTGATATTATATTCTCACTGTTTATGTGATACCTGTTTCCAAATTTGTTTTTGTCAAAACTTTTTGTTTTAGGTAAATAACAAGGACCTACTGTACAGCACAGGGAACTATATTCAATATCTTGTAATAACCTGAAAATGGAAAAGAATCTGAAAAAGAATATAGTTTTATATGTATAACTGAATCACTTTTCTGTACACCTGAAATTAACACATAATAAATCAACTATACTTAAATAAACAAATTTTTTAAACTTTACATTTTTTTTTTTTTTTTTTTTTTTTTTTTTTTTTTTTTTTTTTGCGGTATGCGGGCCTCTCAGTGTTGTGGCCTCTCCCGTTGCGGAGCACAGGCTCCGGACGCACAGGCTCAGCGGCCATAGCTCACGGGCTTAGTTGCTCCGCGGCACGTGGGATCTTCCCGGACCAGGGCACGAACCCGTGTCTCCTGCATCGGCAGGCGGATTCTCAACCACTGCGCCACCAGGGAAGCCCAAAACTTTACATTTTAAATGTCAAAATCAGTTGGGATGTTTCCTCATTACCATTTCCATTATTGACTGATTGCTGTTTTCAAGAAGATAGCCTCTGTTTCTGAATTCATACACGTATATATTTATTTGACTTCTTTACTTTTAAGGTAGAAAATGATTAGCTAAGATAAAATGGAAGGGTGAACTGAAATAAGTTTTCTTTAAAATTTTTTGTTAACCTATTATATGATCATGGATATTACTAGCTATTTTTTCCTTTTTTTAACAATGAAGAAAACACTGCTTGTTTGCACTTACAGATCTCCAACACTAATTATTTGTGTCAGGTGTCAGCATCCTCTGATATTTCAGAAAAATTAGAAATTTAGAATGTCTTATTAATATATATTTACTACTGATGTTTTTAAATTCAGTGCTTACCAGTTGTTAAACTAATTTAGGCTTTGTTTTATAGTTTAAAATTACGCACTAAATAAAATATTTAAACTTCTCTTTGGCCCACGTTCTAGCAACGATAATTTCATGTTCAAAGTTTTTGTTTGGTTCAGTTGTGTAGGAGAAGGGCAGTTTTTATTTTAAAATGATCACCTAGCTCAGGGTAGTTGAGTAAATTAGTTACCAGGCAAACCTACTGAAAATCTTGACTGTTCATTAACCCTGAAGGATCAACCATTTCAGTTCCTAAAGAAACCAGAACCTTCGAGGCATTGCTCAGGAAACAGTTTTAGGGGTGGCAGAAGAGGAAGCATCAGTTTTGGAATATGAACAGAGGAGTCTGTTGGGAAATCCAAAGCCAGAGACAAAAACAATGTATTGGCTTACCATTGAGTGATGAAGCCAAGCTTCATGTAGGGATAAAAAATAAACTTGGTAATTGATACTGCATATGACCCTGAGACTTTGTATATGACAAAGAAAAATAAACCAGGTGTGATGATAGAAATCTCAGAAACTCAAACTAAATAAAATAACCAGTTTGAAAAGATTGACTTATAGGATTAGTGCATTATGGCACCAGACTCATGGGAAGAATTTTCAGGAGGCAAAAAGGGAAGTATCATGGTCTAAGAGTAGAGTAACTAATGAGTGAAAGTCTAGTACCAGTTCCCTGATGTAAAGGGAACCTGATGTCCCTGAAATCCCAGCCTTGAGGATGAAGTGGTGTCAAGGCAAATCTGGGTCAAACCTAAAATTTGAGTATCTTTGATTAGCATCTCTCCTGGATATGGTTAATCCAATTCAATTTTGTTCAAAAATATTATTTGTCAAGAAAAACTAAGAAACAGGCTTTGATTTCTAGACCTTGCCTAATTAAAGTGACATATGTGTAAATAGATCAGTTTAATTGTTAAGTGCAGAAAACTAGAATAGACAGGCTGCTTTGGGAGTTCAGAGAAGGAGCATTTAATATAACCTTGAGATGTTAAAGAAGGCTTACTTGAGGAGATGAGACCTTCAATGAGTTTTTGAAGGATATTAGGAGTTAGCCAGATGAAGACAAGGCCAAATAAGGGGACTAGTAGCTTGTGCTTAGGTCCTTTAAAGCCAGCACTGTGCTTAGGTCCTTTAAAGCCAGCACTGTGTTTTATTTATCAGTGCATCCCCAGTGCCTACGACACTGTAAAGCATGCAGTAATTATTATGGGTGAATGAATGAGTGGTCTTCTCTGCAACAAATTAAACCTACAACTATGACTGGATCTTAACTTAGCTATGTGCTTTTTCAATTTCACTATCTTTTGTTCCTACATAATAGGTTTGAGTCAATTCTATCTTTTAAATGTTATTTATGTGTATGTGAACAGAAACATTCCTTGATTATTAAAGACAGTGAATGCTCACCCACTGGGGGGAAGTTGGATAAATCCATCTTTACCTGCTGGTGCTATTTGAGAAATATTACTGGGAGTAGATGAAGAGAAATAAATGTGTTACATTTGGGTGATGATGCCATTTTAGATGTGATTTTTTTTTTTTTGCGGTACGCGGGCCTCTCACTGCTGTGGCCTCTCCCATTGCGGAGCACAGGCTCCGGACGCGCAGGCTCAGCGGCCATGGCTCACGGGCCCAGCCGCTCCACGGCATGTGGGATCCTCCCGGACGGGGGCACAAAGCCGTGTCCCCTGCATCGGCAGGCGGACCCCCAAACACTGCGCCACCAGGGAAGCCCCTTAGATGTGATTTTTGTGATCCATAAAAACTATTTATTCTTACAAAGTAAAGTGGAATATTAAGGCAGAAATAGTTCAATTAGATTTATAATTATATAATTAGAATATAAATTATAACTAGATTTTTTTAAATTTCAAATTTGCTTAAAATCACTGTTGTCTTATGTGAAATTGATTAATTTTTGTGTTAAGAAATAAATGTCTTTTGTTGATCCATTGTGTTGAGAGCATACATACCATATTAATTTGTATTGGATTTAGCTTTTAAATTACCATGGACAAAGTCTGTTTCCTGTCACTGTATCCCCTGGAAGGTTAAAAGAGACATATAATTTGGAAGAGTTACAAGTGGGCACAGTTATGTTATGTGGTTAAAGAGCACAAGTTTAAGAGTTAGAAGACTTAGGTTCTAGTTATAATTCTGGGCTTACTAGCCGCCTGACTTGAGTAGGTTATGGAACTTCGCTGAGCCTTATCGGTAAAATGAAGGATTTAGATTAGATGATCTCTGAGTTTCCTTCCAGCTCTGAAACATCATGCTTCTCAAATTCTAGGTTATCTAAGAAACCATAGTCGTTTTCAATACTGTCAACATTTATTGAACATTTTGCACAAGGCAGATGAGTACCAGGATAACTAAAACAAGGACCCTGCTATTAAGGAACTTACAAATCTAAGCTTTCCGCTTTCTCATGTGCCCTTTAAAGTTAGGTTCATTCATTTTTTACTAGAATATATAGAATTTTTATAAGAAGTTTTACTAGAATACATGTGACATGTCATTTATAATAATAAATATTAATAGAATTAGTGAATATATAAATATAGGGGACTTCCCTGGTGGCGCAGTGGTTGAGAATCTGCCTGCCATGCAGGGGACCTCGGTTCGATCCCTCGTCAAGGAAGCCGCAGGGCAACTAAGCCCATGCACCACAATTACTGAGCCTGCGCTCTAGAGCCCACGCGCCTCAACTACTGAGCCCACAAGCCGCAACTACTGAAGCCCACGTACTCTAGGGCCCACGTGCCACAGCTACCGAGCCCACGTGCTGCAGCTACTAAAGCCCCTGCGCCTAGAGCCAGTGCTCCACAACAAGAGAAGCCACCTTAGTGAGAAGCCCACGCACCGCAATGAAGAGTAACCCCCAGCTCGCTGCAAGTAGAGAAAGCTTGCGCGCAGCAACGAAGACCCACTGCAGCCAAAAACTAATAAAAAATATCTACTGTGGCTCGTATCACAAAAATTCCATAATTTGTCATTTCCTCAACTTGAAGATTATCCTTAAGTGAAATAACGTTAAGTTCCATATTCAAGGCAAAACGTTAGGAATGGTTTCTGAAACCATCTCCATTATACTTTAGCTAATTTTAGTAGTTCACAAAAATACAAATAATTGACAAGGAAATCAAAACAACTTGTATGAAAAAAAAAAAAAAAAAAAAAAACTTGTATGAAAGATTGATAGTGTGGTGACTCTCTAAATTTTAACTTAAATACAAAGTATGCAGAAAGCATAGTAAAAATTATTAGAAATAGACTGATAAACCTTTGAGTTTTTGAAATGTGGTGATGGCTATTAAAAGACATATTGAAAATAGTTGTTTTATTGCTAAATTTTTCTTTTTTTTTTTTTTTCAGGTCCCAAAACAGTATTTTTCTGGGCTCCAATTATGAAATGGGTAAGTCTTGAATTTTTACAGAAACTACTAAAAAAGATATTCTTTAAAGGAGCTTATTAATTTGAAGTAACTTTTCTGAAGGATGTACTTTTAAATGTTCATTGTACGTCTTGAAGTAATTTTATACAAATACTCTCAGATGTATCATTTTTACTACATAAAGCATACTACCTACTTTAGTTTTTCTGAACTCCTTAGATAGGTAAGAGCCCTTTGGGGAACGTACTGTTATCAAAAAGCTTATAATTATGGGCCCTAGGAACATGAAACTTCATTCTAAAATTTTGTGACTATGTAAAACATTAATTAGAACAGCCCCAAATTAACTTTTGTTATTAATTTAGTATGAGAACTTCAGACACTAACACTAAAATAGAGGCAAGGAAAGTTATTCTCAAAAAGTAGAAGGGGGCTTCCCTGGTGGCGCAGTGATTGAGAGTCCGCCTGCTGATGCAGGGGATCAGGGGATGCGGGTTCGTGCCCCGGTCCGGGAAGATCCCACATGCCGCTGAGCAGCTGGGCCCATGAGCCATGGCTGCTGAGCCTGCGCATCTGGAGCCTGTGCTCCGCAACGGGAGAGGCCACGGCAGTGAGAAGACCACGTACTACAAAAAAAAAAGTAGAAGAATTTATCCAAGGGTATATGTATTAACATTTGGGAAATGATAGAATATGGGACTTATGGCTCCAAGACCAATGCTTTTACACTATGCCAGAGTTTCCATTCCTAAAGCTTTCATTTAGCTGAAAAGAAATAATTGCGATGGCTGTTAATAACAAATCATTGATTTTATGTTGGAAAGGCCAGTTTTAGCTTAATGCAGTGCTTCTCGAAGCATCATCCCTAGACCTGCAGCATTGGCATCACCCAGGAATATGTTAGACATGCAGATTTTCAGGCCACATCACAGATTTACTAAATCTGAAACTATAAGGATGGAGCCCAGTAATTTGTGTTTTAATAAGCCCTCCAAGTGATTCTGATGACTTCTAAAGTTTGAAAACTACTGGTCTGCAGGCTTTTTTTTAACTGTAAAAAAAATACACATAAAATTATCATTTTAACCATTTTTTTCATGTTGAGTACATTCACATCAGTGTACAACCAATCTCTAGGACTCTTTTTATCCTGCAGAACTAAAACTCTGAACCCATTAAACAATAGCTCATTTCCCTCTTCCCCAGCCCCTGGAAACCACCATTCTACTTTCTGTGAATTTGACTACTGTAGGTACCTTATATAAGTGAAATCATACAGTATTTGTCTTTTTGTGCCTGGCATATTTCACTTAGCATAATGTCCTAAAGGTTCATCTATGCTGTAGTATGTGTCAAAATTTCCTTCCTTTTTAAGTCTGAATATTTCATTGTATGTATATATCACATTTTGTTTATTCAGTCATCTGTTAATGGACACTTGGGTTGCTTCACCTTTTGGCTAGTGTGAATAATGCCTCTATGAACAATGGTGTACAATATCTGTTCCAGACCTGCTTTCAGTTCTTTTGGGTATATACCTACATGTGGAATTGCTGAATCATATGGTAATTCAGTATATTTAATCTTTTGATGAACTGCTGTACCATATTCCACAGCAGGTGCACTATTTTACATTTCCACCAGCAATTTATGGGGGTTCCAATCAATTTCTCCATATCCCTGCCAACACTTGTTACTTTTGTTGTTGTTGTTGCTTTATAATAACCATTGTAATGGGTGTGAAGTGGTGTCTCATTGTGGTTTTGATGTGCATTTACCTAATATGATTAGTTATGCTGAGCATCTTTTCATGTGTTTATTGACCATTTTTACATTTTCTTTGGAAAAGTATCTATTTAAACCCTTTGCCCAAGTTTTAATAAAGTTGTTTTTTGTTTGGGTTGTACTCTATTTTAATTCTCTTAAATGTACTGTTTTAAATTGTTAGAACAATTCGGAAACTCAGCTGTAAATCTAAGTAGTTGAGAATGTTAGAACTGGAATTACCTGTCCCTCAATTTTATGGCCTTAGGCAAGTTCAATCTCCGCCCTTTTGTCTCATCTATAAAACAAGATTAGAGTAAATTACTGGTTGGGAGCTATATTTTACAGAGAACTAGGGAGCAGTTCTCTTTTCAAATTTATAAGTTGAGAAAAGTTTCCATCAGTTTAAAAAAGAAGTTTCAATATATCATCTTTAATGATTCTTCTCATACTCTAAGCATTTAAAAGAGTGATATTAAAAAAAAATTAAGAAATGTATATTACTGTTTCTCTTTGCTCCCTACCAACGCTTAAAATTATAAATCTGCAAAGTGGAATTAACTGCTGAAATATTGTTTCTAGCACCATTATTTGAAAAGTAAGAATGATAAAATAGATAACTCATAAGGACCTACTGTATAGCAAAAGGAACTCTGCTTAATACCCTGTAATGACCTATATGGGAAAAGAATCTAAAAAAGAGTGGATATATGTATATGTATAACTGATTAACTTTGCTGTACAGCAGAAACTAATACAGCATTATAATTCAACTATAGTCCAATAAAAATTAATTTTAAAAAATAAATTAATAAAAAATAAGAATGACTTAATGTATTTACAATAAATTGGGGGCACCCCGACCCCAAATTTACCACAGTTTAGAAGTTTATTGATTTTTACCAATAGCTTTGATGTTTCTTTGATCTGGTCCATCAGTGTTTTGAAACATTGACAGTATTATATACTCATAAGTGCTTTCTCCACTGTCTCCTTTAAAAATATCTATTTTAAGTTCATGTTGACATCATACATAGTCTCCTGATGACAGCATAGCAATGGAAATTTCTGTGTTTTGTTCTCTGGTGGGGAAACTTTTTTTGATATTTAGTTTATGCTTTCCTTTCCCAGAGCACTTGATAATAGTTAATCTATGGTAACCTATACGTGACACGTAGCAGTTGCTGCTGCAAGCCACCTAAGTTCTACATTAAGAATTTTAGACTATACTTCTTTAGAGATTTAACTGTGGTTGAATCCTTCTTAGCCACTTTAGTTGAAGCCAAATAATTAATTATAAAGGTCAAAGTGGATAATTCTAAAAAGCAATACTACATACCCTTAAATATTTTATTTTAACTTAAAGACTATAAATATATATTCATTTATCAATCATTTACTATAAGGCCAGAGCTTTGATTTGTGTATGGATCCACTGGTTTTGAGTTCCACATCACCTGTCTTGGATGAATTATACCATAGTGCATCCTACATGATTTCAGTTTAGTTTTCTTTAAAGCAGAGCAAGTTTATAGACACTTTCATGATAACAGAAACTTGCTAGATTTTTATGTCTCCCCACCATCTTTTAAAATTTATTTTATTCTATTTATTTTTGGCTGCATTGGGTCTTTGTTGCTTCGCGCAGGCTTTCTCTAGTTGCCGCGAGCAGGGGCTGCTCTTCCTCACCGTGCGCGGGGTTCTCATTGCAGTGGCTTCTGTTGTTGCGGAGCACAGGCTCTTGGCACATGGGCTTCAGTAGTTGTGGCTCACGGGCTTAGTTGCTCCGTGGCATGTGGGATCTTCCCGGACCAGGGCTCAAACCCATGTCCCTGTGTTGGCAGGCGGATTCTTAACCACTGCACCAGGGAAGCCCCTCACCCCATCTTTTTATATCTGTCTTGTTCACACCAAATTTGACAGCAAGTTTAACTTGCCTTTATTCAATCTTTCCAAAACAGTCACTTTAGTTTTCATAGAAATAACAACCCTCTTTCTGTGTTTCACCTGTTTACCTAGTTCATTAAATTAGGTAAATTACAGTAACAAGTAAAACTGGTATAAACAGGTTTGAAGGCAAACACAGTGACTTGATAAAAATATAACTCAACTGGTTAGAGCAAAAATGCATGAGTGCAATACAAAATAAATAGCCCCTAGCCATGAGTATTCAGCCATGGGCATCCTTAGCTTGTTTACAGAAGGAATGGTTATCATTGGCTAATCTGGGGAAACTATTATGTGAAGGTCAGTTGAGGGAGCTTTTTGTTCATAGTCTGTTTGTGCAGACTGGACTGGGTTATATATATATATATATATATATATATATTTTTTTTTTTTTTTTTTTTTTTTTTTTTTTTGGCTGCTCTGCATGGCATGTGGAATCTTAGTTCCCCGACCAGAGATCAAACCCAGGCCCCCTCCAGTGGAAGTGCAGAGTCCTAACCACTGGACCACCGGGGAATTCCCGATTGGGTTATATTTAACTCTTGAACAGTATACCATTTTGTGTGGCTAATTTTTCTCTTTTCTCCTTAGGAATAAGTCAAACTATTTCAAGATTATCTCTGCAGATTTTTAATGTCTATCTACTTGCTTTTCCAGCTGGAACTACTTATATAGACTAGTTCACAGTTTAAAATCTTGAGAACTTTGTTATCCCTAAGCATTTTGGAATTGGAATATTCTATAGTGGTATTTCATTTTTAGCCCTCCTCTAGAAGTGTCATATGACTTTTTTTTTTTTACTAAAGGAGAAAATATTGGAAGGAAGGGAGGAAGAAAGGAAGGAAAAAATGTTTTATACTATCTGATGAGTATTTACTCCACCCAGTGGAGATAACCGGGTGCCAGAAAGAATCACACATTTGAAAACCAGTTTTTAATTGATGGAAACACAGAGAACTAACTTGAATCTACTAGATGCCAAACTCGCTGTATTGGGTTATTTAATACATTATCTAATATTTAATCTTCACCAGAAAAAAGGTGTAAAGGTACTGAGGTTCAAAGAACTAGAACTGTTGTAAGTGACAGAGTCAGGATTTGAACCCTCAGTTCTAATTTGACTTCAAAGCCTAAGCTCTTAAACATTTACAGGACCCCCTTTAAAAGTCACTGTGGGGGCTTCCCTGGTGGTGCAGTGGTTGGGAGTCCGCCTGCGGATGCGGGGGACGCGGGTTCGTGCCCCGGTCCAGGAGGATCCCACATGCCGTGGAGCGGCTGGGCCCGTGAGCCGTGACCGCTGAGCCTGTGCGTCCGGAGCCTGTGCTCCGCAACGGGAGATGCCACAACAGTGAGAGGCCCGCGTAACGCAAAAAAAAAAGTCACTGTGGATCTTTCTGTAATTGGTACTTTCTCCCCATGTTAGGGAGTATTTTACATAATCTTGTGATATACTCCACACACTCTGACTCTACAGTTCTATTATTTGAATAAAGTTCATAACAAAGAAGAATAGGAACACAGACCTTCTGCCCCTGAGGCTAGAAATACAGGAAAAGGTAGAGAGACTAATATTCTCTTATCTCTGCTTCTCTAAAGATGTAAGCTACTATTTGTTGTTGATAATAATAATATTTTCTAGGCACTATGGTAAATATTTTTGAAGCATATTATCTCATTTAATCATATATCTCTTTTGTAAGGGTAGCTATTCATATTCTCATTTTATACATGAGGAATTTAAGACAATGTGTTATGTAACTTGACCAAAGTCACCCAGCTAGTAAATGGCAGAGATTAGATTCACAGTAAGATTTTATAAGGTAATTTACATGAGGTTAGAGTGGTATAGAAGTAGAAAGGGTTTTGGGTTTTTTTTTGGCTGCATCAGTCTTAGTTGTGGCACTCGGAATCTTCGTTGAGGCACGCGGTATCTTTCATTGCGGCACAGGCTCTTCATTGTGCTATCGCAGCGTGTGGGCTTCTCTCTAGTTGTGGTGTGCAGGCTCCAGGGTGCATGGGCTCAGTAGTTGTGATACGCAGCGTCTCTAGTTGAGGCGCGCAGGCTCAGTAGTTATGGTGCACAGGCTTAGTTGCCCCGTGGCATGTGGGATCCTAGTTCTCCAACCAGGGATCAAAGCCAGGTCCCCTGCATTGGAAGGTGGATTCTTTACCACTGTACCACCAGGGAAATCCCCTAGGAAGGGATTTTTTTTTTTTTTTTTTTTTTTTTTTTTTTTAGAAATGCAGGAAAGGAAACGAATATAGTATTATAAATCAACTATACTTTAATTTAAAAAGAAGATGACTAAAGAGGCATAACATCCAAATGCAATGTATTATCCTGACCTGACTACTCTGGACAAGAAAAATAATGTTTTAAAAGACATCTGGGGGCAGTTGTCAAAATTTAACTATGCACTGTGTATTAGACAACAGCGTCTTATCCATGTTAATTTTGTGGTTAGATTGTGGGTATATAAGAGAATGGGAAGATAGTCTTGTTCTTAGCAAATGTACACTAAAATACTAGGGAGTCAAAGGGCATGATGTCTACAACTTCTTTGTAAATGGGTCAGAAAAAATATATATACATATAAAGAAAGATGGTAATAAAGCAAATATTTCAAAAAAAAAAGGGAGAAAGAAAGAAATGTGGAAGAGGGGCCTCAAGACCTCTGTGGGAGAGCACAATTACTGACATGTCCCAGAAAAATAAAATGTATGCTCTGAGCATAAACAAAATCATGGCTGCTACCTTCCTCCAAAAGACAATGCTAGAATATAACCTATAGTCATCATAGATCTATTACAGTGTAATAATACATGGACTGAGTAGAAAAATGCTAGAAATCAGTCCCTTTCTTCCCCTCTACAATGGCAGTATTCCACCCTGCCAAGGTGGAACAGATATGCAACGGAGAAAATGCACATTGGGACCTGGAAGAAGAATGTAAGAGTGATGATTAGGAGCCATTTGGGAAGAAAATCACAGGACTATGGGTGAAAATTAACAAGAAAAGTAGTACTGGTCATGATTTACCTCTACTTATACTTCAGTATTTAACTATTTGCCCCTTTTTTAAACCAGAATCATTGCTTCCTTGATCTACTGACTTTATTAAATCAAAACCATTTGGATTTGGTTTAAATTTGTAAAAATTCACAAGTATGCATATGTTCTATTTAGGAGAAAAAAAAATCCTGTGCTGATTTATATTTTTCATATAAGAGCATCTTTTAGAAACTCAAAAAAACCTGAAAATGAATTTCTTAAAACCATATTTTCTAATGACATATTTAGGATTTGATTTTAAAATTGGAGTAAAGGGAAGAGGAGAGGTGATGTAAATATGGCAGAATGTCAATAATTGTTGACTGGGTGATGGGTATGTAGGGGTTCTTTGTACTAGTCTCTCTTATTTTACATAGGTGTGAATTTTTCATCCACAAAAATCATTCTGTTATGTATTCTAATCTCTGCAATAGAGTAGCATAACTAATATTCTAGTGAAGACTCATTACTAAACTTTCTGAGAGTTGCTGATGGTAGGGTATGATTCTATAAAAAACAGTGTTAAAAACATACCAGAGAAGAAATGACCAGGTATAATTTGACATTAAAGAAAAATTATCTAACCAAGAAACTAAAATTGTAGCAGAGTTTTTCTGATACTTCCACTTTTAAAAAAGAATAACGTTGCAAAAAACATGAAAGGAGGAATTTATACAAATAGCTTTCAGGCATTTTCCACACCAGTGGTTCCCAACATGCATAAAGAATATATAAATTCTTATGTGAAAGAAGTATCATTTGTAGAACAAAAATACAAATATACTTATGGAAAAAATATATACACACACTACTGATTTTCAAATATATGAAGCTGTTTAATGTGATTAACAAAATACAACTTAATTCAAAAAGCATTTCTGAATTCATTGTAACTTTTTGTCATGATACATTTTTTCTTAATGTGTGGATACTAAAATCATAGCTACAGTCTGAAAATCTCTGAAATAGTTTGTGTTTTAGTTAAAATTGAGAACCATTACTACATACTCATGATGCTTTTTTTCTTTCTTATGTGTTAATGTGTATTTCCAGGGGTTGGTGTGTGCTGGATTGGCTGACATGGCCAGACCTGCAGAAAAACTCAGCACAGCCCAATCTGCTGTTTTGATGGCTACGGGTAAATTAAATGAATATCTTCCATACAGGGCGTTCAATAATTTTGTTTTATATCAATTTACTTAACTGTTTCATGTTTGAAATACATATACACACACTCACACAGAAAGAAATTTAACAGTGTTATCTCTAGGAAATTATTAGACTATAGCCAAAGAAGGCAGAGGAGAGTTATAAAAATTTCCCTTTGATGTAAGAACTGAGTGTCTTGTGTAATGCTGAATTATAGCAACTTCATTAAAGTCTCAAATTATAGCATTTCTTTGTCCTACTTTGTGTTGACAGTCTTATTTACAATTATTTTACTCTAATATTAAATGTTCAAATAAGATTGCAGCAGTACCTATGCTTTTTTTAAAAAAATTTTTATTTCAACAGGGTTTATTTGGTCAAGATACTCACTTGTAATTATTCCCAAAAACTGGAGTCTGTTTGCTGTTAATTTCTTTGTCGGGACAGCCGGAGCCTCTCAGCTCTTTCGTATTTGGAGGTGAGCTTACCACAGATGTAAAAAAAATCTGCCTTAGAAGCCATCTGGCTGGCAATACTTTTTTTTTTTTTAAGATTCATATATAATGCTAAGACAGAATGTGCCTGAAGCAGACATTAAACATTTCTAGAAAGCCTGGGGGTTTGAGTTAAAAGTGTTAGGCAGTATGTTACCTAGGTTTTAAATCTGTGTGTTACCTAGATGTACAGCCCTTTGATAGAGTCTCTTTTATTAAGATAAGATAACATATATAATTTAGGATATATTAGGTAATTTTCTGCATGAACTTTTTATCACTTACTTTCAATTATATATAATAAAGTGAGACTTAAATGTATAGTTATATAGTATTGGAAATGATGTTTAAAGTGAGGCTGCTAGTTTCATTGGAAAGTATGTATTCCGTGAGCATTGGAAATTTTTTAAATTCAGTGATTAATATTATTTGTCAGTGACTGTTTAACACTCTACAGTGAGCTTAGATGAAGGCTCCGTCTTGATTTGAACCATAGAACCTTCCTAAATTACAAAATAATGTTATGAATAACAGCTTTCTAACTAAAAAAATTGAATGGGGCTTCCCTGGTGGCACAGTGGTTGAGAGTCCGCCTGCCAATGCAGGGGACACGGGTTCGTGCCCCAGTCTGGGAAGATCCCACATGACACGGAGCGGCTAGGCCCGTGAGCCATGGCCGCTGAGCCTGCGCGTCCGGAGCCTGTGCTACGCAACAGGAGAGGCCACGACAGTGAGAGGCCCGCGTACCGCAAAAAAAAAAAAGAAAAAAATTGAATGATTTCAGAAAAGAAATAGAAAACATTAAGCTATATAATCTACCTTCCTTTCAGAAGGCATTCTAGGGGCTTCCCTGGTGGCGCAGTGGTTGAGAATCCACCTGCCGATGCAGGGGACATGGGTTCGTGCCCCGGTCTGGGAAGATCCCACATGCCGTGGAGCGGCTGGGCCCGTGAGCCATGGCCACGGAGCCTGTGCTCCGCAACGGGAGAGACCATAACAGTGAGAGGCCCGCGTACCACAAAAAAAAAAAAAAAAAAAAAAAAGGCGGCATTCTATTCTGCCTAGTATAGTACATTTTAATTTCATTCATCTGTACCATCCCTAGCTTTACTAGTAGCTTAATTCTGTAATCTTTTTATAATATTCTAGCACATAACGCATAGATGAATAAATAAACTTGCTCATTCTACACAATGCCTGACAACCATTTTTAGGGCTTACTTATATCAATATAAGCTTCAATTAGTACAGAGATTTTATTCACAGAGTACATTTCTCATGCACCATCTCATTTTGACCTTATATTAACTCATGATAGTAGAACTATGAGAACACTAAGTGCCACATTCAGAAATATTATTTCTAATATCAGAAATTCAGGTTTAGTTTGACAAAAGGATTTTTGGCCTTTCGGTTACAATAGCAGATTAGATTTAGTTAGAAATATAAATGTTGGACTCTCAGACTTAGGAAAATACTGTTGAATATTTGAAATCAGGACCTTTTGAGAAATCTAGGAGGTGTGGTAGGCTTCATGGAATAAGTTCCTTCTTGTGCTTATTCAGTTTTCCACTTTATTTTCAGCTGAGAAGAATAGTAAAAGAAGCCCAGGGTGATGTAAAAGGGAAAGACTCTGTAGCTTTGTGGTTAATTCTTCTTTGAATTAATGAGAATTGAAGAAATTGTTCTTAGTTTCAATAAACTTTAAGTTTTACAACCTCCTACCCCAGTAGCCTACCTGCATCACAGAATTATATTTTATTTTTAGTGATTAGACAGGCCCATTCACAATTGATTTTATTCTCAGGAAAGATGCTTTGTGAGTATAAAATTAAAAGTTCTAGATGACCACGTTTTGGTAAACTTCAAACATATATTCACATGTTTGTCATACTCTTCTATAGCTCCGGAATGAAAATACTCTTACAATAAAATAATATTTTTGTACAGGGAACTATATGTCAGTTAAGACGTTTTGACAGTTGGAAACCAGATTCAAATAAAGTCCTTGGATTACTCTCGCATCTGCCTGTTTCTTCCTATAAGCCTCTGGGAAGATTGTATTGACAACTGTATAGCCTCTTGACTACAGGGAAAGAAGAGATGGAATATGATTCCCATTCCCTTCTTATTATTAAATGTATCTATTGTGATTCATGATTTTTTTCTTTCTGTTTTCTTTATAGATATAACCAAGGACTAAAAGCTAAAGCAAACAAATAAGAGTTCTTGATCACCCTAACAACCTAGATGTGGACATAACCACTGGGACCTAGTTTGATTTATTATTCAGTTGTCAATGAGGTGATGCTAACTGTGCTAACATTTGTAAGGCATAAAATCTAACTGTAATTGGGAGATAGTACTTGATTCAACAGAAAAATAAAGCAAACTTTTAATAATATTGTCTCTTTACATATTACTTAAGGAATTTATCTATGGATATTAGTAACATTTTTTTTTACTATTTGTCCGTAATAAATCATACTGCTCATACGTACCACTGGCCTCCTTCTGTTCTAGTCAACCAAAGTGTGTGCATATAAGAGCACACATATTCCAGTGAGTCAAAAGATAGTCGGGAAGTTAAATAATCTGTGTACAGTGAAGGATGATGAAGTAGCTAAACGTGAAAGGAAATAGAGCTAAAGAGAGCGAAAAATGGGTTGTGGAATGGCCAGCAACATGACACCTCAAACTGTTTTAAGATATTTTAACTTGAAATGAAGAATCTTGTGAAGAATATTATTTTTTGGATATTGTATGAAAGTCTTTTACAGCTACAGAGTAACAAAGGATTTGTAAATTTTTGAAATATATTCAATAACTGATGTGATGTGGTAGAAAAGCTCTAGAGTCAGGCAGACCTGAATTTGAATCCCAGCTGTGTGACTTACAATCTCTGACTTTGGGCAAGTTAAGAAAGTGTCCAATAAAATACTGTGTGTGTGTGTGTGTGTGTGTGTGTGTGTGTGTGTGTGTGTGTGTGTGTGTGTGTGTGTGTGTAAAAAAAAAAAAAAAAGAAAGTGTCCAGCAGAGTGCCTGGGACATAAGTCAGCTTTCTGTAAATGTTTGTGACCTTTGTCCCCATTATGAGGATTCATATTTGATTTGAATTCCCATTTGGAGTACTGACCTTTCTTCTGAAAATCCTAGTAAAACCAATCCTGGTTAGAACTGTAGTCAGAGGAATCAGCAAAGCCAGTTATTTCTAAATTTGAAGAAGCAAATGACAAAAAGAACTTTTTGAGTAATAATATACTATAATCAAAATTTGGCAATTAGCAATTGAAAACCTTGCAATTTATCTTTTAACCCTTCAGCATTGTCCATCCTTGTTTTGTTTTTCTTAACCAATAAAATTATAGTGATTTTAACTGAAAACCACAAATGCTTATTATCTCATAGTTTCTGTGGGTCAGGAATCCTGGAGCAGCTCATATGAATGCCTCTGGCTTGTGCCTCTGGCTCAGGGTATCACAGGATGCAGCCACCTGGCCAGCCAGGGCTGCAGTCACCTCAGGCTCACCTCGGGGGAGATCTGCCTCCGAGCTCTCTCACATGGATATTGCCCAGTCTCACATCCTCTCTGGCTCTTAGCCAGAGACATCAGTTCTTCACCAAAAGGGCCACTTTCCCCAGAGTGAAAATATCCGAGAGGGAGAGAGGATGAGAGAGAATTCCTAAGACAGAAGCTGCAATCTTGTTATAACCTAATCTCATAAGTTATATCCCATCACTTCTGCCATGGTCTAGTTTTGGCGGGGGTGGGGGGGGGTGTTAATCTTTTTATTTTATATTGGAGTATAGTTGATTAAAGCACTGTCCATCTTTGAAGAGGAGGATTAGAAAATTTGACCACAGGCAAAAGTGAAGAGGTCCTCAAGCGTCAAATTATTACTGCTTTCTCTTTTCAAGCCACACTGTTAAATTTGTTTGGCATGTGAATGCACACATGTGTACATATTTTCTAGGGTTAAGCATTTAAGAAAAACATATACTATGAAATATGGCACAGATACAAAAAAGTTTATGAAAATGTGTGTGTTGAATTGGTATTTCACTTCCTTTTCATTAAAACCTCTTTCCTATATGGGTTCTCCTAAGCCCCACTTGTCAGTCAAATTAATTATAGCATTTAGATGCAATCACAGACAATCCTTTTGATTCTCAGAAACTCCGTCAACAGACTGTCTCATGCTTCCTTTCTGCCCAAAAACTTTCATCCATCCCACTATTAATCTTAAAAATTAAAAATTCTAATATGTATCCAATCGAAAACTCTCGCTGCCAGTGATCAGTTTCATAACTACTCTCAAAAACTTAGAAAGAAGCAACTGTATACCAGAAGTCCTTACTATCAATGTAGCTACTAAACTTCATAAAAGAAGCTTTCACAGTGGTAAAAATCACTCAGTCTAGTTGAGTTTAATTCTATATCAAAATTTTCTAACAAATCCTTATTGATTGCTTCATTAGGTACATTTTCTCAAGACCAGGTCTGGTAGGCCTGTGTTTCAACCCAACTCTGCCACATATTAACTGTGAGACCTTGTTAATGTTTGTTTCTGAGCTTTAGTATTTTCAAGAGTAAAATGGGGAAAATAATAGTACTTACTTCATAGGATTGTCGTCAAGATAATCGAGATAATGTTTTAACACAGTGCCTGGTGCATGACAGGTGTTAAATAAAGCGTAGAAAATTTCAGAAAATGGGAAGTTTTTTTTAATTTTATTTTTCTTTATACAGCAGGTTCTTATTAGTTATCTATTTTATACATATTAGTGCATATATTTCAATCCCAATCTCCCAATTCATCCCTCCCCCCGCTTTCCCCCCTTGGTGTCCATACATTTGTCCTCGACATCTGTGTCTCTATTTCTGCCTTGCAAACCAGTTCATCTGTACCATTTTTCTAGATTCCACATGTATGCATTAAGATACGATATTTGTTTTTTTCTTTCTGACTTACTTCACTCTGTATGACAGTCTCTAGGTCCATTCATGTCTCTACAAATGACCCAATTTCGTTCCTTTTTATGGCTGAGTAATATTCCATTGTATATATGTACCACATCTTCTTTATCCATTTATCTGTCGATGGGCATTTAGGTTGCTTCATGACTGATTAGTGTAAATAGTGCTGCAATGGCCATTGGGGTGCATGTGTCTTTTTGAATTATGGTTTTCTCTGGGTATATGCCCAGTAGTGGGATTTCTGGGTCACATGGTAATTCTGTTTTTAGTTTTTTAAGGAACCTCCATACTGTTCTCCATAGTGGCTGTATCAATTTACATTCCCACCAACAGTGCAACAGGGTTCCCTTTTCTCCACACTCTCTCCAGCATTTGTTGCTTGTAGATTTTTTGATGATGCCCATTCTAACTGGTGTGAGGCGATACCTCATTGTAGTTTTGATTTGCATTTCTCTAATAATTAGTGATGTTGAGCAGCATTTCATGTGCCTCTTGGCCATCTGCATGTCTCCTTTGGAGAAATGTCTATTTAGGTCTTCTGCCCATTTTTTGATTGGGTTGTTTGTTTTTTTTAATGTTGAGCTGCATGAACTGTTTATATACTTTGGAGGTTAATCCTTTGTCCATTGATTCGTTTGCAAATATTTTCTCCCATCCTGAGGGTTGTCTTTTCGTCTTGTTTCATCTTTCCTTTGCTGTGCAAAAGCTTTGAAGTTTCATTAGGTCCCATTTGTTTTTTTGTTTTTTGTGGGGTTTTTTTGTGGTATGTGGGCCTCTCACCATTGTGGCCTCTTCCGTTGCAGAGCACAGGCTCCGGACACACAGGCCCAGCGGCCATGGCTCAAGGGCCCAGCCGCTCCGCAGCATGTGGGATCCTCCAGGACCAGGGCACGAACCTGCGTCCCCTGCATCGGCAGGCGGACTCTCAACCACTGCGCCACCAGGGAAGCCCCATTTGTTTATTTTTGTTTTTATTTCCATTAATCTAGGAGGTGGATCAAAAAAGATCTTTCTGTGATTTATGTCAAAGAGTATTCTTCCTATATTTTCCTCTAAGAGCTTTATAGTGTCCAGTCTTACATTTAGGTCTTTAATTGATTTGGAATTTATTTTTGTGTATGGTGTGAGGTAGTGTTCTAATTTCATTCTTTTCCATATAGCTGTCCAGTTTTCCCAGCACCACGTATTGAAGAGACTGTCTTTTCTCCATTGTATATCCTTGCCTCCTTTCTCTTAGATTAGTTGACCATAGGTGCGTGGGTTTATCGCTGGGCATTCTATCCTGTTCCATTGATCTATATTTCTGTTTTTGTGCCAGTACCATATTGTCTTGATTACTGTAGCTTTGTAGTATAGTTTGAGGTGAGGGAGTCTGATTCCTCCAGCTCCATTTTATTCCCTCAAGATTGCTTTGGCTATTCCGGGTCTCTTGTGTCTCCATACAAATTTTAAGATTTTTTTTTGTTCTAGTTCCGTAAAAAATGCCATTGGTAATTTGATAGGGATTATTGAATCTGTAGATTGCTTTGGGTAATATAGTCATTTTCACAATATTGATTCTTCCAAGCCAAGAACATGGTATATCTCTCCATCTGTTTGTGTCATCTTTGATTTCTTTCATCAATGTCTTATAGTTTTCTGAGTACGGGGTTTTTTTACCTCCTTAGGTAGGTTTATTCCTAGGTATTTTATTCTTTTTGTTGCAGTGGTGAATGGGATTGTTTCCTTAATTTCTCTTTCTGATCTTTCGTTGTTGGTGTATAAGAATGCAAGAGATTTCTGTGCATTAATTTTGTATCCTGCAACTTTGCCAAATTCATTGATTAGCTTTAGTAATTTTCTGGTGGCATCTTTAGGATTATCTATGTATAGTAACATGTCATCTGCAAACAGTGACAGTTTTACTTCTTTTCCAATTTGTATTCCTTTTATTTCTTTTTATTCTCTGATTGCCGTGGCTAGGGCTTCCAAAACTATGTTGAATAATAGTGGCAAGAATGGATATCCTTGTCTTGTTTGATTTTATTGTGATTGCACCCCTCCTACTGTCTCATTGCAGCTTCTCCTTTGTCTTTGGATGTGGGGTATCTTTTCTGGTGAATTCCAGTGTCCTTCTGTCGATGTTTGTTCAGCAGTTAGTTGTGATTCCATTGCTCTCGCTAGAGGAAGTGAGTGCACATCCTTCTACTCTGCCATCTTGAAACAATCTCCTTGGAAAGCTTATTAATTGAAGACAGACCCAAAAAGTACTTTCTTAAACAAAGGAGTTTTAATTTAGCTGCCCAAAGGATATAATGTGTTAACCTATTTGCACACCTTCTGAGGTCCTAACTGTTGGAATTCTTGAGGCTTTCACAGGTTAAAGCAGAAAACAAGCTGCTTTGGGGTGGTGGGCCAGAGGTGGGGTAGAGAGGCTCAGTAAGAGATAAATTCTTAACCTAATCTGTTTTATGGTTTGGCATTCATTTCAAAAACAAACATTGATCCAAAGTACATCAATACTGTTGTTTCTCCATAGTAAACAGATTGTTTTTTTTAGTTGTTATAATGATGGTGAAAGGTTGAATCGAAACAAGAATTGACCTCAAAGCCTAGATTCCTCTCTGTAAAACAGAACAGTTTCTACTGGAGCTTGTTTATATAATGAAACAGAGATAGAAAGTACTTGTATTTATTAAGACTGGCTTTCTCCCTAAGGAGTCTGTTTAATTATATGAGGTATGAATATAACTATGTTAAGACCGGTTTCCACAATGCCAGAAAATTCACTCAGCAAACATAGTTAAATGAGCTTCTTTTTTTCTCCTCCCTTAAGAAAACTGTGTTTTTCAACATTTTGAAATACACAGTAAACTTAATTATAGGGCTGGGCTTTGTTTGAAAACGTTTGCTTGTTTTTCAGCTCAACTTTTTAAAATCCAGGTTTTACAAATGTGTCACTAAATAGTAATTGTCATTGTGATATACATGAGAACAGCTAGAAAATCAAAATCGATTTAAGCTGTTAGAAAATATGCCGCCCTCTTAAAACACATTTTGCCAGTGTCCATGGGATGAAGAAACTCAAATCCAGTGCCACATTATATGGCAAGTTATCTGTGGGGTGAATTTGAGTAGAAGTATGGGCTTGACCAGTCAGAAAGGACAGGTCAAAATTTTACCTCACAAAAATCTCTGAAGAGAAGTATTGTAATGTAAATTTCATAGTCCTGGTAAAAGTCACAATCATTATTGACCAAAATTGGGTGTTTACTCAGGAGATACTTGTCTTCATGATAATCACCTACCAACTATTGCCTAATTTCAACCACCCGCCACATAGGCAAGAGTTGTGAAAACTACTCTGGGGGGCTTCCCTGGTGGCGCAGTGGTTGAGAATCCGCCTGCCGATGCAGGGGACACGGGTTCGTGCCCCGGTCCGGGAAGATCCCACATGCCGCGGAGCGGCTGGGCCCGTGAGCCATGGCCGCTGAGCCTGTGCGTCCGGAGCCTGTGCTCCGCAATGGGAGAGGCCACAACAGTGAGAGGCCCGCGTACCACAAAAAAAAAAAAAAAAAAACTACTCTGGTGTCATATCAGTGTTCCTGACGCTTGCCCCAAATATCCAGTCTAGAGAACCTGAAACAGTCCTTACGTGAGCAATAGGCCACTGGGGCTGGTGGGGGAGGGGAGGGCAGTGCCAGCCAATCAGAAGCATAGTCAGTGCCCATGAAACAATGAGCTTCTGATGAGGTTGTGGCCAGGAAAACGGCTTTTAGACAAAACTGTCATTTTATGTGTCAGCTGTAGACAGACATGGCACTTCTGTTGTCTTCTGAATAATGTCATCCAGGCCCCTTTCCTGTTTTCTGCACTCCTGAAAGATCTAGGCCCTAATCTAGGCTCTGACTTTTCCTCAGCCTTGAAGGAACAAGAGGTATGTGGCAGTAGGAGTCTGAGTAGAAAGAATGGTTGCAGAGCTAAAGATGAGGTCAACCCTTGGGGAAGAAGACAGGTTTGGGAGCTTAAGGAAAGTGGGAAGGCCTTGGGCTAGGAATGGAGGTCCACCTTGTATATATCTGTGTCAGTCATTTAAGTGAGGTTAGAAGCTTGAAGGTTTCAATGTTAGCTCATCCTATTTATCCTAGATGCTCTATTTTTTTTAGCTTACTGTCTACTTACCTATCTTCTGCATCTTCTCACATAATATCCTTCTTATCAATCATCAAATAGCAAATGCCTACCATGTGAAGGGGCTCTACAAACACACTATGGAAGAAACGAACATATATGTAGAACGTGATCTCTAACACAGAGAAGCTTCAATTCAGAGAAGCCATAAACAGATCAATAGATAATCAAGGATTTTTAAATAGATAATAAAGCACTTAAGTTTACAAACACTAAGTGCCCTAATAACTCAGAGGAAAAATTGCCTTGGCTAGAGTCTGGCAAGCTTTCGTGACAGATAACATTATCCCTTTATGTTGAGAGTATCTCCTTTGGATTCTTGTAAAACCTGACTTTACATATTGATGAAAAATGGGATGAAAACTGAAATCTATTAGAAGTTTCTAGAAAAGATATTTAGAGGAACAATAATGGATATAATTGATTGATCTTTAGTTTCATTTGCCTTTGGGGGTACTGCTGAGTTCTCTTTAAGCAGAATAAAACTGGACACACACTCTCCATTCAGGAAGATCTGTGTTGGTATATCTTTAGGGCCTTGCTTTTTCACTCTGTCAGTGAAATGCCTGGGTACATTCAGAAGAGAATGTACCCGTCTCTAGTTTTCCAGCCTCTCTCTCATTCTCCATTATTCTTTGAGATTACTGACATTACATCTGTCAATTCTTTCCATATATTTCAGTGGATATAGGTTATCTGGGAATGGCTACTTGAATTTAAATGACTGGTGTTTTATCACTGCTTTCTTATCTTGGACTTCAACTCTTTCTTGTCAATATGTGTTATATTTTCAGTTCTCCATAGTGGAGAAGACAGAAACAAAAGAAGAGCTGTGTAGCACATCATAGTTAAGCTTTGTCCTTATTCCTCTTTTATTAATTACCTTGCTTTCAATAAAACCTAAAAGTCCCTCTGGGTTTTCTTAACTTCATCATTTTTCCTAAGTCTCAGCTCATTCTGGGCATTCTCACACCCTTCTTTGATAAATTCATATAACATTTATCAAATTCACTCTCTGAAATTTTTTATTGATGTATTTGTCATCTATTGACTGTTCCTAGCATATGCTGTGTTTTAATGATACTCCTTTTTTTTAACCTTAGTTATATGCTTCTCCTACCTTTTGTTCACTTCTTAACATTTGCATTTACCAAGGTTTTTCCTTTTAAAGATTATCTAATACTTAATATTTAGTACCTATTTTTAGAGGTTTCTGTCCATTTTAAGGTTTGTTTTTTTGTTTGTTAAATATACTAATATACTAATGTTTTCCCTGATTTAAAAAAAAAAAATGCTTTCCTGAAGTCTAAGATATATGTTAACTCACTTTTTCCTTCTAATACTCTTATGTACCCCCAACATGACCTATGTTTGGTTGAAATTACTAACCAGGTCCTCCATGTTGGTGAGTATCAGTTCCTCGTTTTTTTTTTTTAATTCACTTAGTATCTGTATCACTTATTCCAAGAACTTGAATTACTCTGAAAATACTGGGTATGCTATTCCTGTTCAGGGTGGTAGATCATGATTTTTACAACATTCAGGCATGATCATTTCATCAGCCCCAGCAGCTAAATGAACATCTTAGGAAAGCCTAGTTTTCTCAAAGCTAACTGGGTAACACATTAAAATTTCAATATTTCCTCCCACTTACAGTTTAAAGTCTTATACACACACACACACACACACACACACACACACACACACACACCCCTTTTAATTCTTTCTCTCTATGTCTTTACACCTATACCTTAAAACACTTAATCTCACATATAATACTCCACTTTGCTACTCACCTTTATATAAATATTCACAAACATAAACTCATGTCTACACTTTCTCTTTTAATTTTCAAAAAGGAGAGAGAAAAGATGAGAGACCAAAAGGGAGGGGGAGAGAAAGGGGGACATGTGGACAGAAGGAAAAGGGGCCTGGGCGGAGGGATTAGTGCTACTGGCCCCTCTACCACAGCACTTGCACCCTGATGGCTCACCCCTTCACACAAATGCATGGTCAACAACTCAGCCATTATCACCTCAACCACTTAAATAAGCAGTCCACAGGTTAGACACAGCAAAAGGGTAGAAAGAAATAGGAAAGTGAGTGAATGAATGTAAGTCGAATTGCCTCCATTCTCAGCTTTGCTTTCCAGAAGGTCTATCTGGGGACTGTCTGTGGTGACCATACAATCCTGAACATCTGCCTTAACATGAACACTCGAAGAGAACATGAATCACAGGATCGGTCCATCGTCAAAATAGCAGCTCATTTACCGGACCTCATTGTCTATGGAGATTTTTCTCCAGAGCGACCTTCTGTGGATTATTTTGATGGAGTCTTGATGTTTGTTGATATTTCAGGCAAGCGCAAAAGGGATGTTTAATGTGGGGGAACAACAGGCTTGAATCAGAATCACGGGCAGAGCTTGACTGCAGAAGGGGGGGGGCATTTTTGAGTTTTTGTGCTGTTACTGCAAATATTCCTACTGAGAAAACTGGAGGGAGGAGGGATAACCTGTGGACCTGGTTCCCTTTCTTCTTCCCTTACCCAGCATGTCCAGTAATGGGCAAATCTAAGATGTCCACGTCCCAGGCCTGCGACTTCAGGCTCCAATGGCCCTGTCCCAACTGACTCAACCCCCCATGCCCCACAGCATACCAGGCAAAACTGACCTCAGGAAATGGCCTCTCCAGATGTTGTTTACAGCTTAACAGGAAACTTGCCACCTCTTCAGTAGTCTTTGAATTTTATGAGTTTTCATTGCCATGAAATGGAAGTTCTATATCCAGTTAAAGAAATTGCAGTCATCCCTGTACAAGTTGAGAAATTAGGAGGGAAGAGTTATCTGGTGCCTTTCCCTGACCCCTAAAATAATAAATAGAGAAGGCCCAATATCTGACACTTGACTAGCCACATAGATCATTTAAGAGAACCCTGCCAGTTCTTAAAAGCTGAGGCCCACCGCTCACCAGTGTGGTCCTCTTCTCCTGACTGTTTGGTTCCTCCCAGCACCCAAGGAAACGAGCTGCACATTTGTTACAGGTTTTACTGCAATGACTGAGAAGTTCAGCACAGCCATGTACATGGACAGAGGGGCTGAGCAGTTGGTGGAGATCCTCAACCACTATATAAGCGCAATAGTGGAGAGTAAGTGTCCCCATAGGTTTCTGGCTTAAGCATATTTCAATTCACTGTTTTTCTGTATTTGGTGGTTATAACCTGATAAAGTACTGTTGCTTAGCATTCTTCATTGTCCCCATGAAATGTGTGTGAAACCAGTCTTTTTAAAATATAATACAGTACAAATGAAGGAATGCAATCAAACCTCACTAACACAGACTATTTGAGGGATTAGTTTTGCATTAGTTACAAAACTAAATTAGAGACTACTTTTTAAAGAACTGTAGTAGTAATTCTTTTAGTTATATTCAATAACTCCAAAAATCTAGCATCAGTATAACTCAAACACAGTCATTAAGAGAACATGGTATGAATAGATGAGTGGTTTATAATCAACTTGTCAGTAATTTGTGTCCTAATAATGGATTCTGAAGTACTTCCAGCTGACTGAAACTTTGGTCTCCTTTTCAACCCCTGCCTACCAACTTGTTTGCATTATTAATTCGAACTATTCATGAAGAAAAGGATTTATTCTATTAAGGTAACTCTTAGGTCTAGTCTATTATCAGGCTCTGAGTTCCCTAGTAATATCTTAATATCACCCACTAGATAAAATGTGATTGTCATTAAAAGCAGAAACTGTATCTAATTCCTTTTTGCAGTACACTCAGCACAATGGTGCTCAACAAATTTGCGATGATGCAGAAATAAGAGGAAAAATGTCCATTTATGTCAGAAAGCCTAAATAAAATGCAAATTGGTAATAAACAAAACCCAAGTTGACCATAATTGTGGTTTTTTCTGATTTTCAGTTCTTATGGAGTCCTGTCACTCATGTACTCACCCACGCTCACTCAAGCCCCAGCTCATAACATACATAGATCAGTGAAGAACATCCCATTATCATGGGAGTAGGGTAGCTGTCCTTAAGCCTCCTGAGCGATCCCACTGTCTTCGTTCCTATTTTTTCCCATTCACAAAAACAGAGCAGGTACATAATCCAGTTCACTGTTCTCATTCTGCAGTTGAGGAAACAGACTCAAATGGGTTTAAATGCCTTGTCTGAGATGACATGTTTAGTATAAACCTATTCTCTGAATTGCTCTTCTCTTGACCTAATTTCTATCCCACTGTTGAAGAGTAGATTCTTTTTATTAGCTTTAAGAAATCAAAGTTATGCTGTATACCTGAAACTTACATAATTTAAAAGAAAGAAAGAAACCAGAGTTAGATTTTACCTTCTTTTCTTTTTTTTTTTTTTCTCAGAAGTGCTGATTTTTGGAGGAGACATCTTAAAATTTGCAGGTATGGGGGCTTACCGACATAGCAGGGGTAAGAAAGGAATGCCGAGGGGCCTGTGCTCTGACAAAGGAGGCATCTCAGAGAAAGCAGTGGCCAGCAGACTGGGTGGAGAAATGTTTGAAGCGTAATTCTCTACAGATTTCACACAAAATAGACTGACCCCCAGTGCAGGTCAGGACCTCCGGTGTGTCTTCCTTTTCAAGGTGATGCGCTGCTAGCCCTGTGGAAGGTGGAGCGGAGGCAACTGAAAAACATCATAACAGTGGTAATTAAATGTAGCCTGGAGATCCATGGATTGTTTGAGACCCAGGAGTCTGAAGAAGGCCTGGATGTCCGAGTCAAGATAGGTAAGCTCTTGAGAAAGAAGAGATGCTATAGAAGTTTGGATATAGGTCCTGACTCCTGAGGCATCTCTCTCCCCTAAGGAGAAAACAGTAGAACATTGTGACTCAGGTCCACCATCTTGTCTTGAACTTTGGATTAGGTTAACCAAAATGTGAATTTTGGTTCCCTCACCAGTTAAGAGGACTAATATCTACCTCATAGACTCCTACAAAAAAGTAAATTTAAATGGTTAGTATAGTACCCGGAACATAGTCACCACTCCACAAAATAGTCTTTATCATTACTATTGCTGTTATTATGATTAGGTCTTGCTTCTGTCAACAATATGTATCATTAAGCACAACAGGGAGCAGCTTGTGATTACATAGATTCAGCAATGTCGTAAGACTGGTCCTCCCCCACTTCATAAGAATCATGTGCAAGAAAAGCTTAAAAGTTCAACCTGCGACACAGCTCCACTTAATAGAGAGCTTCTTAAATTCACACGTGCAATAACAATCACACATATTTCCAATTGTGTTGCAGACATTACACTGTGTCATTTCTGCTTCACCACAGTCCTGAGGTACAGGCATCAAAGGATTTCACAGGTGGGGATTGAGATTCTGAGAAGTGTAAATGATGAGTTACAGCTGATGCTGTTGGTGTTAGCTTTTGCCTAACTAAACTTTGTAAACTTTGTAATTCTCGAGTATCGGAGATGATGAGAAGATGAGAGGTTATCCAATTAACTGCTTCTCAGTTTTCTTTAGGTTATTCAGAATTTCCAAATTAGTTAAATCTTCTGTTGAAAAAATAATCAAAGTTGTTATAATACTGAATCTTATTTTTCCAAGTTAACACCTAGAGAGTTTTGACATATTATCCTTCTTGGAAATGATGGGGACCCTTCATGTGTATGCTGATTAGCTGTTAGAGAAGTGAAGTGGTTCCAGTACCTTTTCTTTTTCTTTTTAAATTTAATTTTATTTATTTTTAAATTTTTTAAATTGAAGTATAGTTAATTTACAGTGCTGTGCCAATCTCTGCTGTACAGCAAAGTGACTCACTTATACACATTCAGACATTCTTTTTTTTATATGCTTTTCCATTATGGTTTATCACAGGATATTCAGTATAGTTCCCTGTGCTATACAGTAAGACCTTGTTGTTTATCCATCCTATATATAATAGTTTACATCTGCTGATCCCAAACTCCCAGTCCTTCCCTTGGCAACCACAAGTCTGTTCTCTATGTCTATGAGTCTGTTTCTGTTTTGTAGATAGGTTCATTTGTGCCATATTTTAGATTCCACATATAAGTGATATCATATGGTATTTGTCTTTCTCCTTCTGACTTACTTCACTAGTATGATAATCTCTAGTTGCACCCATGTTGCTGCAAATGGCATTATTTTGTTCTTTTTTATGGCTGAGTAGTATTCCATTGTATATATGTACCATATCTTCTTTATCCATTCATCTGTCAATGGGCATTTAGGTTGTTTCCCTGTTTTGGCTATTGTGAATCATGCTGCTATGAATATAGGGGTGCATGTATCTTTTTGAATTATAGATTTGTCCAGGTATATGCCCAGGAGTGGGATTGCAGGGTCATATGGTAATTCTATTTTTAGTTTTCTGAGGAACCTCCACAGTGTTTTCCATAGTGACTGAACCAACTTACATTCCCACCAACAGTGTAGGAGTTCCCTTTCCTCCACACCCTCTCCAGCACTTGTTATTTGTAGACTTATTAATGATGGCCATTCTGACTGGTATGAGGTGGTACCTCATTGTAGTTTTGATTTGCATTTGTCTAATAATTAGTGATGTTGAGCATCTTTTCATTCGCCTACTGTCCATCTGTATGTCTTCTTTGGAGAAATGTCTGTTATAGTCTTCTCCCCATTTTTCGAATTGGGTTGTTTGTTTTTTTGTTGTTGAGTTGTATGAGCCATTTGTATATTTTGGAGATTAAGCTTTAGTCTGTCACATCATTTGCAAATATTTTCTCCCATTCCATAGGTTGTCTTTTCTGTTTTTTGTTTGTTTGTTTGTTTTTATAGTTTCCTTTGCTTTGCAAAAGCTTGTAAGTTTGATTAGGTCCCATTTGTTTATTTTTGTTTTTATTTCTATTGCAGTAACTTTTCTTTTAATGAGCCTAAACATCAGTATGTTTCAGAGGAAAAACAAACCATATGTATATATCAGGGGAAATCAGCTTTGACAAATCAGCATGGCAGAGAGCAAAGATAAAAAACAAATTTTGATTATGTTAATTATAGTCATTTAAAACAACTGTGTATCACTTACAGTTCATGTATACATACATTTCATATACATGTCATATTTTACAACATTCTCTCTTCTGTTGCTTTGGTCCCAAAACCTTCAGCTCCCAACTTGAAAACAACTGGAGGACACATTCTTGGGATAGAACTTGATGGTCAAGATGCCTGTTCCCTTCCCCTACCTTTTCTTCTCTGGCTGTTGCCTGAAATTTCACCCTAAGTGCTTCTTTTCAGCTAGAGCCTCAATCTCTGATAAAATGCAAGTTGTTCCCAAAGAGAAATCATTAAAACTGTCCTCTGTATAAATAAGAAGTGTAAATAAGTCAAAGTATAAATAAATTGAAGAAAAGATAAAATAACTTTGGGGACTGATAGGGCCATCTAGGGAGCTAAATGTCATAAAAAGGTGAAAACAAGTAGGTAACTTGCTAGCTTTGGGAGAAAAGGAGTTTGGGAAGGGCCAGTCCCAGAATAGACTGCTCTGATTTCCATGTAAAATTTTAGAAACTAGATTTTGCTCTGGGATGCTCAAGATTCTGATTTGTCCAAGAACCCATGCTGCTGGGGACTAAGCCAGAACTTCTCAGGCAAATCCATTGCTTGCCTTCTTGCCAGGCCTGGCTGCCGGCCACATCACCATGTTGGTCTTTGGAGATGAAACTCGAAACTACTTTCTAGTGATTGGTCAGGCAGTGGATGACGTGCGCCTGGCGCAGAACATTGCGCAGATGAATGATGTCATTCTATCACCAAACTGCTGGCAGCTCTGTGACCGGAGCATGATTGAAATTGAGAGGATTCCAGATCAGAGAGCAGTAAAGGTAGGTGTGATCCTGTTACTTGCAGAAAGTTCTGCCAGTCTGTGCCAGGGGCCTCCTGTCAGAAAAGCCACTGGGAAGCCGCTGGTTCGATGGAGCTTCCAGGCTGGAGACTTGGATGGGGTCAATCTGGGTTAGATTTAAAAGTATTGGTCCAGGGACTTCCCTGGTGACACAGTGGTTAAGAATCCGCCTGCCAATGAAGGGGACATGGGTTCGAGCCCTTGTCTGGGAAGATCCCACATGCCACAGAGCAGCTAAGCCCGTGAGCCACAGCTACTGAGCCTGCATGCCACAACTACTGAAGCCCAGGCGCCTAGAGCCTTTGCTCCACAACAAGAGAAGCCACCGCAATGAGAAGCCCGTGCACCACAATGAAGAGTAGACCCCGCTCCCTGCAACTAGAGGAAAGCCTGCGCGCAACAATGAGGATCCAACATAGCCAAATAAATAAATAAATAAAGTATTGGTCCAGAACACCTCCTCTGGGAGGAACCAAGGCTGGTGAGTTCAAGAGGAAATGATCAGGCTTCTCCGTGGTAACTAAGGATGTGGAATTTAGGTATGGAGGGCCTTTGGGGGAACTAGTGCCCTTGCTTAATGAAAGGAAGAGTCTCCTGGCTATTCCCTAGGAGCATAGGGTTGTAGTTTTGACGGCTGCCATTGGCCTTCAGGTTCTCTACTCAACACTCTCCTAACTCAGGGTGAGGAATCACCGAGGGTGAGGATTGGAGGTGAGCAGGGGCAGCAAAGATTAGTGAAGGAAGAGACTTTTCCTGTGGCCCTGCCTAGTAGAAAGCACTGTAGTTAAGTTGAAGACCAACTATAAGCAGAACTGTCCTTAGGATAAAGCCAATTAGAGAAAGGGGGCAGAGCTGTGCTGCTAGATGAACCAAGAATGAGACTGCTTGGCAGATGGAAAGAAAAGATGGTGAACACATGGAATTGCAGGCAAAGATGAGAGCCCCCTCACCCCCCCGACACACAATGTACTAGGTATGCATCAGTCTACAACACTCACAGCCCTCCCCCACTCACTCTCCCAGTAATACACATCCCAGCTGCATGACCTAGCTGGGTGATAGCAATGCCCCCCATTCCCCATCTTCTTCAATCATTCCTTATACCTTTACAAATTGTTTTTAATTTTTAAATTAATTTTAAACTCACAGAAAGTTCAAAAATAATACAAGTGTTTCCATATATCCCTTACCCAGCTTCCCCAAATGTTAGCATTCTTCATAACCAGAGTGCAATGGTCAAAACCTGAAAATTAACATTGGTGCAATACTACTCACTAATTAAAGGCCTTATTTGGATTTCACCTGTTTTCCCACTAAAGTCCTCAGTGGAGTGTTCCAGGATTCTATCCGTGATCTCACACCACATTTTGTTATTTTTACCTAGCCTCCTGCAATCTCTAAAAGAGTTTTTTAGTTTTTCCTTGTCTTTTATGACCTTGACATGTAAGAAAAGCATTAATCAGTTATTTTAGTGTATGTCCCTCTGTCTGGTTTTGCCTGATAGTTTCTCATTATTGGACTAAGGTTATCCATCTGGGGGGGCAAGAATGTCACAGAAATGAGGTTGTGCCATTCTCCATGTATCATATCTTGGGGTTCATGGTTTGATATGAATCTTATTACCGGTGCTGTTCCTGATACCTTTTGGGGCATTAGCACCCTTTGTATTTTTACGCTTGTAAGAAAGAAATGATGTACAGTTTAACCAGGCTTTATTTGAATTAAAATATTATAAAAGAATAAGAAAAAGAAGAAAAAAGTTCTAAGACTGGAAAAGTATACAGGTCAGCCCCTTGGAATGGCCCTCTGTGTATATACCAAAAATTGAGATTTTAATGACCAACTGGAGATATTTTTAATGTAGTCACATGCAAATAAAGCTCTTCATTGTTTAAGTATGCTAGTCTCTGTTTATCATGTCCTGGATATTCAAAAGCATACACCCTGCCCTTTCTGTTGAGAAATTACATTCAAAGGACCATACAGCCCTCAGAATAACCAAAAACTTCTCTTTTTTTTTTTTCAATTTAGGTTAATTTCTTAAAACCACCCCCTTCTTTTAACTTTGATGAATTTTTCACAAAGTGTATGGCTTTCATGGATTATTATCCTTCTAGTGACCACAAAAGTAAGTACCCTCTATAGACAAAAGCCTTTGCCTCTACAATTGGTCAGTAGGGTCTTATACCAATGCCAGGGGCTCCATTACAAGTGACTGGCCTCCTCAGTACAGCTCCCAGTCCCAGCAGCACACAAAAGGGACCTCCTTCCCATTCCCCACAACCTTCCTCGGGTCCTCTACCTCTCCCTTGGCAATGACTCCTTCCCTCATCGTCCAAACATTTGCAAGTCTTCTCCATGAGAAAAGAAAAAAATAAAACTTCTATGAACCCTACTTTCCCCTTCTAACATTCACCACCAAACTTCTCAGAATAGTAATGTATATGTCTCTGCCTCTTCTTCTGCCCTCTCATTTATTTATTCACCTAATAAGCATTGATTACATGCACCTCGGAGGTGAGGGGGCATGTGTTCACCTACTTGTCAGTCCTGAGCCCCTGACATCTAGCTTCTGTCCATTTCTCCTGTCTACTGAGACAGTTTATGTCAAGGTCACTAATAACCATCAATTTACCAAACTAGCTGACCTCTCTTCAGGCCTCATATTAGGTGCTTGGCTTTAGATTACTCTCTTTTTCTGGATACTACCTTCTCCTCTTTCTTTGCTTTCAAGAATATTCTTTCCTAGTTTTGCTTTTACCCCACAAACTACCCATTTTCAGTGCCCTTTCTATTCCTTAAATGTTGATTTCAGGGCTCTGTCCTTGACTGTCTGGTCTTCTCTACCCACCTTTTGTGGAACCATTCATCTATGCTGGATTTCCCCATGACTCCACAGGGCTGGGACTAGGGTGAGGAAAGCAGGACAATTTAGGTGATACAAAACAAACTTTAACACTTCATGAAGTAGACAATCTTCTGCAAAATGGTGCGAAGGGCAAGAAGATTTTATAGGGTAAAGAATAAAGGAAGAGACAAATAAAAAATATCTGATTGGCTGGGATGGCCGTCATATAGTTAGTCTTGTTTGGGGTGAGGAGGCCCAGAGTTGGCTTGGCATTTGGGGATTGGCTGACTAGATAATTGCATCTCTGGTTAAGAGGAGCATTTACAGGGAAACAAATTTTATCTAAGTCTTGGTTTGCTGACATGGCACCCTGGGCAGGGAACAGCTCCATCTTGGGCCTAGAAATTTATTTCAACATTGTCTAAATTCTATGCTACTTATCTTTCCCTAAAAACGTTTCTTCATCCAAACTAGAAACTTCAGAAACATCTTTGAATCATTTTTCTTTCTCATCATTTATGTGTAGGTCTTGAATATTTTGAACATCACAAATAGTAGACTGTAATTTTACAAAACTGCTGTAGGTAATGGGGTGGGAGGGACACTGAGGGGAACTGCAAGAAAATTGACCAGGAAAGGCCAAGAACCCAAAAGCTCCAAAGATGGAAAAAGTCTGGTGACACTCCTTGAGTTGTATCCCATCCCAACTCCTAGATCTTAATGATGCCTTCAATAAAGAGCTTCTTCTGGCCTTATTTTGGTCACTGCAATACTGCAATGCAATTCTGGTGCTAACTGCCTGGAGTTAGCACAGATAGGTGGAGTTCTCCATAAGACTCTCCTTATTTCAGACACCAGCTGCAAGCTCTGAGATCACCAGGCCACCTGCACTTCTGACCAATTGGCTACAGATCCAAGAGTTCCCACAATGCTCTCAGGTTTAATAAATAATTCACTATAGTTCAATATTCACTAAAACTCACAGAACTCAGGAAAGTGCTATGCTTATAATTATGGCTTTATTGTAAAGGATACATATGAAGACCAGTGTTATATTTATCTCTAGACACATAGGGTGAGGTCGGGGAGAGTCCCAAACATGAAGCTTCTGTATCCTCAGGACACATCAGTCTCCCTGCACATCAAGGTATGATTACCAACCAGGGAAGCTCACCCAAGCT
The DNA here is from genome assembly GCF_026419965.1 of Kogia breviceps. NCBI lineage: Eukaryota > Metazoa > Chordata > Mammalia > Artiodactyla > Physeteridae > Kogia > Kogia breviceps. Next base: position 32,095,683 of record NC_081310.1, on the reverse strand, counting down.
TTTGGGGTTCAGAGATTTTATTGGTATTTAATTAAGTAGGCATGTTGATTGAATCATTGGCCTTGTAATTGAACTAAATCTCCAGTCCCCATTCCCTCCTCAGAAGTCCTGGAGGTCAGGCTCTAATCACCTGGCTCAAAGCCCCAACCCTCTTATCACGTGCTTGGTCTTTCCAGATAGACCCCTATCCTGAATCATCTCATTAGCATAAATTCAGGTGTGGTCCAAAGGGTCCAAAGGTCCACAGTGAATAACAGAGACAACCTATTAACTGGGAAATCCCAAAGATTTAGAAGTTACTCTCAGGTACCAGAAACGAAAACCAGCCAAATTCTTTATAAGTTTTGTCTCCATAACCACTGCCACCGTAATGGTCTAGACGTTTACAACTCCTGCTCTCTTCCTGAGCTCTTTGCCTTTTTCTACAGTCTATTTAATGTCATTTCTTGTTAATCTCCAATATTCACATGGGGCTCCAGGCAGGCTAGAGTAACATACTGTGCTCATTCTTGACTTTAACCAACTTGGTTCCCTCTGCTAGGAATGCCCTCCTCTATCCTTCTAGTAAAAAGCTGTAAGTCATTCAAGATTGAGTAAAATTCCTAGTACTCCTTTGAACCCTTTTCAGATTAAACCAGTTTGTCTAGGCCCCTGCTTCCCCTGAATCTCTCTGGTCTTTATAATCTTTTAGCCCATTCGACCTTTTTTCTATTTAAATTTTCTAAAAATATTATACTTGAATGTCCATAAGTCAGTGCCTCCAGGAAGAAGTCCAAGTTTCCTAATGACTTTTTTTCCCCACACAGTGCCTAGCATGGTGCTTTAAATAGACTAGGTTTTGAATATATACCATAAAGACTTTAAAATTAAATCTTCTTCTTAATTTGTATCCCTTTCAGACTCCGTTGTTCTTTTTGAACTATTTTTTTTCACATTATCATTATTTTATTCCCTGCTAAAAGCCTATCATCCTTTCTTTCTCCCTCAATTTTTGATTTCTTCAAGCTCATTCTTACCACCTCCACGCAACTGAATTTTGGGAAACCTGCAACTTCTGAGAACTTCTCATTGGATTTCCCTTGACCCCATTGGGCCACTAGGTAGCCCAGAGTGTTCCTGACTGAACAGTGAAGACCACTGCCCAAGGGAATGGGGACTGGGAGGTGCCTCTCTCTAGCACTGCAGAGCCAAGCTTCCCTTTCTGATCCTGCCCCTCCTTCTGCATCATAGACCTCCTGAGGCTTGCTTGCATACTGGAGTCTGATCCTGAACTGGAGTTGTCCCTACAAAAGTATGTGATGGAAAGCATATTGAAACAGGTATTTTCATATTTTTTAATTTATTGGCTTTTGGTGTGTCAGGGGTCTTGGACAGCTGTTAAGATCAAGAAAATCAGTAGCTTGTAAAATGTTTCATTGAAGTAAAAAGAGGTGGGGCTGACATTCTCCATGCCTAGGTGACTGAACAGTTTATTGTTCACATCAGGATACTTTTAAGAGTTAAAGGGGCATTATTCATAATTACACTGTGACAACAGGCGTAAACTAGGACTGTGTTGCCTTACACAACTGGGCAAACTGAAACTGTCCCAAGCATATGAGAACATATGGTTACCCTTTCTATAGGCCACATAGCAGAAAGACATCAAGTGAGTGATACTGTTTCTCTTAAGTCACTTGAATTGGATCTTAAGCTTTGAAAGTTAATACAGATAATTAGAACTCTCAGAACTACCTCCAGCCCCCAAAGTTTTCCCTTTGCATTTGCTTAGATCTAGGTTCTCTCAAATGCATTAATCTGTGCAAATTATAACTGTTTCTGAGCACTCACCATATGCCAGACACTCTACTCTTTCTTTCTTTCTTTTTTTTTTTTATAGCCTACATATATCTGAACTACATTTATAGCCAAGTGGTTTACCTTTTTTTTTTTTAATATTTATTTTTTTGGTTGCACCGGGTCTTAGTTGTGGCAGGCGGGCTGCTTAGTTGTGGCACATGGGCTCCTTAGTTGTGGCATGTGAACTCTTAGTTGCAGCATGCACGTGGGATCTAATTCCCTGACCAGGGATTGAACCCAGGCCCCCTGCGTTGGGAGCTCAGAGTCCTATCCACTGCACCACCAGGGAAGTCTCTCTACCCTTTCGTATATTTATTCTTCACAATCCTTGACAGATATCTTTATCCCTTATATGTGAGAAAACTGAGACTCAGAGGATGCCATGAACTTTCCTGAGGTTGTAAAGTAGGAAATGTGGCTAGGATTTGAACCCTGTTCTCTCTGAACCCTACATTTTTTGCACAGGCTATACACTGCCTCTAATATATGGCTGTTTTAATTCTTAATCCCATTAAAATGCAGTTGTGCCCTAGAGGAAATCTTTGTAGGACAAGCCTGATCAGTGGGCAGCTGCCTTCACAGTGTGGGTTGAAGAGCTATCAGAATGCACCCCTCCACATTCTGCTCAATTTAGAAACACTGCCTTTAGTGGCTGCAATTGTTCGACTCTTCAAGGTTTTTGAAGCTCAAGAGAGCCACCCCCTCTTCCCCTCCCTCCCTCTAAGAGATATAACACATTATGCTTCTTCAGCTGTTACCAGCTGAGAGCAAGGTCTACAGGAATGGGGTATGTGAGTCTCCATGAGTCACTGTGAAAATTGTGGGTAAGAATGATGAACACCAGCTGAAGATATAACAGCTAAGGGGGCTGAAAGGAGGCAAAAGAGAAACCTTTTAAAGCTTTACCAAGGCCTGTCCCTGCACTTCAAGAACAGATGTGGGGACTTCCCTGGTGGCGCAGTGGTTAAGAATCCACCTGCCGATGCAGGGGACATGGGTTCGATCCCTGGTCCGGGAAGATCCCACATGCCACGGAGCAACTAAGCCTGTGTGCCATAACTACTGAACCTGCGCTCTAGAGCCCGTGAGCCACAACTACTGAGCGTGCGTGCTACAACTACTGAAGCCCGGACACCTAGAGCCTGTGCTCTGCAGCAAAGAGAAGCCACCACAATGAGAAACCCATGCACTGCAGCAAAGAGTAGCCCTTGCCACAACTAGAGAAAGCCCAAGTGCAACAATGAAAACCCAATGCAGCCAAAAATAAATAAACAAAATAAATTTTTTAAATAATAATAATTTTAAAAATTAAAAGCACCCCTAAAAATTCAAGGTAAAACAAAACAAATGAGAGTTGTAGGCATATAATAGAAAGATATGTTTAAAAAAAAAAAGAACAGAGATGTGGTTGCATTTTCCAAACCAAAACTCAGAACACATGGCCTGATAGAATAAATTTTTAATTATTTAATTTTTTTATTTAACATATTTAAAATTATGTATTTAATATTAATTATTGATACTTATTTAAGAAATTCATTTGAAAACTCAGAAAATTATCATATTGGTGAGTTAGAAATTATTTAAATTATCTTTTATGAAAAGTCTCAAATTACATGAAACCAGGACTGTCGCAGCCTGCAAGATTCCCTATACACAATTGGCTGCAAGATTCCCTATACACAATTTCCTCTTTCATCCAGAAGATATGTTTCATATAGCCAATGGAGAATTTGACACTTTTGTGCTATTTGGGGGAGAAAAAAAATGCAGTGATTCTCCCCCATTGGTTTGCTATGCAGTTAATTTAACAAAATTCAGGGCTGATGATATAGGCAGGGGTAATTTGGGAACACCCTCCTTTCCTTTCCCTGTGCCTGTTGTGGATAGACTTAGAGAAAAGATGGGAGCTGAATGAAATATACCACCCCAAGAAGCAGGCGAATGTTATAAATGGAATGTTGGACTAGAAGTCTGTAGATTTGCATTTTTGTTTGCTACTGTTTCCCCATGTGACTTGGGAAAATTATGTTATTTCTCCATCTCTCAGTTATCTAATTAGTAAAATGGGCATAATAATGCTGATTTTATTTCATTTGAGGATAAAATAGGATAGAATAGGAAAATATTCTGGAAGGTACCTTACCATGAAAATATAAGGTTGAATTACATAGCATGCTATTCTTACTCCTACATTGTAAGGGAGCCAAAAGAACAGCAGTCTTTTTTTTTATTGTGATGGCTCATATTGGCATGAGGGAGCTAGCAGTTGGGCAAGGGAGTGGTATCTGGCCAAAAATGAGCAGGTGTGTAGGTTCCCATTGGAAGAGATTTTGATAGGCCATTCCATTTCTGTCCTTTTTACTTTGGGTTGCCTCTTCTGTGTTGTACCTCCCAACTTTGATAACTTCAGCTTCCCTAGAGAATCTCAAAAGCCTAGTTCTATCCCAGTGATAATTTTGGGTGTAGGGGTGATATTGGGAGGAAAGATGCACTGCCAAAGACACATGTTAAGGAAAGCTTCCCTCTAAATTGCAGATTGATGACAAAAAGCTTCGGGGTTATTTGTCTGAGCTTCGCCCAGTGACTATCATGTTTGTGAACCTGATGTTTAAGGACCAAGACAAAGCAGAAGTCATAGGCTCAGCCATCCAGGATGCCTGCGCGCACATTAATTCTGTCCTGAGGGTCTTCCGAGGCCAAATCAACAAAGTCTTCATGTTTGACAAGGTAAATTTCCTACTAAAGGTGTGGGAACCTACCAATAATTTAAGGTTAGCATTCATGTCTATGGACATGGGGGAGAGGGAGGGAATAGACACCTTTAACCTAGAACTATCAGTCTTTCTTCATAGTTGTAATTACAGCTTACATGGTGGATATGACACTCATTATGTGCCAGGCATTGTTCTCCACACTTTACATATTTTATTCGTTTCTCCTCGTGACTACTCCAAGAGGTAGGTACTGTTCTTATTGTCCCCAATTTACAGATGAGGAGGTTTAGGTAGAGATGAGGATACTGAGACAAGATGAGATTAAATGGTGGACTGGGATTCAAACCCAGGTAATGTGCCTTCTTCGTCTGTGCTCTTAACTACTGTGTTCAACTAGCTTTCACTATACATACGTATATCTGCAACCCAGGGTATAATGCATCTCCCAGAGATTTTAGGTCAGGTTTCTAGTAACTGTCATACCCCAGAAGTAATTTCTGATCATCTCCACCTGCCATATGTATACTTCCAGTTCCCCTTTCAGTTTCTTAATCAGTTGGGGTGGGTGGGGGGTGGGTGTCACATCTAGCTCTCAGTGTTTTCAATCTGCTCTTACTCAATTCAGAGAAAAATGATGTGATAAATTATCACAGAAGTGCTCATGAGAATTGACTCCCCATCTCAGGTGTTTCTGTATCTTAAGAGCAGGGCACTCAATTACTGCCCCACACTCATTCATTCACTAATTCAGTAAGCGCTTATTGAGCATTTCATAGCCACTGAAAGCTAGGGCTGCAAAAATGGGTAACTCACACACGTTTTCCCAGAACCAGGCAGAAAGAATAAATTCTTTTTTTTTTTTGGTACACTGGCCTCTCACTGTTGTGGCCTCTCCCGTTGCAGAGCACAGGCTCCGGACGCACAGGCTCAGCGGCCATGGCTCACGGGCCCAGCCTCTCTGCGGCATGTGGGATCTTCCCAGACTGGGGCACGAACCTGCGTCCCCTGCATTGGCAGGCGGACTCTCAACCACTGCACCACCAGGGAAGCCCAGAACAAATTTTTTGTAGGAAAAACAAACTCTGTGCTTCTGAGGGAGTGGGGTCCTCCAGCACAGTGTGCTCTAGTACTTTCTTCCATATTCATTTATGAGTATCATCAGAAAAGAGCATAGAACCTAAGAGAACAGTCTTTGGTGTCTAACAGACACTCCAGACAATTCCTGGAGAGACAGTTCCTGGCTCCAACAATTCCCAGCTGTGTGACCTTAGCAAGTCATTGAACTTCTCTGAGACTTGGTTTGTTCCTGAGTAAAAATAGGGATATTATTTAAATGGAGATAGTATTTGCCTCAAATGATTGTTGGAAGTTTTAAAAAATATATGTGTGAAACGCTTGTTGCAATGTCTAGTTCACGTCAGCACTCAGCAGATGGGAGATGCTAGTCTCACTGCCAGCGTGAGACCTTCCCAAGCCACTAGGCAGAATTTCCAGGCAAAGCAGACCCACCAGTGGCCCCAAAGGGGCTGCCCTCTAGTCTCTTCACAGACCTGGATTCAGGGCTCCCCTCGCACATCACAACAGAACCTAGCACCAATTAGGATTTGATTCTTGGTCAGCTTCTTTTTGGAGAGGGTTGAAGAAATTGAGCCATTTTACTGTTCTTTTGCATTTTATCAGGATATAACATACATAGACTCAAATTTTTAACTCATTGGGCTTTATGCATTATGCCCTTTTCTTATAGAAAACAGCGTCTGAGATCATTTTTTAAGGGACTGGTAGTAAAAGTGCCAAGTTTTAGAGTTTACTCTCTGCTTGAAAGAGTTAACTTTTTGTGAGAAAAACCACTCCCAGCTTAAGTCTTTATCCTTAAGAAAAATGAATAATAACAATATCTGAAAAGAACTTTAGAGTTTATAAGGTATATGTATATATATGTGTGAATATGTATATATAATATATTAATATTTTCAGTAGCCAAACCAACCTCAGCAAGTCTAGGTTATACCCATTTTCAGATTCATAAACTGAAGTTCATAGAGTGTAATTGACTTGTCCAAGTTTCTACACTTGGGAAGTGGCCTGAGAACACAGATTTTCTGATTCCAGAGCTGGCACCTTTTGCTCTGTGCTGCTTCTTGGCCTTAAACTTAGTACCTTGCAGCCCAAGACCTTGGCCACAGGAGAGAGTAGAGGAGGGTGCACACAAATAGCTCAGTACAACCCACTATCTCTGGAGCAAAAACAAGCCCCGCTCAGGCTCAAGCCCTACTGTTGATGAGGCACTAGAAGTTACATGAAGTTTGCTAAAAATAAAATGGGTGTGAGTGAAATCATGATGAAATTTGTTTCAGAGAGTGAAAATTGCTGCCCAACCTCCACTGGGCCTTCTAGCTGGTCCAGTTTAAAGCTGACTGTCCACCAGCTGTGTTTGCTGATCCTCTCCCTCACAGGGCTGTTCCTTCCTCTGTGTCTTTGGTTTTCCCGGGGAAAAGGCACCTGATGAGGTCACTCATGCCTTGGAAAGTGCTGTGGATATATTTGACTTCTGCTCTCACATCCACAAGATCCAGTGAGTGTTTCCAGACCCTGATTCCGTCTGGTCCCTGACCCTGTTGTAGGATATGGGGAGATAGGACAAGTGTCAGGGAAGAGGAAGGCAGGAGAAGGCTGTCTTTGCCTGGGTGCCTTTATGTCTGCATTCATTACTCACCTAATGTACAAGTAGGGTGAGCAAACCCAGCCCTGATGCAGTCAGACGGGGGATGGTCAAGGCCAGGTGGAGAAAGGATACTCCTAAAAAGTCCAAATGTACCAGAGAGAGTCTAACTGAGTTGTCTCTCTCTACTCTGGCTTACTTTCTGGTAGAGGTCGCACTCCCAACGATGTTGGAGACCTGAGTTGATTTTTAATAACTAGGAGATAAAGTAAGTCCTTGGGTTGGAAATTTATATATTGATCTGGCCTCAAGATGATCCACTGAGTAAAACTGTCAAAATAATGTTTACCATCCTCAACCCCGGCTGTCCAAGAGCCCAGTGCCCTCAGGCTCCCCCAGACTGAGCACCCCAGTGACCCTACTTGCGGCCCACTCTGGTCTACTCTAAACAGGTACCACTCCTTGCCCTAAATATTCCACCTTCGCAGCCTCTAGTCATCTGTATGCATTAGCAAAGTTAGCTGTCAGGTGCCACACACTGAGTTACTTCCTTTCAAAACAATGACCTTGTTCTTTCCAGCAATCACAAAAGATAGTTAAAATTGTTTACTCAAAGTCATTCTATATTGAAAGTCCATTTGGGGTGATGAGCTTATTTTCCAGAAAAATAGCTCAGATGAATAGTTAAAACTAGCAAAAAAGTGAACTGAGTTATCACTTCTAAGAACTTAGTTCTCTGTCACAAACTGCCCCTCCTTTACATCTCCAGGCCACGTACAATTGCCCTAACCTAACTACAAAGGGAAGAGAGTTATTTCTTGAAAATCCTTTCCCACCCCTCCCCCATCCCATTCATCACCTTGTCCCCACCCTCCTTGCCTTCTCTGTGCTCATTGTCTTTGTCTCTTTCCTCTCAACTCTCTTTCTGCCCGGAGCCAGCACTGTTTCCATCGGCGTGGCCAGTGGGATTGTCTTCTGCGGAATCGTTGGACACTCTGTGAGGCACGAGTACACAGGTGTGCTGGGCTAACTTATCTCCATCTTCCTTTCAGCAAACACTGTGCCTTGCCACTGGGCTTGGTGGGAGGAAAGACAAAAATAAGTGAGGCGTGGGCCCTGCGTTCAGAAAGTTTACAGTCTTCCAGATGGAACCAAGTCATATAGCTTTGCCCGTTGACAGCTCAATGATTGCAAATATGCATTTCCGGGGCTATGATTGAGTATAAGAAATATGCAGTCATTTGAGGGGAGCCATGGGGGGCCATAAGCTCGTGGGACGATGGGCCTTTATGTTAATTTTCTGTTCACATTAAACAGTTACTCCTCTTAATTCCTGGGATAGGTTAGGACTGCTGCTTTTTTTTTTTTAATTATTTACTTTTGGCTGCTTTGGGTCTTCGTTGCTGCGCACGGGCTTTCTCTAGTTGCGGCGAGCGGGGGCTACTCTTCGTTGCGGACGCGGGCTTCTCATTGCAGTGGCTTCCCTTGTTGCTGCACACGGGCTCTAGATGCGCAGACTCAGTAACTCTGGCTCGCGGGCTCTAGAGCGCAGGCTCAGTAGTTGTGGAGCACGGGCTTAGTTGCTCCGTGGCATGTGGGATCTTCCCGGTGGCATGTGGGATCTTCCCGGACCAGGGCTCGAAACCCTGTCCCCTGAATTGGCAGGCGGATTCTTAACCACTGTGCCACCAGAGAAGACCCAGGACTGCTTCTTAAAAATTATGAATATTGGCATTACTGATAAATAGTACTAATCTCAAAAGGAAATAGTACGTAGGTGTTATCTCAAGATTTCACTGCTTTTTCCTTTTCAATCCTATTACGGTTTTAAATGTTCAGAAATAATACATCTAAAATACTGAATACATATAAAACTGAAATAGTTATGTCTGAAATGATACGATGTCTGAGATTTTCTTCAACATAATACAGGGTGGAGAGTGGATGCAAATGGGGATGGAGCGGGATTGGCCACGGGTTAATGGTTTTGGGGACTGGGTGATGGGTATATAGATTCATGATACCATGCTTTATTGTATTGTCAAATTTCCCCATACTAAACTGTTTTTAGAAAATGAATATCTTTTTTTTTTTTTTTTTTTTTTTTTGCGGTACGCGGGCCTCTCACTGTTGTGGCCTCTCCCTTTTGCGGAGCACAGGCTCCGGACGCACAGGCTCAGCGGCCATGGCTCATGGGCCCAGCCGCTCCGCGGCATGTGGGATCCTCTCGGACCGGGGCACGAACCCGCGCCCCCCTCATCAGCAGGAGGACTCCCAACTACTGCGCCACCAGGGAAGCCTAAAAAATGAATATCTTAATCAGGAATATTCAAGTTTATGTCAAAGTGCAACATTTAATACCTAATTAATAGTATTATTCACTGAGGGCTTACCAGCAGCCCAGCACTTCTCGAAGTTCTTTATGTGTATTAACTCATTAATCTTCATAAACTACCCTCTGAGAGAGGTACTATTATCAACCCCATTTTACAGATTAGAAAACTGAGGCATGGAAGAGTTCAAGTATTTTGCCCAAGTAATTTGCATGTAGTAGTTAGAGGTAGAGCTGAGATCCAAACCTGCATAACCTGGTTTCAGACTCTGTGCACTACAGTGTATTACCTCTTACAATATCCCCTAAACCAATCCTACACACACCCTCCTTCCAGCCCCATTTACTCACCCTTAAAAAATTAAATGAAGGCTCATACACAGGAACATGCAGACGCAATTGGAGATCACTGTTCCAGGCCCACGCTTGTGCTTATCTCTCTTGTAGCAGAAGATCGAGTTTACCTCATCTGAGGGCCCTCAGGGCCTGTCCACCGTCCCACTTAACAGAATCCTCTCCATATTCAGGGTCCTGCTATCCCTGAGCAGATCATCCCCCTTAGCCTCCCAGGTGGCTAAATGAGTTAACTCCCTATATATTCTAAAATAGCCATTGGCTGAATCTGGGTAGTTGAAGGTGAGATTGCTGTGTCATCCATAAGAGGCAAAGGGAGTAAAGGGTAACAGTGCCGTTTGGGGACAGTACGCCTCAGATTACACTCAGTTCAATGGCTGTTTTCTCCCAGCTCTTTGCCTTTCTCTCTCCTTCCTATTATAGTCATTGGTCAAAAAGTCAACATAGCTGCCAGGATGATGATGTACTACCCAGGAATCGTGACCTGTGACTCCGTCACCTACAATGGCAGCAACCTACCAGCCTACTTTTTTAAAGAGCTTCCAAAGAAAGTCATGAAAGGTGTTGCAGATTCTGGACCAGTGTATCAGTGTTTGGGCCTTAATGAGAAAGTGTGAGTGTGGGGCTTTGATCTTGCAGTACTTTTTAGTAAAGAAGTGGGACAATTATGATAGCAAAATGACAGGTCACCCATTTCAGATTCAAAGCCAGCTCATGAAATTAAAATCTCTTCCTTCCCAGACCAAGGCCCAGATTTCAAATTCCTTCATCTTCCTCTATCCTGCTGATAGTATAGCATGGTGGAAGATCCCATTCTACCCTCAGTTCTGAGACTATGAGGGTAATTCTTCAAAGGTTGTGTAAAGAGAACAGAGAATCCCCTCATTCTAGTTTCTATTTGGACCCAGATGGACCCAATCACCAACCATTAACTATTGATCACGTCAACTGTGTGTCCAGGCATTGACAGGGATTGCTCCTTCTCTACGTGTTTAGTGAAATACATTCCCTCAAAGCCCAACTTGCTCTCACATTGGGGCTTAAAACCCCTCAGTATCTTCCAATCATTTTCATGATAATTTTCAAATTCCTTGCAATGACATACAAAGTAACCACCTGCCTTTCCTACCTCATCTCCTCCTGTGCCCTTTCCTCTGGGTGGGGGGCCAGGGGGGGTTCTAAGGGGATCATCTTCCCTTTCACTCATTCCATCCCCAGTCTCCTAGGAAAACCACGTCAGTTTGTTTTTTTAACATCTTTATTGGAGTATAATTGCTTTACAATGGTGTGTTAGTTTCTACTGTATAACATAGTGAATCAGCTATATGTATACATATATCCCCATATCCCCCTCCCTCTGCGTCTCCCTCCCACCCTCCCTATCCCACCCCTCTAGGTGGTCACAAAGCACGGAGCTGATCTCCCTGTGCTATGTGGCTGCTTCCCAGTAGCTATCTATTTTACATTTGGTAGTGTATATATGTCGCTACTCTCTCACTTCGTCCCAGCTTACCCTCCCCACTCCCCATGTCTTCAAGTCCATTCTCTATGTCTGCATCTTTATTCCTGTCCTGCCTCTAGGTTCATCAGAACCATTTTCTCTTTTTTTTTAGATTCCATATGAAATTTGTAGTGAGGTGGATGGACCTAGAGTCTATCATACAGAGTGAAGTAAGTCAGAAAGAGAAAAACAAATACCATATGCTAACACAGTCAGTTTTTGAAATCCAGCTCAAGGATCTCCTCTTCTCTGAAGCTGCCTGTGGAAGCTACCCAACCCCAGCTCAGACAGTTTAGCTGTTTCCTCCTCTGTGTAACTCTATAGCACATTAGAACATTCATTACGCTCATCACAATCACAGACTCGATGTGCCTTTTCACCTACTACACTGGGAACTTTTGGAGGATAGTGATTATTTCTTGTTCATTCTTTTTTTTTTTTTTTTTTTTTTTTTGCGGTATGCGGGCCTCTCGCTGTCGTGGCCCCTCCCGCTGCGGAGCACAGGCTCCGGACGCGCAGGCCCAGCAGCCATGGCTCACGGGCTTAGCCGCTCCGCGGCATGTGGGATCCTCCCGGACCAGGGCACGAACCCGCGTCTCCTGCATCGGCAGGCGGACTCCCAACCACTGCGCCACCAGGGAAGCCCTCTTGTTCATTCTTATATCCCCAATGCTTGGTAGGCATCAGTAATGATGAATAAATGAATGAACAGCATGGAAAGCTCTATATGGTAGTGCTTGGTGGATAGAAAGTGAAAAGGTATTATTCTTTATACTAGCAAGCTAGAATCTAGGTCTTAAAGGGTCAGATAACAGAATCGGGGCTATAATTGGTTCAAGGAGTCTTTATTATTCATCTTTGTATTCCCAGAGCTCAGCACTGTTCTTGGCATGTGTAGATCATCAATAACATGCTGTTCGAATAAATGCATGAATAATAATTTTTGTGAGCCCTTATTAAATATTAGGCACTTTACCTTAATATCAACTATATGAGGTAGAAACAAACTATTATTAACTCTATTTTATAAATTTAAAAACTGAGACTCTGAGATGTTAAATGACTTGTCCATAGTCATAAATCTAGTAAACAGTTGAGCCAAGGTTCAAAGTGCCACAATAATGCTGCATTATAGTCAACCACAAAACCTCAGTTGTATACAACAGTAAATTTTTACTTATCTCATGAATATGTGGGGTTCAGCTGATCTTGGCAGATTTGGATGATCTTGCCTAGGCTTGTTCACATGCCTGGGGTTCAACAGGTTGTTGGCTGATCCAGGATGACCTCAGGTGGGATAACGGGGAATTTTGGCTGACATAACTGGGACAGTTTGACTCTATGTGTCTCATCTTATATTGGGCTAACCCAGGCATGTAGTCATGGCAATATCAGAAGATCAAGAGAGAGCAAGCATTTTTCAAGCGTCTGTGTCATGTTTGCTAACATCCCATTGGCCAAAACATTCACAAGTCTGAGCCCAGAGTGGGAGGACACTGCAAAGGTACAGTACATAGCAAAGGGCATAGATACAAGTAGGGATGAAGACGTGGCGCCATTAATGCAGTCAGTCTACCACAGAAACTATCTACTGTTTCTGAAACTACCAGGATTATCTGATCCCAAAGCCTGCCTTCTTTATGGTTTCTCTATACCATCTCTGCAAATAAAAGACTATAGAAATACACATACAGATATGAAGAGGGCCTGGTTCCTGTCCTGAAATCTAATGAGGAAGACAACATACACAAAATTAGGGGTATATTACCTAGGAAACTTTGGTATGTGCTATAACAGAGGCATAACAAGGTAGTATGATAGTATAAACATGGGAATGAGCCATTTGTCTAAAAAGGCCCCTTCAAGAGATGATATTATGCAGTGGGCAGACATATGCCCCTGGCCTGGTTTTAGATACTGACTCTGTCACTATCCTCTGTCACCACTAACCATGGGATCTTGTTCAAGTTAAATTCTCTGTACCTCAATTTTCTCATTTGTAAAATGGACATCATAATAATAATAATACCTTCTTAATAAGGTTTTTGTCAGGAGTAAAGAAAATGATACATGTACAGCACTTGAAACTGCCAGGCACATAGCATGTGTTCCACAAAGGTGAACTATCATTGTTCGAGCAATTGGTAGAATCTTTCCATGCTGTGAGACAATATAACACATCTAACTGTATTGGGTCCCATACTGAGTGTCTGGTTTCCCTAGAAAAGGGTCGGTTCTAGGAATGCAGACTCAACAAGCATTTTTTGAACAACATACCAGGTGCTGTGGTAAAGGCAGCTACTTGAGTTGTTTGGAGACTCTATTACCAGGTAAGAACTTCTCCTTTCCCTTCCTCTTGGCATCTGCACCCCTTGGTAGACCCCTTGATGACAGGGGATAGATTCCTGTTAGAGACTGAAAAGGAGGCTTTCTGGGAACTAAGAACTAGTCCCTCTGGATCTCAGTAGTTCCCTGTTTTGATGCTAACATCTTTTCTTTTCTTCTCTTTAGCATGTTTGGGATGGCATACCTCATCTGCAACAGAAATGAGGGTTACCCTTTGCTAGGTAGGTACTGAGCCTTGATTTTTAAACCTCTTTATTGAACTATAACAAAACATACAGAAAAGTACACCAATGATAAGTCTTCAGCTTAATGAATTATCACAAAATGAATGTATAATCACCATCCAAGCCAAGAAATAGAAAAATAACAGTACTCTGGAAACCCTCACATGCTTTATCCCTCTCCCTTTACCCAAAGGTTTCTAACACCCTAAATTACTTAGGCCTGTTCTTAAAATGTATATGAATGAAATCATATATTATGTAATTATGTAAGCCTTCTTTTAATCAACATTACGTTATGAAATTCATCCATATTGTTGGATGTAACTATAATTCATCCATTTTCATTGTTGTGTAGTACAGTTGGCCCTCTGTATCTGCAGGATGTGCATCCATGGATTCAAACAACCACAAATCAAAAAAAAAATGTTTTTTTTAATTCCAGAAAATTCCCAAAAGCAAAACTTGAATTTGATGCACACCGGCAACTATTTACATAGCATTTACATTGTATTTGCTATTATAATCAACCTAGAGATGAGTTATAAAGTATACAGGAGCATGTGTTTAGGTTATATGCAAATACTACACCATTTTATATAAGGGACTTGAGCATCCTCAGATTTTGATATCCCCGGGGGTCCTGGAACCAATCTCCTGTGGATACAGAGTGATGACTATATTCCCTTTTATAAATATATAACAATGTATTCATTCTGCTTTTGTACAACATCTGAGCTGTTTCCAGTTTGGGTTCTTATGAATAATACTGCCATAAAGATCTCTGTACAAGTCTTATGGTGAACATATGTATGCATTTCTGCTGTTGACTATATATATAGGAGTAATACTGTTGGGGCAAAGGGTACAATTTTGGTAGATAGTTTTCTTAGTCTTTATAATTTTAATAATTCTGTTGGGTTTATAGTGGTATCTCACCATGGTTTCCATCTGTATTTCCCTGATGTGGCTGAGCGCCTTTTCTAAATATTTATTGGCCATTTGGAAATCATCTTTTATAAAGTGTCTGTACAAATCTTTTGTCTATTTTTCAATTGGATTGTATTTTTTATAGATCTGTTGGAATTATTTATATATTCTGAAAATGGGTCCATTTGTTTTTACTGTGTGTAACTTTTCCCATCCTGTGCTTGCCTTTTTTTTTTTTTTTTTTTGCGCAGGCTCAGCGGCCATGGCTCACTGTGGGATCCTCCCGGACTGGGGAGGATCCTCCCGTGTCCCCTGCATCAGTAGGCGGACTCCCAACCACTGCGCCACCAGGGAAGCCCTGTGCTTGCCTTTTTACTCTATTAGTAATGTATTTAATGAACACAATTTTTGATTTTAATGAAATCCAATTTATCAATCTTTTTCTTTGTAATTAGTGCTTTTGTATACTGTTTGGGAAATCTTTCCTCACCCAAAAGTCATGAAGATATTTTTCTAGATTCTCTTCCAGAAATTTTGTTTTACCTTTTACAATTAGAGCTATGATCCATCTGGCAGTGATGTTTTTGTGAGTCTTGGTGAGAGAGACCCTATCATAAGAAAGCTAACTCAAGACAATACAGGGAAATAGACATAAAATGAGGTAGAGAAGAGATCCACATGAAGATTGGCCTGTGGATTCTGAAGACAGCCATTTCAAGAAACACTTGTAATTTCCTTCTGTTAGACTTGAACATCCCTGAAAGTATCATTATAAATTAAATCTCAGTCACAACTGTGTTAGGGCAATTGAGAAGAGGCTCTATCCCACACCTTGGGGGAATATTAGGACAGAATCTTGATGTCAGCAGAGCATAAAAGAAGGCAACATTTCCAGAACTTCAAAGAGCACTTGAGCCAGCAGCAATGCCTAACTTTCAGTACATTCAGGTAGTTTTCAGAGTCTGCAAGCACATCACTTCTTATAAGTCCAGATCCCCAAACTCTTGAAGGCCAAAAAGGAGAAGGAATGCCCACTCTCACCCTCCTCCAAGGCCTAACTTTTTTTTCATCCTAGGATATGCTTGTTGTGATAATGATTGACAGTAAATGGAAGTCCTAACCCCCTTTCTACAAAATTGAGGACTCAATATGACAGACATATTAGAATACGTTGCAACAATATGCATATATTTCTCCGTCTGGTCTAGTTGCCTTTGTTTGTTTGTTTTCTGTGTGTGTGTTTTGTTTTGTTTTTTGGCTGCTGCTGAGCGGCTTGTGAGACCTTAGTTCCCTGAACAGGGATTGAACCCAGGCCCTCAGCATTGAAAGCGCAGAGTTCTAACCACTGGACTGCCAGGGAATTCTCTCTACTTGCCTTTTTGTCCTGATTTCACCAGTAAAAGATAAAGATCAGGCCCACGTATCATTCCTTAAAGCTATAACCAAAAACAGACTGTCAGAGGTTAGGAGTATGGGAAATACCCTTCTTTTACAAGAGAACCTGTGAATGAAATTGTATATGCTAACTGATAACAAAACTAAAATGAACAAAAAGTGTTCTTTTAGGGTCAAAAATGCATACAACAGTCTCAGATATTAGGGCCCTGTTCAAATAGAAACAAGGTATGCATACTTCAAGGCAAGTTGAGTTAACCTCATTTTAGAATCCACCTAAAAAGACAATCAGTCAGTTCTTACCTGTATGTGTTCTATACAAATAGAACATAAAACAGCTAGAAGTTTCTGCTCTGCAGCCTTCTGGGCCTTATCTTCTAAGTTCCTGTGTAAACTTTAGGCCAAAGAACAGTACTACACATCTCACAAAATTGAAATTCAAATGCGTTTTCAGAAAGGAAATGTTTCACCTAAAAGAAGCAATATGGTCTGCAGAGTAATTCTCACTAAATCTTACCCAGAAATTTACATTACCAAATAAACACTCAGCTTCTTTGTATAAAACATCTAAACTTAGAGTAGTGGTCTTGGTTTTCAATAGACTTTAGCTAACACCTAGGTATGTATTTACTCCATCAATGGGTAACAGAATGGGCCCTCCACAGTGATCTGTCCAGCAAAGAAGGAAGAGTCAACCCTGATTTGGTCTCCAACTCTTTTGACAGAAATTACCGTTCTGCCAACTCCTTCCTGTCCACCCAGGTTTCAAAGACTGTAGGCTGAGTTTCAGATTTCAGTCAGGGCATCCTGTTACACATATTTAAAAACACATAAGAAAAATAAGAGTGATAGGGTTGTAACCCAAGATGACTTTTATTTTCTTCTTTTCCTTTTTTAAGTTTTCTATATTTTCTACAGTGAGCATGCATTAGTTTTATAATAAGGAAAAAACCTATAATTTATTTTTACTAAGAATTTAGGTTGTTCTTATGATAGAATCAATCTATATGAGTTTTTTTAAAGCAAATTGAATTTTTTTATCACTGATAATACTTTTAGTAGCCCTGAGATAAGTATAATTTCTCATTTACGAAGAGCAAGTTTTCTTCACAGAATCGGAAATAAAAATTTTTATCCATATTGTTCAGCATGGGAACCCTAAATTTAGTAAGTTGATTTCCTAATGTAATAATCTATAGTTACTTCTAGTGTGTTACAGAAAAAGGAAAAGAAAACAGGCATTAGGGTCAGATAGCCCTGATTTAATTCCTGGTTGTATAATTTAAGCAAATCATCTACACTAAAATTAAATGGACATCATAATGAGCATTATAAGAATCCTTCCCCTCACAGCTTGTGGGAATCAAAAAAAAAACAAACCAAACCAAACCAAAACAAAACTGTAAAACCACACGTTAACTGGAACATTCTAGAGAAAGATTTTCAAAAATTTTAAAGTGCACAGGACCTCAAGAAACTCCATGAACAATGCCATGGAAATTCCAAGGGTATTCTTAGAAGCTGCATCACTATGTGCTTTTTTATGTTTCTAGACTATTTTATGTTGATTGGGTTTGCTCCCTTTTTAAAAAATGAAAATAACAGGACGCGATAAGGAGATCAAATACTTCATGTGTACTATGAAGGAATTTTTGGTATCTAACTGCAGCCGAATCCTGATGTACGAAGGATTATCGGGATATGGAAAAAGCCAGTTACTAGTGGAAATTGAGTACCTGGCCCAAGGTGAGAACCACAGGTGAGTGTCTTTCAGTGACCATTTTTTTGTGAATCCAGAGAATCCTGACATCCTTAAGAATTTCATTTGTTTCAGTGTTCCTCTCCTTTATATAAGTTGCCTTATGTAAACTATCCACAATCTATCAATTATTATTGGGTGTCATGCCCCTTGTGCTAGATAAGTAATTAATGATAAACATATCAAACTGAGAAAATGGAAGATGGGCTGACCCCTGGAGATCCTGATTTAATGCCAGGACAGGCTTGGACATTGATATTTTTAAGTTTCCTAATGCACAGTTTGAGAACAACTGGTATAAATGTCTCTTTGGGACAACCCATCTCATGGAGGTGGATGGTATGGTTTTCAATAACAGTGATGATAACCAAGACAATGGTAATGGTGTCTCACATCGCTTCATCATCTAACCTAAAGGCTTTAAGGGGAAAATTCTTATTAATCTTATTTTTAGCTGTGTTTCTACTCTTTTTAAATGTCAGGCTGAGAAAGACTAGTATTAAAATATCTTTAACATTGCTGAGGGGATAATTCAAAATAACCAGAAGACACTCATTTATTCCATCACTTACTGAGTACCTACTATGTTCCAGGAACTAAGTGCTGTATTAGTTTGCTAGAGCTACCAGGACAAAGCACCACAAGCTAGGTGGCTTAAGCAACAGAAGTATATTGCCTCAGTGTACAGGAGGGTAGAAGTCCAAGATCCAGGTGTTGTAAAGTTGGTTCCTTCCATCAGCTGTGAGGGACAATCTGTTCTGTGTCTCCTTCCTAGCTTCTGGTGGCTTGCTGGCAGTCGTTGGTGTTCATTGGCTTGTAGAAGCATGACCCCAGTCTCTGCCTCCATCTTCACATGATTTTCTCCATGTGTGCTGTCTGTGTCCAGAAATTTCCCTCTTCTTTTTTCTTTTTTCCCACTGCGTGGCTTGCAAGATCTTAGTTCCCCGACCAGGGATTGAACCTGGGCCACACCAGTGAAAGCACCAAGTCCTAACTACTGGACCGCCAGGGAATCCCCCAAATTTCCCCTTCCTATAAAGAAACAGTCATATTGGATTAGGGGCCCACCCTATTCCAGTATGGCCTCATCTTAACTTACCTAGTTAATCTGCAATGACCCTATTCCCAAATAAGGTCACATTCTAAGGGCTAAAACTTCAGCATATGAATTGGTGGGGGGGAGGGGTGCATAAATCAATCCATAACAAGTTGCAAAGCCTTGAAGATGAATAATATCTGATCCCTACCCTGAAGGAGTTCTCACAAAAGAGAAGGAAAGAGAGATGACAGTAAAAATAGAATGTGGTGAGGACAGTGATAGAAGCACTCAATAGAGTTTTGTAAAAACTACGAGAAAGAGGGGTATGTCATCCAACCTGAGGGCATCAGGAAAGATTTCCAGGAGGTTACTCCTGAGCTGAGACTTATAAGTGAACAGGAAACGAGGGATTAGGAGGGACTGTGAAAAGTGATAACATTCCAGGCCGAGGAAAGCAAAGGCATAAAGAGAAGAAACAGTTGGATGTGCAGGGAACACTCACTGGTTTGTTGTTGGTGGAGGGTAGACTGCTGAGCAGAGAGTGACAAGAAATGACAATGAGGGCTTGGAAAGGCTTATATGTCACATGGAGGAGTCTAGACTTAACCTACACTTGCATCTACCTAGGTGCTTCAGGCTTCTATAAAGGTGATGCATTCAGAGTCTTGGCGCTAGACAGGGGTAGGAGTATGCTGTTAGGGAGTATAGGTGAGAGTATGAGGGCCTGAACCCAGGCACTGGTGGTAGGGCTAGAGAAGAGGGGATAGCTAGGATATATTTACAGAGCTTAGAAACATAGTGGAATAAGGGAGGGTATCTGAAGCACAAATAAAGAACAGCTTCCAGATAGCTTGGGAAGTCTGTCATTACAACTGAATATGAAGAGTCAGGGCTTTCCTTCAACCTTTATTGTTTTCAAAAAACATATTTTAAAACTCTGATTCCTGACTTTCTTATAAACAGGACTATTGCTATTGCGCTGACTAAGATCAGCTTCCATCAAAAATTTTATACCATCCAGATACTCATGGCCAATGTACTAGGTCTGGATACTTGCAAACATTATAAAGAACGACAGACCAACCTTCAAAATAAAGTCAACTCACTGCTGGATGAAAAATTCCATTGTCTTCTTAATGACATTTTCCACGTGCAGGTAACTAGCTAGCGTTAGACTCCTGTGAGAAATAGTGAAGGGGCAGATGTGGCCACTCCTCCCTGATGCGTTAGGACTTTGCATCTCTTTGGCCTTTATTATCCTCTTTTCTCATCTGGAGCATCCAAGTGGTAAGGAAATGGCTCCCAATCCTTGAATGAGCCATGTTCCTGAGATATATTGGTACCAGACTCAAGAAAACCCAAATAGCCACCTGCTGATTCATTTCTTTTCTCACCTTCCCATCATAGCTATACTCTGCTCTCACAGGTGACTGCCAATGCAAAGACAAGAATGTGCCCTGTTCTTTCCTGTGTCTATTAGATTCAATGACATAGAGTATTTGAGCTGGAAGGGGTGCTATGGATTACCTAACACATGAGGATTTTAAGGCACAGAACAGTAAAGTGAATTGCCAGAGTCATACAACTAGTAGTTCCCTCTGCTATTTGCCCATACTCAATATTCTCATAATTCTTTATACAGTTCCCTATTTCACGAGAGGTTTCCAGGATGAGCACCACGAGAAAGCAGAAGCAGTTGGAAGCATTGTTTATGAAGATCTTGGAGCAAGTAAGAGCATCTATGGGTCAAATAATGGGGAGGGGGGAACTGGGCATCTCACTGCAAAGCCAGGTGGCCTCAAGGGTTTAGACTCCAATGGCAAGAAACTTTGAAGTCTGTGAAAGCTTTAACCCAGAGTGTTTCATTTTCCTCCATCCTTCCAAACCTCAAGCTAAGAGTCTGTCCAGAATTTAGCTGTGCTTGAAAGGAGTCCTTTAACATTACTCCTGGGAGTTTGGCCTTGCCTTAAAACCAGTCCTCTTTTTCTCTCCCTCTGTATGAGATGCAGTCTATATAGGCTCTGTAATCAGTCTACCAAGGTTTGAGCCCTTAGGCCTATCACTTGCTACCTGGGTAACCTTGATCGAGTGACTCAACCTGTCCATGCTTTTACTTTACCTTCTATAAAATGAGGAAATAATAGTACCTAGCTCACAGGGTTGTAAGGTTTAAATGACTAGATTATGTGTAAAACTTAGAATAGTGCCTCTTTCATTGGAAACACTCAACCAGTGTTAACTTTTTCTCTCTGAGTAATATCATGACTGTCCATTATATGTTGATGATCACCAACTTTATATCCCATTCCTCAGCTCTCGTATAAGCACCAAAACCATATTTCCAAGAGCTGTATATTCCACTTGGATATGGGGACTCACACTCAGTTCAGTGTCTAATACTAAATTCATTTTTTTTCCTACTTTAGTACCCTATCTTCCTCATCCTCATCCTGACCCTTGATTTAGTTAATAGCAAATTCATTCACACATCATTTAAAGTTATCTTTGCTCCCTTCCTCACCAGTTGCCACATCTTCTACATTTACTCAGTTGACAAGTCCTACAATGTCTACCTTAGACTGACTCTGGAATCTCCCCGTCCTCTGTTCCCTACTGTAGTTCAGCCTCTTTCTCTTCCTGGACTATTTCCATAGCTTTCCAACTAATCTCTGTGCCTCATACCAATTCACTCCACTGCAATTCATCCTCCATACAACTGCTAAAGTGTATGCAGATCGCGCCAACCTGTGCTTTCTACTATCCAAGTAATTCTCAATACGAATGAGATAAAAGCCAATAGACTTTTTTTTTTTTAACCTGGAGAAATGTTACTCATCATTCAACGTCACTTCTTCAGTGAGAACTCCCCCAAATCACAAGGCATGACTAATTCCTCTTCTTCTGTGTTTCTGTAACACTTTGAACATATTTCTTATTGTATTTTTCATACTGTATTGCAGTTTGCTACTTATATATGTGTCTCTCCCCCTCAGGAGGTTGTGAGCTTCTTAAGGAAAGGTAGCCTCTTTCTCATTTTTGTAACACTATTGACCAGCAAAGTGTCTGTCACATAATAAATAAACAATTCAAGTTTGTGGCATTGTGTAAGTTTGTAATACAACTTCCTTCTTCTCCACTGCAGGCAAATAAGGCTATATCAGTAGTTTCTAAATGTCAGGCTTTGGACTGTTTGCATCACAAGTATCCAGGAAGCTTCATAAAATATATGGATTTATGAATTCTACCCCAAATTGTAAAGGGCCTTGTTTGGGCCTAGGAATCTGTTTAGTTGTTTGTTTTTGTTTTGAAACTTCTCAGTTGGTTCCAATCCACAATCTAGTTGGAAACCGTGAGTAAAGCTGTGCTTTGACTCTGTGCTATGACAACAATCTTTGGATCATTTACTATCAGTATAACCTCGGGCAAGTCGCTTAACTTCTCTGTGCCTAAATTTTCTCAGTAAATAGATTCAATAGTGCCATCTCCTATGAATGTTACAGAGAATTTTTTTTTAATTAAAAAAAAATTTTTTTGGCTGCATTGGGTCTTTGTTGCTGCACACGGACTTTCTCTAGTTGCGGTGAGCAGGGGCTACTCTTCTGCGGTAGATTCTCTTGTTGTGGAGCACGGGCTCTAGGCTCACGGGCTTCAGTAGTTGCCGCATGTGGGCTCAGTAGTTGCGGCACTCAGGCTCAGTAGTTGTGGTTTGCAGGCTCTAGAGCACAGGCTCAGTAGTTGGCACACGGGCTTAGTTGCTCCGCAGCATGTGGGATCTTCCTGGACCAGGGCTCAAACCCATGTCCCCTACATTGGCAGGTGGATTCTTAACTACTGCGCCACCAGGGAAGTCCGTTAACGAAGATTTTAAATAATTTATGAAAGCACATCACACAGTTCTGGGAACATAGTACGTGCAGTGTAAGTGTTGGCTTTTTTCACATCAGAGAGAACCTGATTCCATCTCCTCATTTTATTTTATTTTTAATTAATTTTTATTGGAGTATAGTGGACTTACAATGTTGTGTTAGTTTCTATGTTGTGTTAGTTTGTTGTGTATAGCAAAGTGAATCAGGTTTATATATATATATATATATATATCCACTCTTTTTTAGATTCTATTCCCATATGGGTCATTACGGAGTGTTGAGTAGAGTTCCCTGTGCTATAAAGTAGGTTCTTGTTAGTTATCTATTTTATATATAGTAGTACATGTGTATATGTCAATCCCAATCTCCCAGTTTATCCCTCCCGCCACCTTTCCCCCTTTGTAACCATAAGTTTGTGTTCTACATCTGTGATTCTGTTTCTGTTTTGTAAATAGGTTCATTTGTACCATTTTTTTAGATTCCACATATAAGTGATATCACATGATATTTGTCTTTCTCTGTCTGACTTACTTCACTTAGAGTGATAATCTTTAGGTGCATCCATGTCTCTGCAAATGTCATTATTTCATTCTTTTTTATGGCTGAGTAATATTTCAGTCTCCTCATTTTAAATGTGAAGAAGTTGGCGCCATTGATGTACTATTGAATTCATGTAGGTTTTTTGGTTCCTGCTTTACTCTCCCCAATTCACAAATAATTCACTGACAAGGCTATTCTATGACTAAAACTCACATTTCTAACTGCCCCATAGTTTTTATTTATTTACTTGTTTGTTTATTTATTTGGCAGCGTCGGGTCTTTGTTGTTGCACGGGGGCTTTCTCTAGTTGCGGTGAGCAGGGGCTACTCTTCGTTGCGATTCGCGGTCTTCTCATTGCGGTGGCTTCTCTTGCTGTGGAGCACAGGCTCTAGGTGCTCAGGCTTTAGTAGTTGTGGCTTGCAGGCTCAGTAGCTGTGGCTTGTGGGCTCTAGAGCACAGGCTCAGTAGTTGTGGCTCATGGGCTTAGTTGCTCCATGGCATGTGGGATCTCCCTGGACCAGTGTTCGAACCTGTGTCCCCTGCATTGGCAGACAGACTCTCAACCACTGTGCCACCAGGGAACTCCCTGCCCCCTAGTTTTAAAGGTATTAGTCAAATACAAAACAAAACCAAACAATGGCATGCTAACCCCTATTCACTAAAGTGTTCTCAGGGTCAGTGAAGAACTAACGATCTGGTGACAGAATGGGGCTGTAAGAGGGGACTTACATATATGTGATAAGGCAGGCTATACTACTTTATAATGATCATCTTCTGAAATTTGAAATTTGAATGTAGCCTTTGCTGCTCTAGTTTATAAAAACATGCAGAATGAAAGAATGGCGTAGGGCTTCCCTGGTGGCACAGTGGTTGAGAGTCCGCCTGCTGATGCAGGGGACACGGGTTCGTGCCCCAGTCCGGGAAGATCCCACATGCTGTGGAGCGGCTGGGCCCGTGAGCCATGGCCGCTGAGCCTGCGCGTCCGGAGCCTGTGCTCCGCAACGGGGGAGGCTACAGCAGTGAGAGGCCCGCGTACCGCCAAAAAAAAAAAAATAAAAGAATGGCTTAACCCAATCTCTTCCCAGAGGTAAACAAAAGAAGCCAAGAGCAGTCTGGAGCAGTAAGAGTGGGGAAGGTTTTCTCCATTTAGACATCTTACACTATGGAAATGCAGGGCCCGCTATGCAGGGGCTCACACTAAATGTAAGCTCTATATTTTGTCTAATACTCTATCCCCAATGCTTAAAACAGTACCTGACCCTAACAGATGCACAATAAATGCTTAATGAGTAAATAAATAATTCAGACTAGTTAGGGAAAGGTAGTCTACACAAGTAAAGGGACACACGATCTGTTTTTAAGTGTAACATGTGCCATAGTTCAAACTAGAACAGCATAAACTGCCAGCAGCGCAAGGACCAGGTGAGTTTCTCTCAGCACTCTGCCTCCAGCACCTAGCCCAGCAGGTGCTTGGTAAGTAGGTGTTGAATAGATGTTGGTTGAATAAATGTCAAACAGTTATTTCCAGGAGACCTTCATTTTTCAATAGATTAGAATGACTTGAAGTAAACCTCAGTAATTTTTATGTAATGGCTGTTTAACTTGACTACAACCCCATCTATCCTATATATTTACATTATCTTTACACAAAGATTTGTCCAAGTAAGAGTCTATTCCAGCCAGTTCTGTCCCAATTGCCACAGATTCCAATTAGCGGAATCTAAATTAACACAAAGTTATTGGAAAAACAGATTTAACGTAGCTTCACAAAAGTCGGTGGATACACATGCATACCCATACATGTGTATAAAAAACTGAAGTCATGGGAGTTCCCTGGTGGTCTAGTTAGGATTTGGCGCTTTCACTGCCATGGCCTGGGTTTAATCCCTGGTCGGGGAACTGAGATCCCGCAAGCTGCTCGGTGCGGCAAAAAAAACAAACAAAAACAAAAAAACCCCTGAAGTCCTACAGCATTTTTCTTTCTGTTTCTCCACCTTGTCCAGACAGTGAAAGAGGAAAGGATTATTTTCATCATCGATGAAGGCCAGTTTATCGATGCAGCCTCCTGGGCCTTTATGGAGAAGCTTATCCGGTCTGTTCCCATCTTCATTATCATGTCCCTGTCTCCCTTCATTGACATACCCTGTGCAGCTGCCAGTGCCATAATGAAGAACAGAAACACCACCTATGTCACGCTTGGAGCCTTGCAGCCTAAGGACATACTCAACAAGGTCTGCCTAGACCTCAACGTCAGGGGCATCCCCAAAGAACTAGACACGTGAGCAACCTATTTCTGTTCTGAGGCCTTGACATCTGCACTCATTCTCCAGGTCCAGACTTCATCAGATTCCTTATGATGTGTCTGGAAGCAGCCATTTCAGGATTCTTGCTGGGCCTGCCTTTCAAAGGGGCCACTAAACATGCTTGATAGGATGGATGCTGCTCACTTTTCCTTGTTATGGTCCCTGTTACACCGTCTCAGACGTTGCTTAGGACATCAGTTTTGTTTCCCTTTCATCATGCTGGCTATGGGTACACTCATTCTAACCCACAGTGTCTAAGGGCACTGTCACAGGCAAGTAACATGAAAGGCAAACTGGTAAGCCTTAAGAACCACAGCCCGCAGCTGAGCAAGGTCTTTGTCACTGGCAATAACGTGGTCTGGTACTGGTGTTCCCTGCCATAGTAGATGGTGACGTCAGTGCTCTCTGAGCTTCTCAGTGACTCCTCTCCTGGGGTCTTGACAGCAGTCCCCTTAACAACATGGACAATGTGTCTTCCTTAGCTGGCTGTTTACAAGCCACCTTGGTATCTGTATCTGTTCTTTCTAATGAGGTTGCTTTGCTTCTGGAAGAGAAATGTCTTGGACAAAGTCTCATTTAAAATAACTCCAGGGCTTCCCTGGTGGCGCAGTGGTTGAGAATCCGCCTGCCGATGCAGGAGACACGGGTTCGTGCCCTGGTCCGGGAAGATCCCACATGCCGCGGAGCAACTAAGCCCGTGAGCCATGGCCGCTAGGCCTGTGCGTCCGGAGCCTGTGCTCCACAACGGGAGAGGCCACAACAGTGAGAGGCCCGCATACCGCAAAAAATAAATAAATAAATAAATAAATTAAATTAAATTAAATTAAATAACTCCAGGCATGAATTTTGTGTGTTCTTTCCCTTTGTCTCTCTGTCTCTCCCTCTTTCTCTCTGTATGTGTGTATTTATTTATTTATTATGTATGTATTTATTATATATGTATACATTTATTATATATGCATTTACTTTTTGATCTAGCCTTCCCAATTCTAAGAAACCTATCTCAAAGATATACTGACAGGGAACTATGCTCAATATTTTGTAATAACCTGTAAGGGAAAAGAATCTGAAAAAGAATATATATATATATATATATATATATATATATATATATCTGAATCACTTTGCTGTACACCTGAAACTAACACAACATTGTAAATCAACTACACTTCAATAAAAAATTTTAAAAACTTAAAAATATATATAGGGACAAAAATATGAAGTGACATATGGGCACAGTGTTTACTGAGGCATTATTTGTACTAGTAAAAGACTGAAAGCAATCCAAATATCCATCTCTAAGAGGATAGTTAGAATAAACTAGGATGCATCCACACGATTGAGCCCTATGTAGCTATAAAGAGAAATAAGAAAGATCTACTGATATGGAGGGATAACCAGGATACATTGTTGAGTGAAAAAACAAGGAGTTGCCTAGTGTGCAGTATGTATAACTTGCTGTCTTTTGTCTAAGGAAGAGAGTGAAATACGTGTGTGCATTTTCTATAGTTTTAAAAAGAAACGTTGAAACGATAAACCAGAAACTAATTTAAATGGTTACTTATAAGATGAGGAAGGGAAGCAAGACTGAGAATGTACCTTATTACATAGTTTTGACTTCGGAAAGATTTAAATGGTTTATTATGTAATTTTAAAAATGAAAGAAAAAAGATAAAGCAATCCCTAAAAATGAAAAACAAACCAAAACAAATGGAGAAAGAAAAGTGATTATTTTCAGGTGATTGAGAAAACTCAAATATTTTTACTTCTTTAAAGATGGTTCTTTGATATAAATAGATTGCGTTGTTTTCACTACAGGTACCTGGCCGAGGGAAGCTGTGGGATTCCATTTTACTGTGAAGAATTGCTTAAAAACCTGGACCATCACAGGGTACTCGTTTTCCAAACAATAGAGTCTGAGGAAAAGACAAATGTGACCTGGAATAACCTGTTCAGTAAGTCCCATAATGATTGTTCTTTCTCCCTGTCTCCTTCTGCGGAGAGGGTGGCAAGGGTGGGCTTTTCCATAGGCTGCTTCCTATACGGGTTAGAGGCTTTGGGGAGGCGAAGAACGTTGGACTTGATATCCCAGATTGTGAGAGAACTTAACATTGCCCGGGACTCACTGAACTGGGAGAAAGAATGTAGACCTGTAATAGAAATGAAAGAACACTAGAGAATCTTAAAGCCCAGAATCAGAACTAACAGGGGATGTAGATGTTATCTGGGAAAAAGGATAACTTGTTTTCCAGAGGTAAAATTATTAGCTCAAAGTGAATTGTCAACAAGGTTCTCATGCTACAGAGACATACAGAAGGATGAACTTTGAGATGATGTCACAAAGAGGACAATTGGAATTTTTAAGAAAATAGTTTTAGTGAAGGGAGAAGGGTAAGGGTTGGGGAATGGGGTAAGGCTGCAAGCTGGGATGTAGAGGATTAAGGTTAACGTGAATGGTAAGAAAATGTCTGTGGTGGATATACTAGTTGTTTAGGGAGACGGCAGTGATGAGAAGAAAAAAGATCATATTCTAGCAAAAATAAAAAGAAAGAAAGAAAGAAAGAAACTATGTTTTGACACAAAGGAGACCATGAAGGTTTAAGAGATAGCATCTCTTCCATGAAAAGAGAGAGTATAAAGATGTAATCATCTCTGGGCTTTCTATCATCTCACACCGGTCAGAATGGCCATCATCAAAAAATCTACAAACAATAAATGCTGGAGAGGGTGTGGAGAAAAGGGAACCCTGTTGCACTGTTGGTGGGAATGTACATTGATACAGCCACTATGGAAAACAGTATGGAGGTTCCTTAAAAAACTACAAATAGAACTACCATATGACCCAGCAATCCCACTACTGGGCATATACGCTGAGAAAACCATAATTCAAAAAGAGTCATGTACTAAAATGTTCATTGCAGCTCTATTTACAATAGCCAGGACACGGAAGCAACCTAAGTGTCCATCAACAGATGAATGGATAAAGGAGATGTGGCACATATATACAATGGAGTATTACTCAGCCATAAAACGAAACGAATTTGAGTTATTTGTAGTGAGGTGGATGGACCTAGAGACTGTCATACAGAGTGAAGTAAGTCAGAAAGAGAAAATAAATACCGTATGCTAACACACATATATGGAATCTAAAAAAAATGGTCATGAAGAACTTAGGGGCAAGATGGGAATAAAGACACAGACCTACTAGAGAATGGACTTGAGGATACAGGGAGGGGGAAGGGTAAGCTGGGACAAAGTAAGAGAGTGGCATGGACATATATACACTACCAAATGTAAAATAGATAGCTAGTGGGAAGCAGCCACATAGCACAGGGAGATCAGCTCGGTGCTTGGTGACCACCTACAGGGATGAGATAGGGAGGCTGAGAGGGAGGGAGACACAAGAGGGAAGAGATATGGGGACATATGTATATGTATAACTGATTCACTTTGTTATAAAGCAGAAACTAATACACCATTGTAAAGCAATTATACTCCAGTAAAAATGTTAAAAAATAAGATGTAACCAAAAGAACATTTTGGCCTTTAAGTTAGGAGTCCAGAGTTCCAGTTCCACATATGCCATTTAATAGCTAGTATTTCGGGATTAGTCACAACCTTTATGGCCAGGTACCTGCTATAAAATGGGGGGGGGGGGCGGGTAAAGGAAACTCAAATCCTTTCTTATTTATTCATTCTACAAACATTTACTGAGTACCCTCTCTCTGTCTGACACCACAGGAAGCATTCTGGGGACCTCTTGCAGTATAAATGAAGTGACTGAATACAATAATACTTTGCTGTCTCATTGATTTTTTTTTTTTTTTTTGCGGTACGCGGGCCTCTCACTGTTGTGGTCTCTCCCGTTGCGGAGCACAGGCTCCAGACGTGCAGGCTCAGCGGCCATGGCTCACGGGCCCAGCCGCTCTGCGGCATGTGGGATCTTCCCGGACCCGGGCACGAACCCATGTGCCCTGCATTGGCAGGCGGACTCTCAACCACTGTGCCACCAGGGAAGCCCTGATTTTTTTTTTTAAATTAAACTTCTTGAGGTGATTATAAATTTACAGGCCGTTGTAAAAAATAATAGAAAGAGATTCTGTATACCATTTACCTAGTTTTCCCCAGTAGTAACATCAGCAAAACTACAGTATAATATCACAACCAGGTCCAATAAAGATGTTAAAAATATATATATATCACAACCAGGATATTAATATTGATACAGTCAAGATACAGAACATTTCCATCACCATGAGGATCGCTTATGTTGCCCTATGATAGCCACCCCCCACTTCTCTCCTACCCCTACTTCCTTCTTAACCCCTGGTAATCGCTAATCAGCTCTCCATTTCAACAATTTTGTCATTTTAAGAATTTTTATAAGTGGAATAATATTGTATATGTAATCTTTTGAGATTTCTTTTTCACTCAGTGTAACTCTCTGGAGATTATCTAGGTTGTTGTGTTTATTAATAGTTTAGTCTTATTAGCTACTGAGTAGTGTTCCATGCTATGGACATACCTCCATTCACCTGTTGGAGGACATCTAGGCTGTTTACAAAAAAAAAGAAAAAGAATGTTAAAAAACATTACTGAATCAGTTGACAAAACTGGATTATGGACACTAAATTATTGTGCCAATGTTAAATTTTCTGAGGATGATAAGTATATTCTACTTATGTAAGAGAATGTTGTTATTCTTGGGGAATTCAGAGTAAAGTATTTGGGGGTTAAAGGGCATGAATTATGCAACTTAACACTCAAACAAAATGCTTCAGAAAAAATAAGTACATATAGAGAGAACAAAGGCTATAAAAAATGGAGCAAAATGTTAACAGTAGATGAATTGGAATAAAGACTATATAGTGTTATTCTTACAACTTTTCATAAGTTTGAAACTTACCAAATAAAAGAATTTTTTTTAAACCAAACAACTTTTAGTGGTTTCCCATTGAGTTTACAATGAAATCCAAACTCCTTACCTTGGACTGGAGATGAAATGTGCTTCAGCCACATTTCTGCTCCTCCAACACCCGAGCTCCTTTCTGCTCCCTCTCCTCTGGCATTTCACATGCCTGCTCCCTCTCTCCCTTAGCTCAGGTGTTACCTCCTCACAGCCACTTTCTCTGACCATGCTCTGCTTAAGGAAGGCCTTCCTCTCTCTGCACTTCCCTGTTAGTCTCTATCAGCAGGTTTATTTCTTTCACAAAACTGACTCACATTAGGAGATTATCTTATTAAGTCACTTTTCCTGTATTATGATTAGTTGCCTAAATATCTGTCTCCATAAATGTTAAGATCCTTGAAGGCTGGAAGCATGCATTAGCCACATTTATAGCCTTCCCAGGTTATGGTGCATAAAAAGTCTGTACTGTGTTGATATGAACTCTCCAGCCCTTACTCTCTGTGCCTACTCATGTGGCACTTGTTTACTGCCTGGTCGTCTGGCTCTCTGTGTATATACCTTATCTTTCCAGGAGGTCGGGAACTTAGTATGTTCACCCTCATATTTCCACATCACCTATTTCAGTGTCTTGCAACCCAACTGTTAATGAATGACTGGAGGGACAAATAAGTAATGCATTTTGGAGTACCAGGAGAAAAATGACTAGGCAAGCTCACTATTCAAACTTCACCTTTTTTTTTTTGGTGTCATATGTTATATTTACTATCCTATTTCACTCAGCTGAAGATTTTCCAAACTCAATATTCCTCAACAATTGTACCATAATGGCTATGTACTATTTAAGGTAATCACTGTGTTATGGCTGGATATTTAGGCTATTTACAATATTTTAATGTTTAAGGAGACTATGAGCATCGTTTTTCAACATATTTTTTCTGGATCACTGTAGTCATATGAGTTTCTAATATGAAAAATTACCCTGCTGAAAGTTATCATCTTAAGGATTTTGGTCAAATTGTTGTCTTTTTCTTAACATCTTTATTGGAGTATAATTGCTTTACAATGGTGTGTTAGTTTCCGCTGTATAACAAAGTGAATCATCTATACATGTACATTTATCCCCATTTCTCCTCTCTCTTGCATCTCCCTCCCACCCTCCCTATCCCACCCGCTAGGTGGATACAAAGCACCGAGCTGATCTCCCTGTGCCATGCGGCTGCTTCCCACTAGCTATTTTACATTTGGTAGTGTGTATATCTTCATGCCACTCCTCACTTCGTCCCAGCTTACCCTTCGCCCTCCCTATGTCCTCAAGTCCATTCTCTACATCTGTGTCTTTATTCCTGTCCTGCCCCTACGTTTTTCAGAACAATTTTTTTTTTTAGATTCCATATATATGTGTTAGCATATGGTATTTGTTTTTCTCTTTCTGACTTACTTCACTCTGTATGACAGTCTCTAGGTCTATCACCTCACCACAAATAACTCAATTTCATTTCTTTTTATGGCTGAGTAATACTCAATTGTATATATGTGGCACATCTTCTTTATCCATTCATCATTCGACGGGCAATTAGGTTGCTTCCATGTCCTGGCTATTGTAAATAGTGCTTCAATGAACACTGTGGTACATTACTCTTTTTGAAGTATGGTTTTCTCAGGGCATATGCCCAGTAGTGGGATTGCTGGGTCATATCGTAGTTCTATTTTTAGTTAGTTTGTTTTTTTTTCTTTTTGTGGTATGCAGGCCTCTCACTGCTGTGGCCTCTCCCGTTGCGGAGCACAGGCTCCGGACGCACAGGCCCAGCGGCCATGGCTCACGGGCCCGGCCGCTCCGCGGCATGTGGGATCTTCCCGGACCGGGGCACAAACCCATGTCCCCTGCATCGGCAGGCGGGCTCCCAACCACTGCGCCACCAGGGAAGCCCTATTTTTAGTTTTTTAAAGAACCTCCATACTGTTCTCCATAGTGGCTGTATCAATTTACGTTCCCACCAACAACGCAACAGGGTTCCCTTTTCTCCACACCCTCTCCAGGATTTATTGTTTGTAGATATTTTGGTGATGGCCATTCTGACCAGTGTGAGGTGATACCTCATTGTAGTTTTGATTTTTATTCCTCTAATGATTAGTGGTGTTGAGCATCCTTTCATGCGTTTGTTGTCAATCTGTATATCTTCTTTGGAGAAATGTCTATTTAGGTCTGCTGTCCATTTTTGGATTGGGTTGTTTGTTTTTTTGATATTGAGCTGCATGAGCTGCTTGTATATTTTGGAGATTAATCCTTTGTCAGTTGCTTCATTTGCAAATATTTTTTCCCATTCTGAGGGTTGTCTTTTCATCTTATTTCTAGTTTCCTTTGCTGTGCAAAAGTTTTTAAGTTTCATTTGGTCCCATTTGTTTATTTTTGCTTTTATTTCCATTTCTCTAGGAGCTGGGTCAAAAAGGATCTTGCTGTGATTTATGTCATAGAGTGTTCTGCCTATGTTTTCCTCTAAGAGTTTTGTAATGTCTGGCCTTACACTTAGGTCTTTAATCCATTTTGAGTTTATTTTTGTGTATGGTGTTAGGGAGTGTTCTAATTTCATTCTTTTACATGTAGCTGTCCAGTTTTCCCAGCACCACTTATTGAAGAGGCTGTCTTTTCTCCATTGTATATTCTTGCCTCCTTTATCATAGATTAGTTGACCATATGTGTGTGGGTTTATCTCTGGGCTTTCTATCCTCTTCCATTGATCTGTATTTCTGTTTCTGTGCAAGTACCATACTGGCTTGATTACTGTAGCTTTGTAATATAGTCTGAAGTCCGGGAGCCTGATTCTTCCAGTTCCATTTTTCTTTCTCAAGATTGCTTTGGCTACTCGGGGTCTTTTGTGTTTCCATACAAATTGTGAAATTTTTTGTTCTAGTTTGGCAAAAATGGCAAAAATGCCATCGGTAGTTTGATAGGGCTTGCATGGAATCTGTAGATTGCTTTGGGTAGTATAGTCATTTTCACAATGTTGATTCTTCCAATCCAAGAACATGTTATATCTCTCCATCTGTTTGTATCATCTTCAATTTCTTTCATCAGTGTCTTATAGTTTTCTGCATACAGGTCTTTTGCCTCCTTAGGTAGGTTAATTCCTACGTATTTTATTCTTTTTGTTGCAGTGGTAAATGGGAATGTTTCCTTAATTTCTCCTTCAGATTTTTCATCATTAGTGTCTAAGAATGCAACAGGTTTCTGTGCATTAATTTTGTATACTGCTATTTTACCAAATTCATTGATTAGCTCTAGCAGTTTCCTAGTAGCATCTATAGGATTCTCTATGTATAGTATCATGTCATCTGTAAACAGTGTCAGTTTTACTTCTTCTTTTCTGATTTAGATTCCTTTTATTGCTTTTTCTTCTCTGATTGCTAAAACTTCCAAAACTGTGTTGAATAGTAGTGGTGAAAATGGGTAACCTTGTCTTGTTCCTGATCTTAGTGGAAATGGTTTCAATTTTTCACCATTGAGAACAATCCTGACTGGGTTTGTCATATATGGCCTTTATTATGTTCAGGTAAGCTCCCTCTATGCTTACTCTCTGGAGTGTTTTTATCATAAATGAGTGTTGAATTTTGTCAAAAGCTTTTTCTGCATCTATCGAGATGATCACATGGCTTTTATCCTTCAGTTTGTTGATATGGTGTATCACATTGATTGATTTGCATATATTGAAGAATCCTTGCATACCTGGGATAAACCCCACTTGATCATGGTGTATGATTCCTTTAATGTGCTGTTCAATTCTGTTTGCTAGTACTTTGTTGAGGATTTTTGCATCTATGTTCATCAGTGATATTGGCCTGTAGTTTTCTTTTTTTGTGACATCTTTGTCTGGTTTTGGTGTCAGGGTGATGGTGGCCTTGCAGAATGAGTTTGGGTTTGTTCCTCCCTCTGCTATATTTTGGAAGAGTTTGAGAAGGATAGGTGTTAGCTCCTCTCTAAATTTTTAATAGAATTCACCTGTGGAGCCATCTGGTACTGGACTTTTGTTTGTTGGAAGATTTTTAATCCCAGTTTCAATATCAGTGCTTGTGATTGATCTGTTTATAATTTCTATTTCTTCCTAGTTCAGTCTCAGAAGGTTGTGCTTTTCTAAGAATTTGTCCATTTCTTCCAGGTTGTCCATTTTATTGGCATAGAGTTGCTTGTAGTAATCTCTCATGATCCTTTGTATTTCTGCAGCATCAGTTGTTACTTCTCCTTTTTCATTTCTAATTCTATTGATTTGAGTCTTCTCCCTTTTTTTCTTCATGAGTCTGGCTAATGGTTTATGAATTTTGTTTATCTTCTCAAAGAACCAGCTTTTAGTTTTATTGATCTTAGTTATCATTTCCTTCATTTCTTATTTGATCTTTATGATTCCTTTCCTTCTGCTAACTTTGGGTGTTTTTTTGTTCTTTGTCTAACTGCTTTAGGTGTAAGGTTAGATTGTTTATTTGAGATGTTTCTTGTTTCTTGAGGTTGGATTGTATTGCTATAAACTTACCTCTTAGACCTGCTTTTGCTGCATCCCATAGGTTTTGGGTCATCGTGTTTTCATTGTAATTTGTTTCTAGGTATTTTTTGATTTCCCCTTTAATTTCTTCAGTGATTTCTTGGTTATTTAGTATTGTATTATTTAGCTTCCATGTGTTTGTATTTTTTACAGATTTTTTTCCTGTTATTGATATCTAGTCTCAAAGCATTGTGGTTGGAAAAATACTTGATACAGTTTCAATTTTCTTAAATTTACGAAGACTTGATTTGTGACTGAAGATATGATCTCCTGGAGAATGTTCCATGAGCACTTGAGAAGAAAGTGTGTTCTGTTGTTTTGGATGGATTGTCCTACAAATATGAATTAAGTCCATCTTGTTTAATGTATCATTTAAAACTTGTGTTTCCTTATTTATTTTCATTTTGGATGATCTGTCCATTGGAGAAAGTGAGGTGTTAA